>NC_053493.1:23664833-24297333 GCF_905171775.1 Rana temporaria
TAATCGATCAGCACAAACCCCCCCCCTGTCACAGGAGCACCCGATCGGCTCTCCTCTACTCGCGTCTGACAGACTCGAGTGAGGAAAAGCCGATTACTGGATTTTTCTGTTTACATCGTGATCAGCCGTGATTGGACACGGCTGATGATGTGGTAAAGAGTCTCCGTGAGAGACAATTTACCTTGATCGGTGTTGCGGGGTGTCAGACTGACACCCTGCAACAACGATCGCCGCGATGCGCGCCCCCGGGGGCGCGCAGCGGCTCAGAATTCTGAGGATGACGTCCATTCAGGATTCTACAACCACTTTGCCGACGTCAATATGTCATTGGCGGGCGGCAAGTGGTTAATCAACACCTGCTCCACATAATTCAAGAGAGCTAAACAAATGTACCCAACAACCTACACTACTCTAGAAGGGTGCTTCCTCAGTACTCGCCCCTCCCCAGCCACTGCCCTCACCACCCTGAAAAACACATGGCTGAGAAGTTTTGTAGTGTGGGGGATGGCAAACTGAGAAACTAGTTCTCCATCAAGACTGCCTGGCTGTTGATTGGCAGCACACAACAGTGGGCAGATCCAAAGTCGCCACTCAGTCCAATAGTGGCTTTGGAATCCACCCACTGCCTTCTACTGTCAATCAAAAGTTAGACTCCCAGTTTCCCATCAGGCTCCACCTACCCAGTGATGCAAGTCACTTCCCAAATATGGAACAGAAATTGTCTCTGGACAGCCGCACTCTAAACATATTGTAGCCTTTATTAAAAAAAGGACAGCACTACAAGTCACAGCAAAGTAAAATGGAACCCAACTGCCGACGCGTTTCGCACTGAAGCTAGTGCTTAGTCAATTTTTTTGTTCAATTCTCCTTTAAGGGGGCGTGGCAGGGGGGGGTGTCCTATGCCTGCATACTTTTGCTAATAAGTGTCCCTCATTTCCTTCTCAAAATGTTGGGAGGTATGCATTATTCTCTGTGTGGAAGTGACTAACATTCACACAATGAGAATTAAGGGCCAGATTCTCAGTGGAGATACGACGGCGTATCTCCAGATACGCCGTCGTATCTCTGCGTTGTGCCGTCGTATCTATGCGCCTGATTCTTAAAATCAGTTACGCATAGATATCTGTTAGATCCGACAGGTGTAAGTCTCTTACGCCTTCGGATCGTAACTGCATTTTTACGCTGGCCGCTAGGGGCATTTTTACGCTGGCCGCTGATTTACGCGTCAAAATATGTAAATTAGCTAGATACGCGAATTCCCGAACGTACGCCCGTCCGACGCAGTAAAGTTACGCCATTTACGTTAGGCTTTTCCCGGCGTATAGTTACCCCTGCTATATGGTGTAACAATGTTAAGTATGGCCGTCGTTCCCGCGTCAAAATTTGAAAAAGTTACGTCGTTTGCGTAAGTCGTCCGTGAATGGGGCTGAACGTCATTTACGTTCACGTCGAAACCAATGACGTCCTTGCGGCATACTTTGGAGCAATGCACACTGAGAAATTCCACGGACGGCGCATGCGCCGTTCGGGAAAACCGTCAATCGCGTCGGGTCACAGAAGATTTACATAAAACACGCCCCCCCTGGTCACCAACTGACAAAGTCACATGACTGACCGAGGTCACCAACTGACAAAGTCACATGACTGACCGAGGTCACCAAATGACAAAGTCACATGACTGAACGAGGTCACCAACTGACAAAGTCACATGACTGACTGAGGTCACCAACTGACCGAGGTCACCAACTGACAAAGTCACATGACTGACCGAGGTCACCAACTGACAAAGTCACATGACTGACCGAGGTCACCAACTGACAAAGTCACATGACTGACCGAGGTCACCAACTGACAAAGTCACATGACTGACCGAGGTCACCAACTGACAAAGTCACATGACTGACTGAGGTCACCAACTGACTGAGGTCACCAACTGACAAAGTCACATGACTGACTGAGGTCACTATGTATGGAAGTCACAAGGAGAATCGGAGGCTGACTGTTCAATAACTGGAAAAAGCAACAATAATATGCAAAATACACATTATTGTCAGAAAATAAAGTTTTAGCAAAGTGACAGTTATACAGAATGAATGGAAAATATTGATATAGAAGAATGGAGGGTATATGTGTATATAGAGGATGGAGAGTACAGTGTATATAGGGGATGGAGGAATGGATGGCATATGTGTATATAGGGGATGGAGAGTACAGTGTATATAGGGGATGGAGGAATGGAGGGTATATGTGTATATAGGGGATGGACAAAGTCACATGACTGACCGAGGTCACCATGTATGGAAGTCACATGACTGACCGAGGTCACCATGTATGGAAGTCACATGACTGACCGAGGTCACCATGTATGGAAGTCACATGACTGACCGAGGTCACCATGTATGGAAGTCACATGACTGACCGAGGTCACCAACTGACAAAGTCACATGACTGACCGAGGTCACCAACTGACAAAGTCACATGACTGACCGAGGTCACCAACTAACAAAGTCACATGACTGACCGAGGTCACCAACTGACTGAGGTCACCAACTGACAAAGTCACATGACTGACTGAGGTCACCAACTGACAAAGTCACATGACTGACTGAGGTCACTATGTATGGAAGTCACAAGGAGAATCGGAGGCTGACTGTTCAATAACTGGAAAAAAGCAACAATAATGTGCAAAATACACATTATTGTCAGAAAATAAAGTTTTAGCAAAGTGACAGATATACAGAATGAATGGAAAATATTGATATAGAAGAATGGAGGGTATATGTGTATATAGGGGATGGATGAATGGAGGGTATATGTGTATATAGAGGGTGGAGGAATGGAGGGTATATGTGTATATAGGGGATGGAGGAATGGAGGGTATATGTGTATATAGAGGGTGGAGGAATGGAGGGTATATGTGTATATAGGGGATGGAGGAATGGAGGGTATGTGTGTATATAGGGGATGGAGGGTATATGTGTATATAGGGGATGGAGGAATGAAGGGTATATGTGTATATAGAGGGTGGAGGAATGGAAGGTATATGTGTATATAGGGGATGGAGGAATGGAGGGTATGTGTGTATATAGGGGATGGAGGAATGGAGGGTATATGTGTATATAGGGGATGGAGGGTATATGTGCATATAGGGGATGGAGGGTACATGTGTATATAGGGGATGGAGGGTATATGTGTATACGGGGGATGGAGGAATGGAGGGTATATGTGTATATAGGGGATGGACAAAGTCACATGACTGACCGAGGTCACCAACTGACAAAGTCACATGACTGACCGAGGTCACCAACTGACAAAGTCACATGACTGACCGAGGTCACCAACTGACAAAGTCACATGACTGACCGAGGTCACCAACTGACAAAGTCACATGACTGACCGAGGTCACCAACTGACTGAGGTCACCAACTGACAAAGTCACATGACTGACCGAGGTCACCAACTGACAAAATCACATGACTGACTGAGGTCACTATGTATGGAAGTCACAAGGAGAATCGGAGGCTGACTGTTCAATAACTGGAAAAAGCAACAATAATGTGCAAAATACACATTATTGTCAGAAAATAAAGTTTTAGCAAAGTGACAGTTATACAGAATGAATGGAAAATATTAATATAGAAGAATGGAGGGTATATGTGTATATAGAGGATGGAGAGTACAGTGTATATAGGGGATGGAGGAATGGAGGGTATATGTGTACATAGGGGATGGAGGGTATATGTGTATATAGGGGATGGACAAAGTCACATGACTGACCGAGGTCACCATGTATGGAAGTCACATGACTGACCGAGGTCACCATGTATGGAAGTCACATGACTGATCGAGGTCACCATGTATGGAAGTCACATGAATGACCGAGGTCACCATGTATGGAAGTCACATGACTGACCGAGGTCACCATGTATGGAAGTCACATGACTGACCGAGGTCACCATGTATGGAAGTCACATGACTGACCGAGGTCACCAACTGACAAAGTCACATGACTGACCAAGGTCACCAACTGACTGAGGTCACCAACTGACAAAGTCACATGACTGACTGAGGTCACCAACTGACAAAGTCACATGACTGACTGAGGTCACCAACTGACAAAGTCACATGACTGACTGAGGTCACTATGTATGGAAGTCACAAGGGAGAATCGGAGGCTGACTGTTCAATAACTGGAAAAAGCAACAATAATGTGCAAAATACACATTATTGTCAGAAAATAAAGTTTTAGCAAAGTGACAGTTATACAGAATGAATGAAAAATATTGATATAGAAGAATGGAGGGTATATGTGTATATAGAGGATGGAGAGTACAGTGTATATAGGGGATGGAGGAATGGAGGGTATATGTGTATATAGAGGGTGGAGGAATGGAGGGTATATGTGTATATAGAGGGTGGAGGAATGGAGGGTATGTGTGTATATAGAGGGTGGAGGAATGGAGGGTATGTGTGTATATAGGGGATGGAGGAATGGAGGGTATATGTGTATATAGGGGATGGAGGAATGGAGGGTATATGTGTATATAGGGGATGGAGGAATGGAGGGTATATGTGTATATAGAGGATGGACAAAGTCACATGACTGACCGAGGTCACCAACTGACAAAGTCACATGACTGACTGAGGTCACCAACTGACAAGGTCACATGACTGACCGAGGTCACCATGTATGAAAGTCACATGACTGACCGAGGTCACCATGTATGAAAGTCACAAGACTGACCGAGGGTCACCATTGTATGAAAGTCACATGACTGACCGAGGTCACCATGTATGAAAGTCACATGACTGACCGAGGTCACCATGTATGAAAGTTCACATGACTGACCGAGGTCACCAACTGACAAAGTCACACGACTGACGAGGTCAACCAACTGACAAAGTCACATGACTGACCGAGGTCACGCAACTGACAAAAGTCACATGACTGACTGAGGTCAACCAACTGACAAAGTCACATGACTGACCGAGGGTCACCAACTGGACAAAGTCACATGACTGACCGAGGTCACCAACTGCAGTCACAGGACTGACTGAGGTCACCCAACCTGACTGAGGTCACCAACTGACAAAGTCACATGACTGACTGAGGGTCACCAACTGACAAGTCACATGACTGACTGAGGTCACTATGTATGGAAGTCACAAGGAAAATCGGAGGCTGACTGTTCAATAACTGGAAAAAGCAACAATAATGTGCAAAATACACATTATTGTCAGAAAATAAAGTTTTAGCAAAGTGACAGTTATACAGAATGAATGGAAAATATTGATATAGAAGAATGGAGGGTATATGTGTATATAGAGGATGGAGAGTACAGTGTATATAGGGGGATGGGAGGAATGGAGGGTATATGTGATATAGGGGGATGGAGGGTATAGTGTATATAGGGATGGACAAAGTCACATGACTGACCGAGGTCACCATGTATGGAAGTCACATGACTGACCGAGGTCACCATGTATGGAAGTCACAGGGACTGGACCCGAGGTCACCATGTATGGAAGTCACATGACTGACCGAGGTCACCATGTATGAAGTCACATGACTGACCCAAGGTCACCCAAACTGACAATGTCACATGACTGACCGAGGTCACCAACTGACAAAGTCACATGACTGACCGAGGTCACCAACTGACAAAGTCACATGACTGACCGAGGTCACCAACTGACTGAGGTCACCAACTGACAAAGTCACATGACTGACCGAGGTCACCAACTGACAAAGTCACATGACTGACTGAGGTCACTATGTATGGAAGTCACAAGGAGAATCGGAGGCTGACTGTTCAATAACTGGAAAAAGAAACAATAATGTGCAAAATACACATTATTGTCAGAAAATAAAGTTTTAGCAAAGTGACAGTTATACAGAATGAATGAAAAATATTAATATAGAAGAATGGAGGGTATATGTGTATATAGAGGATGGAGAGTACAGTGTATATAGGGGATGGAGGAATGGAGGGTATATGTGTACATAGGGGATGGAGGGTATATGTGTATATAGGGGATGGACAAAGTCACATGACTGACCGAGGTCACCATGTATGGAAGTCACATGACTGACCGAGGTCACCATGTATGGAAGTCACATGACTGATCGAGGTCACCATGTATGGAAGTCACATGAATGACCGAGGTCACCATGTATGGAAGTCACATGACTGACTGAGGTCACCATGTATGGAAGTCCCATGACTGACCGAGGTCACCATGTATGGAAGTCACATGACTGACCGAGGTCACCATGTATGGAAGTCACATGACTGACCGAGGTCACCAACTGACAAAGTCACATGACTGACCAAGGTCACCAACTGACTGAGGTCACCAACTGACAAAGTCACATGACTGACTGAGGTCACCAACTGACAAAGTCACATGACTGACTGAGGTCACCAACTGACAAAGTCACATGACTGACTGAGGTCACTATGTATGGAAGTCACAAGGAGAATCGGAGGCTGACTGTTCAATAACTGGAAAAAGCAACAATAATGTGCAAAATACACATTATTGTCAGAAAATAAAGTTTTAGCAAAGTGACAGTTATACAGAATGAATGAAAAATATTGATATAGAAGAATGGAGGGTATATGTGTATATAGAGGATGGAGAGTACAGTGTATATAGGGGATGGAGGAATGGAGGGTATATGTGTATATAGAGGGTGGAGGAATGGAGGGTATTTGTGTATATAGAGGGTGGAGGAATGGAGGGTATGTGTGTATATAGAGGGTGGAGGAATGGAGGGTATGTGTGTATATAGGGGATGGAGGAATGGAGGGTATATGTGTATATAGGGGATGGAGGGTATATGTGTATATAGGGGATGGAGGAATGGAGGGTATATGTGTATATAGAGGATGGACAAAGTCACATGACTGACCGAGGTCACCAACTGACAAAGTCACATGACTGACTGAGGTCACCAACTGACAAAGTCACATGACTGACCGAGGTCACCATGTATGAAAGTCACATGACTGACCGAGGTCACCATGTATGAAAGTCACATGACTGACCGAGGTCACCATGTATGAAAGTCACATGACTGACCGAGGTCACCATGTATGAAAGTCACATGACTGACCGAGGTCACCATGTATGAAAGTCACATGACTGACCGAGGTCACCAACTGACAAAGTCACACGACTGACCGAGGTCACCAACTGACAAAGTCACATGACTGACCGAGGTCACCAACTGACAAAGTCACATGACTGACTGAGGTCACCAACTGACAAAGTCACATGACTGACCGAGGTCACCAACTGACAAAGTCACATGACTGACCGAGGTCACTATGTATGGAAGTCAAAAGGAGAATCGGAGGCTGACTGTTCAATAACTGGAAAAAGCAACAATAATGTGTAAAATACATATTATTGTCAGAAAATAAAGTTTTAGCAAAGTGACAGTTATACAGAATGAATGGAAAATATTGATATAGAAGAATGGAGGGTATATGTGCTTAGTCAATTTTTTTGTTCAATTCTCCTTTAAGGGGGCGTGGCAGGGGGGGTGTCCTATGCCTGCATACTTTTGCTAATAAGTGTCCCTCATTTCCATCTCAAAATGTTGGGAGGTATGCATTATTCTCTGTGTGGAAGTGACTAACATTCACACAATGAGAATTAAGGGCCAGATTCTCAGTGGAGATACGACGGCGTATCTCCAGATACGCCGTCGTATATCTCTGCGTTGTGCCGTCGTATCTATGCGCCTGATTCTTAAAATCAGTTACGCATAGATATCTGTTAGATCCGACAGGTGTAAGTCTCTTACGCCTTCGGATGGTAACTGCATTTTTACGCTGGCCGCTAGGGGCGTGTACGCTGATTTACGCGTCAAAATATGTAAATTAGCTAGATACGCGAATTCCCGAACGTACGCCCGTCCGACGCAGTAAAGTTACGCCGTTTATGTTAGGCTTTTCCCGGCGTATAGTTACCCCTGCTATATGGTGGCGTAAGTGCGGCTTAACAATGTTAAGTATGGCCGTCCTTCCCACGTCGAAATTTGAAAAAGTTACGTCGTTTGCGTAAGTCGTCCGTGAATGGGACTGAAAGTCATTTACGTTCACGTCGAAATCAATGACGTCCTTGCGGCGTACTTTGGAGCAATGTACACTGAGAAATTCCACGGAAGGCGCATGCGCCGTTCGGGAAAAACGTCAATCGTGTCGGGTCACAGAAGATTTACATAAAACACGCCCCCCCTGCTCACCAACTGACAAAGTCACATGACTGACCGAGGTCACCAACTGACAAAGTCACATGACTGACCGAGGTCACCAACTGACAAAGTCACATGACTGACCGAGGTCACCAACTGACAAAGTCACATGACTGAACGAGGTCACCAACTGACAAAGTCACATGACTGACCGAGGTCACCAACTGACAAAGTCACATGACTGACCGAGGTCACCAACTGACAAAGTCACATGACTGACTGAGGTCACCAACTGACTGAGGTCACCAACTGACAAAGTCACATGACTGACTGAGGTCACTATGTATGGAAGTCACAAGGAAAATCGGAGGCTGACTGTTCAATAACTGGAAAAAGCAACAATAATGTGCAAAATACACATTATTGTCAGAAAATAAAGTTTTAGCAAAGTGACAGTTATACAGAATGAATGGAAAATATTGATATAGAAGAATGGAGGGTATATGTGTATATAGAGGATGGAGAGTACAGTGTATATAGGGGATGGAGGAATGGAGGGCATATGTGTATATAGGGGATGGAGGGTATATGTGTATATAGGGGATGGACAAAGTCACATGACTGACCGAGGTCACCATGTATGGAAGTCACATGACTGACCGAGGTCACCATGTATGGAAGTCACATGACTGACCGAGGTCACCATGTATGGAAGTCACATGACTGACCGAGGTCACCAACTGACAAAGTCACATGACTGACCGAGGTCACCAACTGACAAAGTCACATGACTGACCGAGGTCACCAACTGACAAAGTCACATGACTGAACGAGGTCACCAACTGACAAAGTCACATGACTGACCGAGGTCACCAACTGACTGAGGTCACCAACTGACAAAGTCACATGACTGACTGAGGTCACCAACTGACAAAGTCACATGACTGACTGAGGTCACTATGTATGGAAGTCACAAGGAGAATCGGAGGCTGACTGTTCAATAACTGGAAAAAGCAACAATAATGTGCAAAATACACATTATTGTCAGAAAATAAAGTTTTAGCAAAGTGACAGATATACAGAATGAATGGAAAATATTGATAAAGAAGAATGGAGGGTATATGTGTATATAGGGGATGGATGAATGGAGGGTATATGTGTATATAGAGGGTGGAGGAATGGAGGGTATATGTGTATATAGGGGATGGAGGAATGGAGGGTATATGTGTATATAGAGGGTGGAGGAATGGAGGGTATATGTGTATATAGGGGATGGAGGAATGGAGGGTATGTGTGTATATAGGGGATGGAGGAATGAAGGGTATATGTGTATATAGAGGGTGGAGGAATGGAAGGTATATGTGTATATAGGGGATGGAGGAATGGAGGGTATGTGTGTATATAGGGGATGGAGGGTATATGTGCATATAGGGGATGGAGGGTACATGTGTATATAGGGGATGGAGGGTATATGTGTATATGGGGGATGGAGGAATGGAGGGTATATGTGTATATAGGGGATAGACAAAGTCACATGACTGACCGAGGTCACCAACTGACAAAGTCACATGACTGACCGAGGTCACCATGTATGGAAGTCACATGACTGACCGAGGTCACCATGTATGTAAGTCACATGACTGACCGAGGTCACCATGTATGAAAGTCACATGACTGACCGAGGTCACCATGTATGAAAGTCACATGACTGACCGAGGTCACCAACTGACAAAGTCACATGACTGACCGAGGTCACCAACTGACAAAGTCACATGACTGACCGAGGTCACCAACTGACAAAGTCACATGACTGACCGAGGTCACCAACTGACAAAGTCACATGACTGACCGAGGTCACCAACTGACAAAGTCACATGACTGACCGAGGTCACCAACTGACAAAGTCACATGACTGACTGAGGTCACCAACTGACTGAGGTCACCAACTGACAAAGTCACATGACTGACTGAGGTCACCAACTGACAAAGTCACATGACTGACTGAGGTCACTATGTATGGAAGTCACAAGGAAAATCGGAGGCTGACTGTTCAATAACTGGAAAAAGCAACAATAATGTGCAAAATACACATTATTGTCAGAAAATAAAGTTTTAGCAAAGTGACAGTTATACAGAATGAATGGAAAATATTGATATAGAAGAATGGAGGGTATATGTGTATATAGAGGATGGAGAGTACAGTGTATATAGGGGATGGAGGAATGGAGGGTATATGTGTATATAGGGGATGGAGGGTATATGTGTATATAGGGGATGGACAAAGTCACATGACTGACCGAGGTCACCATGTATGAAAGTCACATGACTGACCGAGGTCACCATGTATGGAAGTCACATGATTGATCGAGGTCACCATGTATGGAAGTCACATGAATGACCGAGGTCACCATGTATGGAAGTCACATGACTGACCGAGGTCACCATGTATGGAAGTCACATGACTGACCGAGGTCACCATGTATGGAAGTCACATGACTGACCGAGGTCACCATGTATGGAAGTCACATGACTGACCGAGGTCACCAACTGACTGAGGTCACCAACTGACAAAGTCACATGACTGACTGAGGTCACCAACTGACAAAGTCACATGACTGACCGAGGTCACCAACTGACAAAGTCACATGACTGACCGAGGTCACCAACTGACAAAGTCACATGACTGACCGAGGTCACCAACTGACAAAGTCACATGACTGACCAAGGTCACCAACTGACAAAGTCACATGACTGACTGAGGTCACCAACTGACTGAGGTCACCAACTGACAAAGTCACATGACTGACTGAGGTCTCTATGTATGGAAGTCACAAGGAAAATCGAAGGCTGACTGTTCAATAACTGGAAAAAGCAACAATAATGTGCAAAATACACATTATTATCAGAAAATAAAGTTTTAGCAAAGTGACAGTTATACAGAATGAATGGAAAATATTGATATAGAAGAATGGAGGGTATATGTGTATATAGAGGATGGAGAGTACAGTGTATATAGGGGATGGAGGAATGGAGGGCATATGTGTATATAGGGGATGGAGGGTATATGTGTATATAGGGGATGGACAAAGTCACATGACTGACCGAGGTCACCATGTATGGAAGTCACATGACTGACCGAGGTCACCGTGTATGGAAGTCACATGACTGACCGAGGTCACCATGTATGGAAGTCACATGACTGACCGAGGTCACCATGTATGGAAGTCACATGACTGACCGAGGTCACCAACTGACAAAGTCACATGACTGACCGAGGTCACCAACTGACAAAGTCACATGACTGACCGAGGTCACCAACTGACAAAGTCACATGACTGAACGAGGTCACCAACTGACAAAGTCACATGACTGACCGAGATCACCAACTGACTGAGGTCAACAACTGATAAAGTCACATGACTGACTGAGGTCACCAACTGACAAAGTCACATGACTGACTGAGGTCACTATGTATGGAAGTCACAAGGAGAATCGGAGGCTGACTGTTCAATAACTGGAAAAAGCAACAATAATGTGCAAAATACACATTATTGTCAGAAAATAAAGTTTTAGCAAAGTGACAGATATACAGAATGAATGGAAAATATTGATATAGAAGAATGGAGGGTATATGTGTATATAGGGGATGGATGAATGGAGGGTATATGTGTATATAGAGGGTGGAGGAATGGAGGGTATATGTGTATATAGGGGATGGAGGAATGGAGGGTATATGTGTATATAGAGGGTGGAGGAATGGAGGGTATATGTGTATATAGGGGATGGAGGAATGGAGAGTATGTGTGTATATAGGGGATGGAGGAATGAAGGGTATATGTGTATATAGAGGGTGGAGGAATGGAAGGTATATGTGTATATAGGGGATGGAGGAATGGAGGGTATGTGTGTATATAGGGGATGGAGGAATGGAGGGTATATGTGTATATAGGGGATGGAGGGTATATGTGCATATAGGGGATGGAGGGTACATGTGTATATAGGGGATGGAGGGTATATGTGTATATGGGGGATGGAGGAATGGAGGGTATATGTGTATATAGGGGATGGACAAAGTCACATGACTGACCGAGGTCACCAACTGACAAAGTCACATGACTGACCGAGGTCACCATGTATGGAAGTCACATGACTGACCGAGGTCACCATGTATGAAAGTCACATGACTGACCGAGGTCACCATGTATGAAAGTCACATGACTGACCGAGGTCACCAACTGACAAAGTCACATGACTGACCGAGGTCACCAACTGACAAAGTCACATGACTGACCGAGGTCACCAACTGACAAAGTCACATGACTGACCGAGGTCACCAACTGACAAAGTCACATGACTGACCGAGGTCACCAACTGACAAAGTCACATGACTGACTGAGGTCACCAACTGACAAAGTCACATGACTGACCGAGGTCACCAACTGACAAAGTCACATGACTGACCGAGGTCACCAACTGACAAAGTCACATGACTGAGCGAGGTCACCAACTGACAAAGTCACATGACTGACCAAGGTCACCAACTGACAAAGTCACATGACTGACCGAGGTCACCAACTGACAAAGTCACATGACTGACTGAGGTCACCAACTGACAAAGTCACATGACTGACCGAGGTCACCAACTGACAAAGTCACATGACTGACTGAGGTCACCAACTGACAAAGTCACATGACTGACCGAGGTCACCAACTGACAAAGTCACATGACTGACCGAGGTCACCAACTGACAAAGTCACATGACTGACCGAGGTCACCAACGGACAAAGTCACATGACTGACCAAGGTCACCAACTGACAAAGTCACATGACTGACCGAGGTCACCAACTGACAAAGTCACATGACTGACTGAGGTCACCAACTGACTGAGGTCACCAACTGACAAAGTCACATGACTGACTGAGGTCACCAACTGACAAAGTCACATGACTGACTGAGGTCACTATGTATGGAAGTCACAAGGAGAATCGGAGGCTGACTGTTCAATAACTGGAAAAAGCAACAATAATGTGCAAAATACACATTATTGTCAGAAAATAAAGTTTTAGCAAAGTGACAGTTATACAGAATGAATGAAAAATATTGATATAGAAGAATGGAGGGTATATGTGTATATAGAGGATGGAGAGTACAGTGTATATAGGGGATGGAGGAATGGAGGGTATATGTGTATATAGAGGGTGGAGGAATGGAGGGTATATGTGTATATAGAGGGTGGAGGAATGGAGGGTATGTGTGTATATAGAGGGTGGAGGAATGGAGGGTATGTGTGTATGTAGGGAATGGAGGAATGGAGGGTATATGTGTATATAGGGGATGGAGGGTATATGTGTATATAGGGGATGGAGGAATGGAGGGTATATGTGTATATAGGGGATGGACAAAGTCACATGACTGACCGAGGTCACCAACTGACAAAGTCACATGACTGACTGAGGTCACCAACTGACAAAGTCACATGACTTACCGAGGTCACCATGTATGAAAGTCACATGACTGACCGAGGTCACCATGTATGAAAGTCACATGACTGACCGAGGTCACCATGTATGAAAGTCACATGACTGACCGAGGTCACCATGTATGAAAGTCACATGACTGACCGAGGTCACCATGTATGAAAGTCACATGACTGACCGAGGTCACCAACTGACAAAGTCACACGACTGACCGAGGTCACCAACTGACAAAGTCACATGACTGACCGAGGTCACAAACTGACAAAGTCACATGACTGACTGAGGTCACCAACTGACAAAGTCACATGACTGACCGAGGTCACCAACTGACAAAGTCACATGACTGACCGAGGTCACTATGTATGGAAGTCACAAGGAGAATCGGAGGCTGACTGTTCAATAACTGGAAAAAGCAACAATAATGTGTAAAATACACATTATTGTCAGAAAATAAAGTTTTAGCAAAGTGACAGTTATACAGAATGAATGGAAAATATTGATATAGAAGAATGGAGGGTATATGTGCTTAGTCAATTTTTTTGTTCAATTCTCCTTTAAGGGGGCGTGGCAGGGGGTGTGTCCTATGCCTGCATACTTTTGCTAATAAGTGTCCCTCATTTCCATCTCAAAATGTTGGGAGGTATGCATTATTCTCTGTGTGGAAGTGACTAACATTCACACAATGAGAATTAAGGGCCAGATTCTCAGTGGAGATACGACGGCGTATCTCCAGATACGCCGTCGTATCTCTGCGTTGTGCCGTCGTATCTATGCGCCTGATTCTTAAAATCAGTTACGCATAGATATCTGTTAGATCCGACAGGTGTAAGTCTCTTACGCCTTCGGATGGTAACTGCATTTTTACGCTGGCCGCTAGGGGCGTGTACGCTGATTTACACGTCAAAATATGTAAATTAGCTAGATACGCGAATTCCCGAACGTACGCCCGTCCGACGCAGTAAAGTTACGCCGTTTACCGGTTTGCCCCTTTCCCGGCGTATAGTTATCCCTGCTATATGGTGCAGTAGTGCGGCGTAACAAATTGTTAAGTATGGCCGTCGGTTCCCCACGTCGAAATTTGAAAAAGTTACGTCGTTTGCGTAAGTCGTCCGTGAATGGGACTGAACGTCATTTACCTTCACGTCGAAAACCAATGACGTTTTCCTTGCGGCGTACTTTGGAGCAATGTACACTGAGAAATTCCACGGACGGCGCATGCGCCGTTCGGGAAAAACGTCAATCGCGCCGGGTCACAGAAGATTTACATAAAACACGCCCCCCCTGGTCACCAACTGACAAAGTCACATGACTGACCGAGGTCACCAACTGACAAAGTCACATGACTGACCGAGGTCACCAACTGACAAAGTCACATGACTGACCGAGGTCACCAACTGACAAAGTCACATGACTGACCGAGGTCACCAACTGACAAAGTCACATGACTGACCAAGGTCACCAACTGACAAAGTCACATGACTGACTGAGGTCACCAACTGACTGAGGTCACCAACTGACAAAGTCACATGACTGACTGAGGTCACTATGTATGGAAGTCACAAGGAAAATCGAAGGCTGACTGTTCAATAACTGGAAAAAGCAACAATAATGTGCAAAATACACATTATTATCAGAAAATAAAGTTTTAGCAAAGTGACAGTTATACAGAATGAATGGAAAATATTGATATAGAAGAATGGAGGGTATATGTGTATATAGAGGATGGAGAGTACAGTGTATATAGGGGATGGAGGAATGGAGGGCATATGTGTATATAGGGGATGGAGGGTATATGTGTATATAGGGGATGGACAAAGTCACATGACTGACCGAGGTCACCATGTATGGAAGTCACATGACTGACCGAGGTCACCGTGTATGGAAGTCACATGACTGACCGAGGTCACCATGTATGGAAGTCACATGACTGACCGAGGTCACCATGTATGGAAGTCACATGACTGACCGAGGTCACCAACTGACAAAGTCACATGACTGACCGAGGTCACCAACTGACAAAGTCACATGACTGACCGAGGTCACCAACTGACAAAGTCACATGACTGAACGAGGTCACCAACTGACAAAGTCACATGACTGACCGAGATCACCAACTGACTGAGGTCACCAACTGATAAAGTCACATGACTGACTGAGGTCACCAACTGACAAAGTCACATGACTGACTGAGGTCACTATGTATGGAAGTCACAAGGAGAATCGGAGGCTGACTGTTCAATAACTGGAAAAAGCAACAATAATGTGCAAAATACACATTATTGTCAGAAATAAAGTTTTAGCAAAGTGACAGATATACAGAATGAATGGAAAATATTGATATAGAAGAATGGAGGGTATATGTGTATATAGGGGATGGATGAATGGAGGGTATATGTGTATATAGAGGGTGGAGGAATGGAGGGTATATGTGTATATAGGGGATGGAGGAATGGAGGGTATATGTGTATATAGAGGGTGGAGGAATGGAGGGCATATGTGTATATAGGGGATGGAGGAATGGAGAGTATGTGTGTATATAGGGGATGGAGGAATGAAGGGTATATGTGTATATAGAGGGTGGAGGAATGGAAGGTATATGTGTATATAGGGGATGGAGGGTATGTGTGTATATAGGGGATGGAGGAATGGAGGGTATATGTGTATATAGGGGATGGAGGGTATATGTGCATATAGGGGATGGAGGGTACATGTGTATATAGGGGATGGAGGGTATATGTGCATATAGGGGATGGAGGGTATATGTGTATATAGGGGATGGAGGGTATATGTGTATATGGGGGATGGAGGAATGGAGGGTATATGTGTATATAGGGGATGGACAAAGTCACATGACTGACCGAGGTCACCAACTGACAAAGTCACATGACTGACCGAGGTCACCATGTATGGAAGTCACATGACTGACCGAGGTCACCATGTATGAAAGTCACATGACTGACCGAGGTCACCATGTATGAAAGTCACATGACTGACCGAGGTCACCAACTGACAAAGTCACATGACTGACCGAGGTCACCAACTGACAAAGTCACATGACTGACCGAGGTCACCAACTGACAAAGTCACATGACTGACCGAGGTCACCAACTGACAAAGTCACATGACTGACCGAGGTCACCAACTGACAAAGTCACATGACTGACTGAGGTCACCAACTGACAAAGTCACATGACTGACCGAGGTCACCAACTGACAAAGTCACATGACTGACCGAGGTCACCAACTGACAAAGTCACATGACTGAGCGAGGTCACCAACTGACAAAGTCACATGACTGACCAAGGTCACCAACTGACAAAGTCACATGACTGACCGAGGTCACCAACTGACAAAGTCACATGACTGACTGAGGTCACCAACTGACAAAGTCACATGACTGACCGAGGTCACCAACTGACAAAGTCACATGACTGACTGAGGTCACCAACTGACTGAGGTCACCAACTGACAAAGTCACATGACTGACTGAGGTCACCAACTGACAAAGTCACATGACTGACTGAGGTCACTATGTATGGAAGTCACAAGGAAAATCGGAGGCTGACTGTTCAATAACTGGAAAAAGCAACAATAATGTGCAAAATACACATATTGTCAGAAAATAAAGTTTTAGCAAAGTGACAGTTATACAGAATGAATGGAAAATATTGATATAGAAGAATGGAGGGTATATGTGTATATAGAGGATGGAGAGTACAGTGTATATAGGGGATGGAGGAATGGAGGGTATATGTGTATATAGGGGATGGAGGGTATATGTGTATATAGGGGATGGACAATGTCACATGACTGACCGAGGTCACCATGTATGGAAGTCACATGACTGACCGAGGTCACCATGTATGGAAGTCACATGACTGACCGAGGTCACCATGTATGGAAGTCACATGACTGACCGAGGTCACCAACTGACAAAGTCACATGACTGACCGAGGTCACCAACTGACAAAGTCACATGACTGACCGAGGTCACCAACTGACAAAGTCACATGACTGACCGAGGTCACCAACTGACAAAGTCACATGACTGACCAAGGTCACCAACTGACTGAGGTCACCAACTGACAAAGTCACATGACTGGACTGAGGTCACCAACTGACAAAGTCACATGACTGACTGAGGTCACTATGTATGGAAGTCACAAGGAGAATCGGAGGCTGACTGTTCAATAACTGGAAAAAGCAACAATAATGTGCAAAATTCACATTATTGTCAGAAAATAAAGTTTTAGCAAAGTGACAGATATACAGAATGAATGGAAAATATTGATATAGAAGAATGGAGGGTATATGTGTATATAGAGGATGGAGAGTACAGTGTATATAGGGGATGGAGGGTATATGTGTATATAGGGGATGGAGGGTATATGTGTATATAGAGGGTGGAGGAATGGAGGGTTTATGTGTATATAGGGGATGGAGGAATGGAGGGTATATGTGTATATAGAGGGTGGAGGAATGGAGGGTATATGTGTATATAGGGGATGGAGGAATGGAGGGTATATGTGTATATAGGGAATGGAGGGTATATGTGTATATAGGGGATGGAGGAATGGAGGGTATATGTGTATATGGGGGATGGAGGAATGGAGGGTATATGTGTATATAGGGGATGGACAAAGTCACATGACTGACTGAGGTCACCAACTGACAAAGTCACATGACTGACCGAGGTCACCAACTGACAAAGTCACATGACTGACTGAGGTCACTATGTATGGAAGTCACAAGGAGAATCGGAGGCTGACTGTTCAATAACTGGAAAAAGCAACAATAATGTGCAAAATACACATTATTGTCAGAAAATAAAGTTTTAGCAAAGTGACAGTTATACAGAATGAATGGAAAATATTGATATAGAAGAATGGAGGGTATATGTGTATATAGAGGATGGAGAGTACAGTGTATATAGGGGATGGAGGAATGGAGGGTATATGTGTATATAGAGGGTGGATGAATGGAGGGTATATGTGTATATAGAGGGTGGAGGAATGGAGGGTATGTGTGTATATAGAGGGTGGAGGAATGGAGGGTATGTGTGTATATAGGGGATGGAGGGTATATGTGTATATAGGGGATGGAGGAATGGAGGGTATATGTGTATATAGGGGATGGAGGGTATATGTGTATATAGGGGATGGAGGAATGGAGGGTATATGTGTATATAGGGGATGGACAAAGTCACATGACTGACCGAGGTCACCAACTGACAAAGTCACATGACTGACTGAGGTCACCAACTGACAAAGTCACATGACTGACCGAGGTCACCAACTGACAAAGTCACATGACTGACCGAGGTCACCAACTGACAAAGTCACATGACTGACTGAGGTCACCAACTGACAAAGTCACATCACTGACCGAGGTCACATGTATGAAAGTCACATGACTGACCGAGGTCACCAACTGACAAAGTCACATGACTGACCGAGGTCACCAACTGACAAAGTCACATGACTGACCGAGGTCACCAACTGACAAAGTCACATGACTGACCGAGGTCACCAACTGACAAAGTCACATGACTGACTGAGGTCACCAACTGACTGAGGTCACCAACTGACAAAGTCACATGACTGACTGAGGTCACCAACTGACAAAGTCACATGACTGACTGAGGTCACTATGTATGGAAGTCACAAGGAAAATCGGAGGCTGACTGTTCAATAACTGGAAAAAGCAACAATAATGTGCAAAATACACATTATTGTCAGAAAATAAAGTTTTAGCAAAGTGACAGTTATACAGAATGAATGGAAAATATTGATATAGAAGAATGGAGGGTATATGTGTATATAGAGGATGGAGAGTACAGTGTATATAGGGGATGGAGGAATGGAGGGTATATGTGTATATAGGGGATGGAGGGTATATGTGTATATAGGGGATGGACAATGTCACATGACTGACCGAGGTCACCATGTATGGAAGTCACATGACTGACCGAGGTCACCATGTATGGAAGTCACATGACTGACCGAGGTCACCATGTATGGAAGTCACATGACTGACCGAGGTCACCATGTATGGAAGTCACATGACTGACCGAGGTCACCAACTGACAAAGTCACAGGACTGACCGAGGTCACCAACTGACAAAGTCACATGACTGACCGAGGTCACCAACTGACAAAGTCACATGACTGAACGAGGTCACCAACTGACAAAGTCACATGACTGACCGAGATCACCAACTGACTGAGGTCACCAACTGATAAAGTCACATGACTGACTGAGGTCACCAACTGACAAAGTCACATGACTGACTGAGGTCACTATGTATGGAAGTCACAAGGAGAATCGGAGGCTGACTGTTCAATAACTGGAAAAAGCAACAATAATGTGCAAAATACACATTATTGTCAGAAAATAAAGTTTTAGCAAAGTGACAGATATACAGAATGAATGGAAAATATTGATATAGAAGAATGGAGGGTATATGTGTATATAGGGGATGGATGAATGGAGGGTATATGTGTATATAGAGGGTGGAGGAATGGAGGGTATATGTGTATATAGGGGATGGAGGAATGGAGGGTATATGTGTATATAGAGGGTGGAGGAATGGAGGGCATATGTGTATATAGGGGATGGAGGAATGGAGAGTATGTGTGTATATAGGGGATGGAGGAATGAAGGGTATATGTGTATATAGAGGGTGGAGGAATGGAAGGTATATGTGTATATAGGGGATGGAGGAATGGAGGGTATGTGTGTATATAGGGGATGGAGGAATGGAGGGTATATGTGTATATAGGGGATGGAGGGTATATGTGCATATAGGGGATGGAGGGTACATGTGTATATAGGGGATGGAGGGTATATGTGTATATGGGGGATGGAGGAATGGAGGGTATATGTGTATATAGGGGATGGACAAAGTCACATGACTGACCGAGGTCACCAACTGACAAAGTCACATGACTGACCGAGGTCACCATGTATGGAAGTCACATGACTGATCGAGGTCACCATGTATGAAAGTCACATGACTGACCGAGGTCACCATGTATGAAAGTCACATGACTGACCGAGGTCACCAACTGACAAAGTCACATGACTGACCGAGGTCACCAACTGACAAAGTCACATGACTGACCGAGGTCACCAACTGACAAAGTCACATGACTGACCGAGGTCACCAACTGACAAAGTCACATGACTGACCGAGGTCACCAACTGACAAAGTCACATGACTGACTGAGGTCACCAACTGACAAAGTCACATGACTGACCGAGGTCACCAACTGACAAAGTCACATGACTGACCGAGGTCACCAACTGACAAAGGTCACATGACTGAGCGAGGTCACCAACTGACAAAGTCACATGACTGACCAAGGTCACCAACTGACAAAGTCACATGACTGACCGAGGTCACCAACTGACAAAGTCACATGACTGACTGAGGTCACCAACTGACAAAGTCACATGACTGACCAAGGTCACCAACTGACAAAGTCACATGACTGACTGAGGTCACCAACTGACTGAGGTCACCAACTGACAAAGTCACATGACTGACTGAGGTCACCAACTGACAAAGTCACGTGACTGACTGAGGTCACTATGTATGGAAGTCACATGGAAAATCGGAGGCTGACTGTTCAATAACTGGAAAAAGCAACAATAATGTGCAAAATACACATTATTGTCAGAAAATAAAGTTTTAGCAAAGTGACAGTTATACAGAATGAATGGAAAATATTGATATAGAAGAATGGAGGGTATATGTGTATATAGAGGATGGAGAGTACAGTGTATATAGGGGATGAAGGAATGGAGGGTATATGTGTATATAGGGGATGGAGGGTATATGTGTATATAGGGGATGGACAATGTCACATGACTGACCGAGGTCACCATGTATGGAAGTCACATGACTGACCGAGGTCACCATGTATGGAAGTCACATGACTGACCGAGGTCACCATGTATGGAAGTCACATGACTGACCGAGGTCACCAACTGACAAAGTCACATGACTGACCGTGGTCACCAACTGACAAAGTCACATGACTGACCGAGGTCACCAACTGACAAAGTCACATGACTGACCGAGGTCACCAACTGACAAAGTCACATGACTGACCAAGGTCACCAACTGACTGAGGTCACCAACTGACAAAGTCACATGACTGACTGAGGTCACCAACTGACAAAGTCACATGACTGACTGAGGTCACTATGTATGGAAGTCACAAGGAGAATCGGAGGCTGACTGTTCAATAACTGGAAAAAGCAACAATAATGTGCAAAATTCACATTATTGTCAGAAAATAAAATTTTAGCAAAGTGACAGATATACAGAATGAATGGAAAATATTGATATAGAAGAATGGAGGGTATATGTGTATATAGAGGATGGAGAGTACAGTGTATATAGGGGATGGAGGGTATATGTGTATATAGGGGATGGAGGGTATATGTGTATATAGAGGGTGGAGGAATGGAGGGTTTATGTGTATATAGGGGATGGAGGAATGGAGGTATGTGTGTATATAGAGGGTGAGGAATGGAGGGTATATGTGTATATAGGGGATGGAGGAATGGAGGGTATATGTGTATATAGGAATGGAGGGTATATGTGTATATAGGGGATGGAGGAATGGAGGGTATATGTGTATATGGGGGATGGAGGAATGGAGGGTATATGTGTATATAGGGGATGGACAAAGTCACATGACTGACTGAGGTCACCAACTGACAAAGTCACATGACTGACCGAGGTCACCAACTGACAAAGTCACATGACTGACTGAGGTCACTATGTATGGAAGTCACAAGGAGAATCGGAGGCTGACTTGTTCAATAACTGGAAAAAGCAACAATAATGTGCAAAATACACATTATTGTCAGAAAATAAAGTTTTAGCAAAGTGACAGTTATACAGAATGAATGGAAAATATTGATATAGAAGATGGAGGGTATATGTGTATATAGAGGATGGAGAGTACAGTGTATATAGGGGATGGAGGAATGGAGGGTATATGTGTATATAGAGGGTGGATGAATGGAGGGTATATGTGTATATAGAGGGTGGAGGAATGGAGGGTATGTGTGTATATAGAGGGTGGAGGAATGGAGGGTATGTGTGTATATAGGGGATGGAGGGTATATGTGTATATAGGGGATGGAGGAATGGAGGGTATATGTGTATATAGGGGATGGAGGGTATATGTGTATATAGGGGATGGAGGAATGGAGGGTATATGTGTATATAGGGGATGGACAAAGTCACATGACTGACCGAGGTCACCAACTGACAAAGTCACATGACTGACTGAGGTCACCAACTGACAAAGTCACATCACTGACTGAGGTCACCAACTGACAAAGTCACATCACTGACCGAGGTCACATGTATGAAAGTCACATGACTGACCGAGGTCACCAACTGACAAAGTCACATGACTGACCGAGGTCACCAACTGACAAAGTCACATGACTGACCGAGGTCACCAACTGACAAAGTCACATGACTGAACGAGGTCACCAACTGACAAAGTCACATGACTGACCGAGGTCACCAACTGACAAAGTCACATGACTGACTGAGGTCACCAACTGACTGAGGTCACCAACTGACAAAGTCACATGACTGACTGAGGTCACCAACTGACAAAGTCACATGACTGACTGAGGTCACTATGTATGGAAGTCACAAGGAAAATCGGAGGCTGACTGTTCAATAACTGGAAAAAGCAACAATAATGTGCAAAATACACATTATTGTCAGAAAATAAAGTTTTAGCAAAGTGACAGTTATACAGAATGAATGGAAAATATTGATATAGAAGAATGGAGGGTATATGTGTATATAGAGGATGGAGAGTACAGTGTATATAGGGGATGGAGGAATGGAGGGTATATGTGTATATAGGGGATGGAGGGTATATGTGTATATAGGGGATGGACAATGTCACATGACTGACCGAGGTCACCATGTATGGAAGTCACATGACTGACCGAGGTCACCAACTGACAAAGTCACATGACTGACCGAGGTCACCAACTGACAAAGTCACATGACTGACCGAGGTCACCAACTGACAAAGTCACATGACTGAACGAGGTCACCAACTGACAAAGTCACATGACTGACCGAGATCACCAACTGACTGAGGTCACCAACTGATAAAGTCACATGACTGACTGAGGTCACCAACTGACAAAGTCACATGACTGACTGAGGTCACTATGTATGGAAGTCACAAGGAGAATCGGAGGCTGACTGTTCAATAACTGGAAAAAGCAACAATAATGTGCAAAATACACATTATTGTCAGAAAATAAAGTTTTAGCAAAGTGACAGATATACAGAATGAATGGAAAATATTGATATAGAAGAATGGAGGGTATATGTGTATATAGGGGATGGATGAATGGAGGGTATATGTGTATATAGAGGGTGGAGGAATGGAGGGTATATGTGTATATAGGGGATGGAGGAATGGAGGGTATATGTGTATATAGAGGGTGGAGGAATGGAGGGCATATGTGTATATAGGGGATGGAGGAATGGAGAGTATGTGTGTATATAGGGGATGGAGGAATGAAGGGTATATGTGTATATAGAGGGTGGAGGAATGGAAGGTATATGTGTATATAGGGGATGGAGGAATGGAGGGTATGTGTGTATATAGGGGATGGAGGAATGGAGGGTATATGTGTATATAGGGGATGGAGGGTATATGTGCATATAGGGGATGGAGGGTACATGTGTATATAGGGGATGGAGGGATGGAGGGTATATGTGTATATGGGGGATGGAGGAATGGAGGGTATATGTGTATATAGGGGATGGACAAAGTCACATGACTGACCGAGGTCACCAACTGACAAAGTCACATGACTGACCGAGGTCACCATGTATGGAAGTCACATGACTGACCGAGGTCACCATGTATGAAAGTCACATGACTGACCGAGGTCACCATGTATGAAAGTCACATGACTGACCGAGGTCACCAACTGACAAAGTCACATGACTGACGAGGTCACCAACTGACAAAGTCACATGACTGACCGAGGTCACCAACTGACAAAGTCACATGACTGACCGAGGTCACCAACTGACAAAGTCACATGACTGACCGAGGTCACCAACTGACAAAGTCACATGACTGACTGAGGTCACCAACTGACAAAGTCACATGACTGACCGAGGTCACCAACTGACAAAGTCACATGACTGACCGAGGTCACCAACTGACAAAGTCACATGACTGAGCGAGGTCACCAACTGACAAAGTCACATGACTGACCAAGGTCACCAACTGACAAAGTCACATGACTGACCGAGGTCACCAACTGACAAAGTCACATGACTGACTGAGGTCACCAACTGACAAAGTCACATGACTGACCGAGGTCACCAACTGACAAAGTCACATGACTGACTGAGGTCACCAACTGACTGAGGTCACCAACTGACAAAGTCACATGACTGACTGAGGTCACCAACTGACAAAGTCACGTGACTGACTGAGGTCACTATGTATGGAAGTCACATGGAAAATCGGAGGCTGACTGTTCAATAACTGGAAAAAGCAACAATAATGTGCAAAATACACATTATTGTCAGAAAATAAAGTTTTAGCAAAGTGACAGTTATACAGAATGAATGGAAAATATTGATATAGAAGAATGGAGGGTATATGTGTATATAGAGGATGGAGAGTACAGTGTATATAGGGGATGGAGGAATGGAGGGTATATGTGTATATAGGGGATGGAGGGGTATATGTGTATATAGGGGATGGACAATGTCACATGACTGACCGAGGTCACCATGTATGGAAGTCACATGACTGACCGAGGTCACCATGTATGGAAGTCACATGACTGACCGAGGTCACCATGTATGGAAGTCACATGACTGACCGAGGTCACCAACTGACAAAGTCACATGACTGACCGTGGTCACCAACTGACAAAGTCACATGACTGACCGAGGTCACCAACTGACAAAGTCACATGACTGACCGAGGTCACCAACTGACAAAGTCACATGACTGACCAAGGTCACCAACTGACTGAGGTCACCAACTGACAAAGTCACATGACTGACTGAGGTCACCAACTGACAAAGTCACATGACTGACTGAGGTCACTATGTATGGAAGTCACAAGGAGAATCGGAGGCTGACTGTTCAATAACTGGAAAAAGCAACAATAATGTGCAAAATTCACATTATTGTCAGAAAATAAAATTTTAGCAAAGTGACAGATATACAGAATGAATGGAAAATATTGATATAGAAGAATGGAGGGTATATGTGTATATAGAGGATGGAGAGTACAGTGTATATAGGGGATGGAGGGTATATGTGTATATAGGGGATGGAGGGTATATGTGTATATAGAGGGTGGAGGAATGGAGGGTTTATGTGTATATAGGGGATGGAGGAATGGAGGGTATATGTGTATATAGAGGGTGGAGGAATGGAGGGTATATGTGTATATAGGGGATGGAGGAATGGAGGGTATATGTGTATATAGGGAATGGAGGGTATATGTGTATATAGGGGATGGAGGAATGGAGGGTATATGTGTATATGGGGGATGGAGGAATGGAGGGTATATGTGTATATAGGGGATGGACAAAGTCACATGACTGACTGAGGTCACCAACTGACAAAGTCACATGACTGACCGAGGTCACCAACTGACAAAGTCACATGACTGACTGAGGTCACTATGTATGGAAGTCACAAGGAGAATCGGAGGCTGACTGTTCAATAACTGGAAAAAGCAACAATAATGTGCAAATACACATTATTGTCAGAAAATAAAGTTTTAGCAAAGTGACAGTTTATACAGAATGAATGGAAAATATTGATATAGAAGAATGGAGGGTATATGTGTATATAGAGGATGGAGAGTACAGTGTATATAGGGGATGGAGGAATGGAGGGTATATGTGTATATAGAGGGTGGATGAATGGAGGGTATATGTGTATATAGAGGGTGGAGGAATGGAGGGTATGTGTGTATATAGAGGGTGGAGGAATGGAGGGTATGTGTGTATATAGGGGATGGAGGGTATATGTGTATATAGGGGATGGAGGAATGGAGGGTATATGTGTATATAGGGGATGGAGGGTATATGTGTATATAGGGGATGGAGGAATGGAGGGTATATGTGTATATAGGGGATGGACAAAGTCACATGACTGACCGAGGTCACCAACTGACAAAGTCACATGACTGACTGAGGTCACCAACTGACAAAGTCACATCACTGACTGAGGTCACCAACTGACAAAGTCACATCACTGACCGAGGTCACATGTATGAAAGTCACATGACTGACCGAGGTCACCAACTGACAAAGTCACATGACTGACCGAGGTCACCAACTGACAAAGTCACATGACTGACCGAGGTCACCAACTGACAAAGTCACATGACTGAACGAGGTCACCAACTGACAAAGTCACATGACTGACCGAGGTCACCAACTGACAAAGTCACATGACTGACTGAGGTCACCAACTGACTGAGGTCACCAACTGACAAAGTCACATGACTGACTGAGGTCACCAACTGACAAAGTCACATGACTGACTGAGGTCACTATGTATGGAAGTCACAAGGAAAATCGGAGGCTGACTGTTCAATAACTGGAAAAAGCAACAATAATGTGCAAAATACACATTATTGTCAGAAAATAAAGTTTTAGCAAAGTGACAGTTATACAGAATGAATGGAAAATATTGATATAGAAGAATGGAGGGTATATGTGTATATAGAGGATGGAGAGTACAGTGTATATAGGGGATGGAGGAATGGAGGGTATATGTGTATATAGGGGATGGAGGGTATATGTGTATATAGGGGATGGACAATGTCACATGACTGACCGAGGTCACCATGTATGGAAGTCACATGACTGACCGAGGTCACCATGTATGGAAGTCACATGACTGACCGAGGTCACCATGTATGGAAGTCACATGACTGACCGAGGTCACCATGTATGGAAGTCACATGACTGACCGAGGTCACCAACTGACAAAGTCACATGACTGACCGAGGTCACCAACTGACAAAGTCACATGACTGACCGAGGTCACCAACTGACAAAGTCACATGACTGACCAAGGTCACCAACTGACTGAGGTCACCAACTGACAAAGTCACATGACTGACTGAGGTCACCAACTGACAAAGTCACATGACTGACTGAGGTCACTATGTATGGAAGTCACAAGGAGAATCGGAGGCTGACTGTTCAATAACTGGAAAAAGCAACAATAATGTGCAAAATACACATTATTGTCAGAAAATAAAGTTTTAGCAAAGTGACAGATATACAGAATGAATGGAAAATATTGATATAGAAGAATGGAGGGTATATGTGTATATAGAGGATGGAGAGTACAGTGTATATAGGGGATGGAGGGTATATGTGTATATAGGGGATGGAGGGTATATGTGTATATAGAGGGTGGAGGAATGTGTATATAGGGGATGGAGGAATGGAGGGTATATGTGTATATAGAGGGTGGAGGAATGGAGGGTATATGTGTATATAGGGGATGGAGGAATGGAGGGTATATGTGTATATAGGGAATGGAGGGTATATGTGTATATAGGGGATGGAGGAATGGAGGGTATATGTGTATATGGGGGATGGAGGAATGGAGGGTATATGTGTATATAGGGGATGGACGAAGTCACATGACTGACTGAGGTCACCAACTGACAAAGTCACATGACTGACCGAGGTCACCAACTGACAAAGTCACATGACTGACTGAGGTCACTATGTATGGAAGTCACAAGGAGAATCGGAGGCTGACTGTTCAATAACTGGAAAAAGCAACAATAATGTGCAAAATACACATTATTGTCAGAAAATAAAGTTTTAGCAAAGTGACAGTTATACAGAATGAATGGAAAATATTGATATAGAAGAATGGAGGGTATATGTGTATATAGAGGATGGAGAGTACAGTGTATATAGGGGATGGAGGAATGGAGGGTATATGTGTATATAGAGGGTGGATGAATGGAGGGTATATGTGTATATAGAGGGTGGAGGAATGGAGGGTATGTGTGTATATAGAGGGTGGAGGAATGGAGGGTATGTGTGTATATAGAGGGTGGAGGAATGGAGGGTATATGTGTATATAGGGGATGGAGGAATGGAGGGTATATGTGTATATAGGGGATGGAGGGTATATGTGTATATAGGGGATGGAGGAATGGAGGGTATATGTGTATATAGGGGATGGACAAAGTCACATGACTGACCGAGGTCACCAACTGACAAAGTCACATGACTGACTGAGGTCACCAACTGACAAAGTCACATCACTGACTGAGGTCACCAACTGACAAAGTCACATCACTGACCGAGGTCACCATGTATGAAAGTCACATGACTGACCGAGGTCACCAACTGACAAAGTCACATGACTGACCGAGGTCACCAACTGACAAAGTCACATGACTGACCGAGGTCACCAACTGACAAAGTCACATGACTGACCGAGGTCACTATGTATGGAAGTCACAAGGAGAATCGGAGGCTGACTGTTCAATAACTGGAAAAAGCAACAATAATGTGTAAAATACACATTATTGTCAGAAAATAAAGTTTTAGCAAAGTGACAGTTATACATAATGAATGGAAAATATTGATATAGAAGAATGGAGGGTATATGTGTATATAGAGGATGGAGAGTAGGACTGATCGAGGTCACCATGTATGGAAGTCACATGACTGACCGAGGTCACCATGTATGGAAGTCACATGACTGACCGAGGTCACCAACTGACAAAGTCACATGACTGACCGAGGTCACCAACTGACAAAGTCACATGACTGACCGAGGTCACCAACTGACAAAGTCACATGACTGACCGAGGTCACCAACTGACAAAGTCACATGACTGACCGAGGTCACCATCTAACAAAGTCACATGACTGACCGAGGTCACCATCTAACAAAGTCACATGACTGACCGAGGTCACCAACTGACTGAGGTCACCAACTGACAAAGTCACATGACTGACTGAGGTCACCAACTGACAAAGTCACATGACTGACCGAGGTCACCAACTGACAAAGTCACATGACTGACCGAGGTCACCATGTATGGAAGTCACATGACTGACCGAGGTCACCATGTATGGAAGTCACATGACTGACCGAGGTCACCATGTATGGAAGTCACATGACTGACCGAGGTCACCAACTGACAAAGTCACATGACTGACCGAGGTCACCAACTGACAAAGTCACATGACTGACCGAGGTTACCAACTGACAAAGTCACATGACTGACCGAGGTCACCAACTGACTGAGGTCACCAACTGACAAAGTCACATGACTGACTGAGGTCACCAACTGACAAAGTCACATGACTGACTGAGGTCACTACTGTATGTATGGAAGTCACAAGGAGAATCGGAGGCTGACTGTTCAATAACTGGAAAAAGCAACAATAATGTGCAAAATACACATTATTGTCAGAAAATAACGTTTTAGCAAAGTGACAGATATACAGAATGAATGGAAAATATTGATATAGAAGAATGGAGGGTACATGTGTATATAGAGGATGGAGAGTACAGTGTATATAGGGGATGGAGGGTATATGTGTATATAAGGGATGGAGGAATGGAGGGTATATGTGTATATAGAGGGTGGAGGAATGGAGGGTATATGTGTATATAGGGGATGGAGGAATGGAGGGTATATGTGTATATAGAGGGTGGAGGAATGGAGGGTATATGTGTATATAGGGGCTGGAGGAATGGAGGGTATATGTGTATATAGGGGATTGAGGAATGGAGGGTATATGTGTATATAGGGGATGGAGGAATGGAGGGTATATGTGCATATAGGGGATGGAGGGTACATGTGTATATAGGGGATGGAGGGTATATGTGTATATGGGGATGGAGAGGAATGGAGGGTATATGTGTATATAGGGGATGGACAAAGTCACATGACTGACCGAGGTCACCAACTGACAGTCACATGACTGAATTGGGCAAGCTTACGCCGACCGATTTACGCTACGCCGCCGCAACTTACGGAGCAAGTGCTTTGAGAATACAGCACTTGCCCGTCTGAGTTGCGGAGGCGTAACGTAAATCAGATACATTACGCCCGCACAAAGTTACGCGATCGTACGAGAATCTGGCCCTAAAATTGCCGGATTTTCTCTAATACATGTTGTTCCTGTGTCGCCACCACCATCTAGTGGCAACATGTGTATTTTTTTTGGCAAAGGAATACCTCAATTAGGGAAAAAAAAAAGAACTATGACCACTATATGGTGCTGTCAATATAGAAACAAATCATATTATAGGAAATAAGATGCATGTTTGCTCATTCTGTTTTGATTTTTACTTCAGCACATTAAACGTTTTATACTAATGCCGCGTACACACGACCGTTTTTCGGGTTCTAAAAAATGATGTTTTTAAGGGTCTAGCAAAGCGCGGTGACGTACAACACGTACGACGGCACTATAAAGGGGAAGTTCCATGCGGATGACGCCACCCTTTGGGCTGCCTTAGCTGATTTTGTGTTAGTAAAAGACGATTCGCGCTTTTCTGTCTGTTACAGCGTGATGAATGTGCTTACTCCATTTTCTTTAATCTAATATCTAATATTCATCTATTAACAATATTAACACGTGAATGAATGGAGTTGGGTCTTTGAGAATAATGGACTTGGATACATTTAAAATATTTATATTTGTGTCTGGATATGGAAAGGTGAAAAAATAAATAAAAAAAAGCATCGGAGAAGATTTTTTTTTTAAAAGACAGACGGCTGTATTACTGTTTCTTTGATAGATAAATGTGTATGTGAGTTTTGCATGTTACAATGTTTATAGCAAAGGATTTTTAGTTACTCACGATGCTTACCTTTGTGGCTTATTTCCTTCCACTGAGCTTGATTTAGATATATAAATGGGGACTTTGTTTCTTATCGTTTTATCAGTTAGATTGTGGGGACCTGTCTATATTTCTCACTGGGTTCTCTGCCACCTTAACTGGGACAGCCTTGCCTACATACCCTGACGGTGGTATGTGATTCATGACCTGATACATAAAGGGCTTGTTGCCAGTTTAGCTGTTGTAATGTAGTACCCAGGGCCTGTTACTATGAGTATTGTACCTTCATTTCCCTCATGTTCTGCCAAAATGTATGCTGAATAATGCCCCTGCTATCCTGGAAGCATGGGCCCCGCCCTGGAGGCCAAGCTCCAACCTGCTCCGTCCTGCCCCTTGTGAACGCAGATGGTGTCCTCTCCTGCCCGCTGCCCATTGCCCATACTGGATTCTATGCTCTGCAGCCACCGGCCCTTCTTCTCTTCTTCCGCTTGTCCAAGGGGGGGGGGTATCATGCCATTTCATTGGACAAGCACGGAAGGAAGAGAGTGGCAGACCTACCTGGAGGTAGAATCCGCTCATTTGCTGTCCTGGATGCCCCGACCCCAATGCCTTGATTCACCTTGTATGTTGATGGCTCCATGGGGTAGCTGAGGTGGTAGAGAGTGAGTAAATCCTTGCGTTCATTGCTACAGTCTGCTACAGTTACAGAAGAAATATGAATACCGGATTAGAACGCTTTACATATCACATTTAAATGTTTTTTTTCCACATGCCATACCATGCCGCCTTCAGGGTTAGTAGGAAAGTGAATGGTATTCCCCAAGGGCATTTATTATCCCCTTTTGAAGTCTTGCTTGAGACAGTCTCTAGATTAGGTTGTTATAAGCTATGATAGTTGCAATTACAGTCTGATACTTTGAGAAATTATGTGACCACTCTTGGAAAATAATTAACTAATATCCGTGTACGGGTTTTTCCTCTCATTTCTGATGTAGGTACCGATAATTACCGATATCCCCTGGGTGATGGTTAAGAAGTTCCTTCGAAAACATTCTCTGGAGATGAGATATGATGGACTGTGCCACCCACATCAGAATGAAACTATATATCTTTTTTCAAATACATGTGATTGTGATCACTGGGATTTGTGGGTTGGAATATAGTTGATATAGGTTTTGATATATAGTGGGCCTAATCCACAAAAACCCGGCGCAACGTAACTTTTGCCATTTAAGTTACACCGCCGCAAAATCTCTACCTAAGTGCCCGATCCACAAAGCACTTACCTAGAAATTTTGAGCGGTGTAACTTAAATCCGTCCGGCGCAAGGCGTTCCTTAATTTAATGGGGCGAGTCCCATATAAATTAGGCGCGCTCCCGCGCCGGACGTACTGCGCATGCTCCTGACGTCATTTTCCCGACGTGCTTTGCGCGGTTTTACGTTACGCCGAGTTTTGTGAATCGCGCCGGGTAAAAAAAGTTGCGTCGGGAAAAAAAAAGATGCGGCAGGGAAAAAAATGTTTAAAAAGAAATTTGACAGCGTCGCGGGAAAGAAGGGTCTACTTTTACAAGGTGTACTAACTTTACACTTTGTAAAAGCAGCCCTAATTTTGCAACGGCAAACTAATACTTACGGAGAAAAAACGAAGCGTAAAAGCTTCGTGGATCTCCGTAAGTGCTAATTTGCATACCCGAAGCAGCATTTCGAGGAAAAATGCCCCCAGCGGCGGCTGCGGTACTGCATCCTAAGATCCGACAGTGTAAGTCCCTTACACATGTCGGATCTTCTGCCTATCTATGTGAAACTGATTCTGTGGATCAGTTCCATAGATAGAAACAGGGATACGACGGTGTATACCTTTTGAGGATTAGGCCCTGAGATCCCAAAGGGGGGTCCCGGATAAGTTTAAAGTAACTACAGGTTTTGAGTCCCATAATCACTGTGATATATTACATAGGGTAATTAGTTAATTAATGTCAGAGTGTAAAGAAGTTCTTTAATGAGAAAATTAACTGCCTGTAAATGTTTATGAATATGTTATACTCAACAACTGAAAATGTATTATGATATGTCAAAGCACAAACATGGGATCAGAACAAAGGTTTAAGAGAAAAATTATTGATTGAGATTGTGTGAAGAATTGTATAAAATTCAGATAATGGTAAACAACATGGTACTTAGTATGTAACAGAAAATCCTACAGATCTGGTTTTAAGAATTAATAATAAGTTGAGGATTGAGCAATGTTTACAACAGATTCTAAACTTGGGTTGGGTTGTTAAATTGGGGTAGTAGATTCTTCTAATTTGCTTAAGGTTCCCCAGGAAAAATAATAAAATATGAAAGTTAGGTTCAATCTAAAAAAAAATGTTTTTCTTTATAAAAATAGAAAAAATAAAAATAAAATAAAAACAAACAAGTGTTAAAAGTTTTTATAATGTGACGTTTCTGACAGGGTGGAGGTTTTGGATTGGGAGGAGGAGTTTCCCATGAAAATGGCCACTTCACAGTTCATTAGGCTGGAGCTAGTCTGTGAATTTCACGAGTTTGTCCTCTAAACGATCTTTTGTCGCTGCTGTAGTCAAGAAATGTCATATTATAATGTAATGTACATGATTTTTGGCAGATGTACAAACCAAATATGTTTAAATTTTTTAAAAAAAGGGTTAAAAATTTGAAAAACGATACAATTTGATTGTAGTCAAATTGTATGGTGCATGGTATCAGTTTGAGCTTGTACAATCTGTTCAAAAGCAGTAAGATTCGGTTTAAACAGGCAACAGATGTTTTCCTGTAGAGACCATTGAGGGAATGAAAGTCTCTCTCTCTCTCTCAACAGAGAGATCAGGTTACACAGCCTGACACGCTGTGGTAAAATTACCCTTCTGTGTGTTTGCAGAAACCAGAAACCATGTGACTTTCTAGTGATGGGTTTAAATGACTCTGAGAGTTCATTGAGTTTTTTTATCTCTATCTCTCTTTCTTTCTTTCTCTCTCTCTCTCTCTCTTTTTCCTTCTCGCTTTCTCTCTCTCTCTCTCTCTCTGGTATTTTACTAAAATGTGGGTTTTTGCACCATTTGTTTTGAAGAACATCTTACTTTAAGGGTGTTGGTTCAAAAAGAATGAAAGGTGTCAGTATACTCAGCTTTGTTTAAGCTTTGTCTAATGACAACTGGATGTTAAAAACAAAAGGTCGGTTAAAATAGTGAAAATTATAGATACAACATGAACAGATGATGCAGTATGATAAAGCCATATTTATGGATGAAAAAGTCACTTTCCGGGCTCCGGATTGACGAATGTATCAATTAGGAAGGAATATTGTGCTTTTATAATTGGATCCATGTAGAAGTACAATGAAACTTTCTGTATGTTCGTCCATGTTGAACACTGAACCAAGGGCTGCTATGTAAACAGTCATGTGACAAGAGTATTCATACTGTATGATCGGTTCTGATAACTAGTGTAATTTAATGAATACATTTCTTTAACCACTTAAGCCCCGGACCTTTAGGCAGCTAAATGCCCAGGCCAGGTTTTGCGATTTGGCACTGCGTTGCTTTAACAGACAATTGCGCGGTCGTGCGACGTGGCTCCCAAACAAAATTGGCGTCCTTTTTTCCCCACAAATAGAGCTTTCTTTTGGTGGTATTTGATCATCTCTGCGGTTTTTATTTTTTGCGCTATAAACAAAAGTAGAGCGACAATTTTGAAAAAAATTCAATATTTTTTACTTTTTCTATAATAAATATCCCCCAAAAACATATATAAAATTTTTTTTTTCCCTCAGTTTAGGCCGATACGTATTCTTCTACCTATTTTTGGTAAAAAAAATCGCAATAAGCGTTTATCGATTGGTTTGCGCAAAATTTATAGCGTTTACAAAATAGGAGATAGTTTTATTGCATTTTTATTAATTTTATTTTTTTTACTACTATTGGCGTCGATCACAGATTTTTTTCGTGACTGCGACATTATGGCGGACACTTTTTGGGACCATTGTCATTTTCACAGCAAAAAATGCATTTAAATTGCATTGTTTATTGTGAAAAATGACAGTTGCAGTTTGGGAGTTAACCACAGGGGGCGCTGTAGGAGTTAGGGTTCACCTAGTGTGTGTTTACAACTGTAGGGGGGTGTGGCTGTAGGACTGACGTCATCGATCAAGTCTCCCTTATAAAAAGGATCACTCGATCGATACGCCGCCACAGTGAAGCACGGGGAAGCCGTGTTTACATACGGCTCTCCCCGTTCTTCAGCTCCGGGGAGCGATTGCGATTGCGACGGAGCGGCTATAAACGAATTGCCGCGCCGTCGTCCTGGATCGCTCCCCGAGGGAATCCGCCCGCCGCACGCAGCGGAGGGGGTCGCGATCGGACCCCCCACCCGCTAGAAGGCAGGGACGTATATATATACGCCCATCTGCCTGTCCGTGCCATTTTGCGGACGTAAATAGTCGTGCGGCGGGCGTTAAGGGGTTAAAGAGCCCAATATAAAATTAATGTTCTTCTGCAAAATTAAAAAGCTTATGAAGGAAAATATAGTAATTAGGTGAAACGGGTGCTTTTATGAAATTTAACTTAGTAATGGGAATGTAGATTGGATTAATTATGTTTGCTATGGTCAACAGAGGTTCGTTAACTATAAACAGAGATACACTCCAAGGTTTAACTGAGCACCTAGAGGCCACTGCACAAATGACTTTGTAAATCACATGGCCTTATACATGATATTAGCTGACAAGGGGGGGTGCATTTAGAAGCTTACCTGGGGACAGTATTTTGGGTGGATGAAAGGGTGGCAACGCATTTGTACTTAAATAGGTATAGCAATTTTGTTTTTGGTTATATTGGTTGTGATGATGTTTTATTGTATTCTGCCCTGTATAAATAAGCTGTTAGGGAAAGCAGCTGAAGAGGTAGCTCCTACTTTTTTTAATTGAAATGATATAGGAGATTCAATGAAGGAAGTAGAAGAGGGACCATATCCTCTATTACAGTCCTTACCTGTTAAGACCACTTACAACATTCTCAAGTGAGGGAAAGAACAAAGAGAATGTAGGGACAGTACTGATAAAATAGTCATTTTAAGGGGGGACTGTGATAGATTAGTCTAAAATCCCTTTTTTTAAGTTAGGCTAATTCTTTTATTAAGAACTACTAAAATGTTTTCTCTTTTTATGTTATTTTAATTTATTTTTATATATGCATGTGTGAAAGATATGTATCACAATAGTGTTTATTATCCTTACATTAAGTTTTGTCAGATATGTTTTTAAAGTATATTTCGACTTGAACCCGACATACAGACAAAGCTATTGAAGCCAAGAGCAGATGCTCCCCGATCCCCCATTACTCCTTATTCTCCATTGCTTCGCATTCCCCCTCCTTTCTACTGCACTCCTAAAATTCCTCATTCCAAAGAACAAATATGGTCTTGCAAGAGGAAACCGCCCCTCCCCTCCTTCTCCTTCTTCTTGTATGCACTCAGGGAGAACAAACATGGCGAATGTGAAAGAGACTTTACATGTGGACTGTTTGTACTATGAAGAAGCCCTTGCAGAACTGACTGAGGACCCCTGTGTATGAATTTTGGACAAAGGGTTTTACATGTGTTCACAAGGGGTTGGGTAAGGTGGTGGATGAGTGGGAGTGGATGTATTAGTTAACCAATTGAATGCATATGTTTTGTGATGTCATATTGTTTATAAAAGGCCAATAAATGGGTTTGGCCTTCCTGTTGGGCTGAGCTGAAAGGTGAGAGAGATGTAGATTCTTTGTCTGCTCTGCATATTTCACCTTATAATTTGAATCAAACGGCAGAATGGGTTAGCCCTGAGGTTGGATCAGGGGTCAAATGGCTATCAGTTTTACCAGAACGAGCGCTCCCGTCTCATAACTTGCTTCTGAGCATGCGCATTTTTTTCACGTCGTTAAAGCCCACACACGACCATTTTTTACAACCTTAAAAATGACACTGTTAAAAACGCAGTGAAAAAATAGAGCATTTTCGAAAAAAAATGTGCCCGTTTTTCACAACCCGAAAAATGCTCTGAAGCCCACACACGATCGTTTTTAATGACATTAAAAAAAACGCCATTTTTTAGAACCTGAAAAACGGTCGTGTGTGCGCGGCATTAGTCCCTTAAGTAAATATATGTATTGCTGAAATCCAATGCAGCCATATAGTTATGATGCATTAAATATGAATTGGAGAAGGTGGATCATTTTGTGTTAGATCTAGTTGGATTTTATGAAGCAAAAATAAAGCCACAGGATTTAAAGTCCCGAACTTCCTGCCCTACAGAAAAAGAGCCTTTAAGCCAATCCGGCGGACTGTAAGACGATTTGCGTAGTGGATCCCCTTTCCTTAACGAGGTTGGGAAAAGGGAGTAGCCGCTCCAGTTGGGAACCCAGATGAATATCCTCTGCTGCAGACAACTCAGGTGCAGGCAATGCACTTAGCAAAGCAGGAACAAAAATTGACTCTGGACAGCCGCACTCTGAACAAATTGTAGCCTTTATTAAAAGAAGGACAGCACTACAAGTCACAGCAAAATATAATAAAACCGACTGCTGACACGTTTTGCATTGAAACTAGTGCTTAGTCATAGCTATGACTAAGCACTAGCTTCAGTGCGAAACGTGTTAGCAGTTGGGTTTTATTTTATTTTGCTGTGACTTGTAGTGCTGTCCTTTTAATAAAGGCTACAATTTGTTCAGAGTGCGGCTGCCCAGAGTCAATTTTTGTTCCTCCTTAACAAGGTTACCAGGCCTATCCCGAGACATCAGCTTGCCTTGCTTGTCTGCTCCAGGGCAGGTCCTCCCCCGGTTTCTATCGCTAAGAAGCTTCCTCCACTTGGATGGACAGCTTGGGATCCATAGGCCCCAGACAGCATAGCTGGGCCTACTAGACAGGAACACAGCCTCAGACCAACGTAGTCCGGAGACTGAAGTTTCGGATTGTAACTTGCCACGTCACCTGCCACATGTTGCGGATTGTCACTTGATACGACACATGCCACAAGTTGCGGACTGTCACTTGCCACATCACCTGCCACATGTTGCGGATTGTCACTTGCCACAAGTTGCGAAATGTCACTTGCCTGCCACCAGATGCAGATTGTCACTTGCCAGCCACCAGATGCAGATTGTCACTTGCCACATCAACTGCCACATGTTGTGCATTGTCACTTGGCACGTCACCTGCCACAAGTTGCGGAATACCACACTTTCAAATCCGTTTTAAAAGACAAGCAACTTTTTTTCTTAAATTCTGACTCGGTTTGCGAGTGTTGTCTCGCAAAACGAGCAGAATTCAAGCAAATGGGGTGTGCAGTACCGCATTTGGCCACCAGGGACACTCGTAACGGTTCAGAAAATACTCTGAATCACTTGGAAATACTCTGTTCCTGAGTGTTGAGTGTTTCCGAACCTTTCTGAGATCAGCAGAGCGGTCCCCGAGTATTTCCAAGGCTAACTCCAGCACCCCCCACCTCTGGCCACATGCGGTATTGCATGCCATAGTAATCAATGCGGAACAAATTATCTTTGTTTCCTTTGACTTCTATGGTAAGGTGACCAGATTTTTTAAATGAAATCCGGGGACATATTTTCTTTTTACTAGTAATGGCGGCAATTAGCGACTCTCTGCCCGTCGCCGCCGCTGCCGATCTCACAACCTGTCAACTCTTACTCTCCGGGCCCCGGCTACTACTGGGTGGGGAGTGGAGGAAGATCACTCTGCCAGATAAGGCAAGGAGATAGGTAGATGGCTGGCCGGGACTTGAGCCAAGGCAGAAGAACATGTGAGTGGAGCTGAATGGGCATGCGCGCCGAAACTGAATAAATATTCCATCCGCATCGACCAGCACATGATCATCAGAAAGGGGCACAGATAATGGAAAAAAATACACCCCCTCCCCCCTAAGCTGGAGCGGGGGGTGTAATTCAGATTTTATTTTTTAGTTCTGCACTGACTGTCTTTAAATTTGCCCCAGCCCCTGTTCAAATCCATTCCGAGAACAAAACCAGGGACAGACTTGGTCCGGGAACAGTGTCCTCAATCCGGGGACTGTCCCCGGAAACCGGGGATGTCTGGTGACCCTATTCCAGGGGTGTCAAACTCAATTTTATCGAGGGCCGCATCAGCAATATGTTGTATCAGGTTGTATCTGTAAGATTAGATGTCCAGCGCATCCCCTCCCCATATATTAGATGTTAAGAGCCACCCCACCATCAGAAATTGATTCCCCCACTCTCCCTTACATCACAGTGCACCCCCTTTCTTTAAGACGCTGCTGGGAAGAAGCCGCATGCATTGCTTAAAAGCAGATAGTAAGGGTATTGAGGAGGACCAGAGGAGGACGAGGGCCACATGAAATAGCCTGGAGGGCCGGATTCGGCCCGCGGGCCTTGTGTTTGACACCCGTGCCCTATTCTATGGGGAAACTCGATTTGATATCCGAGCAGGGCCGGATTTCCCACAAGGCCAACACGGCCAGGCCTCAGGGCGGCTCTGTATGCAGGGGCGGCGGCGCACGGCGGAGGAGACAAGTAATTTTTCAGCGGTGCAGGCCGTGCGGCGGTGGAGAGAGATTACATCTTCTCTCATTGCCCGCACAGCTGTTCCAGCTTCAGCCCTTACTTACAGGCTGCACGACACAGAAGAGAGAGAATGACGTCATCTCTCACCGCCCGGCTCTCACTCTCATCTCTCACTCAAGTCTCATGTGCCTCTGTTTCACGGTTCACCTGCAGATAGTTTCCCCGCACGGGAGAGGAGAGGCTTACAGAGTTGTACCTGGCTGCAAGTACTCTGCAATGCTGGGGGGGGCTTGATTTTACATGCAATTAGTGACAAACTGGTACTTTTTGGGTGGCAGCCAGGTAACTGTGGCAATCCCCATTCTGCTAGCAGGCAGTGTGGCAAGTGACATTCCCATCTGGTGGCAGGCAGCATGGCAAGTGACATTCCCATCTGGTGGCAGGCAGTGTGGCAAGTGACATTCCCATCTGGTGGCAGGCAGTGTGGCAAGTGACATCCTCATCTGGTGGCAGGCAGCGTGGCAAGTGACATTGCCATCTGGTGGCAGGCAGCATGGCAAGTGACATTCCCATCTGGTGGCAGGCAGCGTGGCAAGTGACATCCCCATCTGGTGGCAGGCAGTGTGGCAAGTGACATTCCCATCTGGGGACAAGCGACGGTGGCAAGTGACACGCTCAGGGCTCCCACTCATTCTGCTTTATGGTGAGTTGAACTATTTCATTTTATATTGCAATGTAATGATAGAAATAATGCATTTCAATAATCCTGACACCATAACAACCATGGTGCCGGAATGATTGAAGCACCAACACCAGTCATTGCCTGCAAAAAATCATTTACCCCCCCCCCTGCCCCCATGTGATGGTGGGGGGGCGGCATTGAAGGACGCGGCCTTGGGGCGGCAAAGGGAGTAAATCCGGGCCTGTATGCGAGTGCTTTGGATTACAAGCATTCTCCTGGAATGGATTATGCACGTAATCCAAGGTTCCACTCTAGTCCCTTTAAGGTACTCTATTGCAATATACGCTCATTGCCTGTAGGTGGAGACTTTGCTATCCTTTCCGAAAACCAGCGACCCAGTAGGTGCCGTCAATCCACACCGTACAACAGCTCTTCAAAGAAAAGTTTTGTGGTCTTTGTTGTAAATTAATTGACTATTTTAATAAACTCCTGCTTGTTAGTGTAGTAAAGATAATTAATGAGAATCTACCATCATTTCATGTTTTTTTTTTGCAGCTCCTTCCATTGATACAGAAGAACGTGTCTCCATAGCAACCGCCTCTTCCCCCCTCCTATGCCTTGCAGCAGTTGTTTTCTTTGAAGTGTGCTCAGGGCCAAGTATTTGACATCCATTCAGAAAAAAAAAAAATGTTTTTGAAAAGAGGAATTGAGGACACAAAATATAAATACTTATAAAGTGCATATCTACATAATAAAATTCCCTCACCTAGCACCCGCAAAAAGAAATAGTCTCCTATGCGCGTTTGCTTTTCAACATGGAACATGATTTAGCGTTGCTGGAAAATTGGTGAAAGCCATGGAAACTGCAGTTTAATGTTTCTAAAAGCAAAATAATTGCAACAAAAAGGAAAGGAAAGAAGGATAAAAGAAAAATGCCATAGAGTACAATATTGGGGGTACAGTGTTGGCCAGAGCTACAGAAGAACAGGATTTTAAAGAAGAGAAAACAGTGTTGGGAAAGCAAATAGAATATGTGGGGAGCATTACTGAAGGGATCACCAGCAGACCGGAGTCTTGATTCCCTATATAGTTCTTGAGATAGATCTTATTACAGATAGAGGGATCTTCAGTAGGAATGATATAAATCTTAAATTATAGATATTGGGCCAGATTCACAAAAGAGATACGACGGCGTATCTCCTGATACGCCGTCGTATCTCTGTGATCCGCCCGTCCTAACTATGCAGGCTGATTCATAGAATCAGTTACGCATAGATAGCCCTAAGATCCGACAGGTGTAATTGACTTACACCGTCGGATCTTAGGATGCAATTCTAGGCCGCCCGCTAGGTGGCGATTCCATTGCGGTCGGCGTAGAATATGCAAATGACTACTTACGGCGATCCACGAAGATACGCGCGTTCGTCGCAATCTCTTACGTCGTCGCTAGTCGTTTTTTCCCGTCGCAAAGTTAGGCCTGCTTTAACATGTCTTATCTTTAGAACAGCCATGTTAAAGTATGGCCGTCGTTCCCGCGTCGGATTTCGTTTTTTTTTTTTGCGTAAGACGTCCGGGAATACGTAACGCACGTCGCCGTTCAAAAAAAACTTTGGGGCGCCGTAATTTCGCGCAAAGCACGTCGGGAAATTTCCTAACGGGGCATGCGCAGAACGTTCGGTGCGGGAACGCACCTAATTTAAATGGTGCCCGCCCCATTTGAATTAGGCGGGCTTGCGCCGAGCGGATTTACGGTACACCGCCGCAAGTTTACAGGTAAGAGCTTTGTGAATCAGGCACTTACGCTGTAAACCTACGGCGGTGTAACGTAAATGGGATACGTTACGCCGCCGCAGCGTAACGTAATTCTCTCTGAATCTGGCTCATAGATCTTAGAGGGATCAGAAAGCAGGAGGAAGAAGCTCCTCATTTCTCCATATAGATCTTTAGTTACAATGCCTATGAAAAAGTATTCACACCCCTTGAAATTTTCCACATTTTGTCATGTTACAGCCAAAAGCGTAAATGTATTTTTTTGGGATTTTATGTGATAGACCAACACAAAGTGGCACATAATTGTGAAGTGGAAGGAAAATTATAAATGGTTTTCAATTTTTTTTTCAAATAAATATGTGAAAAGTGTGGGGGGCATTTGTATGGCGCCCCCCGGGGTCAATACTTTATAGAACCTCCTTTCACTACAATTGCAGCTGCAAGTCTTTTTGGGGATGTCTCTACCAGCTTTGCACATCTAGAGAGGGACATTTTTGACCATTGCTCTTTGCACAATATCTCAAGCTCTGTCAGATTGAATGGAGAGCGTCTGTGAACAGCAATTTTCAAGTCTTTCCACAGATTCTCAATTGGATTTAGGTCTGGACTTTGACTGGGCCATTCTAATGCCTAGAAAACACGATCAGTTTTCCCGACGGTCAAAAGACTGCTGGGAAAACCGAGGGGAAAACCGGCAACCGGCTCGGTCCCTTTTCCCCTTTACACACGGCCAGTTTTCCCGACAGGAAAACTGCCAGGAGAACTTTGGTCGGGAAAACCGTCCGTGTATGCTCCCTCGCTGTGTTTCCCCATAGGAAAACTGCAGGGGGAAAAAACGCAGCGATTCGCGGCGAGAATTAATAGAACATGTTCTTATTTTTTAAACCCGCCGTTTTCCTGTCGGGAAAACTGCTAAGGAGCATACACACCTCCGGTTTTCCTGGCCAAAAGAAAAACACGGCAGTTTTCCAGACGAGAAAAAACGATTGTGTGTACTAGGCATAACACATGAATATGCTTTGATCGAAACCATTCCATTGTAGCTCTGGCTGTATTCTTAGGGTCGTTGTCCTGCTGGAAGGTGAACCTCCGTACCAGTCTTAAGTCTTTTGCAGACTAACAGGTTTTCTTCTAAGATTGTCCTGTATTGGGCTCCACCCATCTTCCCATCAACTCTGACCAGCTTCCCTGTCCCTGCTGAAGAAAAGCATCCCCACAACATGATGCTGCCACCACCATGTTGCCCGGCCTGTCAGTTTAGGTGGACGGCCATGTCTTGGTAGGTTTGCAGTTGTGCCATACTCTTTCCATTTTCGGATGATGGATTGAACTGTGAGATGTTCAAATCTTGGGATATTTTTTTTTATAACCTAACCCTGCTTTACACTTCTCCACAACTTTATCCCTGACCTGTCTGGTGTGTTCCTTGATGCTGTTTGTTCACTGAGGTTTTCTAACAAACCTCTGAGGGCTTCACAGAACAGCTGTATTTATACTGAAGTTAAATTACACACAGATGGACTCTATTTATGATACTAATTTGGTGACTTCTGAAGGCAATTGGCTCCACTAGATTTTAGTTAGGGGTATCAGAGTAAGGGGGTTGAATACAAATGCATGCCACACTTATAAACATACATATTTATTTGTAACAATTTTTGAAAACCATTTATTATTTTCCTTCCACTTCACAATTATGTGCCACTTTGTGTTGGTCTATTACATAAATTTCGAATAAGATACATTTACGTTTTTGGTTGTAACATGACAAAATGTAAAAAGTTTCAAGGGGTATGAATACTTTTTCAAGGCACTGTATCACTAGAAGGATCACCAGCAGGCGGAAGGTCCTTATTTCTTTTTATAGATCTTTAGTTATCACTAGAGGGATCACCTGCACCAATAAGGAGGGCTTATTTCCTCTATATCAGTGGTCTCCAACCTGCGGCCCAGGGGTCAGATGCGGCCCTTTGCATGCTTTTATCCGGCCCTTGGGGCACTATTTAATCCACTGATACCAACAGGGGGGCTTAAGTCCCCCCAACTAATGCCTATGAAGGGGTACAACTCCTCCCAATGATGGGGCACAATTCCTCCCAACGACACCAACAATGAAGCCTAATAACACCAATGACAGGGTACGTTCCTCCCACTGACATCAATAATGGAACACTATTTTTCCCCACTGATGCTGGGACATTTTTTACTCTCAATGGCCACAGTCCGGCCCCCTTAAAGTCCAAAAGACAGGAAACTGGCCCTTTTGGTCTTTAGATGCCACTTGAGGAGTCATCAACAGGAGGAGGGTTGTCCGTATGCCTCTATATAGATGTAGCACCCTCTAGTGTGATAGAAGTGTAGTTAATTTTTTTTATTTAGTGTAGGTAAATTTGTGCAGGCTTGGGGTTTTTCCTGGGTTGGGCAGAGATCCAGGGAGAGCTGGTTGGGCAGAGATCCAGGGAGGTAAGGTGGAGCTGCCTGGAGTATTCTGAGGGCCCTGACCAATCCCCAACCTGGATTGGCAGGAGGCAGGCCCCCTCAAATACTCTGGGTCAGCCTAGCTGGAGGAGGACTATGCTCGGAGATGGAGAGTAAGGCCCCATACACACGATAGAATCCATCCGCTGAAAAATCCCAGCGAATGGGTTTCAGCGGATAGATCCTATGGTGTGTACACTCCAGCGGATCTGTTTCCGCGGATATTTCTCCCCTGGGATGGATTCCAGCAGATCGAATATTCGCTGACATGCTAAACAAATCTATCTGCTGGAATCCATCCCAACGGATGGATCCGCTGGTCTGTATAGACTCACCGGATCCATCCGTCCGAAGGCATCCCCCGCATGCGTCGTAATGAATCGACGCATGCGTGGAATTCCTTATATGACAGCGTCGCGCACGTCGCCGCGTCATAATCGCGGTGACGGCGCGACATGTCATCGCCAGAGGATTTCAGAGCGGATTTCAATGCGATGGTGAGTACACTCCATCGCAGAGAAATCCGCTGAAATCCTCGAGAGGATTTATCCGTGCAAACGGTCCGCTGGACCGTATTCGCGGATAAATCCTCTCGTGTGTATGGGGCCTTAGGCTGTCGTGGCCTGAGGGAGCTCCCCCTCCCCAGTATGGGGGTGGGGACAGGGAAAGGGTGACCTTGGGCCTGAGCCTGGGTGCGGACAGGACCCCCTTCAAGACACACAGAGTTGTCTTGGCCAGGAGGCACGGACATGACAGGGGGAGAACACTGCCAGGCAAGTCTCCCGGAGGACAAGGAACAGCCAAAGGGGCTTGTGAGGTACACACAGTCAACCAGGAGGACTGGGAGGCACACCTGAGAGGACTGGGATGAAGCAGTCTGGGATGGGTGCAGGGCCAGTCAGGAGGACTGTAGTGGCACGGGCAGTGGAAAGGGGCAGCTGCAGCCAGGAGGGCTGGCAGTGCCTGAAGAAGTGGTACTGGTAGCAGTAGCCACAGATAGGACAGCTAGCACTAAAGACTTAGGCCCAGATTCTCGTAGAACGGCGCATTTTTGCGGGGGCGTAACGCATCCGATTTACGTTACGCCTCCGCAACTTAGACAGGCAAGTGCTGTATTCTCAAAGCACTCGCTCCGTAAGTTGCGGCGGCGTAGCGTAAATCGGCCGGCGTAAGCCTGCCTAATTCAAATGTTGAACTAGGGGGGCGTGTTTTATGTTAATGTGCTGTGACCCGACGTGATTGAAGTTTTGCACTTACGGCGCATGCGCCGTCCGTGGAATATCCCAGTGTGCGTTGCGTCAAAGTACGCCGCAAGGACGTATTGGTTTCGACGTGTACGTAAATGATGTCCAGCCCCATTCACGGACGACTTACGCAAACGACGTTAAACTTTCAAATTTCGTCGCGGGAACGACGGCCATACTTAACATTGGTACGCCGCACTTACGCCACCATATAGCAGGGGTAACTATACGCCGGGAAAAGCCTAACGTAAACGGCGTAACTTTACTGCGTCGGACGGGCGTACGTTCGGGAATTCGCGTATCTAGCTGATTTACATATTTTGACGGGTAAATCAGCATACACGCCCCTAGCGACCAGCGTAAAAATGAAGTTACGATCCGGCAGCGTAAGAGACTTACGCCTGTCGGATCTAACAGATATCTATGCGTAACTGATTCTAAGAATCAGGCGCATAGATACGACGGCACAACGCAGAGATACGACGGCGTATCTGGAGATACGCCGTCGTATCTCGGTTGTGAATCTGGGCCTTACATTTTTGCTACACCATAGGGGCCTGCAGTCTGAAACCTGTGCTACCGTGTTTCCCCAATAAAATAAGACCTAGTGCTATTTTCCAAGACCCCTGCAATATAAGCCCTACCCCGAAAATAAGCCCTAGTTTAAAATGCTTGTAAAATCCTATAATCCACTTTATTACAGTACTATATATTGTACAATGTGTGTGTTTCTGTAATATAAGCTGACCTCCCGCTACTCTCCTCTTCTCCCTGCTGTCATCGGGGGGAATCCCCCCCCCCTGCAGTGTTCAGAGCAGGGAAGAAAGCTCTGATGGGTCACGGAAGCTATAACAAAGGTATTTAGTACAATTTTATTACAGAAGTACACACATTGTACATTATATACTACTGTAATAGAGAGGATTATAGGATTTTACAAGCATTTTAACTCGGATCACGCCAGGGATTCCTGTCAGGCAGTGGCGGAACTACCGCCATAGCGACCCACGCGGGCGCTATGGGGCCCGCAGCCGTGTGGGGCCCGGTGAGGATGAAGAGCCCCGCCATGCCGTTCCGCCCGCTCCACTCCCCCTGCATTTAATGTGTTTGTGACATAAATAATTGTAACTAAGCCTTGCCGCCGCGCAGTCCTGTGGAGGAATAGGAGGCGGCACTGGGAGGTTGTCACAACCTCGATCATCCAATTGTTTGGTCAGTAGGTGGTGTGCTTCCCTCCCCTGGCTTCTCCCCTTCCCCCGCGCTCTGCGAATCTCCTACCAAGTACCATGTGCAGAGCGCGGGTAATGCTGAGCAGCAGCTTGACTCCTGGATGTACGCCCGTAGTGTGGAAGACCTGCCAGAGCAACGCAATTATCGGCGAGCCGGTCTCGAGGTACTGTGCATCATCGGTCTGCTGCCCGACACTGACAACATCCTATTCCCGTGACGTCACTCCCTGAACAAGGGCGCCCGAACATCCCTGATACCAGCTGCCTGTGATGACCTCACACACAGCCCTAATGCTGTGATGCCACCTACTGTCTCCTGTCATCATCATGCTTCTCGTCATCCCCCTGTTCCTGGCATCCCAGTGGGATGGCAGGAACAGGGGGATGACGAGGAGCACGATGATCCCACCACCCTACCTCTGAGGCCTGTCATACATATTATCACCCCCTGTCATCTCCATCCTCCCTGTCACCTCCCTACCACCCACCCCTGTCATCTCCATCCTCCCAGTCACCTCCCTACCACCCACCCCTGTCATCTCCATCCTCCCTGTCACCTCCCTACCACCCACCCCTGTCATCTCCATCCTCCCTGTCATCTTCCTACCACCCACCCCTGTCATCTCCATCCTCTCTGTCATCTTCCTACCACCCACCCCTGTCATCTCCATCCTCCCTGTCACCTCTCTACCACCCACCCCTGTCATCTCCATCCTCCCTGTCACCTCCCTACCACCCACCCCTGTCATCTCCATCCTCCCTGTCACCTCCCTACCACCCACCCCTGTCATCTCCATCCTCCCCGTCAGCTTCCTGAACCCACCCCTGTCATCTCCATCCTCTCTGTCATCTTCCTACCACCCACCCCTGTCATCTCCATCCTCCCAGTCAGCTTCCTGCACCCACCCCTGTCATCTCCATCCTCCCCGTCACCTCCCTACCACCCACCCCTGCTGTCATCTCCATGCTCCCCGTCACCTCCCTACCACCCACCCCTGTCATCGCCATCCTCCCCGTCACATCCCTACCACCCACCCCTGTCATCTCCATCCTCCCCGTCAGCTTCCTGCACCCACCCCTGTCATCTCCATCCTCCCTGTTATCTTCCTGCACCCACCCCTGTCATCTCCATCCTCCCTGTCAGCTTCCTACCACCCACCCCTGACAGCTTCCTACCACCCAACCCGGTCATCTCCATCCTCCCTGTCAGCTTCCTACCACCCGCCCCTGTCAGCTTCCTACCACCCACCACTGTCAGCTTCCTACCACCCACCCCTGTCAGCTTTCAACCACCCACCCCTGTCATCTCCATCCTCCCTGTCTTCTTCCTGCCACCCACCTTTGTCAGCTTCCTAACACCCACCCCTGTCAGCTCCCTACCACCCACCCCTGTCATCTTCCTACCACCCCCTGTAATCTTCATACCACCCCACCCCCTTAAATTTACTGGTGCACATTACATATGATGGACGCAGGGACATTTTCTTTGGGGGGGGGGGCACGTAGCTGGTCTTGCCTAGGGCGCCAAATTGCCTAGCACCAGCCCTGCCTACATTTCCGCCAGCCCGCTCCACTCCCCGCTGCAATGTGAGACAAATTGTTGCCAACCCGTTCTGCCAGCTCCGCGCTGCACTGTGAGGCAAATTGATGCCCACCCGCCAGCCAGCCCGCTCCACCTGTTCTGCCAGCACGCTCCATTCACCTAGGCATTGCGGGCAGAACAGGAGAACAGTCAGCGGGCGGGACAGTCAACAGGTGAGCGGGCTTGCTCGCCAATCAGCGGGCGGGGGAGCAGAGAGATGACATCATCTGCATCATTGCAGTTCCGTCCCCACTGTGCGGGCAGCAGAGAGATTACATTATCTCTCTGCTGCCTGCCTTTACTTTGGGACACAGCAAGTGTCAATCCGCAATGTGTGGCAGGTGATGTGGCAAGTGACAATCTGCTACGTGTGGCAGGTGACGTTGTGGCAAGTGACAATGTGTGACAGGTGGCGTTGTGGCAAGTGACAATCTGCATTGTGTGGCAGGTGGCAAGTGACAATCCTCAATGTGTGACATCGTGGCAAGTAACAACCTGCAATGTGTGGCAGGTGTCAACCCGCATCTGAAGGCAGGTGACGTTGGCAAGTGACACGCTCGGGGCTCCTACTGATTCTGCAATATGGTGAGTTGAACTATTTTATATAACAATGTAATAATAGAAATTATGCACTTCAAGCATTTTTATTATTATTATTTTTTTTTACTAGTAATGGCAGTGATCTGTTTTTTTGTTTTGTTTTTTGTGAGACTGCGACATTGCGGTGGACAGGTCAGAAACTTTTGACACATTTTTGGGACCATTCACATTTATACAGCGATCTGTGCTATTAAAATGCACTGATTAATGTGTAAATGTCACTGTCAGGGAAGGGGTTAAATGTGTACCCTGGGAGGTGTTTCTAACTGGGGGGGGGTGGGACTGACTGGAGGAGGAGAGAGATCTCTGTTCCTAATCACTAGGATAGAGCCATGACAGGTCCTCTTTATACTCCTACATACATGTATAGAGCCATGACAGGTCCTCATTATACTTCTATATACACGTATAATGCCATGACAGGTCCTCTTTATACTCCTATACATGTATAGAGCCATGACAGGTCCTCTTTAGTTATAATGATATCAAATAAAGGATGTTGGGCATTTTGGTGGGCGTGATTTTTTTTCTGGGGGGGGGGGGGCCCATACAACATTTTGCTATGGGCCCTGTGATTTCTAGTTATATATCAGACAGGAGGCTCGTATCTTGCATTAATCTTTCTTTATTAATGCCCATAGCAGAAAATTTTTCTTCATATTTTATGTAATTCCTCAGAAACTTTTTTGCATAAAATGGTGGAAAAGCAAAACTACAATTCCCAGCAGTCCCAGCAACTGTGTTAGCCACACCTCCAGGTGTCATGTATATAAAGGACTGCACTGGTGTTCTCCCTCCTCTTTCTTGAAGCGAATGCCGGAATAGGATAACCTAGGGAAGAACTCCAAACGTGACTCTTCGGCCAGCCAGCCCATCCTGTTGTGATGCTGGAGTAAGGTGGTAAACGGACGGTAACCCTGCTGTCAATAACTCCAACCGGGAGAGTAAACAGAAACTTCGTCCCAACGGGGACCCGGAAATCAACTTGTTAAGCGCCAACAGGAGTGCGACATGGAGATTCAGTATCCTGAAAAGAGAATAAATATCCGTAATAGGGTGGGTCGGGAAGGAAGATACTCGCCTCCTGTCTTTATATAACTAATATTTTCCGTCACAAGCTAGGAAAATCTCGATTTATATATCAGACAGGAGGCTCATATCTTGCAGGTTCAAAGCTATATATATATATATATATAACATCATGTAATACAACACACAACTCAGATATATATATACAGTATCTAATACATACCCAAAGTAAATTGTGGAGCAGTTAGAGATTACACAATAGTTAAGAGGTAATGACAGATAAAGAGACATGATCCTCAGGTCTAAAGTAAAATTGATGAAAGGTTGACTCTGACGACCAGTCGGCTGCTAATAGGAGGTCCGATAGGGAACCCCCTGAAGTAACCACCTTAGTGGCCATCGCCCCCCTGGTCGAGTGTGCGCCAAAGAGGGATACATCTATACCCGACATCTCCATCACCAGTCTCACCCACCTAGCTAGTTCGTGCGAACTTTAGAACCCCATTGAAGTCTATGGGACTTGAACGTTCAAAATCAAAAGTGCTAATTTTAAAGGCTAATATGCAAGTTATTGTCCTAAAACTGGTCTGGGGACCCGGGTCTTGCCCCAGGGAACATGTATCAATGCAACATTTTTTCTTCTAAAAACGGCTGTTTTTTCGGGAGCAGTGATTTTAATGATGCTTAAAGTGAAAAAAATTTAAACATTCCTTTAAATATCGTACCTGCTGGGTGTCTATAGCAGTCTTTCTCAACCAGTGTGCCGCAGCACACTGGTGTGCCGTCAGAGGTTCTCAGGTGTGCTGCAGGGTCATCAAAAGTGAAAGTAAAGTGCAGAGGAGTGTGCTGTGCTCTCTGCTTCCCCCTAGAGTGCAGTACCTGGCTGAATGAGAAATCTGGAAAGGTACTGAGCTAGAAGCTAGATTCATTTTAAAATGGCTTTATACATGTGTCTGTGTGTGTCTGCACATGTGAGTGTCTGTCTGTGTGCATGTGTATGTATGTATGTATGTGTGTGTGTGTGTGTGCATGCATGTGTGTATGCGTGTGCAAGCATGTGTCTGTCTGTTTGTCTGTCTGTATGTCTGTCTGTATGTATGTATGTATGTTACTTTTAATCCTGACCCGACTCCCCCCCATTCCTGTATCATCAGAAAGGCTTCTGTAGGGCTGGTTTGATAGCAGCAAGGACTGCTGCTCCTCTGAAAAGCAATCCATGCACAGATTTTATACCACAACCGTGCAATGCACACAGTTGCGGGGTAGTTGCAGTGCAGCCACATTCACCCTCGTTATACCTCCAGTTGCAGCCACAGCATGTGAACACCCTCAGCTGTTGCCTCTAGCTAAAGGTGGAGAAGTTGGGGGTGGTAAAAACAGCTCAACCATGTGGTTTTACCCCCCCTATGACATGTGAACAAGCCCTTGGTTCACATCTGTGTAGCTGCATGTAGGGCAGTCCATTCATTTCCGTACCCACAAAAATGCAGGGAAACAAGCCCCCAACCTTTTTTTTTTAATTGCACTGCAGCAAAAGCACCCCACGTTTTCCAATATGTGGGGGTACCATTAAGAATTAATGGCACCCCTAAAGAGCAGAGCATTTGTCTGGGTGTCAGGAACGAGCGCGATTTTGCGCGTGTTCTGCGACACACCGTAATGTGAACCAAGCCTTGAACTGGGGTGCCTTAAGACTGAAAATACTTTTTAAGGGTGCCCCGACTGGAAAAAGGTTGAGAAACACTGGTCTATAGTATGCCTGTGAAGTGGCACGTGTTTAGAACTGTCCCTGCACAAAATTACATTTCTATAGGAAAAAAGTCCAATATATAAATTAATTAAAACTGCTTGCTTTAATGTAATGTCTGGTCCCTGCAAAATGGATAAAAATCATTGAGAAAAATAGCATGGGTTCCCCCCCCCCCCCCAGGTCATTACCAGCCCCTTTGGCCCTATATACTTTGAACAGCAGTATACAGGCGGTGCAAACAGGACAGGGACTGTAGGTTTGTTGTTAAGTAGAATCTGTTTGTAATTTTGAACTGGTACTTTTTTAAGTGTAGCTCCAGCCAAAAAAAATCTATTTTTAAGCTTTTTGGAAAACATAGAGAAGGGTTATCACCCCTGTAACATTTGTTTTGCTGTCTGTGTGCATCTGTTCAGAAGATTTCACCTCACTTTCTGTCCCAATGACAAATGTTTTTTTGAAAATTTGTTTCTTCCTGTTGTCTCCTTTCGTTTGCAAGTAGGAGTCGTTTGTAAGTTGGATGTTTGAAAGTAGGGGCCTGCCGTATATACTCTGCAGAAATTTGGGCTCTAGGTGTTGCCACAACAATGTAAGCCCTCACAGTTAGTCTTGGTGGGCGCTGCTGTGAACTATTATATCAAGAATTGTAATTACATGCCATTGTTGAACAGTGGTAGAAAAATTGGGCCTTTGGTGCTGGCGCTGGTGCCACAACACTGTAAGTCCTCACAGTTACTCTTGGTGGGCACAGGGATGGGCCCTGCTGTGAAATATTAGATGAAAGAATTGTAATAACATGCCCCTGTTAAACAGGGGCAGAAAAATTGGGCCTTAGGCACTAATTGCTGGTGCCACAACACTGCAACCCCTCACAGACATACTCTAGTTGGAGCGCAGAAATAAGCCCGCCGCAAAGTATTGCATCAAAAAATGTTATTACACGCCCCTGTTAAACAGGGGCAGAACAATCGGGCCTTAGCCGCTGGTGGCAGTGCCCAGAACCAAAAATAATCTTACAAGCTATCAGCATGATCATTGAGGATATTAGATATTCCTGCACCATGTAAAACAGACGCTGGCGATGGTTGCTGGAACCGGTCATACCTTGGGGCTGCGGACTAAAAAATTGTCTGAACCCATCGATCAGACTGCCACCTTCTCCACCGCTCCTTCTTTGACTGACTGAAGCCTCAGCAACACGTTGTCCAGGACCAGGATTTTGTAACCTCCCAGTCTCTGGGAACGCGTTGCACAGACCTTTCTGCAAGGCCTACCGAAGATGTTTCATCTTCTGCTCCCTCTGTGCCGGCAAGATAAGGTCCGCAACCTTACCCATGTAACGTGGATCAAGGAGGGTTGCCAGCCAGTAATGATCCCTCTTCTTGATAGCATGAATACAAGGATCCTTCTGCAGGCTTTGCAGGATCAGGGAGGCCATACAGCGTAGGTTTGCTGAGGCATTCGGTGTGGAGTCCTCTGGGTCACTGAGGATGACATGATCCGCAGCCACCTCATCCCAGCCACGTACATGTCCATGGGTTTCCTGGGACTGTAATTGATCCCTTGGAGACTGCTGCTGATGCTGAGTGCTAGGCTCCACCTCCATTCTGACACAATCCTCCTCCTCCTCTTCCTGTGTGATAGGCGGGCAAGCAGGAACACTGTCTGGATAAAGGGGGCCTTGAGAGGTAACGAAGTCCTCCTTTTCCTCCCTCTGTTCTGCCTGAAGGGCCCTGTCCATTATTCTATGCAGCGTGTGCTTAAACAGGTGGATAAGAGGGACAGTGTCACTGATACATGCACTGTCACTGCTCACCATCCTCATGGCCTCCTCAAATGGTTACAGGACAGTGCATGCATCCCTGATCAAGGCCCACTGGCCTGGGGAAAAAAACAAGCTCCCCTGACCCTGTCCCATATTGGCACAGATACTCATTGATGGCCCTCTGCTGTGTGCAGCCACTTCAGCATGGCCAACGTAGAGTTCCACCTGGTGGGCATGTCACAGATTAGGCGGTTCTTGGGCAGGTTGTATTCCTTTTGGAGGTCAGCCAGCCGAGCACTGGCATTATATGACCGTCGGAAATGCACACAGAGTTTCCTGGCCTGCTTCAGGACATCTTACACAGTGGCGGCCCGTCCATAGGGGCGCCCGGGCGCCGCCCCCCATCACAAAGTCAGTAAAAAAAAAAAAAAAAAAAAAATTTTTTTTAAATCTGTCCCTTTAAGAATTTTTTTTTTCCCAAAAAAGGGCCTTATGTCCGCGCGCCGGACGCCGGGAACAGTCCTTTAGGAGTAGCGCCACGTCTGTGCAATCACGGGATTGCAGACGCGGCGCTACATTGGCACAAAAAAAATGCCATTGTGGCGCTCTCCATCGCGCCACTTGCTTCTGGCGCGATGGAGTGTATTGTTATGGCCGGGCGGGTGCATACACTGTCTGTGTGCACCCCCCCTTCTCTGTGCTCGTTCTCGTATTCTTCGGCGGCCCCCCCCCCCCCCGCTTATTCAAAGTTTTTTTTCTATTGATTATTCTTCGGTGGAACCCCCCCCCCTGCTTTTTCTAAGTTTTTTTTTTGCATTTAATATTCGTCGGACCGAAGCCCCCCCCCCCCCCCGCTTATTCAAACCCTTTTTTTTTTTTTATATTCGGCGGTCCCCCCCCCACCCCCCGCTTATTCAAACTCTTTTTTTTTATCTAATATTCGGCGGCTGGCATCCACCCTCAACCCCCCCTGCTTAATCCAATTTCTTTTTTATATATTTTTTTATATTTTTTTTAAATATTTTTTAATATTTAATATTCAGCGAAAATAATGCCAGGCAACAACCCCCCCCCCCCCCAATCAATGTTTTTTTTTATTTAATATTAGTTAAATATATTAAGATTATTAACAGTTTATTTTTTATATTTGATTCAATTTAGCATTAAGTATAAAAAAAGTTTTTTTTTTAATAACTGGGGGGGGGGGGGGGGTGGTCTGGTGGGGTAGTGTTACCGCCCGCTGTAGTGTTACTTGTGCTGTAATGAATTTTTACATAGAAAATAAATGTTGTTAATAAATGGGTAAATGAATTATAAAAAAAAGATTTTTCCAATAACGGTTATTAAAAAAATCTTTTTTTTATAATTCATTTACCCATTTATTAACAACATTTCTTTTCTATGTAAAAATTCATTACAGCACAAATAGCGTCCGGTAACACTACCCCACCAGACCACCCCCCCCCAGTTATTAAAAAAAAAACTTTTTAAATACTTAATGTGCAGGGAAAATATCGGCCGTCAACACCACACCACCCCCCGCTTGCAAATTGTCCTGCGACTTGGGACTGGAAAGTTGTAGGATAAGTTGGACCCGATGATTTCCAATGAGAACTGTTCATATCTGTGCAACTTTGTGCATTACTTTTGTCCCACCTTGATGTGACTTGAGGTCCATAGACCTCCAGAATACATAGGCATTGCTTCAAGTCGCTGCAAAATCGCACCAAAAAATTGTGGCAGAATCTTGCGACTTTCAGGCTAATGCAGTCTGAAAGTTGCACAATTATACTGCAATTCTGATGTGACTTAAAGCAATGCCTGTGTATTCTGGAGGTCTATGGACCTCAAGTTGCATCAATGTGGGACCAAAGTAATGCACAGACTACTTTGAAGTCGCACAGATATGAACGGTTCTCATTGGAAATCATGGGGTACGACTTATCATGCAACATTTAAGTCCCAAGTCGCAGGACAAGTAATTCCTGCAGTCTCTGGTAATCTTGTGCAGTATGTCCGCAGTCTCTGGTAATCTTGTGTAGTATGTCCGCAGTCTCTGGTAATCTCCTGCAGTATGTCCGCAGTCTCTGGTAATCTTGTGCAGTATGTCCGGAGTCTCTGGTAATCTTGTGCAGTATGTCCGCAGTCTCTGGTAATTTTGTGCAGTATGTCCGCAGTCTCTGGTAATCTCCTGCAGTATGTCCGCAGTCTCTGGTAATCTTTTGCAGTATGTCCGCAGTCTCTGGTAATCTCCTGCAGTATGTCCGCAGTCTCTGGTAATCTCCTGCAGTATGTCCGCAGTCTCTGGTAATCTTGTGCAGTATGTCCGCAGTCTCTGGTAATCTTTTGCAGTATGTCCGCAGTCTCTGGTAATCTCCTGCAGTATGTCCGCAGTCTCTGGTACTCTTGTGCAGTATGTCCGCAGTCTCTGGTAATCTTGTGCAGTATGTCCGCAGTCTCTGGTAATCCTGTGCAGTATGTCCGCAGTCGCTGGTAATCCTGTGCAGTATGTCCGCAGTCTCTGGTAATCTTGTGCAGTATGTCCGCAGTCTCTGGTAACCCTGTGCAGTATGTCCGCAGTCTCTGGTAATCCTGTGCAGTATGTCCGCAGTCTCTGGTAATCCTGTGCAGTATGTCCGCAGTCTCTGGTAATCCTGTGCAGTATGTCCGCAGTCTCTGGTAATCTTGTGCAGTATGTCCGCAGTCTCTGGTAGGGTTGTCCAGATACCGATATCGGTATCGGGACCGATACCGAGTATTTGCGTGAGTACTCGTACTCGCGCAAATACCCCCGATACCTAAATAGAATACTTTCCCCCCCCGCCGCATCGCGCCGCCGCATCGAAAGCCGCCGCATCGAAAGCCGCCGCATTGGTTAAACGGCGTGCGGGAACATCACAACTTTCATTTGAATAGCTGTAGTGTTCCCGCGCGTATAGACACTCCCCCTTGCTCGGGATTGGATGGGTGATCGTGATCTGTCCAATGCCGAGCAAGGGGGAGTGTCTATACGCGCGGGCAAAACAGCTATTCAAATGAATGCTGTGATTTTCTCCATGCGGCGGCTTTCGGCGGCAAAGGTATGGGAGAAATGGCTGGAGGGACATGGCTGCATATGTGAGGGACATGGCTAGAGGGACATGGCTGCATATGTGAGGGACATGGCTAGAGGGACATGGCTGCATATGTGAGGGACATGGCTGCATATGTGAGGGACATGGCTAGAGGGACATGGCTGCATATGTGAGGGACATGGCTAGAGGGACATGGCTGCATATGTGGGGGACATGGCTGGGGGGACATGGCTGCATATGTGGGGGACATGGCTGCATTTGGGGACACATTTAAAAAAAGTATCGGTATTCGGTATCGGCGACTACTTGAAAAAAAGTATCGGTACTTGTACTCGGTCCTAAAAAAGTGGTATCGGGACAACCCTAGTCTCTGGTAATCTCCTGCCCATTTCGAGTCCTTCATTACTAACAGTGTCATATTTTAGTTTGTTTGCACCGATCTGTAAGGCTGCGCTATATACCATGATTTGTGATGCTGGGGCTATATACTCTGTGCTGTGACGCTGAGCTGTATACTCCTGACATTGAGTGGAAGCAAGTGGAATACAGGGGACGGAGTGGTGGATTCTATAAGGGGTGTGGCTTATGAGAAGTGGGAGGGACCAAATGTGGAAGGGCGGGGTATTGCGCCCCCCCATCATAAAACTTCACCAGCCGCCACTGGTTGTCACTGAACTTAGATGACAGAGCTCGGAGTGAACTGGGGGGGGGGAGGGGGGCTACTGCTTCTGCTTCTGCTTGTCACTGAACTTACACACTGACAGGACTCGGAGTGAATTAGGGGGGGGAGGGGAGGGGCCCCCTCCCCTCCCCCCCTAGTTCACTCCGAGTCCTGTCATTGTGTAAGTCTCCTCTCCTCCCCCCCACTTTCTCTGAAGTTCACACTGCCCGAGCACTGCTAAGGTAAGCCAGCCAAGCCACAGAATTCAGTTCAAAATGGATTTGATTGATCGCCCCATTAGGTCATCAGCGGACAGCGGTGCACTGCCTGATCCCCACCCATCCACCTTGGAACCTGTTATTGTATTTAGACTGCTGGGACTTGTAGTTCTCCATCATCTCCTGGGGCTCAGGTGCATGCAATCCACCATCTATGGGACTACAAGTCCCAGCAGTGAGAAAAACTGAACAAATATGGTGGATTGCATGCACCTGAGCCCCAGGAGATGATGGAGAACTACAAGTCCCAGCAGGTTATAATATAAAGCTCCGAGGTGGATGGATGTCTGGACAGTGACAATTGATGGGCACAGTGGTGACAATTGATGGGCACAGTGGTGACAATTGGTGGGCACAGTGGTGACAATTGGTGGCATGGCACAGTGGTGACAATTGGTGGCACAGTGGTGACAATTGGTGGCACAGTGGTGACAATTGGTGGCATGGCACAGTGGTAACAATTGATGGCATGGCACAGTGGTGACAATTGATGGCATGGCACAGTGGTAACAATTGATGGCATGGCACAGTGGTGACAATTGGTGGCACAGTGGTGACAATTGGTGGCACAGTGGTGACAATTGATGGCACAGTGGTAACAATTGATGGCATGGCACAGTGGTGACAATTGGTGGCACAGTGGTGACAATTGGTGGCACAGTGGTAACAATTGATGGCATGGCACAGTGGTGACAATTGATGGCATGGCAAAGTGGTGACAATTGATGGCATGGCACAGTGGTGACAATTGATGGCACAGTGGTAACAATTGATGGCATGGCACAGTGGTGACAATTGATGGCACAGTGGTGACAATTGGTGGCACAGTGGTGACAATTGGTGGCACAGTGGTGACAATTGATGGCACAGTGGTAACAATTGATGGCATGGCACAGTGGTGACAATTGATGGCACAGTGGTGACAATTGATGGCATGGCAAAGTGGTGACAATTGATGGCATGGCAAAGTGGTGACAATTGATGGCATAGTGGCTGTGTTTGATGGCATGGCACAGTGGTTGCGTTTTGATGGCATGGCACAGTGGTGATAATTGATGGGCCGAGTGAGGCTGCAATTGTTTTATTTTTTTCGTTTGCGCCCCCCCAAACAATTTGAGCACCAGCCGCCACTGCCTGTAAGCCTGGGTACCTGCCCAAGAACCGCTGCACCACCAAGTTAAGGACATGAGCAAAACAGGGCACATGGGTCAGTTGTCCCTGTCAGGGGGCAGGGAGGAGGTTGGTGCCATTGTTGCAAACCACCATTCCTGGCTTAAGCTGGCATGGCGTCAACCACCTCTGAGCCTGCCCCTGCAGAGCTGACAGAACCTCTGCCCCAGTGTGGCTCCTGTCCCCCAAGCACACCAGCTCAAGCACCGCATGGCATATTTTTGCCTGCGTACCTGTGTAGCCCCTTGAATGCCTACGGAGCACCGCTGGTTCCAAGGACAAATCAGCACAGGAAGAGGCCACAGAGGAAGAAGAAGAAGAGGAGGGGGTGGAGGAGAGAGGTGTGTCACAATCACCAGTAGTAGCATTTTGTAGGTGTGGTGGCGGAACAACCTCCAACGCTACTGTACCTTGTCCTGCATTCTTCCCAGCTGCCAGCAGAGTCACCCAATGCTCCGTGAAAGATAGGTAACGTCCCTGTCCATGCCTGCTGAACCGTGAGTCAGCGGTAATATGCACCTTACCACTGACCACCCTGTCCAGCGAGGCATGGACATTGCCTTCCACATGCCGGTAGAGAGCCGGAATCGCCTTCTGTGAAAAAAAGTGTTGTTTGTCGTTGGCCCTGTCTCCCTCTGCCCTATTGGCTCGCAGCAGCCCAGGAGGAAAGCGTTCCCAGAAACCTCATGGGGACGGCCGCGAGTGGTGACAGCGTCACCCCATGTTGGGTTAGCGGCACCGTGATTGGACGCGACGCGGCATTGCCTTGGGCGGGGACGACTTCTGGTTAGCTGGAGTAAGAGAGGGCGGGCCCCAGTAAGTGGTGTGTCCCGTGTGTATGGACGAAGCAAGCGGCGGTGGCGGTGGTGGCGACTCCTGCTCAATATTCGCTCCTTAAGACGTAGAGGCACTTTCTCCCATTTTTTAGGGGGGGAAAAGTGCGTCTTATGGAGTGAAAAATACGGTATGTACATTTTCAGCCTTGATAGTAAGTCATGGCAAGTTGGAGACAGAAATTAAGCCGGTCACAGACTGATCGACATTTGGCCAGTCTAGCAGTTCCACTTTAAATGATTTTGAAAAAAAAAATGGATTGCGCCAACCGATTGAAATAATAATTTCTTTAAGTTGCATATTTTAGCCAGATCAAAGGTTCTCCGTCTTCTGCTTACCAATACAGCGTCCCCGAGAATGAATACGTTGATGACCTCTGGGCTTTCTCCAAGACAAGAAAGAGCAAAGGTTATTATTCTAGAAACCTGGGGACAGATGTGACTGTCACAAGTGTGTGTTAGTTTATTTACTAGGCAGCTACGTGTACCAGTTTCAATTTCTACCATAGAATATTGACAATGACTAATTACTTGTCCTGTCCAATACATCACTGGAGGCTAGCCGGGGAAGAAAGACCTCGGACAGCTGGGTAGACGACTCCCATCCCTCAGGACATCATTGATCTGCTTGGAGAGGGTCTTTAAGAGAAGTATCATGGTTCATATTTATTGGCCCTACAATTATGTTAGCGATAAAATAATCGGATTTGGAAGGAAAATTGGTGGTCGGTAAATTTGCGAAAAAAAACTAAAAATTCCATAGAACAGAATAGGAAGCATTTGAACGACTTATAGTCAATTAACAGAATTGGATGTGCTGGGAGAATGTCCCATCATCAATCATCTATACACTACGTGGCCAATTTATTTCGACAAGGTCTTGTAGAATTTCAGAATCAGCTGCCCATTATTGGAAAAGAACAGTGAAGCAATGAAATTGATTCATTTACGTACAATGGAGCGCGGTCAGGATATTATGGAATGCATCCTAGAAACTGGAATTTGCCAGGAAGTTGCTTGCATTGTATCCTATCTACTTTCCAGTGCCTTCACACTTGCCGACCGCCGCCTGTACATTTACGTCGGCAGAATGGCATGGCTGCGTAAAGTAACGTACCCGTTACGTCACTTTGAAATTGCCGCCGGGCGAGCTCCGTGACCGTGCCCGTGAACTTAACCACTTCCTTACTGGGCACTTAAACCCCTTCCTGACCAGAGGACTTTTTGCGATTCGGCACTGCGTCGCTTAAACTGACAATTGTGCGGTCGTGCGACGTGGCTCCCAAACAAAATTAACGTCCTTTTTCCCCCACAAATAGAGCTTTCTTTTGGTGGTATTTGATCACCTCTGCGGTTTTTATTTTTTGCGCTATAAACAAAAATAGAGCGACAATTTTGAAAAAAAAAAATTTTTTTTACTTGTTGCTATAATAAATAGCTCAATTTTTTTTTTACGTTTTTTTTTATCCTCAGTCTAGGCCGATACGTATTCTACATATTTTTAGTAAAAAAAAAAAAAATCGCAATAAGCGACTGGTTTGCGCAAAAGTTATAGCGCCTACAAAATAAGGGACAGAATTATTATTATTATTTTTTTTTTTTTTTACTAGTAATGGCGGCGATCTGCAATTTTTATTGGGACTGCGACGTTATGGCGGACACATCAGACACTTTTGACACATTTTTGGCGCCATTCACATTTATACTGCAATCAGTGCTATAAATATGCACTAATTACTGTATAAATGTGACTGGCAGGGAAGGGGTTAACACTAGGGGGTGAGGAAGGGGTTAAATGTATTCCCTATATAGTGTTCTAACTGTGGGGAAAGGGGGGTGACTGGGGGGGTGACCGATCTGTGTCTCTATGTACAAGAGACACAGATCCGTCTCCTCTCTCCCCTGACAGCACCGCTGTCTGCGAGAGCCGGGAATGAGAGATGATCTCATATGTAAACATATGAGATCATCTCTCATTGGCCGCACAGATCGCCTAGGAAACGGCCGCTCCGATTGGCCGTTCACGGCGATCTGTGACTGACTGTGTCCAAGGGACACGGCCAGCACAGCAGTTCCCCCGCTGCGCGCTCGGGAGCGCGCGCGGGGAACGTGCAAAGGGGCAGCCGTAAAAAGACGGCCTGTTAGAGATTGGGAGCCGCGCTGCGGCCGTACAAAGTCGTACGGCCTTCAGCAAGTGGTTAATGTCCGCCGGTGTCCGGCGATCATGTCACGGAGCGGCAGAACGGGGAGATGCCATTGTAAACAAGGCATTTTCATGTTTTGCCTAGTGACAGGACACTGATCTACTGCTCCCTGTGATCGGGAGCAGTGATCACTGTCGTGTCACTAGTAGCCCATCCCCCTCACAGTTAGAATCACTCCCTAGGACACACTTAAAGGGGTTGTAAAGGTTAGTTTTTTATTTTCTAAATACCGTATTTTTTGCGGTATAGCACGCTCCCGCGTATACCGCGCACCCCTAAAGTTGCCTCCGAAATTCCTGTAAAAAAAAATGTTATATGATTTTATTACTTACAGTTTTAGTGTCTTCCCAGCGTCCATCGTCCGGTCCCGCGTCCGTCTGCGGCCTCGGTGGTGTCCTCCCGGCTTCTCCAGCGCGCGCCTCAAGTCGAGTCCCCGCTTCCCGCGCTCAGTTCGAACGCCTCCGCCGACATATACCGAGTGCAGTACACTCGGGTACATTCGGCAAGGCTCGGCTTCGCTCACGCTCTGTGACGTTTATGCGTGAGCACGAGCGAAGCCGAGCCTAGCCGAATGTACCCGAGTGTACTGCACTCGGTATATGTCGGCGCAGGAATTTAAACTGAGCGCGGGAAGCGGCTATCGGCGTATATCGCGCGCCCACGATTTTCCCCTTATTTTAAGGGCAAAAAAGTGCGCGATATACGCCGATAAATACGGTAGGTTCCTTTAAGCTATTGCATTGTTGGTTCACTTACCTTTTCCTTCGATTTCCCTTCTAAATGTTTTTTTTCTTTGTCTGAATTTCTCACTTCCTGTTCTTTCTCAGTAAGCTTGCCCCCATCATCCGAAATGTTCTGGCTGGGGGTTAGTCAGCGTGCTTGCCCCCTCCCTTGGGACTACTTCCCTGCGGGGAGACGCTGTGAACATTAACATCCCCTGCAGGGTTGTAGTCCCAAGGGAGGGGGCAAGCACGCTGACTAACCCCCAGCCAGAACGGCTCGGATGATGGGGGCAAGCTTACTGAGGAGGAACAGGAAGTGAGAAATTCAGACAAAGAAAAAAAAAACATTTAGAAGGGAAATGGAAGGAAAAGGTAAGTGAACCAACAATGCACTAGCTTAAAGGAACCTATTTAGAAAATAAAAAACAAACCTTTACAACCCCTTTAACCCCTTCCTTGCCCCCTAGTGGTTAACACCTTCCCTGCCAGTGTCATTTACACAGTAATCAGTGCATTTTTATAGCACTGATCGCTGCATAGATGTCAATGGTCCCAAAATAGCTTTAAAAGTGTCCGATGTGTCCACCATAATGTTGCACTAGTAATGGCGGCAATCAGCGACTCTCTGCCCGTCACTGCCCACCTCATAGCCTGTCAAAAGTCTTATGCCGCGTACACACGATTTTTCAGGTTGTAAAAAATGCCGTTTTTTTTAACGTCATTAAAAACGATAGTGTGTGGGCTTCAGAGCATTTTTTGGGTTCTGAAAAACTGCCAATTTTTTTTTTTTTCGAACATGCTCTATTTTTTCACAACGTTTTTAACGTTGACGTTTTTCGGGTTGTAAAAAATGGTCGTGTGTGGGCTTTAACGACGTGAAAAACCCGCGCATGCTCAGAAGCATGTTATGAGACGGGAGCGCTCGTTCTGGTAAAACTAGCGGTCGTAATGGAGTAAGCACATTCATCACGCTGTAACACACAGAAAAGCGCGAATCGTCTTTTACTAACACGGAATCAGCAAAAGCAGCCCAAAGGGTGGCGCCATCCGCATGGAACTTCCCCTCTATAGTGCCGCCGTACGCGTTGTACGTCACCGCGCTTTGCTAGAGCATTTTTTTTTCACGATGGTGTGTAGGCAAGGCCGTTTTAATGATCAAGTTGAAAAAAGAATTGTTTTTTCTGGAGCCTGAAAAACGTCGTTTTTTACAACCAGAAAAATTATTGTGTGTACGCGCCATTACTCTCCGGGCCCCGGCTACTACTGGATGGGGAGCGGAGGAAGATCACTCCGCCAGGGAAGGCAAGGAGATAAGCAGGCGGCTGGCCGGGACTTGAGCCAAGGCAGAAGAACATGCGAGTGGAGCTGAATGGGCACCCGAAACTGAAGAAATATTCCCTCCACTCCGACCAGCACATGATCATCAGAAAGGGGCACAGATAATGGAAACCCCCCCCCCCACAAGCTAGTAGGAGCGGCGGAGCTGGGGTGTGTAATTCAGATTTTTTTTTTAAATTCTTCACTGTCTTTGAAATTGCCCCAACCCCTGTTCAAATCCAATCTCAGGACAAAACCGGGGACAGACTTGGTCCAGGAACAGTGTCCTTAATCTGGGGACTGTCCCCTGAAACTGGGGATGTCTGGTCACCCTAAACCTAAACTAAGGTGTTTCCAGGTTTAAAGGTGTAACCAGGGCTGTCTTTCATGTTGATTGGACCCTGGGCAAAATTTTTATTGGGGCCCCCCCCGTGCAATTTTGCTCTCCACCTGCTCTGAGACATACAATAAATATCAGCTAGACTTAAAATCAGTTAACTGTATCAGATCAGGCAGTGATTGCGATTGGTTGCCAGAGGTTACCACATCTCATTACCACTTACTGACTGGTTACTAGAGGTTACATCACATGATTTCTTCTTGTTGATTGGTTGCTAGAGATTACTGTACAGTAATACTGCTCACTGATTGGTTGCTAGAGGTTACAGCACATCATCTCTTCACTGCAGAGGGTCATGATATACATATGAATGCTGCCTTTATTTACATATCAATGCCGCCGGCCTCAGCTATTTACATATGAATCCTGTCGATATTTACATATGAATGACAGTTATTTACATATTAATGCTGCCGGCCGCCGCTATTCACATATGAATGCTACCATTATTTGCATATGAATGACGGCTAATTACATGTAAACACAGGTCTGAAGGTGAGTCATCGGTACACAGCAATAGGGCAGAGCTGGGCAGCATTAGTAGCATCACTTCACACTGAGATATCAGGACACAGCACAGGACTAAAACTTCAAGGGACAAGGGAATTTAAACTGAGATAGTTGGCAAGTATGAGGCAGCTGCCCATTTTGCCCTGCCTTAAAGACGGCCCTGAAAATAACAAACATGTTGTACTTACCTGCTCTGTGCAGTGGATTTACACAGAGCAGCCCATATCCTCCTCTTTCTTATCCCTGGCGGGGAGATCCTGGCCCCTCCCTCCTGGTACCCCTATAAATAGGTGAATAAAAAAGATAGATTTTTTTAAAAGATTATATATACCGTATTTATCTGTGGGTATTGCGCGCTCCGGCGTATAGCGTGCACCCCTAAAGTGGGCCCGCAATTCCTGTAAAAAAAAACATTTTAGTACTAATGCCTAGTACACACGAGAGGATTTATCCGCGGATACGGTCCTCTGGACCGTTTCCGCGGATAAATCCTCTGAGGATTTTGATCCGATGGAGTGTACACACCATCGGATCGAAATCCGCGCCGAATTCCCATTGCGATGACGTGTCGCGCCGCTGTCATATAAGGAATTCCACGCATGCGTCGAATCATTACGACGCATGCGAGGGATGGGTTCGGATGGATCGATCCGGTGAGTCTGTACAGACCACCGGATCGATCCGCTGGAGCCGATTCCAGCGGATAGATTTCTTAGCATGTTAGGAAATTTTTATCCGCTGGAAATCGGTCAGGCCCGAAATATATCCGCGGATAAATATCCGCTGGATCGTACACACTAGCGGATCTATCCGCTGAAACCGATCCGCGGATCAATTTCAGCGGATCGATCCTCTCGTGTGTACGGGGCCTTGCAGTTTTGGTGTCTTGCGCGGCGTCCATCGGCGGCCTCGTCGGGTCCGGCGTCCATCTGCGGCTTCGGGTGCCCTTTTCGTCGGGTCTGACGTCCGTCTGCGGCTTCGGGTGTCCTCTTCGTCGGGTCCGGTGTCCGTCTGCGGCTTCAGGTGTCCTCTTCGTTGGGTCCGGTGTCCGTGTGCGGCTTCGGGTGTCCTCTTCGTCGGGTCCGGCGTCCTTCTGCAGTGTCCTCCCCGCTCGATCCCCGCTTTCCTGCGCCGAGTTTGAACGCTGCGCCGGCATATACCGAGCGCAGTACACGCGTGTATAGTCGGGCAGGCTCGGCTACTCTCACTTCCTGGACGTACAGGACGTGAGCGCGGGAGGAGCCGAGCCTGCCCGACTATACACGAGTGTACTGCGCTTGGTATATGCCGGCGCAGTGTTCAAACTTGGTGCGGGAAAGCGGGGATTTGCGTATATCGCGCACCCACGATTTTGCCCTGATTTTCAGGGCAAAAAAGTGCGCGGTATACGCAGATAAATACGGTATATATATATATATATATATATATATATATATATATATATATATATATATATTTATAAAAGGCTATAGACAAGACAGATACAACTGGCGAGGTTTATGCGCTGAGAAGGGATTACGTAACGTCAATCTGCCCCACCGCTGTGATAACCTGCACTCCCCGCAGGATAAACATTCGCAGACATTTGTTCCAATGCTCCATTCTAACGCTTTTAGGCCGCAGTGAACTTGATTTACAGCCGTGCTCGATATTTACGTACTTCCATAATTAAACATAATTTCTTTTTAATGTAAGATAAATGCCTCGTCTTTGTTCCTGTTCTGTATGCAGAAAATAGATGAGAGCAACATTTATTATGTATGGATGGGCAGCGCTGCTATAATTGTTCCTGTTGTCTTTCATTTTCTACACAAAAACAAGGTACCGCAGCTACAACCGTTCCTGCTACATTAATTAGGCTTGTTTGGGATTTTGAGAATATTTCTAAAAAAAAAACATTTCCATGGCTTGTATGTTTATTCATTTATATAAAACAGGTATGTTCTGCATCACCACAGACAACAATGGATCATTCATGGTAGTTCTTGATTTTGAATGGGGCTTACAGTTTAATGCTGTGGAGGCCAACCTGCTGTAGCATGCCTGTAATTATTGACCATCTCCTGTATCATGTCTGCAGTCTCTGACCATCCCTTGTATCATGTCTGCAGTCTCTGACCGTCCCTTGTATCATGTCTGCAGTCTCTGACCATCTCTTGTGTCATGTCTGCAGTCTCTGACCATCTCTTGTATCATGTCTGCAGTCTCTGACCATCTCTTGTATCATGTCTGTAGTTTCTGACTAGCTCTCGTATAATTTCTGCAGTCTCTGACATCTCTCGTATAATGTCTGCAGTCTCTGACATCTCTCATATCATGTCTGCAGTCTCTGGCTTCTCTCATATCATGTCTGCAGTCTCTGACTATCGCTTGTATCATATCTGCAGTCTCTGACTATCTCTTGCATCATGTCTGCAGCCTCTGATCATCTCTCCTATCACGTCTGCAGTCTCTGACCATCTCCTCTAGTATGCCTGCAGTCTCTGAACATCTCCTGTAGTATGTCTGCAGTCTCTGACCATCTGTTGTATCATGTCTGCAGTCCCTGACCATCTCCTGTAGTGTGTCTGCAGTCTCTGACCCTCTCCTGTAGTGTGTCTGCAGTCTCTGACCATCTCCTCTAGTATGCCTGCAGTCTCTGAACATCTCCTGTACCATGTCTGCAGTCTCTGACCATCTGTTGTATCAAGTCTGCAGCCTCTGACCATCTCTTGTATCATGTCTGTAGTCCCTGACCATCTTCTGTAGTATGTCTGCAGTCTATTACCATCTCTTGAAGAATGTCTGCAGTCTCTGACCATCTCCTGTAGTATGTCTGCAGTCTCTGACCCTCTCCTGTAGTGTGTCTGCAGTCTCTATCTCTTGTAGTATGTCTGCAATCTCTGACCCTCTCTTGTAGACTGTCTGCAGTCTCTGACCCTCTCTTGTAGTATGTCTGCAGTCTCTATCTCCTGTAGAATGTCTGGAAATAGGCAGCAACAGATATATCACAGTGCCTGTACAGGCCGTCTGTCTTCAGTACTTTGCGGGCGGGTGGTCCGTAAGTGGTTAATGCATTACCTGCATTAAGGTACAAACATCTCCTAGTATTTGTATCGTCCTTTTATGTACGAGAACGTACCTGGTAGTCGGAGCCTAGTTTGCAAGAGGAGGCCTCTCTTACCGCCCTGTCTCAGGAGCCGCTGGAGTGGGGACAGCGAGCTCGGGAGCACAGTGAGGTAGGAGTGCCTGGGTGATGGTAGCAGTCAGGCACAGGACGGTGATCCTTCAGGGGTGGCTGGAACAGGAGATAGCTGTTGCAGAAGTGGAAGGTCAGCGACTCTGGAGCTGGCACAGGTACTGGAACGCGGCAGCAGGAGCTGGATGAGGCAAGCCGGGGTTAGGTACAGAGCAATCAGACAGTAGCGGGGTCAGACGGGGCCGGGTCAAGCTGGTGATCAGACAGAGGTACTTGAAGGCTATAAGCGTGGTCAAGGTTCAGGCAAGGGGGATGGCAACGGATAGAGCGGGGTCAAAATAAGCAAAGGTCGGATTGGAGAGGTTCGGTGTGGTCAGGCCGGAGCCAGGTCCGGTACTGGTAGCAGGTTTCAACAGGGTCACAGAATACTGGTACAACACTGCAGATCAGACAGCAAAGTGTCACTGCAGATGCTGACTTTTAAAGGCAAAATGGCACCAATCGTGTGTTAGCGTGCACGTGCACGCACCTGTCGTTGCTCACGCGCGCCCATTTGGCGCACGCCGACACTTAGGCACAGGCAGCTGCTGCTGTTGACTTTGCACAGCAGTGTGCGTGCACAGGCATGCATGCCGGAATCTATTGGCAGGTCCCTGCCACGTCCCTTCATCCCCCTAAATACTTACCTAAGTCCTTACTCGATCCAGTGTGATTCCCATCTATAGCGACTCTTTCTTCTCTCCCTGCATTCACAGGACAGAAAGGCAGCACCAGGAGTTATTGGCTCCTGATGCTGTCAATCAAATCTAGTAAGCAGAGAGTGGAGGGCAGGGCTGAGCCATGCTGTGTGTGTCTATGGATGCACACAGCCCGTTCTCAGGAGTAAGCCCATGCATCTGCCCTCATAGCAAGAAGCTTGATGTGGTGGCGGACACAGAAGAGGAGGAGCCAAGGCCACGGGGCAGAGGACCCCCAGAATAGGAGATTTAGGGCTGCTCTGTGCAATTCCATTGCACAGAGCAGGTAAGAATAACGGGCCAGATCCACAAAAACCTGGCGTAACTTAAAAAATCCCATTTAAGTTACACTGCCTTAAAGTTTCTACCTAAGTGCCCGATCCACAAAGCACTTATCTAGAAATTTCAGGCTGTGTAACTAAAATTCCGCCGGCGCAAGGCGTTCCTATTCAAATGGGGCGAGTCCCATTTAAATGAGGCGCGCTCCCGCGCCGACCGTACTGCGCATGCGCGAAGTTACGTTACGCCGAGTTTTGAGGATCGCGACGGCTTAAAAAAGTTGCGTCGGGAAAAAAAAAAAAATGACAGCGTCGCTCGGCATGCATTCCTGAGGGAGAACTCCATGCCAATTTTCAAAGAAAAAACCGGCATGGGTTCCCCCCCCAGGAGCATACCAGGCCCTTAGGTCTGGTATGGGTTGTAAGGAGACCCCCCTACATCATGCTCCGGCAGGTACCCACGTGGTGGGTGCACGTGGGTAGGCACCCACCACGTGGGTACCTGCCGGAGCATGATGGGACGGTGATGCCTATATAAATGGGATGCAAGGCGCGCTTCCATCATTACAGCGACAACAGGCGACGAGTCAACATCGGAAGAGGGGAGAAGAACAGAAGAGAAGACCCTGACGTCACAGAAGACCGCGCTGGCTGCCTGTTTGAAATCGAGCTAAGACACAAAGATAGCAGGCAGCCAGCGCTGAAGAAGAAGGCACCGGACATCTGCAGAAGAACCGGGGTTCGCCGAAGTCACACAGCGGAAGAGGGGAGAAGATGGAAGAAAACCCCCGGAGAGTGGAGAAGCCCCCCCGGAGAGTGGAAGAAGAAGCCCCCCCCCGGAGTCCGGAGAAGCCCCCCCCGGAGAGCGGAGAAGACCCCCGGAGAGTGGAAGACCCCCGGAGAGCGGAAGAAGAAGCCCCCCCTGCTAATAGAGCTAATAAAGAAGACAGGGGGGGCATCCGGAGCAGAATAATAAATTATTTTAAAAAGCCTTGTGTTGTGTGTTTACTAACTAACTTTTTGCCTACAGGTGAATGGATAGGGGTACGATGTACCCCATATCCATTTAGTTTAGGCAGTTGTTCCGACGTGGTTGTGAGCAGGCGCAGGGGGATGCGTCCACGTCACGGCACATGCGCAGTTCGTGATACGTATCTGTCTGGCGCTCGGCCATCATTTGCATGGGGTCACGCCCACTTCCACCTACGCTGGTGTACGCCTTCGAATCCCACGCCACGCTGGCGCAGCGTTGGGAGCACTGGCTTGCTCAATGCATTGCTTGCCTCTATGCGCTGCGTTGGCGTAGCGTACATTGGTTACTCTACGGCGGCGTAATGTGCGCCCACACTCTGTGGGCCAGATTCATGTAGCACTTACCCCGGCGTATCTCGAGATGCGCGGCGTAAGTCTAAATGTGCATCGTCGTATCTCTGCGCCGTACCCACAGAACCAGATACGCCTCAAAATAGACTTCTTCCTACCGGCGTAACTTTTCTACGCCGGAGCGGCGTTGGCGCATATTTACGCTGGACGGATCTGGCGCGGCCATGGTTTTTTGGTTTTAAATATGCAAATGAGGGAGATACGCCGAATCAGAAAAGTACGTTTGGCCGGCGCAGGCTACTCCCGGTGCGTGTAACTGGAAATTCCGGCGCAAAGTTACCCCTCATAAAGCAGGGGTAACTTTGCACCACACTTGCACAGGTCAGCTGGAGAGCAGCTGCAGCAGCACTGTTACAGACGACCTGAGCAACCACACTTGCTGGACAAACACATCTGTGTGCCAACATGCCAGGGCAGCCGTGGTCATAGCACTACTGCGTCGACGGGCACGTAGGAGGGGCACGGGAGAGGATCTCCAGCAGCCATAATTCCCCCAAAAAACAAGTGCAAAAGACCTAGCAGGAACCAAAAATGCTTGGGTACTTTTGCACTTGTAGGGCGCATGTCTGGGTGTATTTATGGACTGGGCGGAGGCAGTGGGCCGGCGTATCTTAGGGGTCACGCCGGGGCGCAGTTCTGAGCATGTGCAGATGGGGGCAGTAAGCCCGTCGATGTCACTGAGCATGTGCGGTAAAAGTTGCGCCCGACGTATCTCCCCTGCGCCACCCGCCGGAGCTTCATTAGCATAGGGTGACGCCACTTACAGTTACGCGCCTTACGCCGTCTAAAATACGCCCCGCTGGTGCATCTGGGTGAGAATTTTTTTTGTTGAATCATGTACAGGCCTCTCCGCGCTGGTCCGGTGCAGCGGAAAAAAGATGCACTACGCCGGCATAAAGATCCGCCATTGTATGTGAATCTAGCCCTGTGGATCTGGCCCTTAGATTCTATAATCAAAACCATTAGCATGATCTTGGACTCCAACGCTGAAATTCCAACACCTTCACCAATAAAAACAGGTACGTTGTGACCTTATCTACAATATTACAGGCCCACTTTAAATATATTTTTATAAAAATAATCTTCAAGACAAAAATATAATGTAAGAAGTCCCTATCGATGCCCGTTGTGTGGTTTATAGTACGGTGTAAATACACAATTGCTTGATATTTTATAAAGGATAAAAGAGAACTGTATGAAGATGTACAATCTTTCTACATAATATAACCTGAGTGACCAGTCCTCACTTCAACCAATATTTATCCAAGACAGATCTGACAATTAATTAATCAAAACGGGTTTTCCTGAAAGAGCGTCACACATGGTTGTCTCTGGCTCCGCTCAGATGTAAGGATCGTGGCATGTCTGCTGGGTAGCATCTGCGATTTCGGTTTTCAGTGGAATTTGACTATAATGATGTCATCTGTCATGACAGAGGACAAACGTGACCCTTCATTAGAAGATCTCAACGCCATCATGTAGAGCTCGGGGTCTCATGATAAATGATCTGTCACAGAATACAGTTTAAGAAAGAGAAGAGTAAGAAAAACAAATGGGCAATAGAAGGGAGGAATTAGGGACAATGAATGCGTAGAACAGTGAGCGGGGGGTTTTATCATTATATAAAATATAGAAGGGTCTTAGGTAGGGATCCTTGTGAATTGTGCTGCTGCGACTATCTTTACTGATGCAAATTGAAGCTATAGTGCAATCAATTTTGAACATTTAGAAAGGCCTTTCCCAACACAGAGGAACCCTTGAAATACCTTTCAGGTCTCAGGCAACACCGGCTAAGAATTACTATATCTACAACCAGAGGCAGCTCTTTAATTAGGCAAATTAGGCGGGCGCCTAATGCCTCATACTCACTGGGGCCTCGTGGCCGCCTAACTTGCCCAATGCATTACTCCAGTTTTGAGGGACAGGGGATCTTAACGTTGCTGTGCTCAGGCAGAAATAAGAGCCCTGATATAGGAGTGGGGCCTCCAGCAACCCTAACAACCAGTAAATATCGGTGACACCACCCCTTGTGATGTTAATGACCCAGCATGCCCTCAGTCAATGATGTCACAAGGGGGCGGGTTCAGCAGATGACATCGCCGGGTGCCCCACCCCTTAGTTATTAAAGAGCAGGATCTGGGGGGCCACCTTGTTAAAGGGGGCTTCCAGATTCCGATAAGACCCCTGCCCGCAGACCCCCACAACCTCCGGCCATGGTTGTGAGGAAGAGGCTCTTGTCCTTGAATTATTTTTCCCCATCATCGGTGTGAGTGGGGCCCCATGTCAAGTTTTGCCTAAGGCCTCACAAAGCCTAGAGCCGCCTCTGTCTACAACTCATGATACATTAGTGTGATGGCCAGTGGGAAGAATGCTCTTTATACTTTATACTCAATGGGGTCAGTGGGAACTTATCTGAGAGGCAGAAACTGATCATTGCTCAAGGAACCCCTAGCAACCTCTAGAGCAGGGTTGTCCAAACTTTTTTCAAAGAGGGCCATATTTGATGAAGTGAAAATGCGTGAGGGCCGACCATTTTGCCTGACATTCTTTAACTATTAAAAAGTGTGTTCGTCTGAGCACTAATACACAGCCCAACAAGAATGATCTTGCCTTTTGTCATGTATATGCAATAGTCTGGCAGCTTACCTGTTTCCATCTGCTCATTAGAGGCCTGACTCTGTTCTGGTTACCTTCTTATCACTTCCTCTTCCTGTATGGCCCCACCCAGGCCATCCCAGGAAGTCTATATTAACTGTTGCACTACAGGTCTGCAGTGCTGTTTAACAGCGTTGTTTGCTTAAGTTCCTGTCTGCAGTGTGCTACGATCATCTTCCTGTGTACCGTTTTTGGCTCGTCCCTGACTTCTACTGTTTGCCTGTGCCCTTGACCTTTTGCCTGTCCCTCGGTTACCCTAGTCTGCCTGTTGCCCTGACCCCGGCTTACCCATCACTACCGTTTGTCCTGCTTGCTGCTTCCCCTCTCTCTCTGCGGAGCGTGGCCTAGGGGATTCCAGGGGTCGCGACCTGGATTCAGCTGCGGCGAAGGCCATCCTCACCACTAGAGGCTCTGGTAAACACAAATCTGGGTCTTAGACTCCGTGCCCTGGGCGATCTTGGGTTCACGCTTCCCCTCTGATAGCAGCAGTCGGCTATAGGGTTCACTACCCTGTGGTGCATCCCTGACCCCAACAGGTGGCCACAGGTGACCTGACACCTTTGTGGCTGTGTGAGGTGAAAAGATGAGCTTGAGCATGTTTTTTGGATATATATACTGTATATATATTTCTAGAACTGTAAAGCAAAATAAGGGTCAGTGTCCATTAATGCTGCCTAATTAGTGCCTATCTGCAGCCTCACCAGTGCCAGGAATCACCCCATACAATGCACTATTTGATGCGAAACGCGTCGGGAGACTCCACAGCTGCCACTTTGTACATTTGAAAGCGCTGATCACCTTTTATAATGTAAGTGTTTTTACCTACATTAAACATTGGTACCTTTCAGTATTACACTATGTGCCTTTCTCTTCTTCTCCTACATCTCTAAGTATTGGTTTAAATTTTGGCCCACATTGGGTACCCCTGGAAGCGACCTTTTTCCTGATTCGATCCCTGGGTTCCTCTCAGATTGACGTGCGAGGCGTCTCCGTGAGAATTGCAGCCGATGATCCAGGCCTGAGAGTGGTTTATACCCGGCTTTACTGACCCTCTGGGCATATGTCCATTAGGGTACAGTATCTCTGGTAAGCCTTCCTTTCAATGATCAGTGGTGGATTTCTTTACTGCACTTCATTCCGAGGCATTGGGACTATTATCACCAATTTTCTTTACATTGGACATTTTTTTCACATATATTTATTAAGATTTTATATACACACTATCCAGTGTCTATACTGTACATATACATCACTTTTTTGGTTGATATATTGTCATCATAATTTTTTCACCATTTGTTTGATGCACTGTTTATTCATCCTTTCATTGGGTGATCTATTAATTTTATGCGCTACACTTTTTATGTTCTTAGTGCCAGGAATGTAGCCTCGCCAATGCCAGAAATGCAGCCTCACCAATGCCAGAAATGCAGCCTCACCAGTGCCTGGAATGCAGACTGATCCATGCCCATCTTCAGCTTTGGAGGAGACAGGGGGGGGGGGGGGCGGGAATGAGCACTTTTTTAATAAAAAGTCCCGCTTGCTATGATAGACAAAACAGTCGCCCCAATGCCAGCCCAGGAGTCGAGAATTCCTATTAGAGGCCACCGAGTAAACAGGAGATTCTCCTGTATGTAATCTGTCAGCACTCATCCTGCTCCCTTCCTGTCCCCTCTGAGGCATCGATAAATGTCGATTCTCTGAGAAAAAAAAGCCCTGCCAGTGCTGATGTCGTTAAATAAGCAATGCCATCACCCAAGATGGCCACAAGGGTTACTCAGGGCACCAGCGCCTGATTAGACAGCTGCTCTGCTGAAGACCCAGGAAGTCATAGAGGAACTGGGTTCCTCTTGCCTTCCTCATAACTTCTTCCCCTTCTGTATTGCCATTCAAGTCTAGCGCCACCTACAGAGAGGAGGACAGGCTGCACCTGCCTAAAAGTATTGTTCCCCTAGGACAGTGATGGCGAACCTTGGCACCCCAGATGTTTTGGAACTACATTTCCCATGATTCTCCACTATATTGTAGAGTGCAAGAGCATCATGGGAAATGTAGTTCCAAAACATCTGGGGTGCCAAGGTTCGCCATCACTGCCCTAGGAAAAGAAGGGCTCGATTCACGTAGATCGGCGCATCTTTAGAGCGGCGTAGTGCATCTGATATGCGCTACGCCGACGTAACACAGAGAGGCAAGAACAGTATTCACAAAGCACTTGCTCCCTTTGTTGCGCCGGCGTAAGCCCGCCTAATTCAAAGTAGGAAGGTAGTGGGCGTGATCTAATAAAATTAAGCGTGACTCCATGTAAATGAAGGGCCGAACGAACGGCGCATGCGCGTGCATGCTCAGAATCACGTTGATTACGGCGGCTCAATGCCTACGACGTGAACGTAACCTACGCCCAGCCCCATTCACGTACGACTTACATAAACGACGTAAAATACGTCGGCTGTTCCCTGGTCCATACCCTAACATGACTTACACCTGCTTAATGTGGCTTAACTTTACGTCCGACGTACACCTTACGCAAACGGCGTAGATTACTGCGACGGGCGTAAGTACGTTCGTGAATCAGGGTATCTCGCTCATTTACATATTCGACGCGTAAAACAATGGAAGCGCCCCTTGCGGCCAGCGTAAATATGCGCCCAAGATACGACGGCGTAGGAGACTTACGTCGGTCGGATGGAGCCAAAATTCAGGCGTATCTTATTTCAAGAATCAGGCGCAGAGATACGACGGCACATCCGTGCACTTACGCGGCCTATCAGAAGTTACGTCGGCGTAAGTGCTTTCTGAATCCGGCCCGAAGTGTTTTAGGCTGCATTCACACCTGAGCGTAGGTCGTTCGTTTGTTTTTTCCGGCGTTTTGTCGTGCGTATTCATGCTTATTTGTGCGTTTGCATACAGCGTCGTCCGACGTTTTTGTACTTCGAAGTTTTTTATTTTAGCCAATAGGAACAATTATGATATTTTCATCACTTGTTGCTATGTTGGTAGATTTTTTTAATCTTCTGCCTGGGTGAAATGTTCTATTGATTCAGCGACAAAACGCCCGTAGCAAACGCTCGTCGCGCTAGTCGCTTGAATCGAGCGTTTCCATTACTTTCTATGGGAAATAGAAACACTCAAAAACGCCCAAACCGCCCGATACGCGCAACAAATAAGGGTCAGGAACTTGTTTGAGCTTCAGGCGTTCGGCGTCAGGCATTTTGGAGTGGAGATGTGAACCATCTCCATAGGGAATAATGTATTTTTTCCCCTCTAGCGTTTTTGAGCGTTGCGCTTCAAGCGACAAAACGCTCAGGTGTGAATGCAGCCTTTCTTGCAGGATCATCAGGTGCAAATAATGGAAAAAAGACATAAAAAAAAAAGAAAACTTATGAAGCCACCACATCTTTAGACTGGCAAATTGCAATATAATACATTTTAGTTTTAGGGTTTAGATATGCTTTAGGATGAAATTGACGGAAAGCCATTATGGTTTCCCTGTAAGCCGCTATACCGTTTCTAACTGCCGCTTCCTTTTGTCGCTGTTTCCTTCCATCTCCTGTCATTACTGAAGGTTGTGTCTTGGCATCTCACCGTTCTTACACCTGGATACATATTGTTAGATCTTCTGTTTTACTTCTTACTTCAAACAAATGCAAATTTCCTCCTTCCTCCTCCCTCACAAGCCAAGTGAAACGGCGGATTAAGCGCCCATCGCAGGGCTCATGACTGACATTTACACAGCGGGTCATTCAAGGTCTTAGTGACTTTGCTAATGCGATGAAGGAACCGCGGTTCCCAGCGCCCTGAACCGTGTTAATTTATCTGCCCTTCGCAACGTGAAATTATGCAAGCCGAGGAGCTTTCATCGCGGCGCTTACAGTGAGGATTAGCCAACAATAAACTGTTCTTTTATTTCAAACACTCCGCGCAATTTCTTGCTCGTGTTCTTCTTCCAAGTGCTAATGTGATATTTCATGCCTTGTACCAGTAAGTAGATATCCAGAAATAAAGAGTAATTGTTTTAATCGCAAGGTATAGAGAGAGCTGGGATACAGAGAGAGGCTCGGAACGATAAAAAGGTTTTCGGTTGGTGTACAGCAAGAAGTACGGAGTTAAAGGAAATGTAGAGCGACATTTAAATAGATTTAATTTATTGAATATGTTCAAGACTAAAAAAAATAAAATATTCTAAAATATATTATCCTTTTGTATTAGAACATGCTTACCCAGATACTGCCGACAGATGGCGCTCTAGGCTTCTACAAGTTTGCTAGGCTAATCTTAAATTGCAACGGCGGGCTCGGGTCCCCCGCCTTTGTGACCCCCACTCCTCTTGGAGCACCATAAGCATGTAGGTACCCTTTTGGGAGGAATCACACAGACACACAGTCAGGGCTGTCTTAATGAGAGGGCACACCTGGGCACTGTCCAGGGGCCCAAGCTGCATGGGGGGCAGAGGCATTGCTAGGGGGGGTGCGGGGGGTGCGGTCCGTACCGGGTGACACCCGATAGAGGGGTGACACCATCCCGTTTTTTAATTTTTTTTAGCTGACATGCCCAGCCTGCCCTGTGCAATCCCAGTCTGCCCTGTACCACCCCAGCCTGCCCTGTACCACCCCAGCCTGCCCTGTACCACCCCAGCCTGCCCTGTACCACCCCAAACAGCCCTATACCACCCCAGCCTGCCCTGTACCCCCCCAAACAGCCCTGTACCACCGCAGCCTGCCCTGTACCACCCAGAATGCCCTGTGCCACCACAGCATGCCCTGTACCACCACAGCCTGCCCTGTACCACCCCAAACTTTCTCATGCCACCCCAACTTGCCCTGTGCCACCCTAACTTGCCCTGTACCACCTCAATCTGCCCTATGCCACCATAACTTGCCATATACTACCCCAACCTGCCCAATGCCACCCTAACTTGCCCTGTACCACCCCAACCTTTCCCATGCCATCCCAACTTGCCCTATGCCACCCTAACTTGCACTATGCCACCCCAACCTGCCCTGTACCACCCTAACTTGCCCTTTACCACCCCAACCTTCCCTATGCAACCCTAACTTGCCCTATACCACCCCGACTCTACGAACAATATATGGGGGGAGGGGGGGACGGGGGCGCATAAGATACCACAGTCAAAACTAGGTGGGCACTAATTATTTTTACCACAAATGCGCCCACGATACGGCGGCGTAGGCAAGTTACGCCGTTCGTAGGAAGCCTGGGCCAGATTCACAGAGCAGATACGACGGCGTATCTCCTGATACGCCGTCGTATCTGTTCTATCTATGTGACTGATTCATAGAACCAGTTACGCATAGATAGCCATAAGATCCGACAGGTGTAATTGTTTTACACTGTCAGATCTTAGGATGCAATACCGCGGCCGCTGCTGGGGGGGATTTTGCGTCGTAAACCAGCGTCGGGTATGCAAATTAGGAGTTACGGCGATCCACGACGGTTTTTCGCGTTCGCTACGTCGCCGCTAGTCTAGTTTCCCGTCGCAAAGTTAGTCGTTTTTTTTGGTGCCTTAACTTTACACAGCAAACGTATTGCTGTATAAAGTATGGCCGTCGTTCCCGCGTTCGAAATTTAAAAAATAACGTCGTTTGCGTAAGCCGTCCGGGAATAACGTATCTACGATACGTTACGCCGCCGCTCTTCTATGTGAATCTGGCCCCCTATTTTTAGGCGTATCTCAGTTTATGGGTACGGCGCATAGATACGACGGCGCATATTTGTACTTATGCGGCGTATCTCGAGATACGTCGGCTTAAGTGCTTTGTGAATCCGGGCCATAGCGTCTACCAAATAGGGGATCGTTTTATTGCATTTTTATTAATATTTTTTTTTCTAGTAATGGCGGCGATCACCGATTTTTATCGTGACTGCGACATTATGGCGGACACTTCAGACACTTTTGACGCTATTTTGGGACCATTGTAATTTTTACAGCGAACGGTGCTATAAAAATGCACTGATTACTGTGAAAATGACACTGGCAGTGAAGGGGTTAACCAGGAGGGGGCGCTGTAGGGGTTAAGTGTGCCCTAATGTGTGATTCTTACTGTAGGGGCGTGGCTGGTCGTGTGATGTCACTGATCGTCGTTCCCTATGACAGGGAACAGGCGATCAGTGACAGGCTCACTAGGAAGCACAGGAGGGGTTTGCTTACACTTACCTCTCCACGTTCTTCAGCTCTGGGACCCGATCGCGGGACACCAGCGGCGACGGACCGGTGGTGCGCTCGCGACCCACGGCTGGGATCTTAAAGGGGACGTACATGTACGCCCTTGTGCCCAGCCGTGCCATTTTGTTGACGTATATCGTCGTGTGGTTAATAAAACCAAAAGATTCAGCATTTAGTGAAACGCAATCACTGCCACCGATTGCAACATTGGCCATTTTGTAAATGCTAAAATCTGGAGAATGAGACTTTTTTTTTCTTGCAAATCTAAAAGACAAAGCAGACTGCAAATCTGATTTATAAATGCAACAATTTTGTTGTCAAATCCATCACTGACAGCTTTACAGATCTGCCGCCCGCTGGCTGTCTGGTACAGTAAGTGCTGGATGAGGGTGTCCTCCAGGGGGCCTCCAGGGGGCGCTGTTTTACCTATTTCTATTTTTTTTGTAGATGTTGCAGAATGAGAGCAAACTCCTGATTCAGCCCAATGTGACTGCAGAAAATACAGAAATGTTTTCCTTCAAAGAGGGCTAGGAGTATAGGAGAAATGTCAGAATGTTCTGTTTGATTATCAGCCTGTGGCGGAAAATGGGCCAAAGCATTTTAAAAGAAAAACTTTAATGTGACAGAGATGGGGGATCATACTGAAGCTTTTCTCAAAGACGTCCCTTTTTCAGTTGGAAATCCCTGTAACAAGCCACTTATTTATGTCATGTTTTTAATCTACCTCTGCAAGCGGATTTATACTATGTACCTGTCAAAAGTATATGTGTTGCTCCATTCTGATCTTATTTTTATAAAGGTTTATTCTACAATTTCTTGCTTTACTTCCTTTCTAACACTGGAAATGGGTGATGTTATCTATAGAAAATGCTCCGATATTTGTTTTTGTTATTTACCTATTTACATAGTTATTATTTGTATTATTATTTACATAGTTATTATTATATATAGTTATTTATTTATTATTATTTTATTTAAAAGATATTGTTTTATTATTATTTATTTCTTATTTATTGCTATTTAATGTTTTATTTTATTTATTTATTATTTTTATTTATTTATTTTACATAGTTATTATTATTTACATAGTTATTTATTTATTATTATTTTATTTAATACATTTTTTTCTTTTATTTATTTATTATTATTTATTTATATTTTTATTTTACTTATTTATTTATTTATTATTTATTTATTTTACATAGTTATTATTATTTACATAGTTATTTATTTATTATTATTTTATTTAATATTTTTTTTTCTTTTTCTTTTTATTATTATTATTGTTTATTCATGTATTATTATTATTTATTTATTTCTATCTATTTTATTTATTTATTTATTTTATTTTATTTTTTAATTTTTTTTTGATTTTTTTTTCTATTATTTTTATTTGATTTTTCATAGTTATTGTGGAGGGGATCGGGAGGGCACAGTACAGGGGGGATCAGGAGGGCACAGTACGGGGGTATCAGGAGGGCACAGTACGGGGGTATCAGGAGGGCACAGTACGGGGGGGATCAGGGGGGCACAGTACGGGGGGGATCAGGGGGGCACAGTACAGGGGGGAGATCAGGAGGGCACAGTACAGGGGGGATCGGGAGGGCACAATACAGGGGGGATCAGGAGGGCACAGTACGGGGTGATCAGGAGGGCACAGTACGAGGGTATCAGGAGGGCACAGTACGGGAAGTGCCCAGGGGTGCTCATACATTAAGATGGCCCTGCACCCTGGGAGAGGTGTGAAAGTAGCACTATGGGTTTGGGAGTGGACCCCAATGTGTGAATTTCCACTTTTGGCAGGTAAACCAGCTCTCTTATATGCATTTAATTTGTGTGTTCATCTGTTTGTCTTGAGTTCAGCTTTAACAAGAACAAGAACACAGGAGCAAACTTGGGTGGAGGTAAACGCGTCACCAAATGGTGACATTTAGACCATTAATAACAGGCCCCCACTTTTTCAGATTTTAGCTCATTTTATAAACATGCTCCCCATTATCGTACACAAAGAATGAAATATACAATGAAATCTGGCGGATTTGCTGGAGTCTATAGGGTTATAATAATGTACATATCAGCAGAATGCGAAGCGCGCTGAATACATCATTGCAGAAGCCGTCACTCAATAAAAGCCCATCAATAGCTGGGAGCGGCATTGACACGTTCTCTGAAAGCACACTACATTAGGTTTTTTGTTCTGGCGCCATTAAACCCATAAATTGTGCTTTTAGAATTGCCGGGCGGATTGGGGAATGGAGAGTAAGCACACCTTAATTGTGCGCTGCTCAGCGCAGCCATTCAAACGGACTGATTGAGCAGGAAAAAAAAAAATAGCGAGTCACAAAACCTGTCTGCTCCGAATACGGTAATGGGGAATCAGACCTCAATCAGGCATAGGGAACGGTTCCTAATTCCAGCGTCTTCCGCTCTTCTAAGTGCTACGGCTCGGCTCGGGGCTCAACATTTAAAGCCGAACTCCAGAAAAAGGCTAAATACAAAAATGGAACACATATACGGGTCTATTTATTTTATTTAACCACTTCAGCCCTGGAAGATTTCCCCCCTCATGACCAGGTAATTGTTTGCGATACGGCACTGCGTTACTTTAACTGACAATTGCGCGGTCGTGCGACGCTGTACCCAAATAAAATTGATGCCCCTTTTTCCCACAAATAGAGCTTTCTTTTGGTGGTATTTGGGACAGCTTGGTAAAAAGCATGACTGTCCCGGCACATCTGGGACGATAGGCAAGTATGGTGTTAAGCAAGATTATCATGGGACCCCTATGCACCTGGGGAGGGCACAGTACGGGGGGGGATCAGGAGGGCACAGTACGGGGGGGATCAGGAGGGCACAGTACAAGGAGGATCAGGAGGGCACAGTACAGGGGGGATCAGGAGGGCACAGTACGGGGGGGATCAGGAGGGCGCAGTACAGGGGGGGGGATCAGGAGGGCACAGTACAGGGGGGGGATCAGGAGGGCACAGTACGGGGGGATCAGGAGGGCACAGTATGGGGGGAATCAGGAGGGCACAGTACGAGGGGATCAGAAGGGCACAGTACGCGGGGGATCAGGAGGGTACAGTATGGGGGGGGGATCAGGAGGGGAACAGTACAGGGAGGATCAGGAGGGGAACAGTACAGGGGGGATCAGGAGGGGAACAGTACAGGGGGGATCAGGAGGGCACACTACGGGGGGGGGGGGGTCAGGAGGGCACAGTACAGGGGGGATCAGGAGGGCACAGTACAGGGGGGATCAGGAGGGCACACTACGGGGGGGGGTTCAGGAGGGCACAGTATAGGGGGATCAGGAGGGCACAGTACAGGGGGGGGATTGGGAGGGCACAGTACAGGGGGGATCGGGTGGGCACAGTACAGGGGGGATCGGGAGGGCACAGTACAGGGGGAATCGGGAGGGCACAGTACAGGGGGAATCGGGAGGGCACAGTACAGGGGGGATCGGGAGGGCACAGTGCAGGGGGGATCAGGAGGGCACAGTACTGGCGGAAATAGGAGGGCACAGTAGAGGGGGGATCAGGAGGGCACAGTACAGGCTCCGGGACGCTGCCATCCTGGGACAGCTTGGTAAAAAGCATGACTGTCCCGGCACATCCGGGACTTTAGGCAAGTATGATGTTATGCAAGATTATCATGGGGCCCTTTATGCACCTGGGGCCCCTGGGAAGTGCCCAGGGGTGCTCATGCATTAAGAGGGCCCTGCACCCTGGGAGAGGTGTCAAAGTAGCACTATGGGTTTGGGACCCCAATGTGTGAATTTGCACTTAATGGGTTTTATGGTGCCGGAACAAAAATCTACGATTTTTTTTGCGCTATTAGCAAAAAAAGACCGACAAGTTTGAAAACAAAAAAACGGTATTTTTTACTGCTAAAAAACACATCCAATGTAGCACCCTGATGCTTAGGCAGGGTTGCTATTACATTTATCTGCCAAGTGATAGTTGCTTTGGCTAATTGTCAGGAGGTCAATTGATTTCACCCTAAATCTGGAATTGCTGCACTTCTCTCTTCTGTCACTAGGTGGCCGGGTATCTGGTGACCTTTGTTAAATTTGGCAGCAAAATTTTTCCTGACGAGATTCTTGGCAAGAATCTCTTGCTGGCCGAGTGCACACCATTCAAAAGAACCGCCGTTCTTTTGAATGGCACGAACGCAGTGACGTCATCGACTACGACGAGCATGCGCTCGTCACATTCGATGCCGTCACCGCCATCTTGCTGCACCCTACCTATGGCTTGAAAGCTACCGCGCATGCGTCAAAGTCATTTTGAGCATGCGCGAGTTTCCACGGCGACAGGTAAGTATACACACTCTCGGGTTTCTCGGCAGGAAAACACTGCCGAAAATCATGACGAGAAAATAGAGAGCAGGTTCTCTATTTTTCTCGTCGAGATTCTGGGCAGTTTTCTTGACGAGAAACCTCAAAGCCGCGTACACACGCTCGGTTTACTCGGCAAGAAAGCTCTGCCAGCAGTTTTCTTGCTGGTTCTTGCCGAGAAAACCGAGCGTGTGTACGAGACTTTAGTCTTATGCCCCGTACACATGAGCGGGTTTTCCGACGGGAAAACTGCGAGGAGAGCTTTTGGCCGGGAATGCATTACAATTTAATTACACCCATTCTATTTTAGATGACTAAAATTTGTTTTAGTAGACTAAAATGTACTGGAGATTTAGAACCGGTTCACACTTCCGCGGCACGACTTTGGGGGCGACTCTGCAAGTCGTCCTGAAGACAACTTCAGAGGCGACCCGCAAAACGACTTCTGTATAGAAGTCAATGCAGGTCGCCCCGAGCTGCCCCGAAGTCGTGCAAGAACCTTTTTCTAAGTCGGAGCGACTTGAGTCGCTCCTATTAGAACGGTTCTATTGCATTGAATGGGAAGCGACTCGTCAGGTGGCTGAGCCGCCTGACGAGTTGCCCCAGTGTGAACCGGCTCTTAGTTGACTAAATACGACTAAAACTAAAACAATTGCAGAAGACTAAAATGGGATTAAAACTAAAATGCCATTTTAGTCCTAAGACTCATGCCTCGTACACACGAGCGGGGTTCCAGACAGGAAAAGATCAGTCAGAAATCCCGAGGCGAAAACCGAGAGCCTGCTCTCTACTTTTCCCCTATACAGGCGATCGGTTTTCCCATTGGGAAAACTCAGATGAGAGCTTTTTTCCTTGGGAATCCCGGCCGTGTGTATGCTCCATCGCAGTATTTCCGAAGGGAAAACTGCAAAAAAACACCGGACAAAAAATAAATTAAACTGCTCTCTTTTTTCCCCGCCGGGATTCCCAACTTACTTTTTCCCGTCGGAAAACCCGGCCGTGTGTACGAGAAAACCAGCGGTCACGACGGAAAAACTCAGATGGAGCATACACATGGTGGGGATTCCCGAGGAAAAGCTCTCATCTGAGTTTCCCGACGGGCAAACCGATCGTCTGTACGGGGGTAAAGTAGAGAGCAGGCTCTCGATTTTCCCCTCGGGATTTCTGATGGATCTTTTCCTGTCAGGAATCCCGCTCGTGTGTACGAGGCATGAGTCTTATCCTGCGTGCACACAACCGTTTTTCGGGTTGTAAAAAATGACGTTTTTTTTAATGTCATTAAAAACGATTGTGTGTGGGCTCCAGAGCATTTTTTACAATGTAAAAAAATGGGCATTCAAAATTTCGAACATTTAAAATTTTTCGCGTCGTTTTTAACGTTGTCGTTTTTTTAAGGTTGTCGTTTTTAACGTTGTCGTTTTTAACGTCGTAAAAAATGGTCGAGTGTGGGCTTTAACGACGTGAAAAAAACGCGCATGCTCAGAAGCAAGTTATGAGACGGGAGCGCTCGTTCTGGTAAAACTACCGTTCATAATGGAGTAAGCACATTCGTCACGCTGTAACAGACAGAAAAGTGCGAATCGTCTCTCACCAAACTTTTACTAAAACGAAATCAGCAAAAGCAGCCCAAAGGGTGGCGCCATCCGCATGGAACTTCCCCTTTATAGTGCCGTTGTACGTGTTGTACGTCACCGCGCTTTGCTAGAGCATTTTTTTTTCATGATCGTGTGTAGGCAAGGCAGGTTTAATGATCGGGTTGAAAAAAAAACTTTGTTTTTTTCTAGACCATTAAAAACTTCATTTTTTACAACCCGAAAAACGATTGTGTGTACGCGGCATAAGGACTAAAATGGCATTTTAGTTTTAATCCCATTTTAGTCTTCTGCAATTGTTTTAGTTTTAGTCGTATTTAGTAAACTAAATCTCCAGTACATTTAAGGCCTTGTACTCACGGCCAGACATGTCCGATGAAAACGGTCTGCAGACCGTTTCCATCGGACATGTCTGCCCGGGGACTGCCCGGGGACTTCTGTTCGATGGCTATACACACCATCGAACAGAGGTCCGCGCGTAAACAATACGCGGGGCGTGTCCGCGGTGTTGCCGTGTCGATGACGCGGTGTCGCCACGACAATGACGCGGCGACGTGGGCGGCCCGCCTTTAAAATGCTTCCACGCATGCGTCGACGTCATTCGACGCATGCGAGGGATGGCGGGCGGCAGGACATGTACGGTAGGTCTGTACAGACGACCGTACATGTCCGAGCGGGCAGGATTCCAGCGGACTGTTTTAAAGCAATGCCAGGAAACAGTTGTCCGCTGGAAACCTGTCCGATCCGCCCGAAAATGGTCCGCTCGGGCCAACACACGGCCAAACATGTCTGCTGAAACTGGTCTGCGGACCAGTTTCAGCAGACATGTTTGGTCGTGAGTACGGGGCCTAAGTCGTCTAAAATCGAATGGGTGCAATTAAATTGTAATGGATTAATGAACATTTCTCTACAATTTCCAAACTCATTATATTCTCCTGGAGTGAAAAATCTCATATGTTATTATTTGTGGTATTGAGGTGTGAACATGCACTACAGACCAGTGTTCAGTTTGAATGGAAATTTCAATTTCAATTTAGTTTTAGTCTTTGTCTTTTGACTAAAATGCCATTTTAGTTTTAGTCATCTCAATTGTTTTAGTTTTAGTTGTATTTTAGTAGACTAAAATACTGTATATACTCGAGTATAAGCCGAGGTACCTAATTTTACCACAAAAAAAAAATGGAAAAACTTATTGACTTGAGTATAAGCCTAGGGTGAGAAATGCAGCGGCTACTGTAAGCGGAAAAGAGGGTCAACAATGCCCATTTGCAGCCTCACTGTGCTCATTGCAACATCAATGTGCCCATAGCAACCTCCCTGTGCCAACCTCACTGTGCCCAACCTCACTGTTCCAACATCACTGTGCCCATCCTTACTATATATATATATATATATATATATACTGTATATAAATAATTTTTTTTTTTATAAAAAGAAATTACAAAAAAGGGGGGTTGCCATCCGGGACCTCTGGGCCCTTTAATAAAAAAAAATAAAAATAAACCTCTGGGCCCTTTAATAAAAAAGTAAATATATAAAAAAAATAAAAATAAACATTTATATATATATAAAAAAAAAAAAAGGGGGGGTTGCCATCCAGGACCCCCCTGGGGACCTCTGGGCCCTTTAATAAAAAAAAATAGATAAATAGATAAACATTTATAAAAAAATAAACATTTATAAAAAAAAAAAAGGGGGGGGTTTGCCACACGGGGCCCTGGGGACCTCTAAGCCCTTTAATAAAAAAAAAAAATATATATATATATATATAAAGGAAAAAAAAAAAAAAAGAAATAAAAAAAAAAAATATATATATATATATATATAAAAAAAAGGGGGGCTGCCATCCGGGGCCCTGGGGACCTCTGGGCCCTTTAATAATATTAACAATAATAATTTTTTTAAAGGGGGTTGCCATCCGGGCCCCTGGGGACCTCTGGGGCCCTTACAGGTGTACTGCCTGTACCCCCCTGATGGCGGCCCTGACCGGTTATATAGCATATCGAGATTTCATATGGGTGTGGACTCCGGAAGGGATGTATCAGATATCTTACTAATAAACTCATGCATAGTAATCACATAAATGAAAATTCAAAATGTATCTTTTATAGAACAGTCTTCCTTCTTCCAATTGGTGCATCTAAAAAAATAAAATACAATAAAAAAACAGACAAAGAGTAGACTTTCCCTTTAAGATAAAAAAAAATGTGTCTTTAACCCTTATGCTCCTGGGATCCTTCACTGGACGGAGTGCCGTACACCACGTCAACCAACCAGCAGACGTCATTAGCAGAGCCGGCTTTAGCTTTTCTCCAGACAGTGATGACAATTAGCCATTTGCATTGTCTCGGTAGGCAGGGACCGCTGGCAGGCACTCGGCTCCTCGGCTGATACATTCCCACATCACTATTTTTAGTCCTCCTGTAAACAGAAGGAAGTGGTGAACAATGGAAAGCCATCAATCAGGGCAAGTGCTTTCTGTTCCCTTCACAATTTACCCATTACATCTCACCGCAGATCGGCGGCGTAGGTAAGGGCCCGTGTGACCGGCTGATAGCCACTTGGCGAACATGTACAGCACTCCAGCTACTTAAAGGCTCGGCGTGCCATTGTCTGCTGAATGGAGAGCCTCTTTTATTGGAAGCGGAGGTCTAACCAAAAAAAAAAATCAATGAGCAAATGATTTTAATTCCCACCTGGATTGAGTCTGAACTACGCCGAGCGAAGACGGGATTACAGAGCCAGATGCGGCTGGGCAGTCCTACATATATGTTGCTTATGCAGCCAATTATTCACTAAAAAAGGTTAATCACTTCCTGTATTATACAGTTATGTAGAGGGTAGCCCCCCATAACTGACCTAGGGCTCATTCACACATGAGACTGGGGGGTGATAAAATCTGCCCTTTGACCGCAACCCAACCGCTACCCTCTTTGGGTCCTTTCACACTAGCGGACCGTTCGTCCGCTCATTACAAGTCCGTTAACGGACTTGTAATGAATCCCTATGGGAACGCGTCCGTTAGTGGATGGAGCATCCGCTAGCGTCCGCGTCAGTCGGGATCCGCTTTTCCGAACGGAAGAAACCCTATTTTTCTTCCGTTCGGCGGAACGGACTGGATGCAGACAGACAGACGGTCCGTCTGCATCCGGTCCCCCATAGGGGACAGCGGAGCAGAGACAGGACGGTCCCTGCACTGTGTGCGGGGACCGCCCTATCCGCCGACAGCTGAGCGGGGATCCCCGCGGACACACGGAGCGGACCCAGAAACGGTCCGCTCCGTGTGAAAGAGCCCTTTAGCTGCAGAGGCAGTGGACAGGGGTGTACACATGCAGGGCCCGGACAAGGGGTGAGCAGGAGAGGCTGCCTTGGGCACTGTGGTATCACGTGAGGTGGGGGGGCATCATGAGGAAATTGGGAAGGGGAAGGGATTTGTGTTGAAAGTGGGTGCTAGGAGGGGTGGTTTGTTTGTTGGGGGGGGGGCATTTGTGCTGGGAGGATTTAGGGGTGGGGCACCATGAGTAGATTGGGAAGGGGAAGGGATTTGTGTTGAAAGGGGGTGCTAGGAGGGGTGGTTTGTTTGTTTGGGGAGGGGGGCATTTGTGCTGGGGGGATTTAGGGGATGGGGGGGCACCATGAGGAGATTGGGAGGGGGGAGGGATTTGTGTTGAAAGAGGATGCTAGGAAGGGCGCTTTTTTTTGGGGGGGGGGAGACATTTGTGCTGGGGGGGATTTAGGGGATGGGGGGGCAAAGATTTGTTCTGGGAGCGGGGATTTCAGCAGGGAGCCGGATTTGTACTGGGAGGAGGGGAAATTTATGCTTACGGGAAAATCTAAGCACTCAGCTTCATTTTTTTTGGGGGGGGGGGGTATTTTTGCTGACACATCATGCTCATGCCTCTTGGGGGGGCACAGTTTAGCATGTCCACCCTGGGCTGTAGATGACTGTATCCCATCACTGTACACATGCCACAACCAGGATGCTTTGATTCAGGAATTATACCCCCTCTCACTTTTGGCAGGCATAGTGCCACTCTGTAAATGGCGCTATCGATTTTTGACCGATGGACATCCACACAGACGAGCGTTTTTTTCTATTATTTTTTTATCCATAGGAAAATTTTAAAACGTTCTCTTTTTTTTTCACCGATGGAAAACAAACCGTGGGGGCCCACACACGATCGGTTTGTCCGATGAAAACCGATCGTGTGTACAGGGCTTTATAGAACGTTTGTTTAGCTCATTACATGAAAATAAGGTTAATAATATAACTTCTTACAAAATCTTTAGTCAAAATCGTAATCTTTAACTCAAATGAATTGATGCAATAATGACTACACCCCACAACAAAAACGACTCCATCTAGTATTTTGTATGACCTCTATGATTTGTAAGGACGGCACCAAGTCTTCTAGGCACGGAATGAATAATTTGGGGAAATATTGCGACATCGATCTTTTTCCATTCTTCAAGAACGACCTCTTTTAGAGTCTGGATGCTGGATGGGGAGTGATGCCCAACTTGTCTGTTCCCTGATTGGGTTCAGATCAGGAGACATACTTGGCCACTGAATCACTTTCACTCTGTTCTTCTTCAGAAATGCAACAGTGGCCTGATGCCGCGTACACACGGTCGTTTTTCGGCATGAAAGAAAACGTCGTTTTTCAGCATGTCCAAAAAACGACATTTTTATAACTTCATCATTAAAAACGACGTTGCCCACACACCATCGTTTTTTAAAAATGATGAACAAAGCGCGGTGACATACAACACGTACGACGGCACTCTGAAGGGGAAGTTCTATTCGCTTTGGGCTGCTTTAGCTGATTCCTTGTTAGTAATAGACGATTCGCGCTTTTCTGTCTGTTACAGCGTGATGAATGTGCTTACTCCATTATGAACGGTAGTTTTACCAGAACGAGCGCTCCCATCTCATAACTTGCTTCTGAGCATGCGCGGGTTTAAAACGTAGTTTTAGCCCACACACGATCATTTTTTACAACCCGAAAAACTTCATTTTTTAAAACGACGTTAAAAAATGCAGAATGTTCGAAAAAAAATGTAGTCGTTTTTCAGAAATTGAAAAAAGATGTGCAGCACGATCACTTTAAATGACGTTTTTAAAAACAACGTTTTTTAAAAATTACGTTTTTTTTCATGCCGAAAAATGATCGTGTGTACGCGGCATGAGATGTGTGTTTTGGATAGTTGTCATGTTGGAAAAGTGAACGAGGACCAAGGGCACGGAGTGATGGTAGCATCTTCTCTTTCAATATAGAGCAGAACATCTGTGAATTCATGATACCATCAATGAAATGCAGCTCCCCGACACCAGCAGAACTCATGTAGCCCCAAAGAAGGACACGGCCACCACCATGTTTCATATATATGTAGCACTACCCCCGAAGGAGCTGCTGGTTTGTTCTGGGTGGCACATTACCTCTGTATCTCCGCAGTCCAGGGTACACGATGAGAGCCGAGAAGAACTGCAATGTCCACACTTTAGGTGTCTTTTTCTGTGGTTTATGACCCAACGGGGTAAAATTATTAAAGTAGTAGTAGTTGAAGAGGTAGAAAGAATAGTAGGTAGTAGGTTCAGGTGAATAACTTTGTTCGAAAACAATCCTGCTTCCAGCAATAAACTCTCGTGGCCACTCTAGCCAGAGTGGGTATAGTGCACCTGGATAGGCCTCTCTCAGGCCCCATACACACGACCGAGTTTCTCGGCAGAATTCAGCCAGAAACTCGATCGGAGACGTATTCTGCCGAGAAACCCGGCCGTGTGTACACTTTTGGCCGAGGAAACCGACCAGGAACTCGTGTTCTCTATTTCCTCGTTAGTCAATGAGGAAACTTGACTCGCCGAGATCCTCGGCGGCTTCACAATGAACTCGACGAGCAAAACGATGTGTTTTGCCCGTCGAGTTCCTCGGACGTGTGTACGGGGCCTCAGACCTTCCCAAAGATGGAGATATTTTCGGTCAAGAATCCTTCTCGAACACAGGATTGATTAAGCACCCCAATCTCTCTTGAATAAACTTTGGTCAATTCAGAACTGACAGGCGACCATCATCCAGCCTCTCAGTAATGGTGCATCCTTTGATGAAGTCTAAGGTCTCTCCTGAGATACCAGCCTCGTGCTAGGTATTCCCCCAGACAGGTTCTTCATCGGGCGGTGTAACAGAATGACCCGGGACAAACAGAGACTTTGTAAGGATGAGGGGTACTCCTGTACCGGCGTCACCAAGAAATCTTATGTCTAGGGTCACCTTATGTCTGATAGGGCCATAGGGTGACTGAGAAATGATATCCTAAATTACAGGACAGGGGACATCACTGATAGTTCATATTGCAGGATCTTGAGATATTGCAAGTTGTTGGTTAATTGTGACCCAACCAGTCAATAGTGACTAATTTCTATGATTAGCCCTGGCTAGTGACATGCTAATTGAGTCTGCTTCTGAAAGACCTCTCATTGTGTGATGCTGCTTTGTGTGAATTCTATTGATATAAGATGTGGAATGGAACTTACCAAGCTGTATGCGGAGACAGAACGTCTGTCTAGGGATGTGGATTAAGAAGAGATCATTGTGTGATGGTGTTTTGTTTGAGTTCTGTTAATGAAGGAATGTGCAGTGATTAGATCATGATAATTATAGGCTGGCACCGAAATGTCTAGAATGTTTAGCAATTAGCCATCTGAAGGTGTATTGAAGCCCCCCCCCCAGGGTGTGGGTGGAGAGTTTGATTGTTCCTGTGCCTTGAAAACTGTATAAAATCTGAGAGTGAACAATTAAAGTTGTCTTCATTTTAAAACCAGAGAACACATAACAAGTCTCGTTATTCTGGGAAATGGGATGCCTGCTGGTTTGTCTGTGTGTCAGATGAGCTGTCGTAGTTGATGGAAGGTCGTAGACGGTGGTGACCATTACAGGCGGCTTCCTTCCTCAGGATGGACAGCACAGGACCACTCTGCAACTTCAGACCCAGTCTGACCACTGGGCCTACAGTCCCGGACCAACCTGGTCCCTGAGCCAGGAACACTTGAACACGCACCCCCAGCCATGAGGGACACACGGGGGGTGGTGGGATGACAGACCCGCGATCGACGACCGCAAACTAATGACGTCTGTCCCTTAAGTACTCTCCCCCAGCATGCACAGCGAGGCGATCAACCCCCACTATTTGGCTGCTGAGGAAAAACAACCAATACGCCCTGACCTGACTGCTGCCACCCTTGGCCTGTGGTGGTACAGGTACCCCAAGCAGCAATAGTGGTCACTCACAGTACAGCCATGGCTGGAACAGAGGCCCAAATTTGGACAAAATAACATGGCCAGAGGCAACTAAATCTCTGACCACCCTCTAAATTTTTTAAGCAGCACCAGCTATGAAAGTAGCAGGGTGCTACACATATATATACTGTATGTATGTACTGTATGTATACACACACACACACACAGTATATATATATATATATATATATATATATATATATATATATATATATATATAAATATATAAAACAGCTTAAAATATAAAAACTAATAATAGAACTGACTCAAAGCCATTATAGTTTCCTTATAAGAAGAGTTTACAAAGCAGACGTCTCAGCAAAACCTCGAGTTGGAATGCAATGTCGTAAGGAGTAAAGATCACATTAAATAAAATATTGACCAGCAAATTTGACGATTGAGAGATGGAGGAGGACGGGGCATTATAAAAAAACGCAAACCTGAACCTACAAAGAGATAACCAAGACAAAGATATAGAGACAGATAAGGATTAAGAAGGTTGCCGAACTAGAGGACACAGAGAGAATGACCTGTAAATGGAAGATAAGATTCATTGTTACCAAACCCGGTTACTTTATGGGCATCACCAAGAATTTCATGTATGTGATCAGAGAATTCAGTAGCTGTTAGGAGCTTTTCTTTTTATAGAAAGGAAAAATCGGGCCAAAGAAGAGGAATAACTGTGAAGTCAAGTTCATTTTATATGGGATATCAAAAACAACATCCAAGTCAAGCCGACCATAAATATAAAATAACAATATCTAAGTCTACAAATATACACTATGGCCCGGATTCACGTAGATTGGCATATATTTGTGCAGGCGTAGTGCATCTCATATGCGCTACGCCAACGTAACATTGAGAGGCAAGAACAGTATTCACAAAGCACTCGCTCCCAGCGTTATGCCGGCGTAACGTAAATTGTCCGGCGTAAGCCCGCCTAATTCAAAGTAGGAAGGAAGTGGGAATGATCCATTTAAATGAAGCGTGACCCCATGCAAATGATGGGCCGAACGAACGGCGCATTGCGCGCGCATGCTCACAATCACGTCGAATTTACTCCCTAAGATACAACGGCTCAATGCCTACGGCGTGAACGTAACCTACGCCCAGCCCCATTCACGTACGACTTACATAAACGACGTAAAATACGACGGATGTTCCCTGGTCCATACCCTAACATGACTTATACCTGCTTTATGTGGAATAACTTTACGCCGGACGTGCGCCTTACGTAAACGGCGTAGATTACAGCGACGGGCGCAAGTACGTTCGTGAATCGGCGTATCTCGGTCATTTGCGTAAATCAATGGAAGCGCCCCTTGGGCCAGCGTAAATATGCGCCCAGGCTCCGACGGCGTAGGAAACTTACGTCGGTTGGATGAAGCCACAATTCAGGCATATCTAGCTTTAAAGCGGGGGTTCACCCTATCAACAAAAAAAAATATTTTTTTTCTTTTACCATAAAATCAGGCATTGTAGCGCGAGCTACAGTATGCCTGTCCCGAATTTTTTACCCCCGTACTCACCTTGTAATCGTACATCGAAGATACCGGGGAATGGGCGTGCCTATGGAGACGGAGGATGATTGACGGCCGGCTCTGGCGCGTCACGCTTCTCCGGAAATAGCCGAAATAGGCTTGGCTCTTCACGGCGCCTGCGCATAGCCTGTGCGCAGGCGCCGTGAAGAGCCGAGACCTACTCCGGCTGTCTTCGGGGAGAGTGACGTGCCAGGGCCGGCCGTCAATCATCCTCCCTCTCCATAGGCACGCCCATTCCCCGCGGGAGCCGAAATCTTCTATGTACGATTACAAGGTGAGTCCGGGGTTAAAAAAATCGTGACAGGCATACTGTAGCTTGCGCTACAATGCCTGTCTCGATGGTAAAATCATGTGGGTGAGGGTGAACTACCGCTTTAAGAATCAGGCGCATAGATACGACGGCAAATCTGTACACTTACGCGGCGTATATAAAGATACGTCGGCGTAAGTGCTTTGTGAATCCGGGCCTATATGGCCAATGGGTTGTGGACACCTGATATAACATATGACCAAAATGATATGGAGATTCCTCCAAATGATGGAGTTCAGGTGTTCCCAAAATATAGTTCTGTTAATCCCACAGAATACAAAGACATTTTAAAACATTATGCTCTTCCATCCATGCGGTTTGGTGAAGGCCCTTTTCTGTTCCAGCATGACTGTGGCCCTGTGCACAAAGCCAGTTCCATAACGACATGGTTAAACGAGTTTGATTTGGGGTGGCCTGGTCAGAACCTGGACCTCAGTCCTATTGAACACCCTTAGGATGAAATTCTCATCCAACATCAGTACCTGACCTAAAGATTTGTTTGGAGTAACATCAACCCTACTGAAACCTTTGGAATGAATTGAAAAACCAATGTGAGCCAAGACTTCCCATCCAACATCCGTACCAGACTTCACAAATGCTCTTATTGGCTGAATGTGCACAAATGTCTATGGACACACTCGAAAGTCTTGAAGAAAGTCTTTCCAGAAGAGTGGAGGTTGTTAAAGTGGAGTTCCACCCATTTTTTTTATGTTTGTCTGTGCTGCATGCTCTAATCTCATAGTGTTCAGAATGGACAATTTTTATTTATTTTGTTGCTTGTAAATACCTTTATTTTGTAGTCCTTCATTACTTCCTCCTCCTTATTTGCCTAGGCTATTTGCAAGGGTTTCTGGGATAGGCATCATGTTTCCCAGTAGTCCTTGCAAACCTGACTGAAACCTATTACATTGCTTGTGCACTGAGCATGTGCGAGATATGCAAAGCTGAAATCCAGGAAGTCATACAGTCTGGCTTCATGATGCCCACACTTAAGATGGCCCCAGTCTATTTCTAGATTATAAACTATCTAAATGCTGTAACAACCTAACAAAACGGACCTTAGTTTACAGACTAACTTTACTAGAATACATTAAGCTTGTGTATTACAGGGGTATTTATATTTAAAAAGTGAAATTGTGGGTGGAACTCCCCTTTAAGTCACAAAGTAGGAGGGCCTCCATATTTGCATAAATGGGTTTTAAATGGGATTTCCAACAAGATCCTATAGTTGTGATAGTCGGGTCTCCACAGACCTATAGCCATAAAGCATTGGCCTCTAAACTGTGGCCCAAGGGCCAGATAAGGCCCTTTTCTTGTTTTTGCTTTTAACTGGTCCTTGAGGCACCATTTCATCTACAGATACCAATAATGGGGCATAATCTCCCCCTTAGACAACAATAAAGGGGTGAAAATCCCCCCACTGCTACTAATGAACAGACACAATTCCTCCCAATGACACCAATGTTGGGGCAGCATTTTTCTCATTGGCACTAACAATGGGGCTCAATGACACCAATGATGGGACACAGTTTCTCCCAATGACACCAATGATGGGGCACAATTTATCCTAATGATGGGGCACAATTTATCCCAAGGGTACTAATGATGGGGCACAATTTCTCACAATAATGGGGCACAATTTCTCACAATGATACCAACAATAGCGCCCAATGACACCAAAGATAGGACACAATTCCTCCCAATAACACCAACGAAGGGGCATTGTTTTTTCCCACTGATGTCGGGACCTTTTCTACTTCCAATTGCCACAGTCTGGTCCTCCTAAAGTCGGAAGGACTGTAAACTGGCCCTTTGAAAGTTTAGAGACCCCTGCCATAGCGTGTGCAATATTTTTCAACTGCTGTGTAATTAAATTTGAATTTTTTTTTTTATATTCTGACAGTTTCTTCTAGTAATATTGCTGATTTTGTGCAGGTGTCTCAGTGACTCCATGGTTCCCTTAAATTTCTGAGATTGTTTTCCTTAACCACTTAAGCCCCGGACCATTTTGCAGCTAAATGCCCAGGCCAGGTTTTGCGATTCGGCACTGCGTCGCTTTAACAGACAATTGCGCGGTCGTGCGACGTGGCTCCCAAACAAAATTGGCGTCCTTTTTTCCCCACAAATAGAGCTTTCTTTTGGTGGTATTTGATCACCTCTGCGGTTTTTATTTTTTGCGCTATAAACAAAAATAGAGCGACAATTTTGAAAAAAATTCAATATTTTTTACTTTTTGCTATAATAAATATCCCCCAAAAACATATATATATAAAAAAAAAATTCCTCAGTTTAGGCCGATACGTATTCTTCTACCTATTTTTGGTGAAAAAAATCGCAATAAGCGTTTATCGATTGGTTTGCGCAAAAGTTATAGCGTTTACAAAATAGGGGATAGTTTTATTGCATTTTTATTATTTCTTTTTTTTTTACTAATATTGGCGGCGATCAGCGATTTTTTTCGTTACTGCGACATTATGGCGGACACTTCGGACAATTTTGACACATTTTTGGGACCATTGTCATTTTCACAGCAAAAAATGCATTTAAATTGCATTGTTTATTGTGAAAATGACAGTTGCAGTTTGGGAGTTAACCACAAGGGGGCGCTGTAGGAGTTAGTGTTCACTTAGTGTGTGTTTACAACTGTAGGGGGGTGTGGCTGTAGGACTGACGTCATCGATCGAGTCTCCCTATATAAGGGATCACTCGATCGATTCGCCACCACAGTGAAGCACGGGGAAGCCGTGTTTACATACGTCTCTCCCCGTGCTTCAGCCTCGGGGAGCGATCGCGACGGAGCAGCTATAAACGAATAGCCGCGCCGTCATCCCGGATCGCTCCCCGAGGGAACCCGCCCGCCGCACGCAGCGGGGGGGGGGGGGTCCCAATCGGACCCCCCACCCGCTAGAAGACAAGGACGTATATATACGTCCTTCTGCCTGTCTGTGCCATTCTGCGGACGTAAATAGTCGTGCGGCGGGCGTTAAGGGGTTAATGGCATCTGTCGTTTATGATCATCTAAAGAGAATGATTTTCCATCTCTTTCAAAATTTTGTTTGTCTGATTTATGGGCAGCACAGTGGCTCAGTGGTTAGCACTTTTGCTTTGCCGTCCTAGGGTCCTTGGCTCAAATCCTGGCCAGGATAATATCTGCATGGGGTTTGCACACTCCCCTTGTGCTTGCATGGGTTTCCTTCCAAACTCCAAAGACAAGCTGGTAGAATAATTAGATCCTGTTTAAATTGGCCCTAGTAGTTGTAAACCTTCGGTGACACATTACACCTACAGGTAAGATTAAAGTGGATGTACATTTTTTTTTAAGTCACAATGTAGAGAATAAGATTTCCTATCATCTGTGCCCAGTCTTGCCACACAGAGTTAATCCAGCTCTGAGCAATCCTATTTTTATTGTTCAGGAAAATAAAACAAACTTCCAGATAAAAACCAAAGTCCTTGCTTGAGTGACAGGTTATTTACATATCTCGTGCACTGCTTGCAGACATGCACAGCTTCTGTAAAAAGTGCTCAATTCACATCCCCCTCCCCTCTTCCCTCCAGCTCTATGTATATTCTGATGGCTGTTGCATTTTCTCATGGCACTGAACTGTGACTCACCCCATATTTTGAAAACATTTAATCAAAACACAGGGGAGGGGATGTGAATTGTGCAGTTTTTTTCAGAAGCAAGGACTTTGGTTTTTATCTGGAAGTCTGTTAATTTTCACTGAACAATAAAAGAGGATTGCTCAGAGCTGGATTAACTCTGTGTGGCAAGACTGGGCACAGATGATAGGAAATCTTATTCTGTATATTGTGACATCAAAAAAATTTTTTTGGGTCTACATCCACTTACCTGTAGGCGCTTGCAATTTCTCTGAGACCTACACGGTCTCAGAGATATTTGCAATTTTCCCGCGCTACGCCTTCTTCTACGCATGCGCCATCTTGAAAGGGCACGCTGTGCCGTTTCAAGCTGGGGTCATGCCCTTAAAGGCCTGCCGCCTGCTCTCAGTACAATGACCTAAAGAGGGTTTATGGAAATGAAGAAGGGGGAGGAGATGAGAGTTATGTAGATGAGGGGAGCTTATGGAGATGAGAAGTGGGAAGGGATGAGAAGGGGATAGGAAGATGAGAAGAGGTTATGAGATGAGAGGAGGAGATGAAGAGGGGTTATGAAGACAAGGAGGGAGATAAGATGGGGAGGGGTTACGGAGATGAAGAGGGGGAGGGGATGAGGAGGTGGATTTGCGGAGATGAAAGGGGTTAAGAAGATAAGGAGGGGGGTGAGGAGGGGTTATGAACTCGAAGAGATGGGAGCACGGCTCAAGTCCTGCGGGAACGCGTGGGAACGGAGTTCCTGCACTTTTTCCACAGCAGGAACGCAGTTCCCTTTGCAGGACTAGAGCAGCCGAGCCGCCCGAGCCAATCCTTCACTAAGCGGCGATGCCCAGCTCGAGTCACTGTCAGGGGCAGGCGAACCTTAGTAATCCTTTATGTTACTGGCCGCTTCCTGTATATGGATTCATCGGGTAGTGTGCGGGTATTCCATCACTTCCTGGATGCCGCAATGTCTCCTGAGAGCTTTTGTCATTGTTCCCAGGAGACATTGCGGAGGTCTGCCGCGAGTTATCGCGGGATTTAGAAAATAAAATGCGGTTTAGTAATTATGCATATGAGCGTATCATTTTTTATTTTTTTGGTGGGGGAGTGGATCTTGGGTGGGAGTTCCCACACTTTTTTCCCCGGGACTTGACCCCTGGATGGGAGTAGAAGAAGAGGGGTATGGATTTGAAGAGAAGAGATGAGAAGGGGTTATAGAGACTAGGAGGGGGAAGAGGAATGAGGAGAGGGGTGGAGATGAGGAGGGTTAATAGCAATGAGGAGAGATTATGGAGATAAGGAGGGGTGGGGGGGTTATGGAGATAATGAGGGGTGAGGGGGTGAAGAGGGGTTTTGGAGATGAGAATGGGGAGGAAAGGTTTTATAGATATAGAAGCGTTTTTTGTGATAAGGATGCGGGATGTGATGGAGGCGGGCTTATGGAAATGAGGAGGGGTTCTGGAAATGAAAGGGGTTATGGAGATGAGGAGGGGGGATGAGGAGGCTTTATGAAGATGAGGAGCGGGGAGGAAATGAGGAGGGGTTATGGAGATAAGGAGGGGTGGGGGGTTATGGAGATAAGGAGGGGTGAGGGGGTGAAGAGGGGTTTTGGAGATGAGAATGGGGAGGAAAGGTTTTGTAGATATAGAAGCGTTTTTGTGATAAGGTTGCGGGATGTGATGGAGGCGGGCTTATGGAAATGAGGAGTGGTTCTGGAAATGAAAGGGGTTATGGAGATGAGGGGGGATGAGGAGGCTTTATGAAGATGAGGAGCGGGGAGGAAATGAGGAGGGGTTATGGAGAATTGGAGGGGAAAGAGTAATGAGGAGAGGGGAGGAGATGAGGAGGGGTTATGGTGATGAGGAGCAGGAGGGGGTGAGGATCGGGAGGAGATGAGGAGGGGTTTTAGAGACTTGGAGGGGGAAGAGGAATGAGGAGAGGGGTGGAGATGAGGAGGGGTTATGGTGATGAGGAGCGGGAGGGGGTGAGGATCGGGAGGAGATGAGGAGGAGTTATGGTGATGAGGAGAGATTATGGATATAAGGGGGGGGGGGGAGTTGAGGAGGGAGGGGTTTTGGAGCTGAGAATGGGGAGGAAAGGTTTTGTAGTTATGTAAGGGTTTTTGAGATGAGGATTTGGGTTGTGATGGAGGTGGGGTTTTGGAAATGAGGAGGGGTTTCAGAGATGAAGAGGGGTATGGAGTAGAGGAGAGGGAGAGGAGATGAGAAGGGGTTATGGTGATGAGGAGCGGGAGGGGGTGAGGATCAGGAGGAGATGAGAAGGGGTTATGGAGAATTGGAGGGGAAATAGGAATGAGGAGAGGGGAGGAGATGAGATGAGGAGGGGTTATGGTGATGAGGAGCGGGAGGGGGTGAGGATCGGGAGGAGATGAGGAGGGGTTTTAGAGACTTGGAGGGGGAAGAGGAATGAGGAGAGGGGAGGAGATGAGGAGGGGTTATGGTGATGAGGAGCGGGAGGGGATGAGGATCGGGAGGAGATGAGGAGGGGTTTTAGAGACTTGGAGGGGGGAGAGGAATGAGGAGAGGGGTGGAGATGAGGAGGGGTTATGGTGATGAGGAGCGGGAGGGGGTGAGGATCAGTAGGAGATGAGAAGGGGTTATGGAGAATTGGAGGGGAAAGAGGAATGAGGAGAGGGGAGGAGATGAGATGAGGAGGGGTTATGGTGATGAGGAGCGGGAGGGGGTGAGGATCGGGAGGAGATGAGGAGGGGTTTTAGAGACTTGGAGGGGGAAGAGGAATGAGGAGAGGGGAGGAGATGAGGAGGGGTTATGGTGATGAGGAGCGGGAGGGGATGAGGATCGGGAGGAGATGAGGAGGGGTTTTAGAGACTTGGAGGGGGGAGAGGAATGAGGAGAGGGGTGGAGATGAGGAGGGGTTATGGTGATGAGGAGCGGGAGGGGGTGAGGCTCGGGAGGAGATGAGGAGGGGTTTTAGAGATTTGGAGGGGGAAGAAGAATGAGGAGAGGGGTGGAGATGAGGCGGGGTTATGGTGATGAGGAGCGGGAGGGGGTGAGGATCGGGAGGAGATGAGGAGGGGTTTTAGAGACTTGGAGGGGGGAGAGGGGTGGAGATGAGGAGGGGTTATGGTGATGAGTAGTGGGAGGGGGTGAGGATCGGGAGGAGATGAGGAGGGGTTTTAGAGACTTGGAGGGGGGAGAGGGGTGGAGATGAGGAGGGGTTATGGTGATGAGGAGCGGGAGGAGGTGAGGATCGGGAGGAGATGAGGAGGGGTTTTAGAGACTTGGAGGGGGAAGAGGAATAAGGAGAGGGGTGGAGATGAGGAGGGGTTATGGTGATGAGTAGTGGGAGGGGGTGAGGATCGGGAGGAGATGAGGAGGGGTTTTAGAGACTTGGAGGGGGAAGAGGAATGAGGAGAGGGGAGGAGATGAGGAGGGGTTATGGTGATGAGTAGCGGGAGGGGGTCAGGATCGGGAGGAGATGAGGAGGGGTTTTAGAGACTTGGAGGGGGAAGAGGAATAAGGAGAGGGGTGGAGATGAGGAGGGGTTATGGTGATGAGTAGTGGGAGGGGGTGAGGATCGGGAGGAGATGAGGAGGGGTTTTAGAGACTTGGAGGGGGGAGAGGGGTGGAGATGAGGAGGGGTTATGGTGATGAGGAGCGGGAGGAGGTGAGGATCGGGAGGAGATGAGGAGGGGTTTTAGAGACTTGGAGGGGGAAGAGGAATGAGGAGAGGGGAGGAGATGAGGAGGGGTTATGGTGAAGAGTAGCGGGAGGGGGTCAGGATCGGGAGGAGATGAGGAGGGGTTTTAGAGACTTGGAGGGGGAAGAGGAATAAGGAGAGGGGTGGAGATGAGGAGGGGTTATGGTGATGAGGAGCGGGAGGGGGTGAGGATCGGGAGGAGATGAGGAGGGGTTTTAGAGACTTGGAGGGGGAAGAGGAATAAGGAGAGGTTTGGAGATGAGGAGGGGTTATGGTGATGAGGAGAGATTATGGATATAAGGAGGGGTGAGGGAGATTACGGAGATAAGGGTGGGGGGGGGGGGGGTGGGGAGGGAGGGGTTTTGGAGCTGAGAATGGGGAGGAAAGGTTTTGTAGTTATGGAAGGGTTTTTGAGATGAGGATTCGGGTTGTGATGGAGGTGGGGTTTTGGAAATGAGGAGGGGTTTCAGAGATGAAGAGGGGTATGGAGTAGAGGAGAGGGAGAGGAGATGAGAAGGGGTTATGGAGACTTGGAGGGGGAAGAGGAATGAGGAGAGGGGAGGAGATGAGGAGGAGTTATGGTGATGAGGATAGGTTATGGATATAAGGAGGGGTGAGGGGATGAGACGAGGTTATGGAGATAAGGGTGGGGGGGGGGGGGGGTGTGGAGATAAGATGAGAAGGGGGAGGAGAGGTTTTGGAGATATGGAAGGGTTATTGAGATGAGGATGGGGGGTGAGATGGAGGTTGGGTTATGGAAATGAGGAGGGGTTATGAAGTTGGGGAGGAGATAAGTTGAGGTCTGTGTTTTTTGTCATTCATCAGAAAGTTAGTAGGCAGGGCTGACACCAGGTACTTAGGAATTTAGAACTGTGTTGTCATGTCTCGGGGGAGGGAGGGAGGCGCTCGCTATATTTCTGGCACATCTCCAGTGATTTTGTTGCTCTTGCACTGTGTTTAAATGGATACATGAGGAAATGTGCATGCATTGCAGGGATGTACTAATGTTTTCTGTTAGGTATAGGTTAGATGCCGGGGTCATTTCTGGCCTCTGTCAATCGAAAGCGCTGCAGTCTTGACAACAAATATTGGGTGAAGTGTATGTGGTCACCATTTCTGCTCCGTGTTGAATGTATACAGTACATGTCAGTGATATGATTGGTGAACGTACGTTTTCTATTGGCCAGATTCACGTACGGCGGCTTAAAGTTGTGCGGGCGTAGCGTATGTAATTTACGTTACGCCGCCGCAAGTTAGAGAGGCAAGTGCTGTATTCACAAAGCACTTGCGTCCTAAGTTACGGCCGTGTAGCGTAAATGTGCCGGCGTAAGCGCGCCGAATTCAAATTGTGAAGAGGTGGGCGTGTTTTATGTAAATAAAGCATGACCCCACGTAAATAAAGTTTTAAACGAACGGCGCATGCGCCGTCCGTGGACGTTTTACAGTGCACATGCTCGAAAATTACACCGCACCGGTTTCGAAGTAAACGTAAATTACGCCCAGCCCCATTCACGGACGACTTTTGCAAACGACGTAAAACGTGAAAAATTTGACGCGGTTCCGACGTCGATACTTAACACTGGCTGCGCCTTACGTAAACGCGGTATCTTTACTGCGACTGTTGTGCGTACGTTCGTGAATAGGCGTATCTTGCTGATTTACATATTCTAGACGTAAATCAGCGTACACGCCCCTAGCGGCCAGCGTAAATAGACAGCTAAGATACGACGGCGTAGGAAGACTTACGCCGCTCGTATCTTAGCAACATTTAAGCGTATCTCAGTTTGAGCATACACTTAAATGTAGGACGGCGCGGATTCAGAGTTACGACGGCGTATCTACTGATACGCCGGCGTAACTATACCTGAATCCGGTTATATAACCTTGAAGAGCCGAGCTCAGCCCATCGTATAAATGCAGCGTCTGTGTTTCCTCTGTGTGATGATGGCACTCTATTTGCCGTCTCCTTCCTTTGCCCTCTTGGCCTCGGCCGGCACCCCTCCCTCCTCCGGCAGCCTGCTCAGCCTCTTAGGCCCCATACTCACGAGCAAACATGTCTGCTGAAACTGGCCCGCAGGCCAGTTTCAGCAGACATGTTTGGTCGTGTGTGGGCGCGAGCGGGCCGAATTCCAGCAAACATTTGCCCGCCGGGCCTTTTCCCAGCAGACAAATATTCCTGGACTTGTTTTAAAACAGCCCGCTGGAATTCAGCCCGCTCGGACATGTACGGTCGTCAGTACAGACCTACCGTACATGTCCAGCCGCCCGCCGTGCCTCGCATGCGTCGAATGACTTCGACGCATGCGTGGAAGCATTTTAAAGGCGGGCCGCCCACGTCGCCGCGTCATTGTCGCGGCGACACCGCGTCATCGACGCGGCGACACCGCGGACACGCCCCGCGTATTGTTTACGCGCGGACTTCTGTACGATGGTGTGTACAACCATCGTACAGAAGCCCTCTGGCAGACATGTATGGTGAAAACGGTCCGACGGACCGCTTTCACCATACATGTTTGTCCGTGTGTACCCGGCCTTACAGTCGCACTGCAGAAAGTCTGTATGTCTGCTGTCCTTGGCACCCTTCTTCCACTGTCATCGTACGGATCTTCTCTCCTCCGCCATAGAGAACAGTCATCAGCGTTCTCCCCGGGAGTCCCGTGCGGATGTCACTATGGAGCCGCTAAGCGCTGACATTCCCTACGAGTCTGAGGACCGACCGCGGCGCTGATTACCGGAGGAATAAACAGGTAGGAGCGACAGCAGGAAACAAACTGCCTGACCTATTTAAAGTGCATGTGAACCAATGAACTTCCCTTGTTGGCTCTCTTTTGGTCTTTTAACCACTTAACCCCCGGACCATATTGCTGCCCAAAGACCAGAGCACTTTTTGCGATTCGGGACTGCGCCGCTTTAACTGACAATTGCGCGGTCGTGCGACGTGGCTCCCAAACAAAATTGGCGTCCTTTTTTTCCCACAAATAGAGCTTTCTTTTGGTGGTATTCGATCACCTCTGCGGTTTTTATTTTTTGCGCTATAAACAAAAATAGAGCGACAATTTTGAAAAAAATTAATATTTTTTACTTTTTGCTGTAATAAATATCCCCCAAAAATATATAAAAAAACTTTTTTTTTTTTCAGTTTGGCCGATACGTATTCTTCTACATATTTTTCGTAAAAAAAAAAATCGCAATAAGCGTTTATTGATTGGTTTGAGCAAAAGTTATAGCGTTTACAAAATAGGGGGTATTTTTATGGCATTTTTATTAATATATTTTTTTACTAGTAATGGCGGCGATTAGCGATTTTTTTTTCGGTACTGCGACATTATGGCGGACACTTCGGACACTTTTGACACATGTTTGGGACCATTGGCATTTTTATAGCGATCAGTGCTATAAAAATGCATTGGATTACTATAAAAATGCCACTGGCAGGGAAGGGGTTAACACTAGGGGGCGGGGAAGGGGTTAAGTATGTCCCTGGGTGTGTTCTTACTGTGGGGGGGGGGGTGGACTCACTAGGGGAAACACTGATCCTCTGTTCATACATTGTATGAACAGAAGATCAGCATTTCCCCTGCTGACAGGACCGGGAGCTGTGTGTTTACACACACAGCTCCTGGTCCCCGCTCTGTAACGAGTGATCGCGTGTGCCCGGCGGCGATCGAGCCCGCCGGGCACACGCACGGGAGTCGGGGGCGAGCGGGGGGCGCACACGCGCGTCTCCGGCGGCGGGCACGTGACCCCTAGTGGCGGCTCAAAGACCCGCCGTATAGCTACGGAAAGCCGACCTGCCGCCGTATAATGACGGTGCGCGGTCGGCTAGTAGTTAAATATACCATTGAAAGTGTTTTATTATATCTGTTTAACAAGATATTAATTATTTTTGCATACCTGTTCATCTTGCCAGAAATCTTATCAGCTGATAACTTCCCGTGCTGAAGTCTTATCAGTTACATTGTTTACGGCTATCTCCGAGAACTACAGAACACCTCCTTCCTGTAGAAGTAAAAATATTTTACAGAGTTATTATAGGGGCAACAGTTTGCACTTCACTTTACATTATAATAGGAGACAGCACAGGTACAAAAACAATTTAATCCAAGAGAGTTAGGAAGGTCTTAGTCAGGGGCGGACTGACAACTCATGGGGCCCCCGGGCAATAGGAGAATATGGGGCCCCCGGGCAATAGGAGAATATGGGGCCCGGGGAAATAGGAGATTATGGGGCCCCCGGGAAATAGGAGATTATGGGGCCCCCGGGAAATAGGAGATTATGGGGCCCCCGGGCAATAGGAGAATATGGGACCCCCGGGCAATAGGAGATTATGGGGCTCCCAGGCAATAGATTATGGGGCCACACAGTATACACACACATACAGTATACATTACACAGTATACACACACAATATACACACACAGGCCCGGATTCTCGTACGAGTTACGCCGGCGTATCTCCAGATACGCCGTCGTAACTCTGAGTCCGAGCCGTCGTATCTATGCGCCTGATTCTTAGAATCAGTTACGCATAGATTTGTATTAGATCCGACCGGCGTAAGTCTCTTACGCCGTCGTATCTTAACTGCATATTTACGCTGGCCGCTAGGGGCGTGAACGCTGATTTACGCCTAGAAATATGTAAATCAGCTAGCTTCGCCAATTCACGAACGTACGCCCGGCCGACGCAGTACAGATACGCCGTTTCCGTTAGGCTTTTCCCGGCGTAAAGTTACCCCTGCTATATGAGGCGTACCAATGTTAAGTATGGACGTCGTTCCCGCGTTGAATTTTGAAAATTTAGGGCTGGGCGTCATTTACGTTCACGTCGAAAGCATTGGCTTCTTGCGGGTTAATTTGGAGCATGCGCACTGGGATACTTTCACGGACGGCGCATGCGCCGTTCGTAAAAAGCGTCATTTACGCGGGGTCACATTAAATTTACATAACACACGCCCACATCTACCACATTTGAATTAGGCGGGGCTTACGCCGGCCTATTTACGCTACGCCGCCGCAACTTTGGTTTGAGAATACAGCACTTGCCTGTCAAAGTTGCGGAGGCGTAACGTAAATAGGATACGCACAAAGATACGCGATTCGACCTGAATCCGGGCCACAGTATACATACACACAGAATACACATACACACACTGAAAAGGTACTGGAGAGGCGGGGCAGCTATGAGCTTATTTTTTTTTAAAAAAGCACAGATTTTTACATACTGTCCCTGGTTCTACTGAGGCTGGCATCCCTGATGGGGCCCCCTAGTGGCATGGGGCCCTCGGGCAGTGCCCGAGTGCCTGAATGGTCAGTCCGCCCCTGGTCCTAGTCATATGAGCTTACAATCTATAAAGAGAGAGGGCGAGTGATACAAATGGTAATAGCTATGTAGTGATGAGTTGGTAAGATGTGGTATCTTGAGGGTCGCCTTCTGCAGAACACACAACACTCCTGTACTCTTCATTTGAGGACCAAGACGCTCATTCTGAACATAGGACTCTCATTCTGCTTCTGGTCATGGGGAAGCTCAAACACTAGGACCTCTTTTTGCCCCCCATTATTGAGACCTTAATTCCATTAAAAGTTGATGAACAAAGTAAAAGTTCAGTTGTTAAGAAGGTGGGATTGGCTTTGCTGAACAGATGTGTCAGGCAGGGCTCGGACAAGGGGTGGGCCGCCCTGGGCACTATGGTATCATGTAAGAAGGCACTAAAAGGAGATTGAGGTCAGGGAGGGGAGGTAAGAATTGTTCTCGTAGGGGAATTTTTTTTGGGGGGGGGGTGAGTGCTAGAAGTAGTGACTCAGGGGGGATTTGTGTTGGGAAGGGGGTGGGGAAGAGGATTTGTGTGTGTGCTAGAAGAGGGCATTTGTGGAGTGTGTCCTAGAATAGGTGATATGGTGGAGGGGGAGGAGATTTGTACTAGGAGGAGGGGTTGTGATAGTAGGGGTAATTGGGGGGGGTATTTGTGCCAGGAGGGTGGAATGAGGGGATATTTGTGCTAGGTGGGGGTTTTTTAAATTGGGGGTGTGCACTCTGAGGGGAAATTTGGGGGTGGAGGATTTGTGCTAGGAGGAGTAATTTTTTTTATTTGGGGGGGGGGGGGTTTGTGCTGGGGTGGTTTGGAGGATAAAGGGGGCGAAGATTTGTGCTGGGAGAGGCTTTTTAATCAAGGGGCAAATTTGTACGGAGAGGAGGGGGAATTTTGCCTAGGTGGTAAGCATACAAATTAGTGCCCACATTTTTTTTTTTGGGGGGGGGGGGGGGATTTTGTTGACACATAATGCTCATACGTCTTGGGGGGGAGGGGGTGCAGTTTGCCATGTTCAGCCTGGGCTCTAGGTTACCTTGTCTAGACACAGGCCGCGTGCCCTCAACATGGGGGAGGTGGGTGCTTTGGGGCAGGGGGGCTCTGGGTTAACATCTTGGGGTGATCAAGGGGTTAATTGTGTGCCTAACTACTGTATGTTTAATGCGTGCTGCTTTTTACTACGGATCGATTTGTTTATTTTCCCTGCTATGCATCATTAGCATCATCTAGCCTTTCCTCCCCAGCCTGAGTGACCCGCCCCTTTCATTCATTGGATTTTAGTTCTTTCAATCAGAAGGGCTCAGCAGCATCACTTGCGGCATTACTTAAAGATGTCTGCATGCAAATGTAGCCTGCCCCCTCCTCCAGGCTGTAAAAATGATGTTTGAGTATGAAAATTGAAGTACCACATCAACGTTTATAGGTGGATTCACATACACCACCCTAACTTTGCGGCGGCGTAGTGTATCGTGTTTACACTACGCCGCCGTAAGTTAGCGAGGCAAGTACATGATTCACAAAGTACTTGCCTGCTAAGTTATGGCGGCGTAGCGTAAATTGGGTGGGCGTAAGGGCGCCTAATTCAAATTTAGCTGAGGGGGCGTGTTTTATGGTAAGGGGGGGTGACTTTACGTGATTGACGTATTTTACGAACGGCGCATGCGCCGTCCGCCTACATATCCCAGTGTGCATTGCAGCAAAGTACGCCGAACGGTCCTATTGATTTCGACGTGGACGTAAATGACATAAATCCCTATTCACGGACGGCTTACGCAAACGACGTAAAATTTTCGAATTTCGATGTGGGAACGACGGCCATACTTAACATTGGCTACGCCATCTAGGGGGCATGTTTATCTTTAGGTCTTTAGGCGGCCTATCTCTTACGGAAACAGCGTATCTGTACTGCGTTGGCCGGGCGTACGTTCGTGAATAGGCGTATCTAGTGATTTACATATTCTACGCCGACCGCAATGGAAGCGCCACCTAGCGGTCAGCCTAAAAATTACACTTTAGGATACAACGGTGTAAGACACTTACGCCGCTCGTATCTGAGCCTAATTTAAGCGTATCTGGTTTACAGAATACGCTTAAATTAGCGCCGGTGCTAAATCAGACTTAGGCTGGCGTATCTACTGGCCATTGTTCCAGTTCTTCGATTCACAAGACAAACCCATCCATCACTAAGATGCCCTATTGGGATACTCATACCACCAATACATTAGTATATCTACCCAAGGTTCCAGCACCATCAATCTACTACATTAATATTTCACTCCTCCAGACTGATATCCACCCATCACTTAGATGTCCTATTCTTGTACATTTTTGTCTAAAACATCAATTCCTACCCAAGTAAAGTATATCTACCTAAGGTTTTAAAAAAAAAACATGCTGTGGTTCCTGTAGGCTTTGCATGCGTGCAGGGGGGGGGGGGGGGTTGGGGGGCCTCCGTGTCCATTTTGCTTGAGGCCCCCAAATTCCTTCGAAAAGCCCTGCATACACCTCAGAAGGAGTAGTGTTCCCTTAAAATCCAGGGCCCATAATAAGCAGGCAAGAGGCTAGCATTCAGTCCCCTCCAAAAGCTTCTGTCCCGGGTGAGTCTACCACACATAGCTCCTCCCAAGAGCCGGCCCACTGCTTGCATCAAATTATGAAATGCGTCTATCACAGTCACAGTATCCTGAAATGAAATTGTTTAACCCCTTCCATACCGGGCACTTATACACCTTCCCGCCCAGACCAATTTTCAGCTTTCAGCGCTGTTGCACTTTGAATGACAATTGCGCGGTCATGCTACACTGTACTAAATTTTTATAATTTTGTACCCACAAATAGAGCTTTCTTTTGGTGGTATTTGATCACCTCTGGGATATTTATTTTCTGCAAAAAAAATAAAAAAATGACCGAAAATTTAGAAAAAAAAAGTTTTTTTTGTTTCTGTTATAAAACATTGTAAATAAGTAAGTTTTCTCCTTCACTGATGGTACTGCACTGACGGGCACTGATAAGGCGGCACTGATGGGCACCGATGAGGTGGCACTGATGTGGTGGCATTGATGGGCACTAATATGCGGCACTGATGGGCGGCACGGATGGGCACTGATAGGCGGCACGGATAGGCGGCATGGATGGGCTTGGATAGGTGGCACGGATAGGTGGCACAGATGGGCACAGATAGGCGGCATGGCTGGGCACGGATAGGCAACACGGACGGGCACGGATAGGCGGCACGGATGGGCACGAATAGGCGGCACGGATGGGCACTGATAGGCGGCACGGATGGGCACTGATAGGCGGCATGGATGGGCACTGATAGGCGGCATGGATGGGCACTGATAGGTGGCACGGATGGGCATCGATGGGCACTATTGTATGTGTTGTACTAATGGATGCCAATCAGTGCCAAACAATGTCTGCCAATCAGTGATGCCCATTGTGGGCACTGATTGGCATCCATTGCGGCACTGATTGGCATCCATTTTTCCGATTACCGGCTTTTCCTATTTACATTGTGATCAGCCGGCTGATCACGTGGTAAAGAGTCTCCGTGAGAGACTCTTTACCGAGATCGGTGTTGCGGGGTGTCAGACTGACACCCTGCAACAACGATCGGCGCGATGCGCGCCCCCGGGGGCGCGCAGCGGCTCAGAATCCTGAGGACGTCATATGACGTCCAGCCAGGATTCTACAACCACTTTGCCAACGTCAATCTGTCATTGGCGGGCGGCAAGTGGTTAATTTTCTGCAGATCAGATCACATGGAATACCATGAATATATATATATATAATATTTATACTGTATATAGCCACTTGCCGACCAGCTGCCGTCATTATACTGCGGCAGGTCGCCACGATCCCGCGAGTCGCCGTAGCTGTACGTCGGCTCCTTTAAGCAGGATAGCATGCGCGGGGATGCCGATGCTCGTGGCCGGCGGTCGCAATGATGCAATCGTGGGCACGAGAGGCAGAACAGGGACCTGTGTGTGTAAACCGAAAAAAACGTCTGCTGATCAACATTCCCTGACTGGTGTGTTCAGGAGGGCGGGCCATCCCCCTGGCAGAACACAATAGCTCAGTGGGGAAGATCACTGTACTAACATTGCCTGGTTAGTACAGGATCTCCTCCCAAGCTCTTCAGTTTTTTTTTCTTTCAGCCCACTGGGCTGAACAAAACAAAGAACTGATAGTGTGTACCGGACTTAAGGCAATCAGCCAAGGTGACAAATGATCAATCAGTTTGTATCGATTGGCAGCACTGGCCTGGATTCAAGAAGCAATTGCGCCTGTGTAACCATAAGTTACACAGGCGCAATTGCTTACTTGCCTCGGCGTAACGAATGCTCCTGATTCAGGAACCTCATTACGCCGACTGCAGCCTAAGATATGCGTGGCATAAGGCTCTTATGCCCGCATATCTTAGGCTGCATTCTTGCGATGGCCGCTAGGTGGCGTTCGCGTTGTGCTTAGCGTATAGTATGCAAATTGCATACTAACGCCAATTCACAACGTTGCGCGAGCCCTGCGTACGCAATTTACGTCGTTTCCGTACGGTGGTTTTTGCGTAAGGCTGCCCCTGCTATTAGCAGGGGCAGCCAATGTTACGTATACCCGTCGTTCCCGCGTCGCGAAATTTGAAATTTACGTACTTTGCGTAAGTGATTTGTGAATGGCGCTGGACGCCATTCACGTTCACTTTGAAGCGACGTCATTTGCCGCAATGCACGTCGGGAAAGTTTCCCGACGGAGCATGCGCTCAACGATCAGCGCGGGAACGCTTACACCGGGCATTTTGCCGGTGCGCCCACACAATTTACGGAGCTACTGCTCTGTGAATCAAGGGCAGCGCAGTCAATTTGCGGGGGCGCAGGGAAAAAACTTTGCCCTGCGCCTCCGTAAAATATGCGCAATTCATCCTGAATCCAGCCCACTGAGATGAATATGATTGTATATCAATCGATCACATTTTGAGATTACATGGCGGACACAGAGATGTGATTGGTAACTTGATTGATCGTATCTTTACTATTGACCAAAATCCAATTCCATGTGACTGTCCTATCAATCAAATGGCTTGCTGACTATATATCGATCATTCCTATTGTAAAAGATTGATCGGGAAAGAAATCAATCATTTATAAAAGTGTGTTGTGTTGGTGGCCATACACGCTTTGATTTCACTATCCAATCCATGTGTGATTTTCTGGAACTTTTTGCTTACAGGTTTAACCACTTAAGACCCGGACCAAAATGCAGGTAAAGGACCAGGCCCCTTTTTGCGATTCGGCACTGCGTCGCATTAACTGACAATTGCGCGGTCGTGCGACGTGGCTCCCAAACAAAATTGACGTCCTTTTTTCCCCACAAATAGAGCTTTCTTTTGGTGGTATTTGATCATCTCTGCGGTTTTTATTTTTTGTGCTATAAACAAAAATAGAGCGATAATTTTGAAAAAAATTCAATATTTTTTACTTGTTGCTATAATAAATATCCCCAAAAAATATATAAAAAAAACTATTTTTTTCCTCAGTTTAGACCGATACGTATTCTTCTACCTATATTTGTTTAAAAAAATCGCAATAAGCGTTTATCGATTGTTTTGCGCAAAATTTAAAGCGTTTACAAAATAGGGGATAGTTTTACGGCATTTTTATTAATATTTTTTTTTTTACCAATAATGGCGGCGATCAGCGATTTTTTTTCATGACTGCGACATTATGGCAGACACATCGGACAATTTTGACACATTTTTGGGACCACTGTCATTTTCACAGCGAAAAGTGCTATAAAAATGCACTGCTTACTGTGAAAATGACAATTGCAGTTTAGGAGTTAACCACTAGGGGGCGCTGAAGGGGTTAAGTGTAACCTCATATGCGTTTCTAACTGTAGGGGGCGGGGCTGGATGTGTGACGTCATTGGTCGTCTTTCCCTATATCAGGGAACAGACGATCAGTGACACTGCCACTGTGAAGAACGGGGAAGCTGTGTTTACACTCACCTCTCCCCGTTCTTGAGCTCCTGTGACCGATTGCGGGACACCGGCGGCGATCGGGTCCCGCGGTCATGGAGCTTTGGACCGGGTCACACGCGCGACCCACAGCTGGGCTCTTAAAGGCGACGTACCTGTACGTGATTGTGCCCAGCCGTGCCATTCTGCTGACGGATATGTGCAGGAGGCGGTCCCTAAGTGGTTAATTAAAAAAAAAAAATTACTCTGTTTGAGATATCTCTCAACAAAATGAAGCATGGAGACATGGATAGAAGAGTGAGTTGGGTTTGAATAGTAAAAAATGAATTAAATAGTGTTTTTGGGTTGTGGTTAGGGTCGCCACTTTTTCTTCAAGCCAAATCCGAACACTAAAGAATTGTAACAGACCTGGGACACCTTTGGGCACTCCATAGAGAATAGTAGTGTGGGGCACATAGAGCCCCCTCACCCTCCTGTCAAGCCTTGTTCTAAGCCACATTCCTGTCTAAATGTGTAAGGGTTTCAGGTGGATGGAAACCCGGACACATGATTCAAAACCCGGACTGTCTGGGTGAATCCCGGACAGGTGGCAACCCTAGTATTGGAGCTCCGATAAAGTGTAGTTCTGCTTCAGCTATTGATTAACCACTTGCCGCTCACCAATGACATATTGACATTGGCAAAGTGGTTGTAGAATCCTGAGTGGACGTCATATGACGTCCTCAGGATTTTGAGCCGCTGCGCACCCCCGGGGGCACGCATCGCGGCGATCATTGTTGCAGGGTGTCAGTCTGACACCCCGCAACACCGATCTAGGTAAAGAGTCTCTCACAGAGACTCTTTACCACATGATCAGCCGTGTCCAATCACGGCTGATCACGATGTAAACAGGAAAAGCCGGTAATCGGCTTTTCCTCACTCGCCTCTGTCAGACACGAGTATAGCAGAGCCGATCGGCTGCTCCTGTGACAGGGGGGGTTTGTGCTGATCGATTATCAGCACAGCCCCCCCGAGGATGCCCACTGGACCACCAGGGATGCCCACTGGACCACCAGGGATGCCCACTAGACCACCAGGGATGCAAAAATAAAATAAAAAAGGTATGCCACCCTAGACCACCAGGGATGAGAAGGACACAAAAAATGGATGCCAATCAGTGCCGCAATGGATGCCAATCAGTGCCCACAATGGGCATCACTGATTGGCAGGCATTGTTTGGCACTGATTGGCATCCATTAGTACAACACATACGATAGTGCCCATCTATGCCCATCCGTGCCACCTATCAGTGCCCACCTATGCCGCCTATCAGTGCCCATCCATGCTGCCTATCAGTGCCCATCCATGCCGCCTATCAGTGCCCATCCATGCCGCCTATCAGTGCCCATCAGTGCCGCCTATCCATGCCCATCCGTGCCGCCTATCTGTGCTCATCTGTGCCACCTATTCGTGCCCATCCGTGCCACCTATCCAAGGCCATCCATGCTGCCTATCTGTGCCGCCTATCAGTGCCCATCTGTGCCGCCCATCAGTGCCGCATATTAGTGCCCATCAATGCCACCACATCAGTGCCACCTCATTGGTGCCCATAAGTGCCGCCTTATCAGTGCCCGTCAGTGCAGTACCATCAGTGCCCATCAGTGAAGGAGAAAACGTACTTATTTACAATGTTTTATAACAGAAACAAAAAAAATGTTTTTTTCTAAATTTTCTGTCATTTTTTAAAAAAAAATTTGCAGAAAATAAATATCCCAGAGGTGATCAAATACCACAAAAAGAAAGCTCTATTTGTGGGTACAAAATGATAAAAATTTTGTATGGGTACAGTGTTGTATGACCGGGCAATTGTCATTCAAAGTGCAACAGCGCTGAAAGCTAAAAATTGGTCTGGGCGGGAAGGTGTATAAGTGCCCAGTATGGAAGTGGTTAAAATCTACTTCCCCATGTGCACCATATCAATTGAATGGGTTGTTGATCATAGATGGATTATTTATCAAAGAGTGTATGGCCTCAATAAGCCAAAATGGCCTCCCAACAGTGAAAAAAAAACGGCTATTTTTTTTGTAAAGACCGAAGCAGAGTTTTTCTTCATCGATTAAACAGCGGTGAGTTGTTTATAATCCGGAGAATTCACATTTGGCAGCGGATTCTTAAAACATTGGCAAAGGAAAAGGTTGCTTTTTTTTTATTGATTATGATGAAGACCCGAGCACTGCGTTCTATCAATAACAATTGCCGACAAACTTCAACAAATTCAAGTCGGCTGCCTAACCTTTTCGCTGCCAGAGACGTTTTTTCGTTTTTTTTTTTTTGCACACAACAATAAAAAAGTATTTTAGGCCTGAAGATTATACAAAACCCCCAAACATTATGGGCCAGATTCATTTACGTTACACCACCGCAATTTTTTACGGGCAAGTGCTTGATTCACAAAGCACTTGCCTGTAAACTTGCGGCGGCGTAGCGTAAATCCATCCGGCGCAAGCCCGCCTAATTCAAATGGGGCGTGTATCATTTCAATTAGGCGCATCCCCGCGCCGAACGTACTGCGCATGCTCCGTTTTGAAATTTCCCGCCGTGCTTTGCGCGAAATGACGTCGCACCGACGTCGTTTTCTGAACGTCGACGTGAGTTACGTCCTTTCCTATTCACGGACGACTTACGCAAAAAAAAAAAAAAATTAAATTCAACGCGGGAACGACGGCCATACTTTAACATGGCAAGTCTAAAGATAGGCCAAGAAATTGCAGCTTTAACTATACGCCGGGAAAAGCCGACTAGAGACGATGTAAGAGAATGCGACGGCCGTGCGTACCTTCGTGAATCGCCGTTAACAGCTAATTAGCATACCCGACGCGGAAAACGACGCGAACTCCACCCAGCGGGCGCCGAAGTATTACACCTACGATCCGAAGGCGTACGAAGCCGTACGCCTGTCGGATCGAAGCCAAAAGCCGTCGTATCTTGGTTTGAGGATTCAAACTAAAGATACGACGCAGCAAATTTGAAAATACGCCGGAGTATCAGTAGATACTCCGGCGTATTTCTTCTGTGAATCTGGCCCTATATATTTTCTGGAAGCAGACACCCTAGAGAACAAAATAGTGGTAGCTTGGAATCTAGGAGCCAGCTAAAAAAGTTAGGAGCCAGGAACGCGCCCCGTCCCACAGAGCTTGCGTGCAGAAGCGAACGCATACATGAGCAGCGCCCGCATATGAAAGCGGTGTTCAAACTACACATGTGAGGTATCGTTAGAGTGAGAGCAATAATTCTAGCCCTAGACCTCCTCTGTAACTCAAAACATGCAACCTGTAGAATTTTTTAAATGTCGCCTATGGAGATTTTAAAGGGTAAAAGTTTGTCGCCATTCCACGAGCGGGCCCAACTTTGAAGCGTGACATGTTGGGTATCAATTTACTCGGCGTAACATTATCTTTCACAATCTAAAAAAATTGGGCTAACTTTACTGTTGTCTTATTTTTTTTATTAAAAAAGTGTATTTTTTCCCAAAAAAGTGCGCTTGTAAGACCGCTGCGCAAATACGGTGTGATAAAAAGTATTGCAACCACTGCCATTTTATTCTCTAGGGTGTTAGAATAAAAAATATATATATATATATATATAATGTTTGGGAGTTCTAAGTAAAGGGAAGGAGATGGGCGGGAAGTGAAAACAGGCAGGGGAAGCTCCATTAGCATTGCTGGTTGTCTTGTCATACCAACAGCCACCACAAGAGGGCACCAGATTCCAGAAGGAAGCATAGGACTGCAGAAGGCCGCAAAGCCGTGGCCTCAATTGCCGGCACGGCCCAACTTGATCGCGTCGGGGGGGTGTGCGCACGGAGACTGGATACCCAAGCTGTTCCGCCCCAGGCGCCAGGTCGCTAATTCTAGTCGCAAATGCAACCTGGCGCCCAGGGTTTGTCGAACCCTGGTGGTAGTTCCAATTGTTTATGTCACACGTGTAGCGGTACCCCTGTAAGAGCTGCTGGATGGTCTGTCACCCTGCCCAGCCCGGAATTCACTTCTCAAACACTCAGATACATATAACAGTCCATTTGCTTTTTTTTTGTTTGTTTTATTGAGGGGATTGAACTTGGATGGGGTTAAGAAAACAATTTGTTTCATTCCGAATTAGTTTTTTTAGCAAAATTCGACAAATTCGTTAATTTGGAAATATTCAAATGAACAAAAACCCGTTTAACAAATTTTTCCGAAAATTGTAAATTCGGAATTCGTAAATTAGAAAATTGACAATTCGACAATTCAAACAATTAGAAAATTCCGAAATCCGAAACATTTTAAATTTGAAAAGTACGAAAATCTGAAAATAAGAACGAAAATCCAAAAATGAGAAAACCCAAAAATCAGAAATAATAACTAACTAATAATAACTTTTACTAACTATTAAATTATAGTTATTGGAATTTCCGTTCAAATTTGGCTGTTAGTGAACATAAAGAATACGTATTTATTCAAATTTCCGAATTATGCAAAAATAACGAGTGCCGCATCTGAAGGAATGGAACGTAACAAATTAATAATAAATAATAATAATACAAATATTTTATTATTATTACTTATTATTAATTCATTACGTTCCATTTGTTTAGATGAGGCATTCGTTATTTCGGATAATTCGAACTTCGGGGGAAAAATTATTATTCGTTACGTTCACTAACAGCCAAATTTAAAAGGAAATTCTAATACCAATACCTATAATTTAACAGTTAGTTATTATTAGTTAATTAATTAGTTCTTATTTCGGATTTTCGTTCTTATTTTTGGATTTTCGGTCTTTAACATTTTTAGATTTTCGAATTTTGCGGAATTTCGAATTTCCAGATTTCTGAAATTTCGGATTTTCGAATTCGCACCTAGTGCACTACCACAAAAAATGTATTTGAAACTGTATTTAACTGGCACTGATGATGTGGTACTGATGGGCACTTATGAGGCGGCACCGATGGGCACTGTTGAGTTGGCGCTGATAAGGTGGCACTGATGAGGAGGCACTGATATGTAGAACTGATGGGCACTGATAGGCGGCACTGATGGGCACTGACAGGTGGCATTGATGGACACTAATAAATGGTACTGATGGGCAGCACTGATTGGGCAGGTACTGACAGGTGTTAATGCTGGGCACTGATTTGCACTGTGGTGGGCACTGATTGGCACTTTATTGGGCACTGACTGGCAGCTACCGCGCACCGATTGTCAGCTGATGGGTACTTTTGATCAGGGCTGTGCTGATAATCAATGTGCTGATTATCAGCACAGAACCACCCCCACTGTCAGTGAGAGCCGCACTCCCCGACGGGCACGCGCCGCCATGTTATCCTGCTGGACGTCATATGACGCCCAGTCAGGATAACAGAACCTTTTTCCGGCTGTCAATCTGCTATTGGCCGGGTGGGAAGGGGTTAATTATACACTGAACCTGTGTAATTAATATGTGTTTGGTTTTAAAGGGATGAGGTGGAAGCCCTAGGTGCACCCCCTTCCTAGGATTGCCACCTCATCCCTTTAAAACCAAACGCATATGAATTACACAGGTTCGGTGGCTGATTAAGGTGGTAATAGCCTCAGAACCTGTGTAATTCATATGTGTTCGGGTTTAAAGGGATGAGGTGACAACCCTACACCTTCCCCCCTGTGTGGGGGTCCCATAGGCCAGTGCCTACTCTGCCTATTTGGTAATCCAGCACTGCTCTTGGTACAGTTATGCACACTCAGGAGCTGGGAGCAGCATTAGCAGGACAACAGGCAAAAGACAAGTCAACCACTATCAGATCTCCAATTTTTCAACCTCAAGCAAGAGAAAAAGTCAATAAATCCATAAACCTGCACAATTATAAGAATGTAAGACCGAGTCTCCAAACTCTGGCCTGAGCTCAGCCGTGACTGGTTCTCTTTAGCCCTCTGCTGAGGCTGTGTTTAAACAAGCTCCCTTGGTCAATAATGCGATGCATTTAGGTCTCAGGCACGGGCTCGGTTATTTGTTTGATGTGCACATCTCAGCCGCCTGTCTTCTCCTGGAGAGAGAGCGTTCCTATGGCCATCTCAATGTCACTCTGCCTCTATTGATCGCTGTGTAGATGACCTCATTGATTTTGCCGGAGTAGCGAATTGAAGTTTATTTTTGGGACGGTAAATCAGCTCGGGGTCCCCCTGGGAAGCATGGAAGGCGTCAGGATCCTTCTCCTCGGCACCGGGTCTGGAAGTGTCTATTGTTCTGTTATGTCACACGCTGATCACAATGTGTAATCTGCCTTGGCTGCTCCACTTTCCTTCTGCTGAGGGTTCTGTAATTTTATGTAAGAATCAGGCAGACGGAAGCATGGGGGTCCACTGAAATTTTTTCGGGGAGGGGGGGGCGCTTCCGCAGTGGCGATACACAGTCGCATTTAACCCTTTCTTCAAACGCTAGCAGGGGTTAAAAGCACCCTGCTAGCGGCCAAATAGCGCAGCTAAAACGATGGTAAAGCGGCAGTGTAAAATTGCTCTTGAGATAATTCAGCTTCACTCCATGCCCATATAAATATAGCCTAGAGAATGTACAGACCCCCCTTCAGCACAAACCCCCCCTTCAGCATAGACCCCCCATTCTGCACAGACCCCTACATTCAGCACAGATGGACCCCCCTTGAGCACAGCCTACTATTCAGCACAGACCTCCCCTTCAGCACAGATGGACCCCCATTCAGCACAAACCCCCCCCTTCAGCACAGACGGTCCCCCCCTCCCCCATCCCATTCAGTACCTCAGATCAGCCATCAGCACAGCAGGTTCCCTCCCCCTGTGTACACATAAACACTGGAGGGGGAGGCGGATTCACTCTGCTCGCTGTGTCTGTGTGACATCCGGCCTGGGACTGCTCAGACAGCCCACAGCCGCGAGACTCTTCATCACCTTCTCGATTTTCCAGGGGGGGGTCAATTGCCCCCCTTTGCCCTATGGAGCGGACGCCCATAGACGGAAGGAAATTATAGCACAGGTTTTATTTTGTTATTCCACTTCGCCTGGAGAGCGTTTTCAGAGCACCAATAGTGTCATTGCATTGCTATACATGGGAAGAAAAACGTATGTATCCATTAAATATACATTATTATTACTCTTAGGCCCCATACACACGAGAGGATTTATCCGCGGATACGGTCCACCGGACCGTTTCCGCGGATAAATCCTCTCGAGGATTTGCGAGGATTTTGATCCGATGGAGTGAAATCCGTGCCAAAATCCCATCGCGATGACGTGTCGCGCAGTCGCCGCGATGATGACGCGGCGACGTGCGCGACGCTGTCATATAAGGATATCCACGCATGCGTCGAATCATTACGACACATGCGAGGGAGGGAATCGGACGGATCGATCCGGTGAGTCTGTACAGACCACCGGATCGATCCGCTGAAGCCGATTCCAGCGGATAGATTTCTTAGCATGCTAAGAAATTTTTATCTGCTGGAAATCGGTCGGCCCGAAAAAAATCCGCGGAAAAAGATCCGCTGGGTTGTACACACCAGCGGATCTATCCGCTGGAACTGATCCGCAGATCAATTCCAGCGGATAGATCCTCTCGTGTGTACGGGGCCTTACTCTTCGGGCCCCGGGATACTACTGGATGGGGAGCGGAGATCACTCCGCCAGGGAAGGCAAGGAGATAGGCAAGAGACTGGCCAGGATTTGAGCCAAGGCAGAACATGTGAGTGGAGCTAAATGGGCATGCACCCGAAACTGAAGGAATATTCCCTCCGCTCCGACCAGCACATGATCATCAGAAAGGGGCACAGATAATGAGAAAAAATATAACCCACTATGGTGGGCACGGCGGAGCGGGGGTGTGTAATTCAATTTTTTTAATTTTAATTCTGCACTGATTGGGCCGGATTCTCGTAGCACTTACGCCGACGTATCTCTATATACGCCGCGTAAGTGCACAGAATCGCTGTCGTATTTATGCGCCGGACTCTTAATGCAAGATACGCCTGAAATGTGGCTTCATCCGACCAACGTAAGTTCCCTACGCCGCCGTATCTTGGGCACATATTTACGCTGTCTGCAAGGGGAGCTTCCATTGATTTACGCGTCGAATATGTAAATGACCGAGATACGTCGATTCACGAACGTACTTGCGCCCGTCGCAGTAATCTACGCCGTTTACGTAAGGCGTACGTCCGGCGTAAAGTTATTCCACCTATAGGAGGCGCACCCCATGCAAAGGTATGGACGACGGAACAGCCGTCGTATTTTACGTCGTTTACGTAGTAGTACGTGAATGGGACTGGGCGTAGGTTACGTTCACGTCGTAGGCATTGAGCCGTCGTATCTTAAGGAGTATCTTCGACATGATTCCGAGCATTACGCCGAATAATTTACGTTACGCTTGCGCAAGGAAGGGAGCGAGTACTTTGTGAATACTCTGCTTGCCTCTCTGAGATACGTCGGCGTAGCGCATATGAGATGCGCTACTCCGGCAGAAAGATGCGCCGCTCTACGAGAATCTGGCCCATTGTCTTTGAAATTGCCCCTGCCCCCTATTAAATCCAATCTGGGGACAAAACCAGGGACAGAGTTGGCTCGGGGACAGTGTCCTCAATCAGGGGACTGTCCCCTGAAACTGGGGATGTCTGGTCACCCTACCCTACAGCACAGACCCCCCATTCTGCACAAACCCCTCCATTCAGCACAGATGGACCCCCATTCAGCACAGACCTCCCCTTCAGCGCAGATGGACCCCCATTCAGCACAAACCCCCCCTTCAGCACAGACGGACCCCCCCTCCCCCATCCCATTCAGTACCTCTGATCAGCCATCAGCACAGCATGGGCACAGCAGGTTCCCTCCCCCTGTGTACACATAAACACTGGAGGGGGAGGCGGCTTCACTCTGCTCGCTGTGTCTGTGTGACATCCGGCCTGGGACTGCTCAGACAGCCCACAGCCGCGAGACTCTTCATCACCTTCTCGGTTTTTCCAGAGGGGGGTCAATTGCCCCCCTTTGCCCTATGGAGCGGACGCCCATGGACGGAAGGAAATTATAGCACAGGTTGTATTTTGTTATTCCACTTCGCCTGGAGAGCGTTTACAGAGCACCAATAGTGTCATTGCATTGCTATACATGGGAAGAAAAACGTATGTATCCATTAAATATACATTATTATTACTCTTACAGTTGAACCTCGGATTACGAGCATATTCCGTTCCAGGAGAATGCTCGTAATCCAAAGTACTCGCATATCAAAGCGAGTTTTCCCATTGAAGGACCGTTTTCATCGGTTCCCAGACGAAGCAGACTGATGGTCTGATGTGCCTACACACCATCAGTTAAAAAAACGATCGAGTCCAACGCGGTGACGTAAAACACGACGACGTGCAGAGAAAAGTGAAGTTCAATGCTTCCAAGCATGCGCCGACTTGATTCTGAGCATGCGTGGATTTTGATGCTTTTGCGTACTAACCGTCGGTTTGGACCGATCGGTTAGGCGTCCATCGGTTCAATTTTAAAGTAAGTTCTAAATTTTGCGACCGAAGGATAACGGACCGATGGGGCCCACACACGGTCGGTTTGGACCGATGAAACTGAACTTTTCATCGGTTTGGTCCGACCGTGTGTACGAGGCCTAACAGTTACTTTAGCCAAATTTTGAAAGGAATTTGCAATACCTACAATTTAATAGTTTATAATAATAAATAACAATACAGTGGAACCTCGGATTACGAGCATAATCCACTCCAGGAGAATGCGCGTAATCCAAAGTACTCGCATATAAAAGCGAGTTTCCCCATTGAAGTCAATGGAAACGAAAATAATTTGTTCCGCATTGACTTCAATGGCATGCAATACCGCATGTGGCCAGAGCTGGGGGGGCACCAGAGAGCCTCGGAAACACACAGAAAGGCCCGAGGACAGCTCGGCTGACCTCGGGAAACCTCAGAAAGGCTCGGGAACTGAGTCTTTCTGAGCATTTCCAAATGGCTCCGAACAGCGCCAAGCGGCTCCGCTCTGGCACCCCCCCACCTCAGGCCAAACGCGGTACTGCACACCGTTGTGGCTTGAATCCTGCTTGTTTTGCGAGACAACACTCGCAAACCGAGTCAGGATTTTAAAAAATACAGTGCTCATATTGCGAAACATTCGTTAACCGCGTTACTCGCAATCCGAGGTTCCACTGTAATAATAATAAAACTATAATAATAGTTAATAATTTAATTATAATAGAAAATAAGAAAAACAAAATTATCCGAATGTAATAGATTCGTTATACTAGATTGAATCGTTTTTGTTCTTTCCTATTTTCTGAATTTCGGGTTTTTATTCCTTCTGAAAATTACTTTTTTCGTATGCATTCATTAAAAGAGTCTTGTTCACTCAGATGCTTCCGAATTAACGAATATGCCGAATTTCGTCCCCAAATGAATTTGTAACAAAACAAATTGCACATTTCTACCCTCCAATCCTAACACACCCCGGCTTCCCAAGCCCCATCAGAACAGACACAGTTCACACTGGGTACGATTTGGAACGATTTGAGATGCGATTTGACATGTCAAATCGCATCTCAAATCGGCGGCAATTGTCGGCAATGGCACTGTCCTAATCAGTGCGACGCCGCATCTGCGATTTCAAAAAGTAGTTCCTGTACTACTTTTTGCGATTTCGGGCCGCGATTTACATTAAATTGTGGCCGAAATCGCGGCAATATCGCGGTAAAATTGCGCATTTTACCACGATTTTGAATTCGCAGCAGTGTGAACCTAGGCTGAGGCCCAGATTCTCAAAGACTTACGACGGCGTATCTCTGAGTTGTGCCGTCGTATCTATGCGCCTGATTCATAGAATCAGTTACGCATAGATTTCTATTAGATCCGACCGGCGTAAGTCTCTTACGCCGTCGGATAGTAACTGCATATTTACGCTGGCCGCTAGGGGCGTGTACGCTGATTTACGCCTAGAAATATGTAAATCAGCTAGATACGCGAATTCACGAACGTACGCCCGGCCGACGCAGTACAGATACGCCGTTTACGTTAGGCTTTTCCTGGCGTAAAGTTACCCCTGCTATATGGTGGCGTACATGAGGCGTACCAATGTTAAGTATGGACGTCGTTCCTGCGTAGAATTTTTAATATTTTACCTCGTTTGCGTAAGTCGTCCGTGAATGGGACTGGACATAATTTACGATCACGTAAAAACCAATACGTCCTTGCGGCGTATTTGAAGCAATGCACACTGGGATATGTCCACGGACGGCGCATGCGCTGTTCGTGAAAAACGTCAATCACGTCAGGTCATGGATATTTTACATAAAACACGCGCCCCTGTTCCACATTTGAATTAGGCGGGCTCGCGCCGGACGATTTATGCTACGCCGCCGCAACTTACGGAGCAAGTGCTTTGAGAATACTGCACTTTCACGTCTAAGTTGCAGGGGCGTAACGTAAATCGGATACATTACGGCCGCCTATAGATATGCCGCTGTACGAGAATCTGGCCCTGAGATCTTTTAGCTATATCATTCAAGGCAATACAACGGATCCCTTCTATTGCATTTAGCTAGCAGGTGATTGATGGTGTAAGCCTCATAATACATGTCAGATTTTTCTAAGTATTGACAGAATTACATTTCAGACATCAGTGCTTTATACGAGCGAAGCATTATATGTCTGGAGAGATTTTACCAAATCAGCAGGAATATTTCACCCCGCTCTACCTCCATCGCCTTTCCGTGAAAAGAACAAGCACAGCGCTACATCAAAGCTTCCCCTTTCCTCCTCACCCCATTATAATGCCTAATAAACTCTTCTTATAGATGCTGCTTCAATCATTTTTTCTGAAAACCACAAAGAAGAGATAGAAAAGCCATAGGCCCGGATTCACAAAGCACTTGCGCCGAGATACGCCGCGTAAGTGCAAATATGCGCCGTCGTATCTGTGCGCCGTGCCCACAAAACGAAGATACGCCTGAAAATAGGCTTCATCTGACCGACGTAACTTGCCTACGCGGCGTAGAGTGGGCGCATATTTACGCTAGATGCATTTGGCGCTCCCATTGATTTTCTATTCACATATGCAAATGAGGGAGATACGCCGATTCACGAACGTACGTCCGTCCGACGCAGTGCGCGTAAAGTCATATGTCCGGCGTAAAGTTATGCCCCATAAAGGAGGTGTAACTCAGCTGCATCCATGCAAATGGCTGCACCAGGGAACACAAGCCGACGTATTTTACGACGTTTACGTAGGACGTGAAAATGGCTAGGCGTAGGTTACGTTCACGCCGTAGGCAGTGATCCGACGTATCTTAGGCAGTTGTTGTGAGCATGCGCACTGAGTTGCGCCCACGGGACGGCGCATACTTATCTCTCTGGCGCTTGGCCCATCATTTGCATGGGGTCACGCCTCATTAGCATGGCTCACGCCCACTTTCACTTACGCCGACTTACGCCTTGGAAACCCAGCGCAGATTTGGAAGCACTGGCTTTGTGAATTCAGTGCTTGCCTCTCTGCGCTGCGTCGGCGCAATATATAAAATCTTAGGGCCAGATTCACAGCCAGCGGGCGCAACGTAACTTTTCTGATTTAAGTTACACCGCAGCAAATTACACAAGTTAGTGCCCGATCCACAAAGCACTTAACTGGAAATTTGCGGCGGTATATCCTAAATCAGTCCGGTGCAAGGCGGGCCAATTCAAATGGGGCGAGTCCCATTAAAATTAGGCGCTCTCCCGCGCCGGACGTACTGCGCATGCTCCCGACGCTATTTTCCCGACGTGCTTTGCGCGAAGTTACGATGCGCCGAGGTTTTGTGAATCGCGACGGGTAAAAAAAAGTTGCGTCGGGAAAAAAAGAGTTGCGCCGGGAAAAAAAAAATGTAAAAAAAATTTGACAGCGACGCGGGAAAGACGGGTACACTTTTACATGGTGTGCTAACTTTACACTTTGTAAAAGGTACCCTATCTTTGCAACGGCAAACTAACAACTTACGGAGACTTCACGAAGGGAAATCGCTTTGTGGATCTCCGTAAGTGCTAATTTGCATACCCGACGCTGGATTACGACGAGAAATGCCCCCAGCGGCGGCCGCGGTACTGCATCCTAAGATCCGACAGTGTAAAACTATTACACCTGCCGGATCTTAGGAATATCTATGCGTAACTGATTCTATGAATCAGTCACATAGATAGAAACAGAGATACGACGGCGTATCAGCAGATACGCCTGCGTATCCCTTTTGTGAATCTGGCCCTTAATTCTTGGGTTTAGATACACTCTAAGTAGGGCAATAAGACGTCTTCTAGCTACACAGATCCTGCTAACATTGCCCTGTTTATGAACCCTCTACAAATAGCAGCCTTAATTATTCATCCGCTCCTCCTCGAGATCTGTCTACTTCTAAATCGCAATTTGCCGGCGTCTCGCAACCTACGACTGCTGCATTTAAAGGGATATTTTGCATGGCATTATTCACTGTGAACGTTCTTCGCAGAGGTCCAGCGCATCATCCTTATGATGAGATCCTAATGCAATCTGGTGCCGGGATCCAGATAACTCATTACACTCGGCTCCATGTGGGCAGCGATGCCAGTTTGACAGTTGTTATTTAGATGTAGATGAGGATGAGATGTTCCAAGGAAGATCAACTGTCATGTACAATGCTTCTTGACATGAATTTTTTTTACGCAAAGCGAATATTACTGCAGGCTCACACTCCCGAGTTCCATGAATAAACTAGTGCGAGCTTACACGCGCAAGGAAAATAAATCACAAGTGACAGATCGCGAGTCTCAGCAGTAACGGCAAACCCCATGAAGACATATAGCGTCTTGTGACTTTTAAGGTCGGCCGGACACAGTGCGCCTGGGAGCTACACGAAGGCACCCAATTGCTACACCATAGCTCCCTTATTTTGGAGAGGCAGTGCCTCTTGTGAAACCAAACTTTTCAGGGCAATTTTCCAATTGTCCCTCTGTTTTTGGTCTTCTGGGATCTTCAGGGGCGTAGATAAGGGGGGGGGGGGGTAGCATCTTGTTAGCTCAGAGCAAGATAGGTTGCTCCCCCCTGCTCCAGTCTCATGACCCAGCCGAGGAAGCATTTCCCTCTACTCTGAACTGCCCTGGTAAGTGTGTTTTATGGAGAGGGGAGCTGTACTTATGGGTATAGCTATACTGGAGGAGGCAGACCCGTACTGGGGATAGGGAAGACGTACAGGGGGTGGGGGGAGCTGTACTGATGGGGCAGATATATACTGGGGTCAACACCACTTGCTAGAATCAGCAAAGGAAAAGACTAAGGGCCAGATTCTCGTAGGAGCGCGTATTTTTGCGGCGGCGAAACGTATCCGATTTACGTTACGCCTCCGCAACTTAGACGGGCAAGTGCTGTATTCTCAAAGCACTTGCTCCGTAAGTTGCGGCGGCGTAGCGTAAATCGGTCGGCGTAAGCCCACCTAATTCTAATTTGGATCAGGGGGGCGTGTTTTATGTTAATGTGCTGTGACCCGACGTGATTGACGTTTTTCCCGAACGGCGCATGCGCTGTCCGTGGAATTTCCCAGTGTGCATTGCTCCAAAGTACGCCGCAAGGACGTCATTGGTTTCGACGTGAACATAAATGACGTCCAGCCCCATTCACGGACGACTTACGCAAACGACGTAACTTTTTCAAATTTCGACGCAGGAACGATAGCCATACTTAACCACTTCAGATCCGTAGGACGTCCTGGGACGTCCTGGACTTTGAGTGGTGATATCTGAATGATGCCTGCAGCTACAGGCATCATTCAGATATCGCTGTCTTCAGCTGGCGATTCTGTGCACCAGAAGAATGATCAAAGCGGCGGTTCCGCCGCTCGATCGTTCTTCTAGGCAGCGGGAGGGGACGTCCCCCCCTCCCGCCGCCATCCGGTGCTTCTCCGGGCTCTCCCGTGCCATCGGGGGCCCGGAGAGTGAATCGGCCGGTGCTCGTTGGTGAACCATAGAGATGACTGGTGACCAGACGGTCACAGTCATCTCTATGACCGTCGGAGGGCCGGGAGTACCCAGAAGTAAACAAAGCCGCTATCGCGGCTGTCGGCATGTAATTGGTGACATTCTTTTCACCGATTTCATGCTTGTAAGCCTGTAGGAGAGATGTGGGTTCTTATTGACCCCACATCTCTCCATAAAGAGGACCTGTCACACTGATTCATATTACAAGGGATGTTTACATGACTATGGTATACCAGAATTCACCCTGACCGCTAAAGCCCCTTTACAGTTAATACCCCCACTTAACCTTTAATAAATAATGAGACCACTACTTAGTGTTGGAGTAAAAACTGGCCGTAGCAGCCTCCTTTATTTTAAATACTCTTTAAATAATCATAAATAACCAATAACAAAAACCAATAACACATAGAGAAAAAACACTTATTTCCTGAGATAATAACCTCTCTAACATGGTGCTGGACTTTGCAGGACCCATTAACCCTTAACTCGTTAACCTTTAAACTTTGTAACTATGTAACACTTTTTTGGCACTGCGGTGTCCTAACCTCTGGTCATAGGCCTCAAGCCGAAGCTGGCTCAAAGACGACCATTGACCGCAGTGCCCCCATTCACCAACCTTCCAGCTACATTAGTAGACTGGGAACTAGAAACCCCTTCAGAAACCATCCACCACTGGGTACTGGTGTCCATCTTTGGGGTAATATCTTCTCCTGCAAAGTCCAAAAACACCCGCCACTGCCACGACAACGTGATCCATAAACCTGAAAGAAAAGAAAACACCAAAACAGCACCAAACCACATACCAATTTATCCATATACCATCAATACCGTAATCAATAAAACCCCAGAATAAAGGGAGGGTGGGTGGGAACTTCACTCCCCCACGCTGCCTCTGCCCGGGAAACTGAGAGTAAGAGATATCTGTGATCTCTCCTCCCCTGCTCTGCTCCTCCCCCCACAGCTACTAGGGTTTCTGTTAACCCTGTCATGGCCGGCCCTACACTGACTTCCAGTTGCTCCGGGCCTCACTTGACTATGGTATACCAGAATTCACCCTGACCGCTAAAGCCCCTTTACAGTTAATACCCCCACTTAACCTTTAATAAATAATGAGACCACTACTTAGTGTTGGAGTAAAAACTGGCCGTAGCAGCCTCCTTTATTTTAAATACTCTTTAAATAATCATAAATAACCAATAACAAAAACCAATAACACATAGAGAAAAAACACTTATTTCCTGAGATAATAACCTCTCTAACATGGTGCTGGACTTTGCAGGACCCATTAACCCTTAACTCGTTAACCTTTAAACTTTGTAACTATGTAACACTTTTTTGGCACTGCGGTGTCCTAACCTCTGGTCATAGGCCTCAAGCCGAAGCTGGCTCAAAGACGACCATTGACCGCAGTGCCCCCATTCACCAACCTTCCAGCTACATTAGTAGACTGGGAACTAGAAACCCCTTCAGAAACCATCCACCACTGGGTACTGGTGTCCATCTTTGGGGTAATATCTTCTCCTGCAAAGTCCAAAAACACCCGCCACCAGCACCCAAAGGTAACCCCTTACCTATGGGAGCACCTCCACACCCTCATCGCTTGCTGTACCCCCTCCTCTAAACGCAACACCCACATATCAATCCCCACGTCCGTGAGGTGAACACCATCACTCCTGAGGTATCTCCATGTGTCCACTTCCAATTCGGGGTGCCGAACCACTAGCCCCCCGTTCCTGAGCACAAACCGCCCCACATTTCTGTTTATCTTCCTGCGCGCCCGATTCACCCCCTCTACCGACCTGGCCATCCTCCATGTTGACCTGGCCACCATGTCTGACCTCACCACTATCGTATCCGGAAAGGACATCCGGATCCGCTGAAAGTCAAATTTAATGTCCCGTGCTATCTCCATCATCGATCTCACTCCAAGATCATTCCCCCCGGCGTGAATAACCAGAACCTCCGGTGGCCTGTCCAGCTGTGCAAATTTGTGCACCTCCGGCACCACCTTGCTCCATAACATCCCGGGGACCCCCAACCACCTTACACTCGCCTCCTGTCTCGATATTCCCAGCTGGCGACCGGTCGGGCGATCATCCACCCGTCTGGCCCCCCGAACCACATAGGAGTGGCCCATTATCCAGACCAAAAGCGGTCCAGTACCTGAAAAACAGTAAACAAAAAAAAAAAACACGTCACCAACATACCCACATAGAGATAACCCGCTTTTGAGTAATCCCTGTCACCCCCTTTGCCCCGTAACTCAAAACCCCACTCCCCAGACCTTCAACTCAAACTAGCCACCAGCTGCGGCCTAACATATAATTGAAACCGCCTGGATTCCCAACGCCCTATCCTCTTTATTGCCTCTTCACCCAGTCCATTCCTTGCCGCTTCCGTAGCTGCCCCGATCCTAAAGGAATGAGCCGAGAACTCCTTTGCCACCAGGCCCAATGCCCCCAGACACTTCCTAAACACTGCCACAAACTGATATCGTGACATCGGGGACCCATTTTCGTGTACCAACAAGGCGCCCCCCACCCCCGGACGTATGTCCAGGTAGTCCCTTACCAGCCCGACCGGGCACAACTCCGACCCTTCAATTGGGAACACATGAACCGCCCTTCCCTTGCCACTCTGATCCGTTTTGGACCTTCTGAGCCACAACGTGACCCCCTCCGGGGTCCAACCGACATCCGCAACTCCCATGCCCCCCTGGACCAATTTCGACGGGCTCACCAGCTCGCCCACCCTAAAGGCCCCAAAAAATGCCAGCGCGAATGCCGCGCGGAACAATGTAACTTCAAACCTGGATGAACATATCGCCCCCACTTTAGCCAGGATTCCTCTCAAAACTTCGAAAGACACCGGGCGGCGAGCGTCAGGTCGCCGCCCCTGTTTCCTGTACCCTTTCAGAGCTTGTCGCACCCAGAAGTCCTTTGTAAGATCCGGCCACCCTTGCCATTTGAACAGAAATGCCAACCCGGCCAATTTCTTATCCAACGCCGACGGCGACACTCCCGCTTCCATGTTTCTAGACAAAAAATACAGAACCAGTGTCCTCACCTCCGGTCCCGAAAGGTGAACCTCCGATTCTCTCACCAAATCGCTCCACTCCGACCATACCTTCTCATAGGCCGCCCAAGTACCCGCACTCAACGATTTCCTAATCCAGGTGGAGATTGTTCCAATGGAATCTGCCACAGCCACTCCGGACAAGGGACCCCCCGTTCCTCTGCCTCCGGCACCAGCTCCCGGAACCTGTCCCACTGAAACCGAGACAAAGCGTCAGCCACGACATTGTCCACACCCGGTAAGTGCACCGCATACACAAACACATTCAGCTGCATACAGCGCAGCACCAAGTGTCTCAGGAGACGAATCACTGGGGGAGAAGATGCGGTAACTCGATTGATCACCTGCACGACCCCCAAGTTATCCCCATGGAAGCGCACCTTCCGATCCCGGAAAGACGTGCCCCATAACTCAACCGCCAGCACCACTGGAAACAGCTCCAGCAGCACCAAATTCTTTGTAAAGCCCGCAGTCACCCAAGACTGCGGCCAAGAGCCAGCGCTCCACTGACCCTGAAAGAAGGCCCCAAAGCCCGCACCCCCGGCCGCATCTGTATACAGCTCCAGGTCAAAATTGCTGACCGGGCCGGACATCCACAAGGCCCTGCCGTTAAAACCCTCTAGAAAAGAGTGCCATACCCGCAGGTCCTCCCTATGCTCCTTCACGAGCCGCACATAGTGATTGGGCAACCTAACACCCGCAGTGCTAGCCGACAGCCGACGACAAAAAACCCTCCCCATCGGGATAATCCTGCAGGCAAAATTCAGCTTACCCAACAACGACTGCAAAGCCCGCAGCTGCACCTTATGCACTCCAATCATACCCCTGACCTCCGCCTTGAGGCCTTCTAGCTTATCCTGCGGCAAACGACATTCCATCTTCTCGGCGTCTATGACTATGCCCAGGAATTGAATGACAGACCTAGGACCTTCCGTCTTTTCGGGCGCCAAAGGCACCCCAAAACGTTCCGCTATGTGTTCTAGCGTAGATAACAAAACTGCACAAATCCGTGACCCCCCCGGTCCAATGCAGAGAAAGTCATCTAGATAGTGGATGACTGAATTCACTCCCGCCACGTCTCGCACCACCCATTCCAAAAAGGAACTGAATTGTTCGAACAACGCGCAGGATACCGAGCAGCCCATGGGCAGACATTTGTCCACATAGAACTCCCCTCCCCAGTGACACCCCAACAGTCTGAAGCTGTCCGGGTGCACCGGCAACAGCCGGAAGGCCGCCTCGATGTCCGACTGACTTGGCCATCAACGCCCCCCGACCGTATTTCTTGACCCATCCCACCGCCGCGTCAAACGATGTGTAGCACACCGAACAATCGCCCGCATCAATCGCATCATTTACCGACCCCCCTTTTGGAAATGAGAGGTGGTGAATGAGTCTGAACTTGTTTGGTTCCTTCTTCGGTACCACCCCCAACGGTGATACCACCAGACCCTCCAAAGGGGGGGATTCAAACGGGCCCCCCATGCGGCCTAGCCCCACTTCCTTCCGTAATTTCTCAGAAACCACTTCGGGGTGTTGGAGAGCCGAACGCAAATTCTTGGACAGCGGCGGAACCACCGTCAAGCTACAAGGAATACGGAACCCCACAGTAAAACCTTCCTCCAGGAGCTGAGCCGCCGCTCTGTCCGGATACCTACCGAGAAACGGCAGCATCCTTCTCACCATCACCGGGGTGCTCCCTCTTACCTGAAGAATCCCCGGGACGTCCCTTGCCCCGCTTGAAGCAGCGGGAAGAGGGGTGATTACCCCCACACCCGGAGCACTCATGCTTGTATCGGCACGACCCCCCAAACTTGCAGCTACCCTCGTTGAACTGCCAACAAACCCCTTTTTTCTTTCCGGCCGACTGTCCCAGGGAAGAGGCTCCGCCGGCCCCCCCCCTGAAAAAACGGCGCCGACGTCCTCGGAGCCGTCATAAGCCGCATCCAAAGGCTAATGTCCTTGGCGTCCCAACGAATTTCCGGCCTGATCGCCCGACGTTGCCTAAACTGTTCGTCATATCTAACCCAACCTGTGCCCCCATAGCACCTGTAGGCCTCACTGATCGCCTCCTGGTAACTGAAGAGCGCCGAGCAGTGCTCGGGGTTCTTCTCGCCAATCACACTGGCCAAAATGGAATACGCCTGCGACCAGTTTGCAAACGTGCGAGGTATTAGCCTGTACCTCCTCTTCTCCTCATCTTCCTTCTTAGAATCCTCTGGTTTTACCCTGTCCAAATTGAATTTTTCCAGCGGTAACAGCGCGAATATCTCCACGTACTCGCTCTTCCAGATCTTTTCCCGTACCTCCTGTTTCAGATGCGACCCCAGCGGCGCATCGTAACAGGTGTAAACCTGTCCCCTAGCCTCATCCGCTAGCCGTACTAAATCCCGTTTTTTTGAAGCGGCCCCCGCCGACTCGGCGGTAACCTCCGGCTGCACTGATGCCCCGGCCCCCAAGCCGCCCCCACTTGCCTCCTTTCCAGCTACCACCAACGGCGTAGTGGCAGCCGCCACCGCCGCCGCGGCCACCCCCGTAGCTCCCCCGACCGGCCCCCAAGCCGCCGCCGGGCTTGCGGGAGGTCTGTCCCCCCCTTTTAGCTGACTGACCAGAGCCTCTAACCCCGACAAAAACCTTTGCAAACCCACATCACCTCCAGCAATACCCACCTGTGCATCCGTAACCTGGGACGCCGGTGCAACAACCACATTCCTCTCAACCACATCAACACATTGCCTATTAGAAACATCAGTGTAAAATGACTTACCGGGCTGCGTGGAAGCAATCCCATCAGCCGACCGTCTCGAATCCCTCGTTGCTGGTATCGTCCTGGGCAAGACCTCGTCCTCAGATCCCGACCGCTCTCCCTCCGACCGATCCTCCTCCTCCGATGATGACCCACCGGGCGGCTCGGTCCCGGAGGCCGAAGGCCCAGGGCCGGATTCACTCCCCCTGCGGGCCCTGGACCCGTGCGGCGATTTTTGCCGAAGCTTTCCTGCTTGGCGTAACCCTGTTGCTGCCGACGCGCTCCACCTCCTGCAAGTGGCTAGCCGAGGAAGCTGGGGGGCTAGCCACCGTGGCCTGCGATCCCACTCGCCGAGACCCCACCACCGGGCCCGTCACTGCCTGATCCACACGCCGGGCGGGCAAGGCCGCCGCATCTGAGCCCCCTGGCCGTCCCCCCCTTGCACCCACGCTACTCCTGGTGCCCCCGGCTGGGCCTTCCGACACAATACCCGCCGCCCGCTTCGCGGGGGGGCCCGAAGGGGCCCTGCTATGTCCACTATCCCCCCTCTGCCGTCCCGGGGATATACTGGGCGAATACCGGCGGGGGGGGCGGGACGAGCGCGTCCGCGAGGCCCCCCGGCCTGTGTGACTAGGCCCCGACGACGCTGCTCCCATGCCTGTGTGATCAGGCCCCGATGCGACCTGAATTGTGTCCCCGTGTGCCCGCACTGCTCCCCGGACCGACCGTTCAGGCCCCGACTCCGCCAGCACCACACCTGTGTGCTCCGGCCCCGATGCTGCTTGTCCGGTCTGGACGCAGCTAGGCCCCGACGCCATGCGCCCCATGTCCCCCCCATCCTGCGATAAAAGCGCCCCCAACTGCCTCTGCAGCCAGTCCTCACCCCGGATAGCCGCCTCCGCCCTCAATCTCCCGAATAAATCCTCGATCGCAGCCATCGCCGTGACAATTTGGGACAAGCGAAATCCCTGCAGGCTGAGCAGACACAGCAGGCACTTCACTCCCCCACGCTGCCTCTGCCCGGGAAACTGAGAGTAAGAGATATCTGTGATCTCTCCTCCCCTGCTCTGCTCCTCCCCCCACAGCTACTAGGGTTTCTGTTAACCCTGTCATGGCCGGCCCTACACTGACTTCCAGTTGCTCCGGGCCTCACTTTCCTTGTAATAGGAATAAAAGTGATCAAAAAAAAATGACAAAAAAAGTGTAAAAATAAAAAAAATGAAGTAAAAAAATAAAATAAAATAATACATTTTTTTTTTAAAACGCCCCTGTCTCGGTCGCTCGCGTGCAGAAGCGAACGCACATGCAAGTCCTGCCCACATATGTAAACACCGTTCAAACCCCACATGTGAGGTATCATCGCGTGCGTTAAAGCGTGTGCAACAATTCTAGCACTAGACCTACTCTGTAACTCAGAAATAGTAACCTGTAAAAAAAATTAAAGCGTTGCCTATGGAGATTTTTAATAACCGAAGTTTGGCGCCATTCCATGAGTGTGCGCAATTTTAAAGCGTGACATGTTAGGTATCTATTTACTCGGCGTAACATCGTCTTTCACATTATACAAAAAAATTGGGCTAACTTTACTGTTTTGTTATTTTTTAATTCATGAAACTGTTTTTTTTCCCTAAAAAAAGGCGTTTGAAAAATTATTGCGCAAATACCATGTGAGAAAAAAAGTTGCAATGACCGCCATTTTATTCCCTAGGGTGTCTGCTAAAAAAAAATATATAATGTTTGGGGATTAATTTTCTAGCAAAAAAATTGTGATTTTTACATGAAGGAGAGAAGTGCCAAAATAGGCCCGGTAACGAAGTGGTTAACATTGTTATGCCGCACTTACACCACCATATAGCAGGGGTAACTATACGCCGGGAAAAGCCTAACGTAAACAGCATAACTTTACTGCGTCGGCCAGGCATACGTTCGGGAATTCGCGTATCTAGCTAATTTGCATACTCGACGCGGAATTTGACGGAAGCGCCACCTAGCGGCCAGCGTTAATATGCAGTTACGATCCGACGGTGTAACACAGTTACGCCAGTCGGATCTAAGGGAAATCTATGCGTAACTGATTCTAAGAATCAGGCGCATAGATACGACCGTGCAACGCAGAGATACGACGGCGTATCTGGAGATACGCTGTCGTATCTCCACTGAGAATCCGGGCCTTGGGGAGCAAGGAATAAGGTCAGTATTACAGTGGTACAGCTTACATGTCACTGCCAGCTGCTTGTCAAAATCAATGACAGGCTGAAATACGCAGCGGCTGTACACAACTTGATGCTGTTCCAATCAGTACTCACATTTAGGGCCCTATACGTTCATGAATGTATGCCCTAAACCCCTACCCTGCCCCGCCCCTAGTTCCACCCCTAAACACACCCTCATAAATTATCTCATGAAATGACACTGAAATGTTTTATGCAGAATTAAGTTACAAAAATAAGTATTAGCAACAACTTTATCAGTGCTCATCAATGCAGCCTCACCTGTGCCCAACAATGCAGCCCTACCTGTGCCCATCAATGCAGTCTACCTGTGCCCAACAATGCAACCTACCTGTGCCCATCAATGCAGCCTACCTGTGCCCAACAATGCAACCTACCCGTGCCCATCAATGCTGCTTCACTTGTGCCCAACAATGCAGCCTACCTGTGTCCATCAATGAAACCTACCTGTGTCCATCAATGCAGCCTACCTCCTGTGTCCATCAATGCAGCCTACCTCCTGTGTCCATCAATGCAGCCTACCTCCTGTGTCCATCAATGCAGCCTACCTGTGTCCATCAATGCAGCCTACCTCCTGTGTTCATCAATGCAGCCTGCATGACTGCGCAACTGTCATTTAAATAGTGACAGAGCTGAAAGCTGAAAATTGTCCTGGGCAAGAAAGAGGGAAAGGAGTGTCTGGCATTGAAGTGGTTAAATATTATTTTATTTTAAATGCAAGCAGTGTATATGACCTGGTATCAGCCTCACGTGGTCCCTGTACAGCAAGGCTGGAGGATGAGAGGAAGAAGCATGCACGAGGAGCCAATTAATCCATGTACTGATAGGAGGAGATAGCAGAGTGACATAAAGATGAGCTTATCACTGTGCTGCTTCTCTTTTCACTGTCCAGTCACAGGCTAGGGGTGGGTCTAGGGCAGTCAATATTTGAGTGGGTGGGTTGATGCTAGACAACAGACTAAGGACATCTAGTGGCGGGAAAAAGTATTGCAGAATAAAGCTACGGATTGAAAGTGAATATTACAACAAAATCTGCTTTTTTATTTAATCATTAAAATTTTATTTTTTCATATTATTATTATTTTTTGGCCCGGAGTTCTGTGTTAAGGCAGGCTTGTATCCCAAAATATATATGGGGGGGGGGCTTCTTTCTTGAACAGGGGACTGCAAGGTCCTACACAGGAGGAAAAATTTGGAGCCAGATCCACAGAATAAGTACGCCGGAGTATCTGCTGATACTCCGGCGTACTTTCAAATTTGCCGCGTCGTATCTTTATTTTGCATTCACAAACAAAGATACGACGGCTTTTGGCTAAGATGCGACAGGCGTACGGCTCCGTACGCCTTCGGATCTTTGGATGCAATACTTCGGCGCCCGCTGGGTGGAGATCGCAACGTTTTCAGCGTCGGGTATGCTAATTAGCTGTTTACGGCGATCCACGAAGGTACGCGCGTTCGTCGCATTCTCTTACGTCGTCGCTAGTCGGCTTTTCGCGTCGCAAAGTTACAGGTGCTATTTAGGCTGTCGTTCCCGCGTCGAATTTCAAATTTTTTTTTGCGTAAGTCGTCCGGGAATGCGAAAGTACGTAACGCACGTCGCCGTTCAAAACATTACGTCGGGCGACGTCATTTCGCGCAAAGCACCGCAGGAAATTTCAAAACGGAGCATGCGCAGTACGTCCGGCGCGGGAGCCCGCCTAATTTAAATGGTACACGCCCCATTTGAATTAGGCGGGCTTGCGCCGGACGGCTTTACGCTACGCCGTCGCAAGTTTACACGCAAGTGCTTTGTGAATCAAGCACTTACGATGAAAACTTGCGGCGGTGTAACGTAAAGGGGATACGTTACGCCGCCGTAAAGGTACATGAATCTGGCCCTATATTTTTAGACCTGCAAGGTGCGCACTTTAACGTTTGGAAGAAGAGTGACATGCCAGTTAGAATTTTATGACATAGGTGAAGATATTCTTTAAATGTTTGGACATTCACATAACCGTTTGTGTGAAAGCATTTATCAAGCAGTGCTCATGGAACGGAAGGGGATTTGATGGCAGCTTTATGTAGCGGAGCCAACGTTTCAAGAGCCCTCCTCTGCCAAGTTTAGAGCGTCAGCTTTAATGAACCCTGACAGGCCGCTACTTCATGGGGATGCAAGAGATAAAACACGTCTTGTTTAGAGATTGTCATTGCTTTTAGTTGATGTCTCGGAAATACTTGCTGTTCAGAAGAAAAAAAACAAAGCATGATTTATTGTATATATAAATACTATACCTGTTATAAATTATTTGTATAGTCGCCTAACAAAGGGGAACCAAGATCATTTTAGTATTTTTTTAAATGTTGCATGGAAGGAAAACCAGCTTAATATAAACAGCATCATTAAAGAAGAAAAAAATATATATATGTGTATATATATATATATATATATATATATATACAGGGCTAGATTCAGCAAGAATTTACGCTGGCGTATCTATTGATAATTCAAAGCTGCGCCGGCGTATCTTCTTTCTGTATTCAGAAACCAAGATACGCCGAAATTAGGCTAAGATCCGACTGGCGTAAGTCTCTTACGCCGTCGTATCTTAGTTGCATATTTAAGCTGCCCGCTAGGTGTCGCTGCCGTCGATTTCAGCGTAGAATATGCAAATGAGCTGGATACGCCGATTCAGAAACGTACGTGCGCCCGGCGGATTTTTTTACGTCGTTTGCGTAATGCCGGGTACAGACGAGAGGATTGATCCGCGGATACGGTCCGCCGGACCGTATCCGCGGATAAATCCTCTCGAGGATTTCCCCGGATTTGGATCCGATGGAGTGTACTCACCATCGGATCGAAATCCGCGCCGAAATCCCTTCGCGATGACGTGTCGCGCCGTCGCCGCGATGATGACGCGGCGACGTGCGCGACGCTGTCATATAAGGATACCCACGCATGCGTCGAATCATTACGACGCATGCGAGGGAGGGAATCGGACGGATCGATCCGGTGAGTCTGTACAGAACACCGGATCGATCCGCTCATGTCGATTCCAGCGGATAGATTTTCTTAGCATGCTAAGAAATTTTTATCTGCTGGAAATCGGTCGGGCCGAAAAAAATCCGCGGAAAAAGATCCGCTGGGTTGTACACACCAGCGGATCTATCCACTGGAACTGATCCGCGGATAGATCCTCTCGTGTGTACCCGGCATAAGGCTTTTTCCGGCGTAACGTTACTCCTGCTATATGAGGCATAGCCAATGTTAAGTATGGACGTCGTTCCCGCGTCGAATTTTGAAAATCGTTCGCGAATAGGGTTTTGCGTAAATTACGTTCACGTCGAAAGCATTGACTATTTGCGACGTGATTAGGAGCATGCACACTGGGACACGTTCACGGCCGGCGCATGCGCCGTTCGTGAGAAACGTCATTTACGTGGGGTCATGTTTTATTTACATAAAACACGCCCACCTCTTGACAATTTGAATTCAGCGCGCTTACGCCGGCAGATTTACGCTACGCCGCCGCAACTTACGGAGCAAGTGCTTTGTGAATACTGCACTTGCCTCTCTAAATTGTGGCGGCGTAGCATAAATAACATACGCTACGCCCACACAATCTTACGTCGCCATACCTAAATCTAGCCCACAGTATATTGTGTGTATATATATATATATATATATATATATATATATATATATATTTTAGTATACAATACTGTGCACAAGTTTAAGTCAGATGTAAAGAAATTCTGTGAAGTAAAAATGCTTTCAAAATATATATTTTAATTGTTTATTTCTAACAATTACAAAATGCAAAGTGAGCTAGCAGAAGAAAAAACCTAAATCAAATCAATATTTGGTGTGACTACCCTTTGGCTTCAAACCAGCATCAATTCTTAGCGAGTCAGGGGTTTTATAGGAGTAGAGTCAGATGTATAATTAATTAATTATACCAAGCAGGTGCTAATGATCATCAATTTTGTATGTAGTTTGAAACATAGAGTGACAGGAAGTCAGGTAAATCTGTGGGTGTTGTCACAGACGGGAGATACGTTTCTGCCTTGTTTAGACAATACACCAATTGTTATTAGGCGTCGGCTGCAGAAGTAGCCAGAAAAGGTTTAAGGGCGTTGGAAAACTTCAGCTGTTCAGAATGAGGCAATTAAGGCCTCTATAAGTAATCCAGAGGATTACCACTGATTTGCTGCATCCTGAGGCTTTGTGAGCGAAGGAGAGCAGTAGCTGAAAGTCTTCTGAGGAGGTGAGGTGGTGATGGATTTTTCTGTGTGATAAAAATCAAAAGACTATTGTTTTTCTGCTGTATGACCAGCAGTGTCTGCCCAGCACTAGGCTGTGCCAGACTCCCTAGATAGGTTCCTGCGTGGTGAAGATAGACGCCCCAAGTGGTCAGGGTTTATTTTATGTTTGATTTTGTTTATGCTGTTTGAATGCTTGCACTTGTTTCCAGCAAGATGGAAGAATAAACCAAAATCTTTGTTTTCAACCGTCTTCGACTGCCTGTCTGTATAAATTCATTGTCTAGTGAACCCATCCAGGGGGTCACACACCCCGCTACCGAGCTAACCCCTTACAATAGCCATTAACTGAAGCAGAAACTTTATAGGAGGCTGAAAACTGGGTGGGGAACAGTCAAACTCTGCTACTAAGGTGACATTGTGGAAGACAGTTTTATGTCAAAGGTCAAACACCATGGCAAGACTGAGCACAGCAACAAGACACAAGGTAGTTATACTGCATCACCAAGGTCTTTCCCAGGCAAAGATTTCAAAGCAGACTGGCGGTTCAAGATGTGCTATTCAAGCTCCTTTGAAGAATCACAAAGAAATGGGCAATGGTGAGGACCGTTGATGCAGTGGTCAGCAGTGTGGCCAACCTACCAGATTGAAATTTACTGGCACGACACCCGAAATTTACTGGCACAGCCACGTTTTTACTGGCATTTCACAAAAGTTACTAAATTACATTTTTAGGTGCAAATTTCAGTATTTAAGCTACAAACAAGTGCGCAAGGCAAATAGCAATGTGATTTAAGGTAGATATTAAGGTAAAAAAAACATATTTTTGTTATATTAGATATAATAAGGGCAAATTATTTAGTCACATCATCCCCTGCCTCCATCCCCCTCTGCCACCAACATCCCCTGCCTTCACCCCCTCTGCGGTGCCACAATCTCCCCCTGCCTAGAATCTCCCCCTGCCTCCAATCTCCCCCAGGCCCCCTGCTTCCAATCACCCCCTGCCTCCATCATCCCCTACCTCCACCCCCCTCTGCGGTGCCACCAACAACCCCTGCGGTGCCACCAACACCCCCTGCCTCCAATCACCCCCTGCCTCCATCCCCCTCTGAGGTGCCACCGCAGCCACCATCACCCCCTGCCTCCAATCACCCCCTGCCTCCAATCACCCCCTGCCTCCATCCCCCTCTGTGGTGCCACCGCAGCCACCATCACCCCCTGCCTCCAATCACCCCCTGCTTCCAATCTCCATGTGCAGGTTCAAGCTGAACCGATCTTGGCTATATTTACTGGCACATTCCCGCAACCACGGACATTTATGAACGGGAAAAAAAGTTCCCGTTTTTACGAACTGTCCGTAAAAATACGGACGGTTAACAACAATAGTGGTCATGAAGAAGATGACTTAATAACTTAATCATTTTCTGCACCCCAGTTCCTACGCTTTCCATGCCTTGTTTCCACGTCAGAGGTATGGCTTTTTTACCCGCAATTCTTCCATGAAGACCACTTCTGACCAGACGTCTCCGGAAAGTAGATAGGTGTATCTGGGTCCTACTGGTTTCCACCAGTTCTGTGCTGAATGCACTGCTGGACATCTTCTGGTGTTTGAAGGGAAGTAAGCATGATGTTTCTTTCATCTTCTTCATAATGTTTCCTTGGCTGGCCACTATTGTTGTTAACAAGGATTATAAAAACCTTAATAACCATAATTAACTGTCAGGTGTGCAGCTACAGAGCATTAATGAGGAAATCTGCTGGGCCTGCATCCCTTTAGACGTGCTCCTATTAAAACTATCTCTCCAAAAATGAAATTTTTGTTGCAGGGGGTGCCTAAAATCTGACTTGTATCTTAGGCAGACTTCTGAGAAAATTGGTGAGTCACTCACACAAGAAGGACATGATGTTTCTGGGGAGTGGTCAGTACACACTCTGGGGTAGATTCACTAAGACTTACGACGGGCGTATCAGTAGATACGCCGTCGTAAGTCCGAATCCCCGCCGTCGTATATTTAAGCGTATTCTCAAACTGAGATACACTTAAATATTGCTAAGATACGACCGGTGTAAGTCTCCTACGGCGTCGTATCTTAACTGCATATTAACGCTGGCCGCTAGGGGCGTGTACGCTGATTTACGCCTAGAATATGTAAATCAGCTAGATACGCCTATTCACAAACGTACGCCCGGCCGTCGCAGTACAGATACGCCGTTTACGTTAGGCTTTTTCTGGCGTAAAGATAAACCACCAAAAACATGGCGCAGCCAATGTTAACCACTTAAGCCCCGGACCAAAATGCTGCCTAAAGACCCAAGGTGTTTTTACAGTTCGGGACTGCGTCGCTTTAACAGACAATTGCGCGGTCATGCGACGTGGCCCCCAAACAAAATTGGCGTCCTTTTTTTCCCCACAAATAGAGCTTTCTTTTGGTGGTATTTGATCACCTCTGCGGTTTTTATTTTTGCGCTATAAACAAAAATAAAGCGACAATTTTGAAAAAAATGCAATATTTTTTACTTTTTGTTATAATAAATATCCCCCAAAAACATATATAAAAACATTTTTTTCCCTCAGTTTAGGCCGATACGTATTCTTCGACCTATTTTTAGTAAAAAAAAATCGCAATAAGCGTTTATCGATTGGTTTGCGCAAAATTTATAGCGTTTACAAAATAGGGGATAGTTTTATTGCATTTTTATTAATTTTTTTTTTTTTACTACTAATGGCGGTGATCAGCGATTTTTTTCGTGACTGCGACATTATGGCGGACACTTCGGACAATTTTGACACATTTTTGGGACCATTGTCATTTTCACAGCAAAAAATGCATTTAAATTGTATTCTTTATTGTGAAAATGACAGTTGCAGTTTGGGAGTTAACCACAGGGGGCGCTGTAGGAGTTAGGGTGCACCTAGTGTGCGTTTACAACTGTAGGGGGGTGTGGCTGTAGGACTGACGTCATCGATTGTGTCTCCCCTATAAAGGGGATGACACGATCAATGCGCCGCCACAGTGAAGCACGGGGAAGCCGTGTTTACATACGGCTCTCCCCGTTCTTCAGCTCCAGGGAGCGATCGCGACGGAGCGGCTATAAACAAATAGCCGCGCCGTCGTCCCGGATCGCTCCCTGAGCGAACCCGACCGCCGCATGAAGGCAAGGACGTACATGAATGCCCATGTGCCTGTACGTGCCATACTGTGGACGTACATTTACATGCGGCGGTCGGGAAGTGGTTAAGTATGGACGTCGGAACCGCGTCAAATTTTTCAAATTTTACATTGTTTGCGTAACTCGACTGTGAATGGGGCTGGCCGTAATTTACGTTCACGTCGAAAGCATGCACCGTTAGCCAAAAACGTCATTTACGTGGGGTCATGTTTTATTCACATAAAACACGCCCACCTCTTCACAATTTGAATTAGGCGTGCTTACGCCGGCAGATTTACGCTACGCCGCCGTAACTTAGGGCGCAGGTTCTTGGTGAATACAGAACCTGCCTCACTAAGTTACGGTGGCGCATACATAAAAATAAGCTATTCTACGTGAATCTACCCCTCTGTGTACAGAACAACCCCATATTGCAATATATTCTCAGAAAATTACAGTGGCTGCAGATTGAAAAGTAAAGGTAATTTTTTATAACATTCAATTACAATATGACTTGTGTCGCAATTATATGCGCTATATTATTTTTTCTTTATTTGCTATTTTTCCCACAAAAGTGGATTTACCCTTTAAATGATTTCAGTATGTGATTGTGTCACTTTGACGTGTAAGATGCTCATGGATTTCTGCAAAAGGTGCGTGTCCCTGGTAGACACACATAGAATGGAAAATCATTTAAAAAATCTTGTTAAACCATAAAAGTTAACGAAAGAAAATTTCATTGTCATCAAATAATTAGTGTCGTTTACTTCTCTACCAGAAAAAAAGAACATTGCTTTTTAATTATTTCTTAATTGTAATTCATTTACATCTCTTTACGAGTATAAAAATTTACTTTGTTTAAGGCAGCGATAGCTTTTGAAGGGTAGATAGAGAAATTTGGATATTAAGGGGGTTCTCTGTCTTTCTGTTTATTGTCTCTTTTTCAGATACGTTTCTAGGGCCGGATTCAGATACCTGAGCGCATCTGTCCGGCCGGCGTAACGTATCCTAGATACGTTACGCCACTGTAACTTTTGGCGCAAGTTCCATATTCAGAAAGAACTTGCGCCCTAAGTTACGGCGGCGTAACGTATGTGGGCCGGCGTAAGCCCGCCTAATTCAAATGGGGATGTTGGAGGCGTGTTTTATATAAATTTGGCTTGACCCCGCGTATTTTACGTTTTTTTTGAACGGCGCATGCGCCGTTTGTGAAAACATCCCAGTGTGCACGCTCGAAAATCCGCCGCTAAACATCATTGCTTTCGACGTGAACGTAAATTACGTCCAGCCGTATTCGCGAACGACTTACGCAAACGACGTAAAATTTCAAAACTCGGCGCGGGAACGACGGCCATACTTAACATTAGCTACGCCTCATATAGCAGGGGTAACTATACGCCGGAAAAAGCCGAATGCAAACGACGTAAAAAAAATGCGCTTGGTCGTTCGTTTCTGAATCGGCGTAAATACTAATTTGCATATTCCTCGCGTAAAAATACGGAAGCGCCACCTAGCGGCCAGCCTGAAATTGCAGCCTAAGATACGACGGTGTAAGACACTTACACCTGTCGGATCTTAGGGATATCTATGCGTAACTGATTCTCTGAAGATATAGATACGACCGAGCGCACTCAGAGATACGCCGTCGTATCTCTTTCTGAATCCGGCCTCTAGACTTTTGTTGGATTATTTTTGCCAGCAGGGCTTTTTTTCTGCAGGAATCCAGGGGAACACAGTTCTGGCATCTCCAGTACTGAATGTATGTAATAGCAAGGGGGATGATGGAGTGTCTATTGATCCTGGCTGTTGATGGATCTACAGTATTATTGCTGGGGGAGAATCTATGGTTGCTGGGAGGTCAATGGTTGCTGAAAGAGATCTTCTATTGAAGGGGGTGTCTACTGTTGCTGGCTGCTGGAGGCAGGGCTGGTGCAAGGATTTTCGACACCCTAGACGAATCCTCATTTTGCTGCCCCCATTGGCTCCACCCCTTTTGCCCTGTCCATGTGACAGAAGGCGCTGCTATACAGGAAGCATCGGGTCTCTGCTTCCTCTAGCGTAAGGTGACCAGATCTTTAAAATGAAATCTGGGGACATATTTTTTCTTTACTAGTAATGGCGGCAATCAGCGACTCTCTGCCCGTCGCTGCCCGCCTCACAGCCTCTCAAGTCTCACTCTCCGGGCCCCGCCTACTACTGGATGGGGAGCGGAGGAAGATCACTCCACTAGAGAAGGCAAGGAGATAGGCAGATGGCTGGCCAGGATTTGAGCCAAGGCAGAACATGCGAGCGGAGCTGAATGAGCATGCGCCCAAAACTGAAGAAATATTCCCCCCCCCCCCCCCGACCAGCACATGATCATCAGAAAGGGGCACAGATAATGGGAAAAATACAACCCCTCTTATGCTAGTAGGAGCGGCGGAGCAGGGGGGTGATATTCTAATTTTTTTATTTTAATTCTGCACTGACTGTCTTTGAAATTGCCCCTGCCCCCTATTAAATCCAATCTGGGGACAAAACTGGGAACAGACTTGGTCCGGGACAGTGTCCTCAATCAGGGGACTGTCCGCTGAAACTGGGGATGTCTGGTCACCCTACTCTGGCGCTGGTTCCAGTACTGCGCTGCGCCTCTAATTACACTATTGGTTGGACAGAGCAGCTGCCTGAGACTGAGTTAGTTACATGCTGCAGCGATGCGGAGGGAAACCAGCAGCCTGACACCCCTAGGTACTGCGCCCTAGGCGGCTGCCTAGGTTGCCTAGTGGTAGCACCGGCCTTAGCTGGATGTTCTATTGATGCTGGCTTCTGGGGGATCTATTTGTGCTGGTGGGGTATATTGTTGTAGGGGGTGTAATATTGCTTGGGCAGATCTATTATTGATGGGGGGGTTCTACCGTTGCTGGTTGCAGGGGATCTATTTTACTGCTTTTCTTGCTATCATTAACACATTCCATACAAACTACTTAGCACCCCAAAATGATACTTGGTTTTGTATTCTCTATAGAGCGGTACTGGGAGGTGGGTAGGCGGTGGAAACAAGGAACAGTGCTTGAAGGTGGGTAGGGGGCGAAGACAAGGGGTCATCCCTCGGGTAATGCTCCAGGAATCGTTGCTCATGTTCTATTTTATCTACAAGCTTGTTTTATTGGATTTTCTGTAAGCGTAACCCCCCTTTTTTTTATACTATTAAACATTATACAGTATCACACTATGGGGTAGATTCAGAGAGAAGATACGAAGGCGTATCTCCAGATGAGCCTTCGTATCTCTGAGTTGCGGCGTCGTATATATGCGCCTGATTCATAGAATCAGTTGCGCATAGATTTCCCTAAGATCCGACCGGCGTAAGTGTTTTACACCGTCGTATCTTAGGCTGCATATTTACGCTGGCCGCTAGGTGGCGCTTCCATAGATTTACGTGAGGAATATGCAAATGAGCTAGATACGCAGATTCAGAAACGTACGTCCGGCCGGCGCATTTTTTTACGTCAGGCTTTTTCCGGCGTATAGTTACCCCTGCTATATGAGGCGTATCCTATGTTAAGTATGGCCGTCGTTCCCGCGTCGAGTTTTGAAAATTTTACGTCGTTCGCGTAAGTCGTTCGCGAATAGGGCTGGACGTAATTTACGATCACGTCGAAAGCAATGACGATTTGCGGAGGAATTTCGAGCATGCGCACTGGAATTTTCTTTACGAACGGCGCATGCGGTGTGTGGATGTCTGCTGAAGGGAAGAGAGCCGACACATTCCGTGCACAGGTGAGAGGCACCCCCCCCCCCCGCTCAACAACTTAAAGATGCACCCCCCCGCTCAACAACTTTAATGCGCCCCCCTGCTCAACAACATTAATGCGCACCCCCCCTGCTCAACAACTATGATCCCCCCCTCGCTCAACATCATCGATCTCCCCCCAATTCTCAGCTCCAGGGGGCCCCTTCAACACTCAAGCCCAGGGGCCCCCACCACCCTAAGTCCTGCCCTGCCGGTGGGTCACTTGCAAATAAAGTCACTGGGAGGAAACAGGGCCTCTGGACAGGCCTGATAGGTATTTGGAAATGGTTAAAGACTAGGACTGACAAATCCGCCCAGTAAGCGCAGTTTAAGGTCACCCATGGACAGTTGCAATGTACCTGTCGAGTGGCGCGGTGACCGGATCCCCGATGATATGTCCCAACCTCGCAGACAACCTCTGTATCTAGGTTCTCCCGAGCAGACTCCTCATCGTACAGCTCCCAGCTTAGGATCTGGAACCCAGCAAGCCACTGGGGTCCCTCTCAGCATCAAGGTGAGACTCTGCCTGGTATGCAGCTTCGGTCAGGCGAGCCTCGATGGCGGGGCCCATGGATGCGCGCACCCTGAAGGTGGATGCCGCAACTGGACTCGGGCCCCGCATAGCACAACTACTCATGGTGGCTGCCACAGATATACCCCCTGCCAGCATGCCCAAAAGAGTGAAAAACCCTTCTGATTGGCTGCTGGGAAAGATAGGTCCGTCAGAACCCCTCTAGCGCCAACTGTCGTCCAGGGGTGACAACACACCCCTGGCACGCAGACCGACCTAGGAGGCAGTTCCAAACTGGCAACAGCACAAACTAAACATCTGCGAGTGGGAGCAACTTTAATCTCCCATTCCACTAACTTTAGCGTAGCGCCCCACTAACTAAGAAAAAAGGGGGGGCGCTACATTTGTATAGTCATTTATTTATCATTCCAATTGTTAATTGATCAATTTTACAATTTTTTGATACATATGTAGGGTGCCCACGTGTCCTGGATTGCCCGGGATTGTCCCATAATTCGCATTTGTGCACGGGCACCATACAGTGTCCAGGAATGAAATGAGGACACACAGCCACCCTAATAGACAACTGCCAAACTGGTTGCTAGGGCCGCCCCGCCTGGTGTCTAGCAACCAGTGACGTCACATTCGCTGAGTCTCAGAGCGAGGCCTAGAGGAGCAAGGCCTTTTTTTTTAAATAAGAGAAGAGAGGAGCAAGGCCTTTACCCAGTGCTGCCCTGCGCTCCCAGTCCACCCACCTCCTCTCTTTCTCCGACCGCAGAAGCAGCACCTCCTGACTCCTCCAGGCTTAAGTGACCTCCCGGCAGGCGGCGGCATTCTGTAGTGCTGGCTGGCTTAGATTCACAGTTTGGCTGTCCGTCCCGACTCCCACAGTGCAATGCCCATCTTCTCCTCCTGCTGCCCGACTGCCTGAGGGGGGCCCCCAAGCCCGGCCAGGGAACAAAGACTGGCGCTCAACCGCCCACCACACCAGACCAGTCCAGAAGGTGAGCAAATGGAACCTGATAGGAGCAAGTCAGGTGACACTAGGGACAGTACAGTAATAAATGAGGGAGTGCGCGAGGGGGCGGGGGTGTCTCTGAATGGCAGTTCGGAAATGTGGTCACTCTATTCATATGGTGTTCACTTGTTCACTTTTTAGCGCCACACTTTTGTTTTTACTTTTGTTTAGCACTGTATGTCTAGTGGTATGTAGGCTGCTTACCTATTCTCTGTGCGCAATTTCTTTTTTTATACAAATATTAAAAATCATTTGTATAGAAATTATTTTCTAGAATTCCTTGAGACTGGAAAGTTGATTTAAAGGAGAAGTACAGCCAAAACTTGTTTTTCAAAGGAGTTCTGCACTCCTTTGACCCATTTTCAGCAGACAGCGGGCTGAAGCCTGCTGTCAGCTGATGTCACAGAGGCGGTCCAGGCACGGGCAAGATTGTGACCACATGCCTCGATTGGCACCCAGCTCAGCCTCTCAGAGAGCCGCTGAGAGCCTGATCCGGCCGCTCACGTCTCCTCCACAGCTCAGCACTCCAGTGAGCGAGGGGGGCAGAGCAGACAGCAGTGACTGACAGTCAGCAGCTCTCTGCTCACGGAGCTGTGAGAACCGAGCGTTTGGCAGTGTTTGATCGTTAGGCTCTCGGTACAATTGTTAGTCAACCAAGCGTCTGATTTTGTCAAAAGGGCGTGTGCCAGGATCTTGTCTTGAATACTAACGGTACACAATTTTCGTGCCACAAACACGAACGTAGTGATGTACTATGAGGAATTTCAGCTCTTGAGTGCCACCCTTTGTGCCCCTTCTGCTAATTTCATGTTTGGTGAGCATTGATTCCAAGCATGCATGCTTGTACTTTCGACTTTTATGTGACGGATTTGTGTACTGACCATACGAAAATCAGACATGGAGCCGTTGTCCGCCGGAAATTTACTAGCCTGCTATCCAACATTTGTCAAAAGGAGCGTAAGATTTTAGGACAACAGTCTGTCAACAGACAATCCCCTGCCAACATGTATACCAGACTTTAAAGATAGCAGGGGACAGATGCTCCATCCACCTAGATGAGTATGATTCTAACATTTAACCACTTGCTTACTGGCACATAAACCCCCTTCGTGCCCAGGCGAAATTTCAGCTTCCGGCACTGCGTCGCTTTAACTGACATTTGCGCGATCGTGCGACGTGGCTCCCAAACAAAATTTACGTCCTTTTTTTCCCCACAAATATAGCTTTATTTTGATGGTATTTGATCACCTCTGCGGTTTTTATTTTTTGCGCTATAAACAAAAAATAAGCGACAATTTAAAAAAAATATATATATTTTTTACTTGTTGCTATAATAAATATCTAAATTTTTTTAAAAAAAAAGATTTTTTTTCTCAGTTAAGGCCGATACGTCTTTTTCGACGTATTTTTGTAAAAAAAAAAAAAATCGCAATAAGCGACTGGTTTGCGCAAAAGTTATAGCGCCTACAAAATAGGGAACAGAATTATGATTTTTTTTTATTATTTTTTTTTTTTACTAGTAATGGCGGCGATCTGCGATTTTTATTGGGACTGCGATATTGTGGCGGACGTATCGGACACTTTTGACACAAATTTGGGACCATTCACATTAAAACAGTGATCAGTGCTATAAAAATGCACTAATTACTGTATAAATGTGACTGGCAGTGAAGGGGTTAACACTAGGGGGTGAGGAAGGGGTTAAATGTGTATCCTAGGTGTGTTCTAACTGTGTGGGGGGAGGGGGGTGACTGGGGGAGGTGACCGATGCTGTGTCCCTATGTACAAGGGACACAGATAGGTCTCCTCTCCTCTGACAGCACGTGGAGCTCTGTGTTTACACACACAGATCCACGTCCCTGCTGTGTTACCGACGATCACGTGTACCCGGCGGACATCGGGGCCGCCAGGTACACGCATCGGCTTCCCAGCGATGCGCCGGGACAGTGTTTACCCGCTGCGCGCCCCCCAGAGGCGCGCGGGTAATGCACTTCAAATGACGTCCAAAGACGTCCACTTGGCACCTGAGAGCCGCGCTGTTGACGTCTTTTGTCAATAGCGCGGGTCTCAAGTGGTTAAAAAAGAGAAAACATCTCTTTTAAGGGCTCGTCCATGTTAAAAAAAGTTGAGAAAGACGGCATTAGAAAGGTGAAAACTATAGTTATGTTTTCTTTCCTTTAGTTATTGTGTCTAGCGTTTCCCTTTAATGTTGTACCAACTGCAATTATTATACAACATCTCTGATCTTTTATATTTACAGATCTTATCACTGGGTGTGTTTTATGATTAGAGCTTCTTTAATATGCCTGTCCTAATAGCCATAACAGGTGTCATTGAATGTGAAATGTGATGGCATTCATAAGTTTTCTACTATATTTCAGCATAACAATTCCCCAACTGGGTATTTTTTTATGATCTATCGTGTTTTTAAATTCCCATGGTTGCTAAACTCTCTCAGCTCTCATTTACCGATATCGTTATTAATAGATGTTATTCTGTGTCCCGGGCCCAGGTCTCCAGCATCAGAGCAGTTCAGCAATAATTCACTCTGCGCTCTTTATTAATTGTTGCCTGATGTGCCCCAAAACGCATCCCACATGGCCAATCCAGCGTTCGCAAATGTCAGTGCTTAGTGCGTGTTTCTTCAGCAGCAAATTATCCGTCCTTCAGGAGTGTGCTTTATTCAAATCGCTCCCTACAGCTCCAAATTAACAGGGTAATAATTCTGGGCTGTTTCCATTTCTCTCTAATAGCTTCTGTTTCCTATAACACTACTGTGTTCATACCTTCATTCCCTTCATTCTTCCTTCCCTCCATTCCAACTTCCTTCCTTCCCTTCATTCTTCCTTCCCTTCCTCCCTCCATTCCAACTTCCTTCCTTCCCTTCATTCTTCATTCCCTCCCTCCCTCCATTCCAACTTCCTTCCTTCCCTTCATTCTTCATTCCCTCCCTCCCTCCATTCCAACTTCCTTCCTTCCCTTCATTCTTCATTCCCTCCCTCCCTCCATTCCAACTTCCTTCCTTCCCTTCTTCTATTCTTCCTTCCTTCCCTCCCAACATCCTTTCATCCTTCCTTTTCTCTCTAATAGCTTCTGTTTCCTATAACACTGCTTAGATCGTTCCTACCTTCCTTCTCTTCATTCTTCCTTCCCTCCATTCCAACTTCCTTCCTTCCCTTCTTCTTTTCTTCCTTCCTTCCCTCCCAAATCCTTTCTTCCTTCCTTCCTTCCCTCCCTCCATTCCAACTTCCTTCCTTCCCTTCATTCTTCCTTCCCTCCATTCCAACTTCCTTCCTTCCCTTCATTCTTCCTTCCCTCCATTCCAACTTCCTTCCTTCCCTTCTTCTATTCTTCCTTCCTTCCCTCCCAACATCCTTTCTTCCTTCCCTCCCTCCATTCTTCCTTCCTTCCTTCCTTTCCTCCCTTCATTCTTCCTTCCCTCCCTCCAATATTCCTTCCTTACTTTCTTCATTCCTTCCCTCTCTCCCTCCCTCCATTATTTCATCCCTCCCTCTATCCTTTCTTCCCTCCCTCCATTCCTTGCTTCATTCCTCCTTCCTTCACTTGCACCATTCCTTGCCTCCCTCCCTCCATTCCTTCCTTCCCTCCCTCCATTCTTCCTTACTTCCCTCCATCCATTCTTTCGTCTCTTCCTCCTTCCTTCCTTCCTTCCCTCCATTCCTTCCTTGCTTCCCTCCCTCCATGCTTCCTTCCTTCCCTCCATTCTTTCTTCATTCTTTCATCCCTCCCTCCATCCTTTCTTGCTTCCTTCCTTCCCTCCCTCCCTCCACTCCTTCCTTTCTTCCCTCCCTCCATTCTTCCTTCCTTCCCTCCCTTCATTCTTCCTTTCCTCCCTCCATTCTTCCTTCCTTCCTTCCCTCTCTCCATTCTTCCTTCCTTCCCTCCCTTCATTCTTCCCTTCCTTCCTTCCCTCTCTCCATTCTTTCGTCCCTCCCTCCATCTTTTTTCCTTCCTTCCTTCCCTCCCTCCATCTTTTTTCATTCCTTCCTTGCTTCCCTCCCTCCCTCCATTTTTCCTTCCTTCCTTCCCTCCCTCGCTTCATCCTTCCTTCCCTCCCTCCATTCTTTTGTCCCTCCCTCTATACTTTTTTCCTTCCTTCCCTCCCTCCCTCCCTCCATTCCTTTCTTGCTTCCCTCCCTCCGTTCTTTCTTCCTTCCCTCCCTCCCTATCATGTTGAAATACTGTGCGGCGGCCCAGTCTCCAAAGGGAAGGGATCATGCTCTGCTTCAGTATGTCACAGTACATGTTGGCATTCATGGTTCCCTCAATGAACTGTAGCTCCCCAGTGCCGGCAGCACTCAGAGATGACACTCTCACCAGCATGCCTGACTGTAGGCAAGACACACTTGTCTTTGTACTCCTCACCTGGTTGCCGCGACACACGCCTGACACCATCTGACACCAAATAAGTTTATCTTGTTCTTATCAGACCACAGGACATGGTTCCAGTAAACTGTGTCCTTAGTCTGCTTGTCTTCAACAAACTGTTTGCTGACTTTCTTGTGCATCATCTTTAGAAGAGACTTCCTTCTGGGAGGACAGCCACGCAGACCAATTTGATGCAGTGTGTGGCGTATGGTCTATGCACTGACAGTCTGACCCCCCCACCCCTTCAACCTCTGCAGCAATGCTGGCAGCACTCATACGTCTATTTCCCAAAGACAACCTCTGGATATGACGCTGAGCACGTGACCTCAACTTCTTTGGCTGACCATGGTAAGGCCTGATCTGAGGGGAACCTGTCCTGTTATATCGCTGTATGGTCTTGAGCACCATGCTGCAGCTCAGTTTCAGGGTCTTGGCAATCTTCTTATAGCCTAGGCCAGGGATGTCAAACCAGTGGCCCGGGTGCCACATGTGGCCCGCGAAGCCCTCTGATGTGGCCCGCGACCTCTTGCTCTGGGATGGAATAGAATAGAATACTGTTATTAAAGGTAAGTTTATTACTAAAATTACAGTGTATACAGTATGTGCATATCTGTTCTGCAGTGGTTACTGGGCTGCTTTCAAACTGATCCACAGGTGCAGAGAAGTGCACCTGCGGATTACCTGCACTGAGCCATAGACTGCTATTACCTGCGAGTTTGGTGAGCTTTCTGAAAGTGCACCACACCTAGAAGTCTATGGCAAAGTGCAGCTAACCTGCAGGAAAGGCACTGGTGAAGTGTGCTGTACCCGTAATGCGGGTTAACAACCATGCATCAGTGGAAGCGGCCTTAGGCCCCTTTCACACGGTCAGTCCAACCAAATCGGACCCTCCAAGGAGCGGAAGATATAAATGGACTTGTGTCCGTTAACAAACGCCTACCTCCAATCCAATCCGCTCAAAAAAAAAAAAAAGAGAGCAGAGTGGCCCTCTCCGCTCATTGTGGCCTGCGACCGGTTACCAAATCGATTAAGTGGCCCTTGCTCTTTAAAAGTTTGGGCTCCCCTGGCCTAGGCCATCTTTATGTGGAGCAACAAGTATTTTTTTCAGATCCTCAGAGTTCTTTTTCCATTAGGTGCCATGTTGAACTTCAAGTGACCAGTATGAGAGAGTGAGAGCGATAACACCAAATTTAACACACCTGCTCCCTATTCACAACTGAGACCTTGTAACACTAACGAGTCACATGACACCGGGGAGGGAAAATGGCTAATTGGGCCCAATTTGGACATTTTCACTTAGGGGTGTACTCCCTTTTGTCGGCAGCAGTTTAGACATTAAAGTGGAGGTCCACCCTAAAAACAAAAAATGCACCAAAATCCTGCAAAAAAATGAAAAAAACAATTTTTACTTACCAGAAATGGCGGTTGCTATGCGGATGTTCCTAATCTGCCTCTTCCAATACTGTCGCAGGTCTTCTTCCTCGTCCTCCCCGCGATGTCTTCTGGGGAATGGGGCGCGCTGCCTTCTGGGAACTGTGTGTATCCCAGAAAGTAGCCGCCCATTCACAAAAGCGCCGCGAGACTCGCGTATGCGCAGTAGGAAACGGGCAGTGAAGCCCTAAGTCTCCACTGTCTGTTTCCCTCAGTAAGGATGGCAGGGCCGGGAGCTGCCAGGATCGAGCGATCGGCCTCGGGGGGGGCCGACATTGCGGGCTCCTAGGACAGGTAAGTGTCCTTATTAAAAGTCAGCAGCTGCAGTATTTGTAGCTGCTGACTTTAAAAAAAAAAGTAGCACGTGGGATCCCTCTTAATGACTGTGTGTTGTGTTATTTTGAGGGGACAGAAAATTTACACCGATATACAAGCTGTACACTCACTACACAACATTGTAGCAAAGTGTCATTTCTTCAGAGTTGTCACATGAAAAGATAGAAGAAAATATTCACACAAATGTGAGGGGTGTACTCACTTTTGTGAGATACTGTCTATCTATCTATCTATCTATCTATCTATCTATCTATCTATCTATCTATCTATCTATCTATCTATCTATCTATCTATCTATCTATCTATCTATCTATCTATCTATGTAGCGCCTGTGTACTTTCAGGTACAGGTTCTATTCTAAATTTAAAGGGGATGAGAGAGTTAGTTAGCTCTCATCCAGTTGATTTGTCTAAATTGGGTCTCTGCTTCGACTGTGCTGTGGGCTCATTCTGTTGTTGGCGGGGTGTTATACCACCCCGGAGCGACGGGTGGCGCCAGTGAAGTCCAGGCTAGAGTGCCCTTTTGCCAGCAGCCAATGAGAAGGGTTTTTCCCTCGCGGGGCATGCTGGGGGAGGGTACTTCTGGAGCAGATGCCATTAGGCGGGAATCTTGTTCCGGGTGTGGCACCCACCTTCAGGGTGACCACACATCACGGCTCCCCGGCGATATGGCCTACAAGGCCGGGGTGCGCGTGCTAGGGTGACCACATTTCCAAACTACCATTCAGGGACACCCCCCCCTTTCCCAAAAATCAGTTTGTGCTGTAGCGAATCACAGCACAGTGATTGGACACAAGAGGCGGCAGCACAGTGGTGTAGTGAGTAGCACTTTCGCCTAGCAGCAAAAGGGTCGCTGGTTCGAATCCCGACCACGACACTATCTGCCTGGAGTTTGCATGTTCTCCCTGTGTCTGCGTGGGTTTCCTCCGGGTACTCCGGTTTTCTCCCACGCTCCAAAGACATGCTGGTAGGTAAATTGGATCTTGTCCAAAATTGGCCCAGTATATATATGTATATCTGTGTGTTCCTAGCGTGTCATGATCCTACGGGGTAAACGACCGCACCTGCCAAGCAGACACTGGCTGGAATAGCGCCCAGAGGCGATTCAGTTTGCATGTGTAGCGCTATACAAGTCATTCATTCATTCATTCAGGCGGGATTTATGATTTCTCCAATCACAAGCAGGGGGCGGGGATTGTGCTCCTCCAGGCATTCCTGTCCAGGACAAGTACTGTCAGTGAGTAAAGCGGTGATGTGGCGGCCTTTTTTGGGGGCATCAGATTGACGCAGGGGGGATGGCTGTGTCAGTTTCATTCCGGGACACTGTATTGTCCTGGAATGAATGTGCCCGGGACAGACCTGCAAAATGCGGGACTGTCCCGGGCAATCCGGGACACGTGGTCACCCTAGCGCGTGCCACGCGGTGTTCCTGGTTCCGGGACCATGTTGGCCCGGAACGTTTGAAGCTGTGGCGGGGCTCCAGTGATCGACTGGGCCCCAACTCTGAGGAGATCCCAAGCAAGTGTAGCTGTTCGGTGGGGAGTCCGTCTGAGGAGCGCCAATGAGAGGCTGGCGGTCCAACAGGGCCTAGACAATCCACCGGGGATCGAGGTAACCGGACACTGAGGGGGTGGATGCTGGCCACCTGTCAGTTGGTAACCTAATTGAAACTACCTGAGAAAGATTTGGGCAAGAAGAAGTTTACTGAGGAGAATAGTCTCCACAACCTAAGTTCTGAGGCCAGGTCTGTGGCAGAGGCCTGTTCTCTCAAAGTTCCGAGTGATACCCTGAGGCCAGGTCGGTGTGAGAGGCCTGTCCAGGTACACTACAAGTGTGCAAAGTTTGGTGGCTGGGGGACCTACGGCCGAGGAGCACCGATTTTTCAAAGCCGGGCACCCCTTCCATCAGGGCTGGACTGGGACAAAAATTTGGCCCTGGACTTCATCCAGACTGGCCCACTTTGACAGGTCTCTCCCACGGCGGCTGGACAACTCCCACACCCCCCCGGCCACAGAAACCCCCTCTCCCCCTTCACTAGCCGTTCTACTTTATTAGAGTAGAACGGCTGGTACTGGTACTCTTATAGGCAGTACCACTGGGGAAGCTAGACATTATTTCACCCGGGGCAAATAATCAGTTTGGTGCCCCCCCTTATGGGACAAGATTAGGCAGAAGTGAGAAACTCCCAGGCCATAGCTGTTGAGTCATCTGCCTGTCCCCTTCCCCCATGCTCCTCTGTTGTCCCCCCTACTCCTCCGGTCCTCCCCCTGCTTCTTTGTCCTCCCAGGTGAGCGCTGCGGGGAGGGAGAGGAGGTGAGCTCTGCGGGAAGGCAGAGACAGAGGAGCGGAGGAGGGCGGCGGTCCACTGTCACTGAAGCCGGCCCACTAAGTCATCGGCCCACCGGGACACTCCCTGTAGTCCCAATGGACAGTCCATCCTTGCCTTCCATAGACTCCCATGTTAAATGTCAGTCTAGTCATAGGCACAGTGAGGCATGGGCACAGTAAGGCATTTGCACAGTGAGGCAAAGTGAGGCATGCAGATGGACACCCTAGGCTTATACTCGAGTCAATACGTTTTTCCCATTTTTTTGTGGTAAAATTAGGTGCCTCGGCTTATATTCGAGTATATACGGTACTTCAATCCCAAGTACTGTAATGTCATCTTGAAATCAATAGAGAGCCAATTTGTAAAAATCTGGATCTAACTGTGACAGTGGACTAATGAGGCTTTTAACTTTGTGATTGATCTAATTATCACCCAAATCTGACGTGGCGTGTATATATGCTGGCATCTGGGTGACTTGCTCTTTGCATCATTGGAAAATGTAAGGTCACAATGAATGGACTCCATTCTGTGCCAGGCAAGCACATTAACCCAGATCTCCATTCATCAGCAAGAACTGTGATGTTCATGTACTGAGGACGCGCTCTCTGGTCTACAGAGCACAGGTAGGGAGAATTAAAGGGAATGGATTGTGGTTTTAATCTAATTTAACCACTTCAGCTCTGGAAGGTTTTACCCCCTTCCCGACCAGGCCATTATTTGTGATACAGCACTGCGTTAATTTTTACTGACAATTGCGCGGTCGTGCGACGTTGCACCCAAATAAAATTGATGTATTTTTTCCCCCCAAAACTAGTTTTTTTTTTGGTGGTATTTCATCACCTCTGCGTTTTTTATTTTTTGCGCTATAAACAAAAATAACTGACAATTTTGGAAAAAAAACAAGGGCCAGATTCAGATAGGTCAGCGGATCTTTAGATCCGCGTAACCTATCTGATTTACGTTATGCCGGCGCAAGTTTTTGAGGCAAGTTCAGAAAGCACTTGCCTCAAAAGTTGCGGTGGCGTATCGTAAATCCCCCGGCGGAATTCAAATTCCGCGGCTAGGGGGTGTGTAACATTTAAATCAGGCGCGTCCCCGCGCCGAACGAACTGCGCATGCGCCGTCCGCTAAATTTCCCAGCTTGCATTGCTCTAAATGACGTCGCTAGGACGTCATTGGTTTCGACGTGAACGTAAATTACGTCCATCCGTATTCGCGAACGACTTACGCAACCGACGTAAAAAATTCAAAATTCGACCCGGGAACGACGGCCATACTTAACATAGGATACGCCGCATATAGCAGGGGTAACTATCCGCCGGAAAAAGCCGAACGGAAACGACGTAAAAAAAAAAGCCGGGCGGTCGTTCGTTTCTGAATCGGCGTAACTCCTCATTTGCATATTCCTCGCGTATACAAACGGAAGCGCCACCTAGCGGCCAGCGTGAGATTGCAGCCTAAGATCCGACGGTGTAAGTCACTTACACCTGTCGGATCTTAGGGAGATCTATGCGTAACCTGATTCTATGAATCAGGCGCATAAATACGACGGACGGAACTCAGAGATACGACGGCGTATCAGGAGATACACCGTCGTATCTCTATCTGAATCTGGCCCCAAATCTTTTACTTTCTGAGATAATACATATCCAATAAAAACGAATTTCTTCATCAATTTAGGCCAATATGTATTCTGCTACATGTTTTTGATAAACAAAATCCCAATAAGCGTACAGTGGAACCTCGGATTGCGAGTAACGCGGTGAACGAGCGTTTCGTAATAGGAGCACTGTTTTTTTTTTTAAATCCTGACTCGGTTTGCGAGTGTTGTCTCCTAAAACGAGCAGGATTTAAGCCTCTGCGGTGTGCAGTACCGCGTTTGGCCTGATGTGGGGGGATGCCGGGGTCCGAGCGGAGCCGATCGAAATTGTTCGGAAATGCTTGCAAAAACTCGGAAATAGTCCATTCCCAAGCCTTTCCAAGGTTTTCTGAGTTCAGCCGAGGCTCTCCAGCACCCCCACCACCTCTGGCCACATGCAGTATTGCATGCCATTGAATGTGCTTCTTGTTTTTCAGTAGCTGTGTATAGCAGCTTGATACATGCATATTTAGCAGCGCAATAATTTACACTATATTATTTGCATGCCATTGAAGTCAATGCGGAACTAATTATTTTCGTTTCCATTGACTTTTATGGGGAAACTCGCTTTGATATGCGAGTGCTTTGGATTACGAGCATTCTCCTGGAACGGATTATGCTCGTAAATCCAAGGTTCCACTATATATTGGTTGGTCATGTAAAAGTTATGGGGGATGATTCACTAAAGGCACTTTGCAAGGTGCAGTTGTGCCAGAGCTTAGTAAATGAGCAGAAGCTCCGCTGACTTCTGTCATCCAATCATGTGCAAGCAAAAATGTGTTTTTTTTTTAATTTTTCTTGCACGTGATTAGGTACTCTTTGCAAAGTGAAATCTTACCTCATTTACTAATATTGGAGCAACTGCAATGTGCACAGTCTATTTGCCTTTAGTAAATCAACACCATCGCGTCTACAAACTATGGGATAGATTTATGGACTTTTTTTTAAATTGTGTTTACTAGTAATGGCGGCGGTCAGCTTTTTTTAGCGGGACTGCGATGTTGCGACAAACATATCTGCCACTAAGTTACACCTTTTGGGGACTAGTGACATCAATACAGCGATCAGAGCTAAAAAAAATACACCGTCACTGTATAAATGACACTGGCAGGGAAGGGGTTAACATTACGGGCAATCAAAGGTTTAAGCGTGCTCCTAGGGAGTGCTTTCTGGAGGAAAACAGAGATCTGTATTTCTGCTTAGCAGAAACACAAGATCTCCATTTTTTTCCCTCACAGACTGCCCTCTTGCCTCGTCCTGTCAACGATCGGCAGTTCCCGGCAGCCATCGCAGACGTCGGACCTGCTGATTGACCAATCACAGCAGGAGCAGGGCACTGGTGGCGTGCGCGCGTGCCCCAGGAGAGGAATCACGTACAGGTACGTGATTTTTCGCTTAAGGGCCGCCCTGCCGCAGTATATGTACGCGGGGTGGTCCTTAAGCGGTTAATCATGGCCATTTTTTATTTTATGCATAAAAATATATTTTATTCTCTTTTTGAGCCAACAGGTGAATTTAGGCTCCTTTTTAATTGTGTATCTCTACTTGCAGGCTGTTTACAGGCTCTGCAGTTCAAGCTGAATTTTACACTGTGCCCTGTTTTACATTGTTGTCAGGTCACCTGTGGCCAAGTGACAAGTGCACCCCGTTGGAGACAGGGGTGCACCGCAAGGTAGTGAACTCAATAGCTGACTGCTGCGGATGGACAGGAAACGTGAGCCCAAGATTCCCCAGGGCGCGGGCCTAAGGTCCAGCAGTTGTTCACCAGAGCCTCTGGTGGTGAGGATGGCCTTTGCTGCAACTGAACCCAGGTCGCGGCCCCTGGGGTCCCCCAGGTCACGCCCTGTAGGGAGAGAGGAGAAGCAGCCACTGAGGACACAATGGATAGTGATGGGTAAGCCGAGGTCGGGGCAACAGGCAGACAAGGGTAACCAAGGGACAGGCCAAAGGTCAGTGTCACACGCAAACAGGAGTAGTCAGAGACGAGCCAAAATCGGTACACAGAAAGGTAAATGTAGCACACGGCAGACAGGAACACAAGCTAACAAACAAAGTTAAACAACAAAGCAGACCTGCAGTGCAACAGTTAATATAGACTTCCTGGGATGGCCTGGGTGGAGGAGGAGATGATAAAAGGCAGCCAGAAAGAGAGTCAGGCCTCTAATGGACGCATGGAGGAGAAGGTAAGCTGCCAGACATTATTGCATGTCCATAACAATTGTATTTCCCAGAGTTGTGCTTCCACTCCCCCATGTGGCTTGGACTGATTATATTTACCTCCTCCCCTCTTTGAATTGAATAGGAAAGGGGGAGAGAAAAGTGACTGTGATATGAAAGGAGAGGTGGAACTGAGGACTCTGATGTGAAAGGGGAGGGCTGAGGACTCTGATGTGAAAGGGGGGCTGAGGATTATGATGCAAAATGGGGGAGGGGCCCGATGACTATGATGTGAAAGGGGGGGCGGAGGACTATGGTGTGAAAGGAGTGGGCGGAGGACCTTGATGTGAAGGGGGGGGGGGCAGAGGACCTTAATGTGAAAGGGGGAGGACCTTAATGTGAAAGGGGGGGCAGAAGATCTTGATGTGAAAGAGGGGGCAGAGGACTATGTTGTGAAAGGGGGAAAGAGGACCTTCGTGTGAAAAGGGGGGCAGAGGACCTTGATGTGAAAAGGATGGCAGAGGACCTTGATGTGAAAAGGATGGCAGAGTACCTTGATGTGAAAAGGGGGGCAGAGGACCTTCATGTGAAAGGGGGGGCAGAGGACCTTGATGTGAAAGGGGGGTGGAAGACCTTGATGTGAAAGGGGTGGCAGAGGATCTTGATGTGAAAGGGGGGTGGAAGACCTTGATTTGAAAAGGGGGGCAGAGGACCTTGATGTGAAAAGGGGGGCAGAGGACCTTGACGTGAAAGGGGGGCAGAGGGTCTTGATGTGAAAGGGGGGTGGAAGACCTTGATGTGAAAAGGGGGTCAAAGGACCTTGATGTGAAAAGGGGGCAGAGGACCTTGATATGAAAGGGGGGGCAGAGAATCTTGATGTGAAAGGGGGGTGGAAGACCTTGATGTGAAAAGGGGGGCAGAGGACCTTGATGTGAAAGGGGGCAGAGGACCTTGATGTGAAAGGGGGTGGAAGACCTTGATGTGAAAAGGGGGGCAGAGGACCTTGATGTGAAAGGGGGGTGGAAGACCTTGATGTGAAAGGGGGGGCAGAGGACCTTGATGTGAAAGGGGGGCAGAAGACCTTGATGTTAAAAGGATGGCAGAGGACATTGATGTGAAAAGGGGGGCAGAGGACCTTGATGTGAAAGGGGGGGCAGAGGATCTTGATGTGAAAGGGGGGTGGAAGACCTTGATGTGAAAAGGGGGGCAAAGGACCTTGATGTGAAAAGGGGGCAGAGGACCTTGATGTGAAAGGGGGGTGGAAGACCTTGATGTGAAAGGGGGGGCAGAGGACCTTGATGTGAAAGGGGGGTGGAAGACCTTGATGTGAAAGGGGGGCAGAGGACCTTGATGTGAAAGGGGGGGCAGAGGACCTTGATGTGAAAGGGGGGTGGAAGACCTTGATGTGAAAGGGGGGGCAGAGGACCTTGATGTGAAAGGGGGGTGGAAGACCTTGATGTGAAAGGGGGGGCAGAGGGCTTTGATGTGAAAGGGGGTGGAAGACCTTGATGTGAAAAGGGGGGGGGGCAGAGGACCTTGATGTGAAAAGGGGGGCAGAGGACCTTGATGTGAAAGGGGGGTGGAAGATCTTGATGTGAAAGGGGGGGCGGAGAACCTTGATGGGAAAGGGGGGTGAGGGTACTGAGGACTCTGATGTTAAGGGGGTATTCTGATGTGACGGGAACCCCATTTGAGACTGCAGGAGGAGGGGAAAACATGAGCTGAAAATCTCGGATTTCGGCTTTAAAGTGAACCTTTGCTTTGATCTTGTCTCAAGTCTTCCTGACAGCCGTAAACTCTGCTTACCCCTCGGCCAATGAATACAGAGCTCACCCGCCTTCAGGCTTGTGAATCCACCAATCACAGCATACCAGCTGATAAGGACATGCTGAGAATTATAGTTCTCAAGCTGGAGAGAACTCGGTGATCCAAGTTGCCCACATTGGCCCCGGAGAAGTTGTAGATGAGGAAAATAACCCGCGAATGTCAATTCAACGCTTCTGTATTCCAAGCCACAAACAAACACCGACATGTATTATTAAAGGATTAATGGAGGCGACGCATTGTACATGTCGCTTGAAATCCGATGACTGTTGAGGAGATTTCATAAGCGTATTGATCTGTAATCAGCCAGAGACGTGTCTGAGGAGGAAGTGGGAATCTTAGAAACCGCGGCAATAACCTACAGAATCCGAGTGATGGCTTCCATTCCCGAGCTGAAATGTCATCAATAATTTCCTCGGCCTTCACATCAATTGATCGCAGGGATGGCATTTGTCCACAAAGGTGTTTTTTTTTTGACGCCTTCAAATATAAAACAAAAAACTAGTAATCTGAGAAATCATCTCCTCTTAAAGATGCATGCCATTATAAAATAAAAGGGTAACTCCACTTTTGGGGGGGGGGGGGGGACGGGGACGAAATAGCAATTTTAGTAAAAAGAGAAACAAACAGCTATTTCTTCAGAATTACAAAAGGTAGGAATCTGCAACAAAGTAAAATTCCTTGCAATGTACAGAGATCACCAAGATGGGAATGTTTTATTCTCAAGAGTGGAGTTACACTTTAACCCCGGAGGATTTGGCTGCCCAATGACTGTGCCATTTTTTTGCGAATCGGCACAGCGTTACTTAAGACCCGGACCAAAATGCAGGTAAAGGACCCGGACAGTTTTTGCGATTCGGCACTGCGTCGCTTTAACTGACAATTGTGAGACGTTCCCAAACAAAATTGGCGTCCTTTTTTTCCCACAAATAGAGCTTTCTTTTGGTGGTATTTGATCGCCTCTGCCGTTTTTATTTTTTGCGCTATAAACAAAAATAGAGCGACAATTTTGAAAAAAAAAACAATATTTTTTCCTTTTTGCTATAATAAATATCCCCCAAAAATATATAAAACACTTTTTTTTCCTCAGTTTAGGCCGATACGTATTCTTCTACCTATTTTTGGTAAAAAAATCGCAATAAGCGTTTATCGATTAGTTTGCGCAAAATTTATAGTGTTTACAAAATAGGGGATAGTTTTATTGCATTTTTATTAATATTTTTTTTTTTACTACTAATGGCGGCGATCAGCGATTTTTTTCGTGACTGCGACATAATGGCGGACACATCGGACAATTTTGACACATTTTTGGGACCATTGTAATTTTCACAGCAAAAAATGCTATAAAAATGCATTGTTTACTGTGAAAATGGCAATTGCAGTTTGGGAGTTAACCACTAGGGGGCGCTGAAGCAGTTAAGTGTGACCTCATATGTGTTTCTAACTGTAGGGGATGGGGCTGGACGTGTGACGTCATTGATCGTGCTTCCCTATATCAGGGAACACACGATCAATGACAGCGCCACAGTGAAGAATGGGGAAGCTGTGTTTACACACAGCACTCCTCATTCTTCAGCTCTGGGGACCGATCGCAGGACTCCAGCAGTGATCGGGTCCGCGGGTATCGCGGCCACGGTCACAGAGCTTCGGACCGGGTCGCGGGCGCGCGACCCACGGCTGAGCACTTGAAGAGGACGTACAGGTACGTGCTTGTGCCCAGCCGTGCCATTCTGCCGACGTATATGTGCAGGAGGCGGTCCTTAAGTGGTTAACCAGTTCCGTACCGCACATAGTCATATGATGTCCACAGAGGGGATCTTCTATCCCAGGTGGACGTCAAATGATGTCCTGGGCTTTGTGTGGTGATATCTGAATGATGGGTGCAGCTAGAGGCATCATTCGGATATCATTGTTTGCGATCCTGCACACCATAAGAACAATCATAGCGGCGGTTCCTCCGCTTGATCGTTCTTATAGGCGGCGGGAGGGGACATCCCCCCCCTCCCGCCGCCATCCGGTGCCTCTCCGGGCTCTCCTGTGCCATCGGGGGCCCGGAGAAAGAATCGCCGAGCGCCGGATAGGAAACATAGAGATGACTGGTGACCAGATTGTCACCAGTCATCTCTATGACCGTTGGAGGCCCGGGCGCGATGTGATGACGTCACACCCGGTACCCGGAAGTAAACAAAGCCGCAATTGGGGCTAGTAAGCATGAGATCAGTGAATTTTTTTTTACGATCTCATGCTTTCCAGCCTGGAGGAGAGATGGGGGGTCTTATTGACCCCGCATCTCTCCATAAAGAGGACCTGTCACACACTATTCCTATTACAAGGGATGTTTACATTCCTTGTAATAGGAATAAAAGTGATAAAACATATATTTTTTTTAAAAGTGTAAAAAATAAATAAATAAGTAAAAAAAAAAGAAAAAGTAAAACGCCCCTGTCCCCGGTAGCTTGCGCTACGTATGTAAACGCCGCTCAAACCACATATGTGAGGCATCGTCGCATGCGTTAGAGCGCGTGTAACAATTCTAGCACTAGACCTCCTCTGTAACTCTAAACTGGTAACCTGTAAAAAATTTCAAAGCTTCGCCTATGGAGATTTTTAAGTAACAAAGTTTGGCGCCATTCCATGAGTGTGCGCAATTTTAAAGCGTGACATGTAAGGTATCTATTTACTCGGCATAACATCATCTTTTATATTTTACAAAAAGATTGGAATGGTCAAACATTCCCATAGACACACTCCTAAACCTTGTGGACTGCCTTCCCAGAAGAGTTGAAGCTCTTATAGCTGCAAAGGGCGGGGCCAACTCAATATTGAACCCTACAAACTAAGATTGGGATGCCATTAAAGATCATGTGTGTAAAGGCAGGTGTCCCAATACTTTTGACAATATAGTGTATGTTTCCACATACTACAGTGATGGAAACAGTGGCGGTGCGTCCATAGAGAGCGCAGGAGCGCTGCCCCCTCTCGCTCCTGCACCGTCACTGAATACAATACACAGATGCATGCATTGCATGATTCCATGTATTGTCGCTGCCGCCCACTATTCAGATGGCCGGTCCCCTGGTGAGCGGCGGCCATCTGAATAACAGCAGCTGGTTGGCTTTGGAAGTGCCTATCACCTGATAGACTTTCCGATTACAGCCCAAGGGCTGTAATCAGCTTCCAAATAGTTACCCAGGGGACGCAGGGGGTGTGCGTTCCCTGGTTAACACTGACACGCATCTCAGGCAATCAGGTTCACCGGTTCTGGTTACCGGCAACCTGATTGGCTGAAGCATCATCGAGGGATGGTGGAAGAAGGATGGCTGACCCCAGAAAGGTAAATGCCAGGCGGCGGGGGGCAATTTGGCAGCATTTTACAGGGCACAGTGGCGACAATTGATGGGCACAGTGGTGACAATTGATGGCATAGTGGGTGCTTTGGCATGGCACAGTGGTGACAATTGAGGGCACAGTGGCGACAATTGATGGCACAGTGGCGACAATTGATGGCACAGTGGCGACAATTGATGGCACAGTGGCTGCGTTTGATGGTACAGTGGCTGCGTTTGGCATGGCACCGTGGCGACAATTGGTGGCACAGTGGTAACAATTGATGGCACAGTGGCTGCGTTTGATGGCATGGCACAGTGGTGATAATGGGCACAGTGGCGACAATTGATGGCACAGTGGCTGCGTTTGATGGCATGGCACAGTGGTGACAATTAATGGGCACAGTGGCGATAAATGATGGCACAGTGGCTGCATTTGATGGCATGGCACAGTGGCGACAATTGATGGCATGGCACAGTGGCTGCATTTGATGGCACAGTGGATGCAATTGATGGGCACAGTGGCTGCAATTGATGGGCACAGTGAGGCTGCAATTGTTTTTTTTGTTTGTTTGCGCCCCCCCCAAAAATTTTGAGCACCAGCCGCCACTGGATGGAAATGAATAGATATTTTTGCAACCTACAGAGTGAATGTTAGAGTCTTTGCCAACCCAATTATACTGAGCTGAAGGTGATCCTTATCCTGGGCTAGAACACTTTCATATGCCAGGGCCGCTCTGTAGCCCCCAGCCTGACTCTACCGGCGCCTATTGGGTAGATGGCCCTTGGAGCCTCTCCGTACTTTTCCTCCAGTCTGGGCAGCGATTACGGAAGCGCACAATATTGATGACACGACGGCCTGTACATGACAGTTTATTTTCCTTCTCTGCAAATCACAGAAGAATTTGATGCGATTATAAAACCCCAAATATGGCCGCGCGTCTCGGGTTGTAACAATTATGCCTATCAACTCAAAGGGGCGACGAGCATATTTACAATTAGTTCTCTGAAAACCATCTGCACTCAATTAAGCCAGGTAATTGCCTGAGTGGATGTAATAGTGTTGTGTACTGTTTTTGTCTAATGAGCCTGAAATTCATTGGCTGATTAGGTTAACAAATGGGAATGGCAGGAGAATTCCTAATTTGATGAAGTTACACATCGGACTCGTACTCAATCACACAGACAAATAAATGGATTAAGTAAAGAGCAAGCACAATGGCGCACTGATTACATACAGGGGAGAAGAGTAGGAAAAAGTGAACCTGCACTCAAAAAGTGAAGATTTGTTATGTTATAGAGAAAATTCACAAATATTAATTGGGTCGTAGCCTTATGCCTCGTACACACGATGGGAAATTCCGATGGAAAAAGTCTGACGGAATTTTTCCATCGGAAATTCCGACCGTGTGTATGCCCAGCTGAGTTTTTCCATTGGATATTCGAGGAATTCCATCAGAGTTTACACAGAGAACATGTTCTCTTTTCCTCCGATGGAATTCCGATGTGAGTTTGGTCGGGCAAAAGCCCAATCGTGTGTACGGGGCATAAGGCTTTACAGGTCCTTAGGCTTCATACATAATTGTTAATTGGGCAAGCTCTTCATTCACACTGCATCTAGGGGGCTTTACCGCCCCCCAACTGCCCAACTTAACCACTGTTTTTCATACTTGGTGTTTACAATTTTAAAATAGTTTTTTTTTGCTAGAAAATTACTTAGAACCCCAAACATTATGGGCTAGATTCACATACATTTAGGCGGGCGTAGCGTATCTCCTATACGCTACGCCGCCGTAACTTTGAGAGGCGAGTATGGTATTCTCAAAGATTTTGCACCCAAAGTTACGGCGGCGTAGCGTATTAGGGCCGGCGTAAGCCCGTCTAATTCAAATGTTGAAGCTGTGGGCGTGTTTTATGTATATTAAGTGTGACCCCACGTAAATGACGTTTCAATCGAACGGCGCATGCGCTGTAACTTACGGCGGTGCAGTGTAACTGGGCCGGCGTAAGCCCGCCTAATTCAAAATAGGCTGGTTGGGGGTGTGTTCTATGTAAAATACTAGTGACGTATCCCAGTGCGCATGCTCCAAATGACGTTGGCAAATCGTCATGCTTTTGACGTGAGCGTAAATTACGGCCAGCCCCATTCACGGACGAGTTACGCAAACAACGTAAAATTTGAAAAATTCGACGCGGTTCCGACGTCCATACTTAACATTGGCCGCACCATGTTTTTGGTGGTTTATCTTTACGCCTGAAAACCCCTTACGTAAACGGCGTATCTTTGCTGCGACGGCCGGGCGTACGTTCGTGAATTGGCGTATCTAGCTGATTTACATATTCTAGGCGTAAATCAACGTACACGCCCCTAGCGGCCAGCGTAAATATGCAGTTAAGATACGACGGCATAGGAGACTTACGCCGGTCGTATCTTAGCAACATTTAAGCGTATCTCAGTTTGAGCATACGCTTAAAGTTGGGACGGCGGGGATTCGGACTTACGACGGCGTATCTACTGATACGCCCGTCGTAAGTCTTTGTGAATCTACCCCTTGGTGTTTACAATTTTTAGATATTTTTTTTTGCTAGAAAATTACTTAGAACCCCAAACATTATAATTATTATTTTTTCTAACTCCCTAGAGAAGAAAATGGCGGTCATTGCAATACTTTTTGTCACAACCGTATTTGTGCAGGGGACTTACAAGTGCACCTTTTTTGGGAAAAAAAAACACTTTTTTTTTATTAAAAAATAAGACAACAGTAAAGTTAGCCCAATTTTTTTTTAATATTGTGAAAAGATAATGTTACGCCGAGTAAAATGATACCCAACATGTCACGCTTCAAAATTGCACCCGCTCGTGGAATGGCGACAAACTTTTACCCTTAAAAATCTCCATAGGCAACGTTTAAAAAATTCTATAGGTTGCATCTTTTGAGTTACAGAGGAGGTCTAGGGCTATAATTGTTGCTCTCGCTCTAACGATTGCGGCGATACCTCACATGTGCGGTTTGAAGGGGCAGCTTCCCTGGACACTGTGGTTTTATGTGGGGTGGAGGGGGGGGGGGGCGCTGCAAGGAGATTTAGGGGGAGGGAATTTGAGTTTGAAGGGGCAATTGGGGGAGGGTGGCAGGGGGTAAGAATTGCTAGGAGTGGTGATTTAGGGGGATTTGTGTTGAATGGGGAAAGAGGATTTGTGCTAGGAGGGGGATTTGGGGGCATTTGTGCTAGAAGTAGTGATTTGGTGAAGGGGGAAGAGAATTGTGCTAGGAGAGGAAATTTTTGTTTGGGGGTGGGATGTGTGCAAGGAGGGGAAATTTAGTGGGTGGATTTGTGCTAAGAGGGAGGACTTGGAGTGTGGGGGTGAGGATGTGTACTCAGAGGGGAAATTTGAGGGGGTAGAGCACTTGTGCTAGGGGGGTGGGGTGACTTTTTGGGAGGAGGGGCATTTGTGTTGGGGGGAATTTTCAGGGTCGCAACAGTCGCAGTTGCGACTGGGCCCTGAAATGCTGCCAGGGCCAGGGGGCCTGCAACCCGTCCGTGTACTCCGCCACCTGTGTAAATGGCCCACCCACCTTATACTTAAAAAAAATTATGTATCAAAATCAGGCTTTTCGGGAGGGGGGGGGACGACGACCCTTCATGAAGTCTCTAGTTACACCACTGGTTGGAGCCCATCATTATTTCCATTCCATATTTCCATATTAGATGTCCAGGATTTCTGTGCAGAGATCTCACCAACTAAATTCCCAGGTTATAAGAAACTGTCGAGTGATTCAGATCTTCGGGATCTACGACTGAAATATCAGTTTTGATTGGTATTGCTCTTTAAGAAGGGTTATCAATAATTTCTGTCATGTCCTTTGCAGGCCCTACAGTGATAGCTACCAGCAATAGCTATACATTTATAGCATTCATGCGTATTCTGAGAAGACCATTGTATGTATGCTATATAATCTCTAAATGTGATGCGTCCACTGAGCATGAATAAAACACTTCTTAAGATGTATGGCTCACTGTAAAAGGAGCCGTGTCTGAGCATTATACTGAGGATGAGTTTTTATTTCCATAAATTTCTATAAAATTTGGGCAAAATGTTGCCATTCTGGTAAATGCATTGGAGCCAATTAATTATTGATGGTAGGTATAGGTAATTATTGATGTTTTTAAGGGTACAATGGGCTTTAAATGAGCTGTTGAGTTACTTTTATTCATTGAGTTGAAAAGAAAATTTAAAAATCGGCACACAGTTGCAAGAACAAAAGTTTGTGAACCTTTAAAAATGGATTTGGTATAATTAGCTTCTAAATGCAATTATGTTTAACTATGTTATAATAATAGACTAATAAAACTGGTTTATATTAATAGTGCATAAACCATTCTGCTCCTCAATCACCTCCATTGAAAACATCTTGAAGGATCTTGAAAGGGTCAAGTTTTTAATCATTTTGCAGAATTTAATTTAACATCAGAAACCGCTCAAGATCATTTCCTATAAGCTACTATCAATGCTGCACAGTACTTAGAAGGAATTGTTTTAGTTAATTAGCATGTCTGGGATTCTTAATATCAAAGGCTCTGTTAAGGTCATGCCACAGTAACTGATTTTGATTGAGGTCTGGACTATGCCCTGTCTATTCAAGATTATAACTTGTGTTTTTTTTCTAAATGTATCTAAATCATAGTTGTGCGCAGGCAACTTGGACACGACTTGTGTATGAATCATCAGGCAACATACAAGGAAACTTCAAGTTGCCTCCAGGCAGGGATGGACTGGCCATTGGGACTACAGGGAGTTTCCCGGTGGGCCGATGGCTCAGTGGGCCGGCTTCAGTGACAGCTATGGCCTGGGAGTTTCTCACTTCTGCCTAATCTTGTCCCATAAGGGGGAGCACCAAACTGATTCTTTGCCCCGGGTGAAATAATGTCTAGCTTCCCCACTGGTACTGCCTATAAGAGTATCAGTACCAGCCATTCTACTCTAATAAAGTAGAACAGCTAGTGTCTAGTGAAGGGGGAGAGGGGGCTTGGGTGGCCGGGTGGGGGGGGGGGGGGTTCGGGAGTTGTCCGGCCGCTGTGGGAGAGACCTGTCAAAGTGGGCCAGTCTGGATGAAGTCCAGGGCCAAATTTTTGTCCCAGTCCAGCCCTGCCTCCAGGACAGGAGGCTTTCCAGTGGCCAATCAAACAACAATCAGCTCTGTGGGAGGAAGGGGTTTGCCTGAGAAATGTATGTTCTCTTCCTGTATTGTTGCTTCAGTTAAGACAGTGATCCGACTTCTGAGACGACTTCCATTGAAATCTATGGGTACAAGTTGCCAACAAGTCGGATTGTAGTACAGGAACCTTTTCTGAAGTCGGAGCGACTTCAGTAGTTTACATTAAGACAGCTCCATTCACTTAGGCCGGGTACTCACGAACAAACATGTACGGTGAAAGCGGTCCGTCGGACCGTTTTCACCGTACATGTCTGCCAGAGGGCTTCTGTACGATGGTTGTACACACCATCGTACAGAAGTCCGTGCGTAAACAATACGCGGGGCGTGTCCGCGTCGTCGCCGCGACGATGATGCGGCGATGACGCGGAGACGTGGGCGGGCCTGCCATTTAAAGGCTTCCACGCATGCGTCGAAGTCATTCGACGCATGCGAGGGACGGCGGGCGCCTGGACATGTACGGTAGGTCTGTACTGACGACCGTACATGTCCGAGCGGGCAGGATTCCAGCGGACGGTTTTAAAACACTTCCAGGAATATTTGTCCGCTGGGAAAAGGCCCGGCGGGCAAATGTTTGCTGGAATTCGGCCCGCTCGCGCCCACACACGACCAAACATGTCTGCTGAAACTGGCCCACGGACCAGTTTCAGCATACATGTTTGGTCGTGTGTACGGGGCCTTACATTCATTTTCTCGACCGCGCGACTTGGGGCAACTTGAAGTCGGATCCCAGGTCGCCCCAGTGTGATCCGGCTCTAAAAAAATTCAAAAAACATAATAAATAATAATACATTTTTTAAAACTAATAAATAAAATAAAAATAAAAACTACTGATGCTGTCCACTGCCCTACTGACACCAATCTCTGAACTAATGACACCGTCCACTACTCTACTGACACCAATCTCTGAACTTATGACACTGTCTACTGCTCTACTGACACTGCATATGTGTTTGTGCATTGGGGTGCACACCCTAATGCAATAGACTGGGCACACCTATGCCGAACACTTTAGCGGGGCACAACATTTTTTGTTATTTTTTTTTATAGTATAAACAAAACATATATTTTGCTACTAAATAACATTTTTAATCATATGAATTTAATAACAAGAGTCCCTCTTTATATCAGAGTCCACAGAGTTCCCCTTTACATCTGAATCCACAAAGTTCCCTTTTACATCTGAACTGGCAGAACTCTGACATAAGGAATGCTCTGGAAACCCTGATTTAAGGGGGAACACTGAGAACTCTGATGTAGAGAGGACTCTAATGTAAGGGGAAAACCATGGCCTCTGGTGTAAAGGGGAGCTCTGATGTAAGGGGTGCTCTGAGAACCCTGATTTACCTTAGTGTACTCACACATAGGCAGGAGAGAGAGGGGGAGACTTCAGTCACACACAGGAATGGATGGAGAGCTCACTCACCACCTTTCATTCCGATATATCTGAGGCTGCTGGGCTTCAAATTGCTGGCCCCCAACTTTTCTTTTCTGAGGCACAGCACCAGGGATTGGAGCGTGGGATAACACAGAACGGTAGGGGCGGAAGGAAGGGGTGCAGATCGAGCCCTCTATCCTCTCCCATCTGTGTGTGTGTGGGGGGGGGGGGGGGGGTTAGTGCTGACTTTGGGCAGTGTGAAAGAGAGTGTGAGGCCCCGTACACACGACAGAGTTTCTCGGCAGAATTCAGCGAGAGACTCGGTCAGAGCCGGATTCTGCCGAGAAACTCTGTCGTGTGTACACTTTCAGCCCGATGGAGCCGCTGAGGAACTCGTCGAGAAAATAGAGAACATGTTCTCTATTTTCTCGTTGTTCTATGGGAGAACTCGGCCCGCCGAGCTCCTCGGCGGCTTCAGGGCTGAACTCGCCGAGGAACTCGATGTGTTTGGCACGTCGAGTTCCTCGGCCGTGTGTACGGGGCCTGACAGACACTTTCAGCTTAGACAACTGCAGCCAGCAACCCTTCTGGGAAGCCATAGTCCAGTCCGAATTATGTGTCTGGATTTTACACGGTCTGAAACCCAGACGCATGATTCTAAACCCGAACTGTCCGGGTGAATCCTGGACAGGTGGCAACCCTAGCCAGTCCCCTAACTATAAAAAGGTAGCACAGAATCGCCAGAGCATCAATGAAATGGAAGCTGTTGTAAGGAAAGTATAGAGAAAGTTGACAAAGTGCACAGGGAGAGATTAATGCCCCGTACACACCATCACTTTATGTGATGAAAAAAAATGACGTTTTTAAAAACGTCACTTTAATTGACTGTGTGTGGGGGAAAACGTCGTTTTATGTCTTGTAAAAAACGACCAAAAAAAATTGAAGCATGCTTCAATTTTATGTGTCGTTTTTCAAAAGTGCACTTTTTACTTCACAGAAATTGACCGTGTGTAGCAAAAAACGTCGTTTTCTAAGACGTTTTTTCCTCCACGCATGCCCAGAAGCTACTTATGAAGGGAGCTTCAATGGTAAAACGTGGTGGAACGTAACCTCACTTTGCAAGATCATTGTGAGAAAACGATGGTGTGTAGGCAACTTCGTCTTTGAAAATTGAAGTTTCAAAAACGTCATTTTTTACTTCACAGAAAGTGTCGTTTTTTTTCATCACATAAAGTGATGGTGTGTACGCGGCATTAGACCAGTTAGAAAACTGTACTTTAATTTAGATTGTTAGCTCTTTGGGCAATCAACCATTCTCCTGACCTTTTCTTTTGTTTTTAATCTTGAGAGCTTTTTGTCTCTCACTTGTGGTTTGAGGTGAATGTTCACTTTTAACCTGTCCATGGCAAACTTATTTTAAATATTTTCTTGCTGCAAGACTACCCTATAAAACAGAGGAGGCTTCTGTTTCAAGGGGTGGTATTTTAGGGTTTATATTTATTTTTTGGGTATATAGGCCCAGATTCACAAAAGAGATACGACGGCGTATCTCCTGATACGCCGTCGTATCTCTGTTTTAGGGTCTTCCTAACTATGTGACTGATTCATATTACGCATAGATATCCATAAGATCCGACAGGTGTAATTGTTTTACACTGTCGGATCTTAGGATGCAGTACTGGGGGGAGTTTGCGTGGTAAACCAGCGTCGGGTATGCAAATTAGGAGTTACGGCGATTCCCAACGGATTTTCGCGTTCGCTACGTCGCTGCTAGTTTAGTTTCCCGTCGCAAAGTTAGTCGTCGTTTGACCTGCCCTAACTTTACTCAGCAAACGTATTGCTGTTTAAAGTATGGCCGTCGTTCCCGCGTCGAAATTTAAAATTTAACGTCGTTTGCGTAACACGTCTGGGAATACGGAAGTACGCTACGCGCGTCGCCGTTCGAAAAAATGACGTCACGGCGCGCAAAGCACGACGGGAATTGCGAAACTGAGCATGCGCAGTAGGTCCGGCGCGGGAGCGCGCCTAATTTAAATGGCACACGCCCATTTGAATTGGCCCGCCTTGCGCCGGAGGTCGCCGGCGTAGGTTTTCATTGCAAGTGCTCTGTGAATCAGGCACTTGCGATGAAAACTTGATACGTTACGCCGCCGCTCACCTACGTGAATCTGGCCCATTGTTTTTTTGTTTATGTTGGTAAGACCTTTATTTTTGGTTAAATTACTTGTTCTTTTTTTTTTTTCTTCCTTTGGCTTTAGGGATGGTATTTTGGGGTTTTAATTTCTTTTTGTGGATTATTTTGTTTTGTTAATCAATAGTGCCTTTTTTATGTTTGGGATAATAAAAGTGGAGCACAGTGCTGTATTGTAATTAGGGGGGGGGGGGGGGGGTAGAAGAACAGTGGGCACCTAAGCCACACTCACATTTACCAGACTCCCATATCCCTATAGGTGAAATAAAAGTTAGGTATACACCAGTTAGGCCTTTTATCGCTGATTAACCACTTACAGACCGGAAGGATTTGCCCCCTTAATGACCGGGCCAATTTTTGCGATAAGGCACTGCATCGCTTTAACTGACAATTGCGCGGTTGTGCGACACTGGACTTAAACAACATTTTCGTCCCTTTTTTCCCTCACAAATGGAGCTTTCTTTTGGTGGTATTTGATCACTTCTGCAAAAAAATTTTTTTGCGCTATAAACAAGAAAAAGAGTGACAATTTTGAAACAAAAATAATATTTTTTACGTTTTGCTATAATAAATATCCTCCAAAAAATTGAAAAACAAAAACAAATTTCTTCATCAGTTTAGACCAGGGGTCTCCAAACTTTTTAAACAAAGGGCCAGTTTATTGTCCTTCAAACTTTAGGAGGGCAGGATTGTGGCCAGCAAGGGCAGAAAATGTCTTGGGCCCAGCACCAGTGAGGAAAATGTATTCTGCTACATATTTTTGGTAAAAAAAAATACAATAAGCGTATATATAGATTGATTTGCGCAAAAGTTATTGCGTCTACAAAATAGGGGATAGATTTATGGCAGTCGATCTACGATTTTTAGCGGGACTGCGACATTGTGGAGGACAGATCAGACACTTTTGACATTTTTGGGACCATTGACATTTATACAGCGATCAGTGGTATGAAAATGCACTGATTACTGTGTAAATGTCACTGGCAGGGAAGAGGTTAACACTAGGGGGCGCTCAAGGGGTTAAATGTGTTTCCTGGGAGGTGTTTCTAACTGTGGGGGGAGGGGAGTGATTGGAGGAGGAGAGAGATCTCTCTTAATCACTAGGAACAGACAATCTCTCTCTACTCCCCTGTCACAACGGGGATCTGTAGGTTAACATTGCCTCTGTCACAAATTATGTCAAGTTGCAAATTATGATAACTGTTGTCACCCCTCTTACACTTTTCAGCAGGAGTGGGGCAATCACACACTTTGTACAGTGGAACCATGGACTATGAGCATAATCCGTTCCAGGAGAATGCTCGTAATCCATAGTAATCGCATATCAAAGCGAGTTTTCCCATTGAAGTCAATGGCCCAGATTCAAAGAGATCTGCGCTATATTTGCGGAGGTGCAGGGCAACGATTTTGCCCTGCGCCCACGCAAATATTTTGCGCTGCCCTCCATTCACGGAGCAGTAGCTCCGTAAATTGCGAGGGCGCGCCGGCAAAATTGCCCGGCGTAAGCGCGCGCAATGTAAATGATCCCGCCGGGGGCGGGAATCATTTAAATTAGGCACGCTCCCGCGCCGAGCGTAGAGCGCATGCTCCGTCGGGAAACTTTCCCGACGTGCATTGCGGCAAATGACGTCGCAAGGACGTCATTTGCTTCAAAGTGAACGTGAATGGCGTCCAGCGCCATTCACGAATCACTTACGCAAATGACGTGAAAATCAAATTTCACATCGCGGGAACGGCGGCTATACTTTAGCATTGGCTGCCCCTACTATTAGAAGGGGCAGCCTTACGCTAAAGATGCCGTACGGAAACTCCGTACCTTGCGTACGCAGGGCCCGCGCAACATTGTGAATCGGCGTAAGTATGCAATTTGCATACTATACGCTGACCACAATGGGAGCGCCCCCTAGCGGTCAACGCAAGAATGCAGCCTAAAATCTGCGTGGCATAAGAGCCTTATGCCGTGCAGATTTTAGGCTGCAGTCGGCGTAACGAGTTCTCGGAATCAGGAGAACTCGTTACGCCGGCGCAAGTCAGCAATTGCGCTGCGTAACCTATGGTTACGCAGGCGCAATTGCTTACTGAATCTGGGCCAATATAAACGTAAATAATTAGTTCCGCATTGACTTCAATGGCGTGCAATACCGCATGCGGCCAGAGGCGGGGGGCGCCACAGAGCCTTGGAAACGGCCAAAAAGGCCTGAGGACACCTCGGCTGACATCGGAAAGACTTTGTTTGCGAGATTTGCCGAGGCCAGCCGTGCTGGCCTCGGGCCTTTCGTGCATTTCTGAACGGCCCCTGATCGGCTGCTATCAGTAATGTTCGGGTCTGCTTGGCTCTGGCGCACCCCTCCCACCTAAGGCCAAACGCGGTACTGCACACGCTTTGGCCTGAATCGCGCACAACACTCGATTTTTAAAAACACATCGCTCGTACTGCGAAGCGCTCGTTAACCGCGTTACTCGTAATCCAAGGTTCCGGTGTACACTAATTCACAAATCATCTGTCTGGTAAAGCCATCCCTACGCTCCTATGCCCACCGTTGTCATGTGACAGCTCTGGTATGACGTTGGAGTAGATACAACCGAAATTTGTCCTGCACATACAACTGGATCTGTGCAAATACTTCAATACTATTCACAATGAAATCAGACAGGAGCGATAAATGTGCTCTCCTGATAAAATATCACCTTGAAAGGGGAAAGGATTTGCATATATATTATCCTATTAATCACCCATGGCCCTCATCATTGTCGTTAACCATGCATTCAGTATGCTAATGCTTTATCTTCCACAGGAAGCTCTATAACTTATAGCAAAGTATTTCTTTTATTATGACAATTCTGAAACTTGTTTCCTGGAGGCAAAATACAGCAGGAGCCAAGACAATGCGAACCTGGAGATGATGTATGTTATCTTCTGTATGTGAGCAAAATCTGACTCAAATATAAAATGGAAGGGGGTGGGGGGGGGGGGGGGGCAATGGCTAGAGGACTGAGAAAGGATATTTGGTACCACTCACTTTTTTATTTCTAGAGTTGAAAAAGCGATAATACTAATGTGCATGGGGTGAGTAGGGTGTGCCTGGGCACACCTGGCACACCCTGTGCGCACGCCTATGGTGTTCGGGTTTGACTTGAAGAAAAAGTGGCAACTCTAGGACTGGCCGATTACCTACCCCCCCATTGGCCATTTAAAGCCTGATGATCACCATGTAATTCAACCAGGACAGGGAGACAGGATCGCTAATAAAAACCAAGGAATATTTCCAGCTGAAATATATTGCATCAGATTGTAACATGAAGTTGTGTCCAACTTGTCTTCCTTTATCTGTATATTCAGTTAGATGTTATTCTGAGTCATGGATACAAATGTTCTTTAATTGACATGAATAATGTATTTATGTGTGTGGTGCTGGCGGTGTATACGGCTGTGTCATCCATGGATGAGGTCCGGCATCCACAACATTGGGAAAGGGTAATGGCAATCGGTAATGTTCTCAGATTTATTTTAAGCCAACGGAAATTCCTGATGTAGGAGGGAAGGATTTCCCTCTGCAGCTGAAAAAAAAACATTGTTCCCTATGACTTGGACTGCTCTGTCTGCTAAGGCATCATCAGCAACATTCACCAAAAGACATCGGAGTTCCCCCTTCACCCCCCATCAGATTTCCCCCTTTACCTCAGCGCCCCCCGCCTCTTTACAGCAGTTCTCCCTTTACATCCGAGCCAAGAGTCCCCCTTCACATCTGATTCCCCCCTTCACATCAGAGTCTGCCCATCACATCTGATCATCCCTTCACATCAAAGTTCCCTAATTACATCAGAGTCACCCCTTTACATCAGCCCCCCCCTTTACATCAATGCCCCCCCTTCAGGTCAGAGTCCCTCCTTTACATCAGAGTCCCCCCTTCACATCAGAGTCTGCCCATCACATCTGATCATCCCTTCACATCAAAGTTCCCTAATTACATCAGAGTCACCCCTTTACATCAGCCCCCCCTTTACATCAATGCCCCCCCTTCAGGTCAGAGTCCCTCCTTTACATCAGAGTCCCCCCGTCACATCAGAGTTCACCTTTACATAAGAGCCCCGCCTTTACATCAGACTTCCCCACTTCACATCATGGCTTCCTGACGACGTGGCAATCACGAAACGTACGTCGAGGCGTACAGGTCACGCACGACTGATGTACTTCCTGGTCCCGCTGGCTCTCCTTCCCAGAGAGCTGGAACGCACGCTATACGCGGCTCTGCAGGCTCCATTGCTGGCGTGGGATCATCTCTCTCTCCCAATTCACTACCAACGCCTTCAACCTCAGTGCCGGGGCAAGGCACCCCTTCAAGTTAGAGGCCATTTGGCGTTGTTTTTTTTATTTTAATTCAAAATAAATGGTATTATTCTATGGCGATCCTTCAAGTAGCTGTTATTCATCTACTTCACTTATGGACTTTTTTTGCACGATCATCAACTATTTATTCTTACTTATATGTGTTTCCCCATTTGGGGGCTATCACTTATAATCGTATTTATTTGATTGTTTGATAAATTTTGTATATTTTTCTGACACTTACTCACCACTACAACGGTCACTTTTTTATTGTTATGTATACACAGATGTGCTAGCGCCTCTTATCTCTCACTTCACATCATAGTTCCCCCTTCACATTAGTGTCCCCCCTTTACATTCAAGTCCTCCCTTCACATCATAGTTTCCCCTTCCCTTCACATCATAGTTCCCCCTTCACTTTAGTGTCCCTCCTTCACATTAGAGTTCCCCCTTCACATCAAAGTTCCCCCTTTACATTAGATTCACCCTTTATATCAAAGTTCCTTCTTTATATCAGAGTCTCCTTGCACAATAGATTCCCCCTTTTAATCTGAGTCCCCCCTTTAGATCAGATTTACCCTTTATATCGGATTCCCTTCACATTAGATCACCCCCCCTTTCATATAAGGGGTTCCCCCTTTTTTAATAAGAGTCCCCCTTCACATCAGATCCCCCTTCTATATCCGGTTTCCCTCTTCATATCAGATTTTCCTCTTGATATCAGTGCCCCCCTTTATATCAGATACCCCCCATCAAAATTTTCTCTTTACATCAGAGTCCTCCCTTCATATCAAATTCACTTCTTTAGATAAAATCCTCCCCTGCACATCAGAGTTCTTCCTTTACATCAAACCCTTCCTTTACATCAGCCCCCCCCCCTTCACATTAGAGTCTCTCCCCATCATATTGGATTATCCTGTTACATCAGATCCCCCCTACAATTTAAAGGTCACACTTTCACATCATGTTCCCCACATTACATCAGATTCCCCCGTTAACATCAGAGTTATCCCCCCACCCCTTCACATCAGAGTCTCCCCACATCACATGGGATCACCCCCTTTACATCAGATTCCCCCTTTCAAATCAAAGGTCCCACTTTACATCAGGTTCCCCCTTTACATCAAATTCACCCCTGCATCAGAGTTTCCACTTTACATCTTTTGTTTATATCGGAGTCCCCCTTTCACATCAGATTCCCCTTCTTCACATGACAGTTTCCCTTTACATCAGACTTCCCCCTCTTCACATTAGATCCCTGTCTTCACATGAGAGTTAGGTCCCGTACACACGACCAGTTTCCTCGGCAGAATTCAGCTTCCGACCGAGTTTCTGGCTGAATTCTGCCGAGGAAACTGGCCGTGTGTACACTTTCGGCCGAGGAAGCCGACGAGGAGCTCGACGAGGAAATAGAGAACATGTTCTCTATTTCCTCGTTGTTCTATGGGAGCTCTCGTCCCGCCGAGCTCCTCGGCGGCTTCAGTGCTGAACTGGCCGAGGAACTCGATGTGTTTGGCACGTCGAGTTCCTCGGCCGTGTGTACGAGGCCTGACCCATTCATTTTGAATGGGCTGCCTTAATGCAAGAGCCAATCAATCTCATGTGCTGACAAGAAGCAAGCTAATTATTGCACTGCTTCTCCTTTCACTGTCCAATCACAGGGTGGGGGTGGGTCCAAGACAACCTGAGCTCAGAGGTAATAGGCTGAATAGTAATGGTCAGCAGACTGAGGACATCTAGTGACAGAAAAAAGTACTGCAGAGGTTATTTTCGATCATTTAATGGGCTATTAGTTGTAATCCTATTTTTAGGTGCAGCTCTGCTTTTGGGGTGCACTTTAAATGAAAAAAAAATACCCAAAACTATTCTCTTTAATTTCACATTTAATGTTGGAATTCATTATTTAATTCAATTATTTCCACCTTCTCCCTGGTCTTGGGAATAAAAAAAATGTCAGACTCCAGGGGCCAGATTCACCTAGGAAGGCGCATCTTTGTGCGGGTGTAGCGTATCCTATTTACGCTACGCCGCCGCAACTTACGGCGGTGTAGCGTAAATGGGCCGGCGTAAGCCCGCCTAATTCAAAGTAGGCTGGTAGAGGGGGGTGTTGTATGGTAATGAATCGTGACCCCACGTAAATGACGCGCCTTACGAATGGCACATGCTCACGCATGCTCAGTATCACGTCAAATTTTCTCCCTTAATTACACAGGCTCAATGCTCAGTCGATGTGAACGTAACCTACGCCAATCCCCATTCACGTACGACTTACGCAAACAACGTAAAATACGACGCTGTTCCGACGTTTTCGACGTCCATACTTTAACATGACTTACCCCTGCTTTATGAGGGGTAAAGTTACGCCGGGCGTACACCTTACGTAAACAGCGTATTTTAATACCCCGGGCGCAAGTACGTTCGTGAATCGGCGTATCTAGCTCATTTGCATATTTGATGTGGAAATATACGGAAACGACACCTATCAGCCAGCGTAAATATGCACCCCAAGATACGACGGCGTAGGAAACTTACGCCGCTCATATCTTGGCAACCGTGAGGCGTATCTGATTCTATGAATCAGGCGCGAAGATACGACGGCACACATTCGGACTTACGACGGCGTACGTGGAGATACGCCGTCGTAAGTCCTTTGTGAATCTGGGCCCTTATCTTTGTAAAGCCGGATCTGAAGTGACAAGAAAATGTCGTCTTCCACAGGTTACATCCTCCATATCTGTTTCTTTTTTGCTTAAATATATATATTTTTTAGATGTTAAATCCCCGGAGCTCATCACATTGACATTTCACCCGGTGTGATTGCCTTGTCCGGGCTCAGAGCCGTTCTGCCGCCAATATCAGAAGATAAATAGCAATGCATTAAATTGGATTGGGGGGAATTCAGGAGGAAATTATTGGTGCGCGGTTCTTCTTATCCCGCAGCAAAAAGAGCTTTTATGTCACGTGCAGAAAATTGGACGAAGACATTAAAGTGCTATTAAACCCAAAAGAAAACATTTATTATATTGTATTATATTGCAGCTTACCAATTCTTAGATGTGATGGCTGCATTTGTTTTCTTTTTTTAGGCTCCATGCATACTACGCTGGATAAAAAACTCTAGTAATAGCTTTTTGTAGTAGCGTTTTAAGAGCGTTTTTGCAGTAAAAGTAAAAAAAAAGTTAAAGCCTTAAAGGAACACTAAAGGCAGATTTTTTTTTTGTTTGTTTAAATAACAAACATGTTATACTTACCTCCACTGTGCAGCTTGTTTTGCACAGAGTGTACCCTAACCCTGTCTTCTGGGGTCCCTCGGCAGCTGTCTCGGCTCCTCCTCGCAAAAGCTTTCCACTTTTGGTGGAAAGCTTTTGTGAGCGTGCTCCTGTGATACAGCGGCGGGCATAGCCGCCGACTGTATCACTCGGCCCCGCCCCCCGGTGCGCCACGTCATCCACTGTGATTGACAGCAGCGACGGCCAATGGCTGCGCTGCTATCAATCCGTCCAGCCTAGCCAATCAACGGGCAGGCTGGGAACCGAAGAGGATCACGTGGACGCGCGCGGGACTTTCGAGGGGTCAGGTAAGTAAAACGGGGGTTCGGGGGGGGGGGGGGCGGTACCGTCGGATGTTTTTTCACCTTAATGCATAGGATGCATTAAGGTGAAAAAACATTTACCTTTACAACCCCTTTAAGCTTTATTTCCTCTATTTTCCGCCACTTTGAATGGGAGTCCACTATGATCAAGAAGGTGTGTCCTCTGATCGGGCCTGCAAAGTCCAAGTGTAGGCGAAACCAAGGAACCGTGGGCCAAGTCCAGGGCTGGACGCACCCTCGAGGAGGGTCTCTTGCCGTTTGTGCACATCCAGCACAAGCATTCACATATGTTGTGATATCTGAGTCTAGGTTTGGCCACCACACATAGCCTCTGGCCTTTTGTTTCATACGTGTGCTCCCGGGATGACCAGTATGTAGCAAGTCCAGAATGTGTCTCCGGAGGGTCTGTGGAATGATCACTCGGTCTCCCCATAAAACACAGTTGCCAGCCACAGTTAATTCCATACGCCTACGGAAATAAGGTTCATACTCCTGTGTGACAGTTGCAGGCCAACGGAACGTACCCAGGAGAGTATGGTTTTCAGAAAGGTATCCTTGTTTGTATGGGCTGCTATCTCCCCAGAAGACAAGAAGGACAGGCTGGTGTAACGACAACTCTTGACCGGTGGAGAAGAGTCCATGGACCTCCCTGTCAGTCGGGACATAGCGTCCGCATTAGCATTGGCATCATGACCACGATACTGAATTTTGTAGCTGTATGCCCCCAAGAATAGGGCATAGCGTTGGAGGCGGGCCGCAGTAGTCTGGGAGATGCCTTTGTCAGGGCTAAAGATCTGAAGGAGTGGTTTATGGTCCGTCAGTATGGTGAATTCCCTACCATACAGGTAAAGATGAAACTTCTTAATTGCCCATATCAGCGCAAGAGCCTCTTTGTCAATGTGTGAGTAATTGCTTTCTGCTTTTGTCAAAGACCTGGAGGCAAATGCCACTGGTTTTTCTGACCCATCTGGTAAGATGTGAGATAGTACCGCCCCCAGACCATAGGGTGAGGCATCACAAGCCAAGGTGAGAGGCTTCTGGAGGTCATAGTGCACGAGCATGCGTGACGCCAACAGCTTCCGCTTAGAAACTTCAAAAGCACGTTGGCATGCAGCCGACCAGTCCCATCTGGAGTGTTTCTCCAAAAGCTTGTTCAACGGAAACAAGGTGTGTGCCAGATCTGGCAGGAATTTGTGGTAATAGTTCAGCAAGCCAAGGTATGATCGCAGCTGCTGGACGTTGGTTGGGGCTGGAGCTTTGACTAAAGCATCAACCTTGGCTTCCGTGGTGTGTATACCTTCTGCATCCACAAGGTGGCCACAAAACTCCAATTTAGGCACCATGAATTGGCATTTTGCTAAGTTCACTTTCAGACCCTGTTCTTGGAGTCTCGCCAACACAAGCTCCACATTCTGCTTGTGTTCCTGGTCGGTCAGTCCTGTAATGAGCATGTCATCTAGCAGGCACTGAGTGAAAGGAATGTCCGCCAAAATCTCGTCCATTTTTCGTTGCCAAATGGCTGGGGCAGAGGCTACCCCAAACACCATCCGATTATATTGATACAGTCCCTTGTGGGTGTTGATGGTCAGAAACTTGCGGGAAGAAGGATGGACCTCAAATTGTAAATATGCTTGTTTGAGATCAAGCTTGGTGAACTTTTGACCTCCTGCAAGAGAGGCAAAAATGTCATCTACTCTGGGTAGGGGATACTGGTCTATTTCCAGTTGAGAGTTCAGTGCCATGCGGAAATCGCCACAAATGCGCAAGTCCCCATTCGATTTCTTTACCGGTACAACTGGTGATGCCCACTCGCTGTGCTCTACCTTTGAGATGACACCTTGTTCCTCCAGCCGACTTAGTTCTGCTTCCACACCTGCTCGGAGTGCAAAAGGTACTGTCCGAGCTTTGAAGAACTTAGGCTGAGCGTTGGGTTTCAGCTTGAGTCTCACACAGTCATGCTTTATTTTTCCCAACTGGTCATCAAAAATCTTTGGGAACCGCTGCTTCAGGGACACCACCCATCCCTCATTATCTCCTAATGGAATGGTAACGGTGTTACAGGGACTTATGGCGATGTCTGGCATACCAAAGTGAGCAATCCAGTCTCTCCCAAAGAGAGGGGGTCCCCCATTTTCTAGGATATATAATGGCAGTCTCTTTGTCTGACCCTTGTACAATACCTTTACTTTTGCGTAACCCAGTGGGTGGAGTATCTGCTTTGAGTATGTCTGCAGTTTGATTGGTGTTGGGCGGACAGTTTTTCGGGTCTGAAGTTGTCTCCATTGTTTCTGGGTGATAACTGAAACTGCTGCTCCTGTGTCTACATCCATCCTGAGTTTCTTTCCCTCAATGGTTACATCTACAGTCATTGCGGAGGGTGCTGAATGCATATGATGTATGTCTAACCTGTGGAGCACTTGCTCATCCTCTGACTCAGATGATGATGTATATCTTCCCACCATATATGTCTTAGTCTTGGGGTTCAGAGGTTGTTTATCTCGCACCTTCTTGCTACGGCAAACTCGTTTTAGATGGCCGGTCCTACCGCAATTATGACATGTCTGATCCTTAAACCGGCAGACTTTGTGGTCATGGTCTGTATTGCCACAACGGTGGCAAGCTGACCCCCGGCTTGGTGGGGGTCTGTAGTTCCAGTTTGCGACAGTTGGCTTGACTACTGTTCTGAAAACTTCCTGCTTCACCTCTTCCCTTCTGCTCTGGGGGTTCAATTCCTCTGTATCTTTCACAGCCATTTCCATCACTGAAGCTATCTCAATTGCCTTTGTAAGGGTAAGGTCTTTCTCTGTTAACAGTCTCTTTTGTGTTGACTCACAATTCAGTCCCATGACAAACTTATCTCTCAGTGCAGTAGGTAGGTAGTCCCCAAAAGAACAGGTCGAGGCTAGTCTGCGAAGGGCGAGCACATAAACTTTAATCTCTTCACCTGTCTGTTGCTGCCTCTGATAGAAGCGAAATCTTTCTGCAATCTCTAATGGTTTAGGCTGGAAGTGATCCTCTAGCAGTGTCAGCAGCTCTGCCAATGCCTTAGCTGCTGGTTTTACAGGGGAAAGCAGATCCCTCAGAGTGTCATATGTTTTGGCCCCAACCACTGTCAGAAACACTGCTACTTGCCTGTTGTCTGGGATGGCATTTGCACTGAAATACTGTTCCAGTCTCTCAACCCAGGAAGTCCAGGATGTCTGTTCTCCATCAAACTCACTTAAAGCGGTAGTAAACCCCCGCCGATTATTTCTCTTTATCAATTAATATGTTACATAAGCGCACTGCATTGCATAGTACATGTAAAATTAGCAAAAACGAGGGCTGCAAATACCTTTTTCCTCCTGTTCTAATTCGCTCTATTTCCGGGTATTGAAAGCGCCATTGTTTGTGCTGCTTAATGATTCCTTATCTGTTGTCACTTCTGCCCTTACAGATTCCATGTTCAAAATCTCGTGCATGCGCCGTAGTGCCTTAAACCAAGCCTCGATCTCGTTCCTCAGTCTGCGGCTGCTGTATTGTTTCACTCCCCTGTGTGACGTCTTGTTCAGTCACACGGGGGAGTATCAGGAAGAAAACGCAATGAAAGAACGCGAGACTTCTCCTCTGTGCCTGACAGAGGGGAAGTTTGCTCAGTGTCAATTCCGGAATAGATTAAAATGAAAAACCGGCTGACTTTAGATGCCGGTGTTTAGGGGGGAAAGTGCGCAAGCGCGGTGACGTCATTAAAACAAAAATTACGATTTTAGAGCTAAATACAGAGGTGAGTACACTTTCACAGGCATCGATCAGCTGCCTGTGTTAATGGCTAGTTTTTAAGATAAAGTTGGCTACGAGGGTTTACAACCACTTTAATGTCCCGATTAATGACATTTTCCTGCTGGGATCTGTGATTGCTTTTATCCAGGTGACAATCCACAATGTCTTTGTCTCTCTCTCAGACTGATAGACACTTTGTAAATCCCATCCTCGTCGCCACTGTTATATCCTCTGTGTTGTGAGGGACACAAGACTCTGGGCTGGAACAATGGATGTTTATTCAGTACAGCCTGTACACTGCAACATGCATCTCAGGACATTACATATCACTCTGCTTCCTACATGTGGTCTCTCTAAGATGGCTACTATGCCCCTTGACCCTTGTCATCACTGCTGGGTGGAGCCAGCCTTAAAGTGCCAGTACATGTGAAACCCTTCAGGTATAACATCCTCTATGGGCACTTCAGGTGTACAGATGCTGGAACTCAGTGCAGGGATGGTGGGAGCCCCTCATAATGGACACAGCAGGTGTACATACCCGGGAACTCATGGTGGAAGCCCCTCATAAATATTCATTTGCTATCATCTTCCTGCTTCTCCTCTTGGCCAATCAGGAAGCGGGTCATAAGATCCGATTGGCCGAGAGGAGATGCGACTGTATTGGCCGGGCAGGGATAGGATATACAGGATATACCGGAAGATCCGGGAGATGGCTGCCCTCATTGGAGAAATCTCTCCGTGCTCTGCATCAGCGCCAACACAGAGCCCGAACACGTGAGTACCACCTGTAGGGGGGGGGGGGGGGGGGGGGTTTGTTTGCCCCCACAGACCTGGGAACTCAGCACAGGGATGGTGGAAAACCCTCATAATGGGCACAACAGGTGTACAGACCCAGGAGCTCAGCATAGGGATGGTGGGAACCTCTCATAATGGGCACAGCAGGTGTACAGACCCAGGAGCTCAGCACAGGGATGGTGGGAGCCTCTCATAATGGGCACAGCAGGTGTACAGACCTAGGAACTCAGCACAGGGGTGGTGTGAGCCCCTCATAATGGGCACTTCATGTGTGCGGACCTGGGAACTCAGCACAGGGATGGTGGGAGCCCCTATAATGGGCACTTCATGTGTGCAGACCTGGGAACTCAGCAGAGGGATGCTGGGAGCCTCTCATAATGGGCACATCAGGTGTATAGACCTGGAACTCAGCACAGGGATGGTAGGGACCTCTCATAATGGGCACAGCAGGTGTACAGACCTGGAACTCAGCACAGAGATGGGGTAAACCCATCATGATGGGAACAGCAGATGTACAGACCTGGGAACTCGGCACAGGGATGGTGGGAGCCCCTCACAATGGGCACTTCATATGTGCAGACCTGGGAACTCAGCACAGGGATGGTGGAAACCCTTCATAATGGGCACAGCGGGTGTATAGTCCTGGGAAATCAGCACAGGGAAGGTGGGAGCTCCTCATAATGGGTACTTAAGGTTTACAGACCTGGGAACTTGGCACAGGGATGGTGGGAGCTCCTAATAATAGGCACAGCAGGTGTAGAGACCTGGCAATGCATTGCAGGGATAGTGGAAACCTGTCATAATGGGCACAGCAGGTGTACAGACCTGGGGACTCAGCACAGGGATAGTGGGAACTCATCATAATAGGCACAGTAGGTGTGAAGACCCAAGAACTCACCACAGGGATGGTGGAAGCCCCTCATAACGGGCACAGTAGGTACGCAGACCCAGGAACTCACCACAGGGATGGTGGGAGCCCCTCATAATGGGCGCAGTAGGTGTGAAGACCCAGGAACTCAGCACAGAGCTCTCACCAATAGGGATAGAAGGGACTGTCATTTTAATTCACTAACATTTACTGAAAACTTGAAATATGAAATGAAATAAAAAGTTTACAATGCGACCGCCTACTGTGGACTAATGACAAGTTCTGATACCAGTACATATCCCAGCTCAGGAATAGTTCCAGCCAATTAATCAGCGGCAGTTAAGACGGAGTTATCGGGAGACAAAACGCTGCCGGCTGTGACAGTCAGATCATATTCCTGAGTTATGAGAATCTCTGGTTAGAGACTCCAAAAATATGAAAACCTTCAAAGCATAAAGCAATAAATCTCCGCCGTACAGTAACGGTACAATAAAGATAAAACACTGATGTCATAGCGTCTCCGGGATCCTTCAAGGTTTATCAGATTTTTGTAGAATACAGAAGTCATTTCAGGTTGCAATACGGTGGAAACAACATCAAAGGAGCAAAGGGCACAGGATGTATAAACTTTCTCTATGGATAAGTAACGTGGCTTGTTAACACTCCTTGTGTCCAGGAGGGGGTGCTGGTGTCCAGTGGGGTGGGGGATAGCTATCCACCTGCTTTGTAAAGCTGTAAAGATCTTTCATAAACCTTGCCATGGACCTTCAGCATACTAGTTTTAAAAGACAAAAGACTTTGCTCCATATTTAACATTTCAATCATTTTTATTTGTCACATGAATTATCTTGAGGGGATTCCAGCTGTGCATTGGGACTTGAGAGCGAGGTGAAGCATTTTGTCAGATTCAGATTGTTTCCCTCTCCCAGCATTAACTCAGCAGCTCAGCTCCTCCTGCTTCCCCCTCCTAGCACTGATTCCTCATCTCAGCTTAGCCTGCTCCCCACACTCAGCATTGACTCAGCAGCTAACCCTGCTCCCTACACCCAGCAGTGACTCAACAGCTAACCCTGCTCCCTACACCCAGCAGTGACTCAGCAGCTCAGCTCACCCTGCTCTGCACACCCAGAATTGATTCAGCAGCTCACCCTGCTCTGCACTCCCAGCAGTAATTCAGCAGCTCAGCTCCCAGCAGTGACTCTGCAAATCAACTACCCCTGCTCCCCCTCCCAGCAGTTAATCAGTAGCTTATTGACACTTGCATCCCATACCCAGCGGTGACCTAGCAGCTCAGCTCCCCCTTCCAGCAGCAACTCTGCAGCTCAATTCCACCTGCCCCCTCCCTCACACCCATGATTCAGTTGCTCTACTTCCAGCCTCATCTGACCTTCATTAGGAACAAGCAATCTGCCTTTCATTTTGTCTCTGGCCAGTCTGGCACTGGTCATGTTTAGTATAAGGAGACAGGTAGAGGAAGAGAATACAAAGAAGAAAAAAACCCACAACATCTCTGCATACTTCCAGATGGGGGAGCAGGGTGAGCTGAGCAGATGAGTCACAGTTGGGAGGGGGAAACATGGTGAGCTGAGCCAGCTGAGTCTCTACAGGGATGGGGGAGCAGAGGGAGCTGAGCTGCTGAGTCTCTACAGGGACGGGAGAGTTGAGCTGCTGAGTCTCTGCTAGGATGGGGGAGCATGGTGAACTGAGCTGCTGAGTCTCTATTGGGATAGGGGAGCAGGCTGAGTCTCTACTGAGTTGCTGAGTCTCTACTGGGATGAGGGAGCATGGTGAGTTGAGCTTTTAAGTCTCTACTGGGATGCTGGAGTAGGGTGAGCAGATCTGCCGAGTTTCTTGGGACAGGGGAGCAGGGTGAGCTGAGTTGCCGAGTCTCTCCTGGGATGGGGGAGCATGGTAAGCTGAGTTGCTGTGTCTCTACTGGGATGGGGGAGCATGGTGAGCTGAGCTTTTAAGTCTCTACTGGGATGCTGGAGTAGGGTGAGCAGATCTGCTGAGTTTCTTGGGACAGGGGAGCAGGGTGAGCTGAGTTGCAGAGTCTCTCCTGGGATGGGGGAGCATGATGAGCTGAACTGTTGAGTCTCTACTAGGATGGGAGAGCATGGTGAGCTGAGTTGCTGAGTCTTTACTGGGATGGGGGAACATGGTGAGCTTAGTAGCTGAATCTCTACTGGGATGGGGGAACATGGTGAGCTTAGTAGCTGAATCTCTACTGAGACGGGGGAGCAGGGTGAGCTGAGCTGCTGAGTCTTTACTGGAATGGGGAGCAGGGGGAGCTGAGCTGCTGAGTCTCTGCTGGGGGAGCGTTTCCTGAGCTGCTGAGAGAATGACTTTGTCTCTTTCAGTGCACTGGATGACCTTGTCCTGGCACTGAGTGGGAGGGGAGAGCAGGGTAAACTGAGCTGCTAAGTCATAGTTAGGAGCGTGGAGCATGGTGAGTTGAGCATCTGAGTCTCTGCCAGGGATGGGGTTTACTGAGCTGATAAGAGAGAATGACTTGGCCTATTTCAGTGCTTTAGTGCACTGGATGACCTTGTCCTGGCACTTACTGGGAGGGGAAGCTGAGATACTGAGTCCCTATGGGGAGAGTATGGCATGGTGATCTGAGCTGCTGGGTCTGTGCTGGGAATGAGGTTGCTGAGAGAATAAATTGACCTACCTCAGTGCTTCAATGCAATGGGTGAACTTGTCCTGGTGCTGGCTAGGAGGAGGGAGCATGGTAAACTGAGCAAACGAGTCACAGTTAGGAGAGGGGTACATGAGTCTCTGCTGGTGATGTAGGGGGAGCTGAGCTGCTGAGAGAATTGACCTGGCCTATTTCAGTGCTTCTGCTGTGATTGTTTGGTGATGAATTACTCCACAGTGCCCGCAGCTACTGAGGTCAGTGAGGACTTGTTCTAAAGCTCATTAACTACGTGGTAAGAATATGTGGATATGTAAGTCTGTGAATGTGTATTGCCTAGTCACAAGTTCCCTTTAAAGCTGAAAACTTGAAATCTTATATAAAAAAGCAGTATTGTAAGTGGCTGTCTTTAAGCTCTGTAACCTTCCACCATTTGTTCATTATTACATTTTGCCAAAGGTTATGCAAAGGGCAAGCGATTTAAAAAGGAGCTTCGAATAGCAGCAGAATAAGGAAAAAGAAACAAGATTTGGATTAATCTTGTCACATCATACAGATTTGTAAGAAATGAGCATGACACTAAAAGCTTTGTTTAGCGAGCATGGCGCTGCCTCTGCGAAATGAATCACTCTAATTGTTTAAAGCCGCTCTTCCTATTGTCATCATCATCAACCTAATGTAGGAAATAATGGCAAAGGTAGTAACATAACTGCGATGGTTGATTTCTATTAAATACGTACAAATAAATTGCTGCAATTATAGTACAGAATATAAAAGGTGTGAACATTATAAATCCACTGAAAACAAGAGGGGGAGGTGTGGGACTGTAAATGAGGCACATGAGTGGAACAACATATCAGATCAAAGACAAAGGTTTATTGAAAATATACAGAAGTTACACAAATATCTTGGCCAGCTGGCTCCATAAAAAGATATACAGTAAGTTAAAGGGTCACTAAAGGAAAAAAATGTTTTTGCTGAAATGACTGTTTACAGGGTACAGAGACATAAAAGTTAACTGATTCCTTTTAAAAATGATTACAAATAGATGAAAATCAATCATATAATGTGACTGCAGTTTAGTTTCACTTTTAAACTGTTTTCATGTTCCTGTGAGCTAAAGAGACACACAAAACAAAAACAAACAAATCCAGGGCAGTGTTTTGTTTTTAAAATGAATCTGATTGGTTCTGTTAAGTTTTAGACACACAGTAATGACAGCTTAGACCACCGTGAAAAGCTCCCAGTATGATGGTTATAAGGAAATAGACAACCAGGAAGTGTGGAGATCAGAGCAGAATTACAGCCACTTCAAAGCAAAAACGAGCAATGAGGACATGAAACCAGTAACTGCAGTAAGGTAAAGGAAGCTATTTAGCTAAAAAAAATATTTCCTTTAGTGACCCTTTAACATTAAAAATGAGTGAATCACATCATATATAATAACATAATGCATCTAACGTGGCCTGTTGGCTTAAATGACCCGCTGGTTCAACGTGTTTCGGCGACTATATCGCCTTATCGGGAGCAAATGCATGTAATCTGTAAAGACCTTGGGCCAGATCCACGAAGCAGTTACACTGGCGTATCTAGGTTGCTCCGGCGTATCTTTGTTTTGTATCCACAAAACAAGATACGCCTGAAGCTGGGCTAGATCCGACTGGCGTACGTCTTAGTACGTCGTCTGATCTAAGGTGCATATTTACGCTGGCCGCTAGGTGGCGCTTCCGTCGATTTCCGCGTTGAGTATGCAAATTAGCAAGATACGCCAATCCACAAACGTACGTCCGGCTGGCGCATTTTTTTACGTAGTTTTCGTAAGGCTTTTTTCGGCGTAACGTTACCCCTGCTATATGAGGCGTAGCCAATGTTAAGTATGGACGTCGGGCCAGCGTCGAATTTTCCGTTGTGTACGTCGTTTGCATAAAACGTTTACGAATAGGGCTTTGCGTAGAATGACGTTCACGTCGAAAGCATTAGCTTGTTGCGGGTTAATTTGGAGCATGCGCACTGGGATACCCCCACGGACGGCGCATGTGCCGTTTAGAAAAAAATTCATTTACGTTGGGTCAAGACGTATTAACATAAAACACGCCCCCATCACATCCATTTGAATTGTGGCCTCACAAAGCCTAGAGCCGCCTCTGGGGGTGCACTCACTTTTGTTACCAGCGGTTTAGACATTAATGGCTGTGTGTTGAGTTATTTTGAGGAGACAACAAATGTACACTGTTATACAAGCTGTACACTCACTACACAACATTGTAGCAAAGTGTAATTTCCTCAGTGTTGTCACATGAAAAGATAGAAGAAAATATTTACAAAAATGTGAGGGGTGTACTCACTTTTGTGAGATACTGTGTTTATCTCTCTCTCTCTCTCTCTCTCTCTCTCTCTCTCTCTCTCTCTCTCTCTCTCTCTCTCTCTCTCTCTCTCTCTCTCTCTCTCTCTCTCTCTCTCTCTCTCTCTCTCTCTCTCTCTCTCTCTCTCTCTCTCTCTCTCTCTCTCTCTCTCTCTATATATATATATATATACAGAATATAATGTACATATAAATATAAAAAATAAAAAATACTATTATATGGTTAATACCTCAAAGTGATATGAAAGGCTGAGTTTTTTTTTCTCTAAAAATGAAAACACATGTTATACTTATAAATATACAATAAAGCAATTTCCTTATCCATCTTTATCTTAATTAAAAAATAATAATATATACCTGACTAGGAATGTATACTTTCAGGAAATGTACAACCAACATTTTTTCCTAAATTGGAAACATTTTTAGCAAAATTGCCATTAAATATTTAAAAACATCCAAAACAATACCAATGTCTGTCTCTCTATATATAGACCTCATTATATCAGCTCTGTGTTTATTCTATACTTATCCTATATTGTACAGCGCTACAGTATAAGTTGTCGTTACATAAAGAAATAGTGATATCATTTTGCTGACCCCTCCATCTACCGGAATAATAGATTCCATACCCAGCAGTACTTGGCCAATGTATCTGTGAGTTCCTGTTTACCAGCAATGTGCTGTGATGTCCTGGGGGGGGGGGGAGGAGGGAAGGAGAGGGGGGGCCGGGCCCTTCTGGGGGGCTTTTCACACCTATTTTATTGCAGACGATAGGAAGTTCAAACTGGTGTAGCTGCTTCATGAATGTTTTATTAAAGCCTATCACGCTGGTGTGTGTGAGAGCAGAATGAGCTGGCAGCTGCCGCTCTGACAATGGCAATTGAGAAGCCCTTGGAGAAATATATATTAAAATAGGAAAAGGATGATTTTGGCCGTCCTTCATGTTTATGAACTTTCTTCACCAGTTATTGTCTTCTTTCATTAGGAGAAGTAATGACTGTGCAAGAGGGGCCTAACTATAAACACGGGGCCCCATCAGGGGTGGCTGGTGTTTTTTTGGGGGGGCAGCAAACGAGCACCCATCCCGAGCAGCACCCACCCCCGAGTGGAATCAACCCCCCCCCCCCCCCGCTGTTTGCTGGTCGGTCCAGCACTTACCCCATCATGGTGGGTGGCAGGCAGCGTGGTGCAGCGGCTCTGTGTCCTCTCCTCCATGGCGGCTTCCAGCTTCTCCCCTCCTCCTCCTAGGCATCCAATAGGATCGCCTGTCCTTTCAGCTAATCAGGTGACCGGTAGGGGTGCAACGGATCACAGTTGATCCGTGATCCGAACGGGTCGCCCCCTTCGGATCGGAACACACTGTGATCCGCGGATTTCCACGGCTCCGGAGCTAGGCCGAAGCCGCGGCCTTTCCTAATGTTACGGCGGCGGCTCCGGAGCTAGGCCGAAGCCGCAGCCTTTCCTAATGTTATGGCCGCGGCTTCGGCCTACCTCCGGAGCCGCGACCATAACGCTAGGAAAGGCTGCGGCTTCGGCCTAGCTCCGGAGCCGCCGCCGTAACATTAGGAAAGACCGCGGCTTCGGCCTAGCTCCGGAGCCGCCGCCGTAACATTAGGAAAGACCGCGGCTTCGGCCTAGCTCCGGAGCCGCTGCCATCTTGGTACACCCGGTGGCGGACCTCCTCTGTTTACACCCACAGAGGAGGAGCCCGCACTCGTGGGACACGCCGATCGTCTGTTGGTACTAGCTGGGGGGGCGGTCACTGTCCTGAGAAGGGGGGGTCACTGTCCTGAGAAGGGGGGGTCACTGTACTGAGAGGAGGGGGTCACTGTACTGAGAGGAGGGGGGGGTCTCTGTACTAAGAGGATGGGGGGGGGTCTCTGTACTAAGAGGATGGGGGGGGGTGTCTGCACCGAAGGGGTACTATAGTTGGTGGGGGGGGGAGATGTGGATATTACAGTGGGGGAGATTTTTTTTTTTGCCGATCCGAAAAATGATCCGATCCGTGACTCCTGATCCGAGGAACGATCCGAACCGTGAGTTTTTTGATCCGTTGCACCCCTAGTGACCGGTGTCAAAACCCGCTTCCTTATTGGCCAGGAGGAGGATCAGTGTTACAACTGCGAATATTGATTTGCTGTTGTAACACACCTGGGTGGGATTGGAGCGTACTCTCTGCGACCCGAGCTCACCCTATATTGAAGCCTATTCTAGCCTCTGGCTCTAATGGGTGCTTAAAAAAAAACGCCCATTGGAATCCAGAATGAGGAAAAAGGCCAGACGCATGGATGGAGCGGTGATAGACAGGAGTGCAGCGGCGCCCGTGCGCCCTTATTGGACGGGCTGCCCCTGGGCCTCATGGCAACATTTTGATGGGGGACCCCAACTAACTCTTTCTGTAGCAGCTAGCAGTATCAGCAGTGACAATATGGGGTAGATTTACTAAAACGGGAGAGTGCAAAATCTGGTGAAGCTGTGCATGGCAGCCAATCAGCTTCCAGCTTCAGTGCCTTCAATGAAGCTTTGACAATAAAACTTGAAAGTTGATTGGTTTCTATGCAGAGTTGCACCAGATTATGCACTCTCCTTTTTTTAGTAAATCCCTCCCTATATGTCATTGATCTACTTCCCACCCATAGATTTACTAAAACTGGAGAGTGCATAATCTGGTGCAGCTCTGCATAGAAACCAATCAGCTTTCAAGTTTTTTCAGCACTTATCCCGATATGATGCCTGCACCTACAGGCATCGTCGGGTATGATTTTTTTTACCCGGCGATTTAGTCACGTAATCACTTCTGTGGTGGCAGAAGGGCATACTTGCCAACAGTCCCGATTTTCTGTAAAGGTGTCAAAGCTGACCCCCACAAAAAAAATCTACTACCCTGTACTGGGGGAACCTGTACTGGTGGGGGGGGCAGATTTGTACTGGGAGGGACCTGTACTGGTGGTGTATCTGAGGGTGGAGATCTGTACTGAGGGAGGGGATCTTTACCAGAGGGAGGGAGGAGATCTGTACTGGGGGGATTTGGCTTGGAGATCTGTACTGTGGGGGGGATCTGTACTGGGAGATTGATCCATGTTGGGGGCACTGGGGGTGGAAATCTGTACTGGGGGAGGGGATTTTACTAGTGGGAGGGAGGATATCTGTACTGGGGAGATTTAGTTTTTCGGAGATCTTTACTGTGGGGGGGGGGGGGAATCTGTACTGAGAGGTAGCACTGTGTTGGGGGTACTGGGGGTGATCTATACTGGGTGATTCTGTACTGGGAGGTAGATCTGTGTTGTAGCTATGAGTAAGCATCTAACCACGATGTGAAACGCGTCAGTTAGTCCTTGTCTCTGCATGTCCACTTTTGGCTTTGGCTACATTTGCTTAATTTTTGGATGATTTTGCATTTGCATTGCATTGTTTGGATTTTATACTTTTTTTGTCATTTTTTACAATAAATTTGCTTTTGTAGAGTGCGGCAGTCCAGGATGGTTTCTTTGCTCCATGGATTAGTGCAGAGCCAGCACCTGTCAGTGTAACAGGGCGGCAGCGATCTACTGGTGGTGTAGGGCTTAGAGCGGTACACTCTCTACAGGTAAATCCGTAGGGATCATTACTAGTGGGAGGGGGAAGTTTCTCTTGGGTAGGGAGGTTTTTGTTGTACTGATCTGTACTGATCTGTGTGTTATGGACTCCTGTTAGATTCTTGTTTGTGGTCCAGTGATTAACCACTTAAGGACCGCCTAACGCCGATATACGTCAGCAGAATAGCACGGCTGGGCACAATCACGTACCTGATTGCATAAAGCCCAGCCGTGGGTCGCTCCCGCGACCTGGTCCGAAGCTCTGTGACCACGGGCGCGGGACTCGCAGACCCGATCGCCGCTGGAGTCCCGCGATCGGTCCCCGGAGCTGAAGAACGGAGAGAGCTGTGTGTAAACACAGCTTCCCCGTTGCGAATGGGGGGGATCTGTACTGGGGGAAACTATACTGGTGGGGGAGATCTGTACTCTTGGGGGAGATCTGTACTGGTGGGAGCTATACTGGTGGGGATGTAATCTGTACTGGGGGAAGTTGTTCTTGTGAAGATCTGTTCTGGTGGGAGGGTAGCTGTATTAGGGGGAATCTGTACTGGGGGAGGGATCTTTACTGTAGCGGATCTGTACTGAGGGAAAGATCTGCACTGGTGGGAGGGTAGCTGTATTAGGGGGGGGTCTGTACTGAGGAAGAGATCTGTACTGTAGCGGGGGGCAAGATCTGTACTGGTGGGAGGGTAGCTGTACTAGAGATCTGTACCGGGGATGGGGATCTTTACTAGAGGGAGGGAGGGAGGTGATCTGTACTGAAGGGAATTGGCTTTGGAGATCTGTACTGCGTTGGGGGGGGATCTGTACTGAGAGGTAGATCTGTGTTGGGGGTACTGGAGGTGGAGATCTGTACTGGTGGGAAGGTAGCTGTACTAGGGGCTCAGGCTCTGTACTGGGGGAGAGATCTATACTGGAGGAAATCTGTACTGAGGGAAAGATCTTTACTGAAGGAAGGGATCTTTACTAGAGGGAGGGAGGAGATCTGTACTGGGGGAATTTGGTTTGTACTGCGGGGGGGGGGGGGGGTCTGTACTGAGAGGTAAATCTGTGTTGGGGGTACTGGGGGTGGAGATCTGTACTGGGGGAGGGGATCTTTACTAGTGGGAGGGAGGAGATCTGTACTTAGAGGGAGCAGTACTGGTGGGGGGGGGGGGCTGTACTCGGGGAAGCTATACTGGTGGGGAAGATCTGTACTGGTGGGAGGGTAGCTGTACTAGGGGGGTAAGATCTGTACTGGAAGAGACCTGTACTGGGGGAGTCTCAGAAAGCTGGTCGTATGTTACCCAACATCACCAGTTTGGCAAATCTATAGTCAATACCCCCAGATAGAGATAATAAGCCCTGAATCAGATATTTTGATGTCCTTTCTAACCACTAACAATCACTTTGTGATTTAACAATGAAGAGACCTTCAGTAATTATTGTATTTTGAACTTCCTAACTCTCCTCTCCAACATCCACAATCTCTTATTGACTTCCAGAATAATGATTTTCTATCTTTTTCTGTCTGTGTAATTTATTTTTTTTCCTCCGCTGCTAAATATTTATTCCCAGCCCAGAAATGTCACAGCTATTTATAAAGTGCTGAATTATTCCTGTGCCTCTCAGCCATCCGGGGTGCTGGGAGTAGGACGGGGACGGGCTGCCCATTGTATCCCTGCACAATAGCTGAAATCACATTTATTTATGTAAAATTTCAGTGTCTGACCCCGGAGGAAAATGTATTTCTATTATACAATAGGAGGCAGATGTGTCTGGAAGTACATTAAATAGGAACTCCACTGTGCCGGGGCTACAATAGTTCTAATTTTAGATTTAAAAAAACAGCCGAGACACCAGTGTTGCCAACCGCCAGGATTTTTACTGGCAGCCAGTAAAAAATTTGGCACTTTTCTCCTGCCAGTAAATGCCAGTGACAAGAAAAAGTTGCCAGTAAAAAAATATGGCTATGACTTACTATATGAAAACCAAAGAAGAAATATGTTTTTTTGCCCTAATATCTACTTTAACCACTTGCCGACCGGCTAACGCCGATATACGTCGGCAGAATGGCACGGCTGGGCAAAGGGACGTGCCGCCGCATGCTCCGTGCCCGTGCTCGCGGAACCCGCAAACTCGATGTCCACCGGGTGCCCACAATCGTGTCACAGAGCTGCAGAACATGTAAACAAGGAATTTCCCTGTTCTGCCTAGTGACAGGACACTGATCTATTCTTCCTGTGATGTGCTAACACAGGTGAATTTACACACTTTGTTTGTGCGTTGATGTGCGTTGCATTCAGTGTTGCCAACCTACCAGATTGAAATTTACTGGCATGACACCCGAAATTTTCGGGCGCAGCCACGTTTTTACTGGCATTTCACAAAAGTTACTAAATTAAATTTTTAGGTGCAAATTTCAGTATTTAGGCTACAAGCAAGTATTCTAGGCAAATAGCAATATGATTTAAGGTAGATATTAAGGTAAAAAAACATATTTTTGTCATTTTCGCTATAATAAGGGCAAATTATTTAGTCACATCACCCTTTGCCTCCATCCCCCTCTGCCACCAACACCCCTGCCTTCACCCCCCTCTGCGGTGCCTCCAATCTCCCCCAGGCCCCCTGCCTCCAAAACACCCCCTGCCTCCATCATCTCCTGCCTTCATCCCCCTCTGCGGTGCCACCAACAACCCCTGTCTCCATCCCCCACCCTCTGCGGTGCCACCAACACCCCCTGCCTCCAATCACCCCCTGCCACTAACACCCCCTGCCTCCAATCTCCCCCTGCCTCCATCCCCCTCTGCGGTGCCACCGCAGCCACTATCACCCCCTGCCTCCAATCACCCCCTGCCTCCAATCTCCATGCGCAGTTCCAAGCCGAACAGATCTCGGCTATTTTTACTGGCACATTCCCGCAACCACGGACATTTACGAACGGGGGAAAAAAGTGCCCAGTTTTACGAACTGTCCGTAAAAATACGGATGGTTGGCAACACTGGTTGCATTGCGGTAGTCCATGCAAATGCAGGGCCTGACAAATTGGCTTTGAATCTAGGAGACGGCTACGAAAGTTAAGAGCCAGTTTTTAATTTAACTAACAAATCTTAACGGTGGGACATGCAACATGTCTGCCCCGAGACGACGTTGGGTGTGATGAAACGCGTAGGGAGGAGCTACGTGCTGACGTCACCGCGTATACGCAAGTCCCGGAAGTAACGGGCAGTTATCGAGAGCCGGCCGGCTTAAATGTTTTATATGCCGATTTTATCAACTATATTGTAAGTGCAATCTATTTTTTTTACTTTAATAAATTAATAAGGATCTACACTATGCAAGCCTTTTGTTTTTACATGGACTCACTGATCATGTAACACTGATACGAGGACAAGTATTGGTGAAGAGGCAGAGGGATTTGATGCACAGCACAGAGACCCGAGGCTGGGTAATAAGCCACAGGCGCTGTTGATCTCCTGTAAAGAGGGATCACTTAAATCTGGTGCGTTCTAGAGGTGGAGGCATCTTCCTATTCTATCTTATCCTCTCACTGCTTCTGGGGTGTTCGGATCAAGTATCACCGTGCATGAATTTATTGATACATCATTTTGGGCTTTTTTTGTCAAAGATTTATCAGCTATCACTTATCACATTTCCATTTGTCGCCACTGTGCCCATCAATTGTTGCCACTGTGCCATGCCAAACGCAGCCACTGTGCCATGCTATTGTCTCCACTGTGCCCATCAATTGCCGCCAGTTTGCCCCTAAAATGCTGCCAGATTGCCCAACCCCCGCCTGGCACTTACCTTTCTTGGTCAGCCATCCTCAGATCTTCCTCCATGATCCCTCAATGTAGTCCCGCCCTTGATGTTGCTTCAGCCAATCAGGTTATCGGTCACCAGATTCGGTGAACCTGATTGGCTGAGATGTGTGTCAGTGTTAACCAAGGGACGCACCCCCCGTGTGAACCATGGTTAACTCTTTGGAAGCCGATTACAGCCCTCAGGCTGTAATAGGAAAGCCTATCAGAGCCGCTGGCTCTAATAGACACTTCCAAAGCCAACCAGCTGCCGTTATTCAGAAGGCCGGCGCTCGCCAGGGGGCCGGCCATCTGAATAGTGGACGGCAGCGGCGACAATACATAGATTCATGCAATGCATGAATCTATGTATTGTTTTTCAGTGGCAGTGCAGGAGCGAGAGGGGGCGGCGCTCTTGCACCCTCTATGGACGCACCGCCACTGCATCTATCACTGTTGATGACGTTTCATTCATCAGCTTGACTTAATTTTTTTATAGGGACATGTAACATGTTCCTGAAGGTGAACTTATCCTTGAACCTTTTCACAGCCAGAGGCATTTTTTGCGTTTTTTGCACACATGTTTAACCACTTCAGCCCCAGGCCATTTGGCTGCCAAAGGACCAGGCAACTTTTTGCGATTCGGCACTGCGTCGCTTTAACTGACAATTGCGCGGTCGTGCGACGTGGCTCCCAAACAAAATTGATGTTCTTTTTTTCTCACAAATAGAGCTTTTTTTTGTGGTATTTGATCGCCTCTGCGGTTTTTATTTTTTGCGCTATAAACAAAAATAGAGCGACAATTTTGAAAGAAAGCAATATTTTTTACTTTTTGCTATAATAAATATCCCCAAAAATATATATAAAAAACGTTTTTTTTCTCAGTTTAGGCCGATACATATTCTTCTACATATTTTTGGTAAAAAAAATTGCAATAAGCGTTTATTGACTGGTTAGCGCAAAAGTTATAGCGTCTACAAAATTACTAGCAATGGCGGCGATCAGCAATTTTTATGGTGACTGCGACATTATGGCGGACACATCGGACACTTTTGACGCTATTTTGGGACCATTGTCATTTATACAGCGATCAGAGCTATAAAAATGCACTGATTACTGTGTAAATGTGACTGGCAGGGAAGGGGTTAACCACTAGGGGGCGAGGAAGGTGTTAAGTGTGTCCTAGGGAGTGATTCTAACTGTAAGGGGGTGGGCTACAAGTGATATGACATTGATGACTGCTCCCGATGACAGGGAGCAGTAGATTACTGTCCTGCCACAAGGCAGAACAGGGAGATGCCTTGTTTACATAAGCATCCCCCCCGTTCTGCAGCACAACCACACAGCGGCAAATTTAAAGGGACGTACCAGTACGCCCATTTGCCTGTCTGTGCCATTCTGCCGACGTAAAAGTGCGTGCGCTGGTCGGCAAGTGGTTAAAAAATAATTTTAGGCCTGAAGATTATATGAAACCTCCAAAGAATGATATATTTTCTGAAAGCAGACACCCTAGAGAATAAAATAGTGGGAGTTCCAATTTTTTATGTTCATTTTAGGGAGCACAAAAATGCAATAAATTACCCAATTTCTTGGTAAAATATAAAAGCAGAGGTTGCACCAAGTAAATATATACCCAACATGTCAATAGCCTATATTTTCCATAGGTGATGATTTAAAATCCCCCTCTAGGTCATCAGTTTAGTTTTATGAAGAAGGTTTGGCGCTAGAATTATTGCTCTCATTCCGGTGATGCGATATGTAGCATGTGTTTCGCAATGAACGATTTCAGGGCGTTGGATGCAGTGGTGGCCGGTGCCGCCGGTTCTAATCACCCGCTTAAAAAAAACTAAAACCTGCATGTAATTTATTTGAATTGCAATCATATCTAATTTTATTCTGTTTGAAATTGTAATTTTGGAAGATGGTTATATTCTTTATATTCCATGTTATTCTATTGTTTTTTCTATTATATTCTTTTATTTTCTATTCTGTTCTTTTCTATTATATTCGAAAATGATTAGATTGTTATTTTTTCTATTCTTTCTATTGTTTATTCTATTCTTATATATTCTATTTTATTTTCTACTCTATTCTTTTCTATTGAAATTCAAATCTATTTGAAATGCGATATTCTGAAGATGCTTATATTCTTTCTATTCTATATTATTCTATTCTATTCTTTTTCTATTCTATTTGAATCTATTCTTTTCTATTCTATTCAAATTAATGTTATTTGAATTTTGGGATATGGTTGTATTCTTGTATTTTCTATTCTTTTCTATTGGAATTTAAATGCATTCTATATTTGAAATTAGAATTTCAGAAGATGGTTATATTCTTTCTATTATATTACATTCTATAATTTTTTGTATCCTATTCTATTTCTTTATTTTCTATTTTATTTTATTCTGTTCATTTAATTTCTATTCTATTATTTTTTTGTTTTTTTATTCTATCCCTTTTTTTTCTATTACATTTGTTTCAATTTCTTTATTTTGCATTCTGTTCTGTTTTACTCTATTGTGTTCTAGTCCTATATTTTCTATTACATTATTTTCTATTCTATTCTATTTTGTAATTTTTATACAATTCCTTTATTTTCTAGTCTATTTTATTCTCTTAGAATTAGATAGATTTAGATTAGATTTTATTCTCTTAAATTAGAATTAGATTTGTAAACTATTCAAATTCGATTCAAAAACAATTCAAATTTGTTTTCAAAAAACAATTTAAATTCAATTCAAAAACAATTTAAATTTGAGTCAAAAACTTTCAAATTCGATTTGAAAACTATTTAAATTAGATTAAAAAACAATTCAAATTCTATTAAAAAAACTATTCAAATTCGATTAGAAAATTATTCAAATTAGATTCCAAAACTATTTTATTATTTCCTATACAATTACTTTATTTTCTATTCTACTTTATTCTCTTCAAACATGATTCAAATTTGATTTGAAAACTATTTAATTTTATTATTTTCTATACAATTATTTCCTATTCTATTTTATTCTCTTAGAATTAGATAGATTTAGATTAGATTTTATTCTCTTAATTTAGAATTTGTGCTGATAGTTTATCAGTGCAGCCCCCCCCCTCGGATCACTGCACAGGACCACCAGCATGCCGCCCAAGACCACCGGGGATGGGCATCCACACTGGACCACCAGGTATGCCCCCTTGACCACCAGGGAATGCCAATCGGTGCCAAGGCAGCTGCCAATCAATGCACATTCAAAATCCCTGCCAGTGCCAGTGCCACCAGGGATACCCATCAGTGCTGAATATCAGTGCCGCATGTCAGTGCCCATTAGTGCCATGTATCGATACCCATTAGTGCACATCAGTGCTGCCCATCAGTGCCCAGCAGTGCCGACAAATCAGTGCCCATCAGTGCCGCCTATCAATGCCACCCATAAGTACCCATCATTGCAGCCTTTCAGTGCCCATCAGTGACGCCTATCAGTGCCACCCATGAGTGCCCATCAGTGCCACATATCAATGCCCATCAGTGCTGCATATCAGTGTCACCCAACAGTGCCGCCTACCAGTGCCCATCAATGCCGCATATCAGTGCCCGTCAGTGCCACCTCATTGGCGCCGCCTCATTGGTGCTGCCTTGTCAGTGAAGGAGAAAACGTACTTATTTACAAAAGTTTATAACAGAAAAAAAAGAAAAACTGATTTATTTATTTTTCAAAATTTTCAGTCTTTTTTTATTTGTATAGCAAAAAATAAAAAACCCCAGAGGCGATCAAATACCACCAAAAGAAAGCTCCATTTGTGGGAACAAAATTATAAAAATTCTGTTTGGGAGCAGTGTAGCATGACCGTGCAATTGTCATTTAAACAGGGCAAAAAGCTGAAAATTGGCTTGGGCAGGAAGGGGCATAAGTGCCTGGTATTGAAGTGGTTAAGATTAGATTTTATTGTCTTAAATTAGAATTCGATTAAAAAACTATTCAAATTCAATTTGTAAACTATTCAAATTCGATTCAAAAACTATTTTATTATTTTCTATACAATTATTTTTTATTCTATTTTATTCTCTTAGAATTAGATAGATTTAGATTAGATTTTATTCTCTTAAATTAGAATTTGATTCAAAAACAATTCAAATTTGATTCAAAAACTATTCAAATTCGATTCAAAAACGATTTAAATTTGATTCAAAAACTATTCAAATTTGATTCAAAAACTATTCAAATTTGATTTGAAAACAATTCAAATTCGATTCGTAAACGATTTTATTATTTTCTATACAATTATTTTCTATTCTATTTTATTCTCATAGAATTAGATAGATTTAGATTAGATTGTATTCTCTTAAATTAGAATTTGATTCAAAAACTATTCAAATTCGATTCGTAATTTTCTATACAATTATTTTCTATTCTATTTTATTCTGGTAGAATTAGATAGATTTAGATTAGATTTTATTGTCTTAAATTAGAATTTGATTCATAAACTATTCAAATTTGATTAGAAAACTATTAAAATTCTATTTGAAAACTATTCAAATTAGATTCGAAAACGATTTCATTATTTTCTATACAATTATTTTCTATTCTATTTTATTCTCTTAGAATTAGATAGATTTAGATTAGATTTTATTCTCTTAAATTAGAATTTGATTTGTAAACTATTCAAATTCGATTCGTAAACTATTCAAATTTGATTTGTAAACTATTCAAATTCGATTCAAAAACTATTCTAATTCAGTTTAAAAAGTATTCAAATTTGATTTGAAAACAATTCAAATTCGATTCGTAAACGATTTTATTATTTTCTATACAATTATTTTCTATTCTATTTTATTCTCGTAGAATTAGATAGATTTAGATTAGATTTTATTCTCTTAAATTAGAATTTGATTCAAAAACGATTCAAATTCGATTAAAAAATTATTCAAATTTGATTCAAAAACTATTCAAATTCGATTAAAAAATTATTCAAATTTGATTTGAAAACAATTCAAATTTGATTCGAAAACGATTTTATTATTTTCTATACAACTATTTTCTATTCTATTTTATTCTCGTAGAATTAGATAGATTTAGATTAGATTGTATTCTCTTAAATTAGAATTTTATTCAAAAACTATTCAAATTTGATTTGAAAACTATTCAAATTCGATTCAAAAACAATTCAAATTCGATTCAAAAACAATTTAAATTTGATTCAAAAACAATTCAAATTCGATTCGAAAACGATTTTATTATTTTCTATTCTATTCTATTCTCGTAGAATTAGATACATTTTGATTAGATTTTATTCTCTTAAATTAGAATTTGATTAAAAATCTATTCAAATTTGATTAGTAAACCATTAAAATTTGATTAAAAATATATTAAAATTTGATTCAAAACATTTTCAAATTCGATTAAAAAATTATTAAAATTTGATTTGAAAACAATTTAAATTAGATTCGTAAACTATTCAAATTTGATAAAACAAAAATTCAAATTCGATTTAAAAACTATTTAATTATTTTCTATACAATTCCTTTATGTTCTATTCTTTTATATTCTCTTAGAATTACACAGATTTCGATTACATTGTATTCTCCTAAATTAGAATTTGATTCGTAAACTATCCAAATTCAATTTCTAAACTATTCAAATTAGATTCAAAAACAATTCAAATTTGATTCAAAAACTATTCAAATTCGATTAAAAAATGATTCAAATTCGATTCATAAACTATTCAAATTCAATTCGTAAACTATTCAAATTCGATTCAAAAATTATTTAAATTCAAACCAAAAACTTTTCAAGTTCAAATTATTAAAAACAATTTAAATTCAATTTAAAACTATTCAAATTCGATTTGAAAACTATTCAAATTCGATTCAATTCGATTTTTTTTTCCAAAATATTAATTCATTATTTCAGATTTGCTTAATTTTGTTATTATTGTAACTCTGAAATTCACATACCTCTAAATTCCTGAATAACAGAAAAGTTGTGTGAATTTTAATTTGGGAAAAAAGGAATCGCACGTGTCTATTATCCAGTGTAACGTTCAGAATTGCAGAAAACGCTGAAGAAAATAATACATCTGATTGGAGGTCCAGTTTAGCGTCCAGCATTGCAGAAAACACTGGGGCAGATTCACATAGATTTAGAAAGGCGCAGCGTATCAGAGATACGCTACGCCGCCGTATCTTACCTGGCTTTAAGTCGAATCCAGGAAGATTTTGCGCCGTAAGTTATGGCGGCGTAGTGTATCTCTCAGCGCGTAATTCAAATCGGCGGTTGGGGGCGTGATTCATTTAAATGAAGCGCGTCCCCGCGCCGATTGAACTGCGCATGCTCTGTTTCGAAATTTCCCGCCGTGCTTTGCGCGAAATGACGTCGCAACAACATCATTTTTTTAACTTAGACGTGACTTACGTCCATCCCTATTCATGGACGACTTACGCAAAAAAAAAATTCTAATTTTGACGCGGGAACGATGGCCATACTTTAACATGGCAAGTCTATCTATACGCCGCAAAATAGCAGCTTTAACTATACGCCGGGAAAAGCCAACTAGAGACGACGTAAGAGAATGCGACGACCGCGCGTACGTTTGTGGATCGTCGGAAAAAGCTAATTTGCATACCCGACGCGGAAAATGACGCAAACTCCACCCAGCGGACGCCGAAGTATTGCATCTGTGATCCGAAGGCGTTACGAAGCCGTACGCCTGTCGGATCAAACCCAGAAGCCGTCGTATCTTGGTTTGAGGATTCAAACTAAAGATACGACGCGGGTAATTTGAAAGTACGCCGGCGTATCAGCAGATACGCCGGCGTACTTGCTCTGTGAATCTGCCCCACTGAGGGGATAAATAGAAATTTTCTGCCTTCACGTGAAATTCCTCTTTATAATCAAAGGAACATTTATTGAAATAATTGAGATGGAAAAGAATTGGAAATCAATCATGGAATGTCTCATCACCACACATATAATAAAGAGACCTTTTCCCGGGATTTTCGGCTCTATGGACTCCGCAGTCATTTCTCCTTCTCAGCAACATGAAAAATAAGCGCGGATCCTTGTCAGCGTCTCCCTTGGATTGGTGGATTTCCGGAGGCGCTGACTCTCCCTCGCCTCCCGCAGAGTTTAATCAGCCTCCCAGCTGGAGGTCGGTAACAGCAGGGTTTTTTTTTAGTTGCCAATAAATGATCTCCCGCTGCTGAGAGAGACCATTCCGGTTCTTATAAGAATGTCGGCTACGGCGGATCTTGGGTTTTCTCATTTATGTCTTTTCGATAAGTTGATAACTGCCAATTACACAGCCAGAGCTTCCATGAGGACCCTGAAGATGTATTTTACGCTAAGATTAAGCTATTTACTATGTGCTAGAAAAGACGGCTTGACGATTCTCGGCTTGTCTCAGAAGTGCGTGGATGAAAATCGCCATGAGGATGTGGTCTATGGCTTGTCTCCCCAATGTCTCTTATTTTTAGTGCCCTATTGTTGGTATCAGTGAGAACAATTGTTCCCCTTCATTGGTGTCAGTGGGCAGAACAGTGCCCCATCATTGCTGTCAGTGGGAGGAATAGTGCCTCATCATTGCTGTCAGTGGGAGGAATAGTGCCTCATCATTGCCGTCAGTGGGAGGAATAGTGTCCCGTCATTGCTGTCAGTTGGAGGAATAGTGCCTCATCATTGCTGTCAGTGGGAGGAATAGTGTCTCATCATTGCTGTCAGTGGGAGGAATAGTGCCTCATCATTGCTGTCAGTGGGAGGAATAGTGCCTCATCATTGGTGTCAGTGGGCAGAACAGGGCCTCATCATTGATGTCAGTGGGAGGAATAGAGCCTCATCATTGCTGTCAGTGGGAGGAATAGTGCCCCATCATTGCTGTCAGTGGGAGGAATAGTGTCCCATCATTGCTGTCAGTGGGAGGAATAGTGCCTCATCATTGCTGTCAGTTGGAGGAATAGTGCCTCATCATTGATGTCAGTGGGAGGAATAGTGCCTCATCATTGATGTCAGTGGGAGGAATAGTGTGCCTCATCACTCATTTCCCCTAGTGAGGCCACCCCCCCTACAGTTAGAACACACCCAGGGAACATACTAAACCCCTTCCCCGCCCCTAGTGTTAACCCCTTCCCTGCCAGTGGCATTTTTATAGAAATCCAATGCATTTTTATAGCACTGATCGCTATAAAAATGCCAATGGTCCCAAAAATGTGTCAAAAGTGTCCGAAGTGTCCGCCATAATGTCGCAGTACCGGAAAAAATCGCTGATCGCCGCCATTACTATAAGAAAAAAATATTAATAAAAATGCCATAAAACTACCCCCTATTTTGTAAACGCTATAACTTTTGCGCAAACCAATCAATAAACGTTTATTGCGATTTTTTTTTACGAAAAATATGTAGAAGAATACGTATCGGCCTAAACTGAGGAACATTTTTTTTTAAATATTTTTGGGGGATATTTATTATAGCAAAAAGTAAAAAATATAATTTTTTTTCAAAATTGTCGCTCTATTTTTGTTTATAGCGCAAAAAATAAAAACCGCAGAGGTGATCAAATACCACCAAAAGAAAGCTCTGTTTGTGGGAAAAAGAGGACGCCAATTTTGTTTGGGAGCCACGTCGCACGACCGCGCAATTGTCAGTTAAAGCGACGCAGTGCCGAAACGCAAAAAGTGCTCTGGTCTTTGACCAGCAATATGGTCCGGGGGTTAGGTGGTTAATAACACTTTAATAGTGAACATATCCTTTAAAACAAATACTGACTAAGAACGGGGCTTAGTAGCTTATCTATCAGACACATCCACGTCTACCACATCTCAGGCCAAAGATTTGACTCAGAGAATTGGAGTTCACAGTAAAAGCCGAGAACCGTCAATTTTTACATTATCCCCATTCATTTCTTGTGATCGCCAACTGAGCCGCAGTCAGTGATGAGACGTCAGTAACTCATTGATTTTCATTTTTTTCCCATTCACAGCGTGTCACAGGAGCGTGCGGCGACATGTCATTCATTATCTGTAGAAACTCCTAAGCTAACATCGAGTATATAAATTAGAACCTCATTCTCCCTATTCAACAACCAGAACAGCCATTTAATCATATCTCACTGTGCTCTGTACATGTCGGGTTTAACCAGCTCAGCTCCGGAAGATTTTACCCCCCTAATGACCAGGACATTTATTACTATTCAGCACTGCGATACTTTAACTGGTCATGCAGCGCTGTACTCAAGCTACATTTATGTCATTAAGAGAGTTCCCTTCACTGGAACTAAGGGGCCAAGCCCAACCCCGGAAAAACAACCCCACACCATAATCCCCCCTTTTAAGGAGTCAGCATACCAAGACATTTTGGACAATTTCATGCTCCCAACTTTGTGGGAACAGTTTGGGGACGACCCCTTCCTGTTTCAACATGACTGTACACCAGTGCATAAAGCAAAGTCCATAAAGACATGGATTAATGAGTTTGGGGTGGAGGAACTTGACTGGCCTGCACAGAGTCCTGACCTCAACCTGAAAGAAAACACCTTTGGGATGAATTAGAGTGCAGACTACTAGCCAGGCCTTCTCATCAAACATCAGTGCCTGACCTCACAAATGCACTTCTGGAAGAATGGTGAAAGATTCCCATAGACTCCCTCCTAAACCTTGTGGACGGCCTTCCCGGAAGAGGTGAAGCTGTTATAGCTGCAAAGTGTGGGCCAACTCAATATTGAACCCTACGCACTAAAACTTACACGGCCGCGTAACGTAAATGTCATACGTTACGCCGCCGCAGTTTTGCGCGCCCCTACCTGAATCCACCCCACTATTCCTATTACAAGGGATGTTACATTCCTTGTAATAGGAATAAAAGTGATTAAAAAAATTTAATTATATAAAAAAAAAAATTAAATGCCCCTACCCCCAGTAGCTCGCGCCCAGAAGCGAACACACACGTAAGTCCCGCCCACATATGTAAAACCCCGCTAAAACCACACATGTGAGGTATCGCCGCGTGCGTTAGAGCACCAGCAATAATTCTAGCACTAGACCTCCTCTGTAACTCTAAACTGATAACCTGTAACAAAAAAAATAAGCGACGCCTATGGAGATTTTTAAGTACTGAAGTTTGGCGCCATTCCATGAGTGTGCGCAATTTTAAAGCGTGACAAGTTAGGTATCTATTTACTCGGCGTAACTTCGTCTTTCACATTGTACAAGAAAATTCAAGAGAAAGCAACCATAAAAAAGACATCTAACCGCCCATGTTTGTGAGTCCAGGTTCCAGTGACACGTTTTCATTTTCTGCCGTTTCACATAATAATTTGTATTTCCAGGACAAGCTTTTGTTTTGGGCAGAAAGGAAACCCTTTTCCAATGTTAATAGCAGTTATCTCAATAAACCTTTCTCTTTCTATGTCATATTTTCCTGCAGAAATTGCTGCTTTCACCTACTGGAAGGTTTCATAATTATTAGTATCCTGCGCTCAGCCTGGCAGTTTGAAATGAAAGGACCATTTATAGGAAGACCTTGGGTTGTTCCCCAGAATGGTCCTTTCATTTCAACGGTAATGTTTGCCTGACAGGGGCCCTGCAAGATTTAATTAGACTTTGTCCCCATGCAAATCACGGCTCTGGTCTGAGCTCGAAAAATGGGAAGCCGAAATTATCCGAAATATCAAAGCGTCATGAAGCTGCAATATTCCTCCAGCAACACAGGTATAGATGAATGTTGGCTTTCTATACTTTTGAAAAGTTTTTTAACCACTTAAGGACCGAGCCTCTTTCTGAGATTTGGTGTTTACAAGTTAAAAACTGTTTTTTTTTTGGCTAGAAAATTACTTATGTAGTGCCTGGTTACTTAACCACTTAAGGACCGGACCAATATGCTGCTAACTGACCCAAGGGGTTTTTACAATTCAGCACTGCGTCGCTTTAACAGACAATTGCGCGTTTGTGTGAGGTGGCTCCCAAACAAAATTGGCGTCCTTTTTTCCCCACAAATAGAGCTTTCTTTTGGTGGTATTTGATCACCTCTGCGGTTTTTATTTTTTGCGCTATAAACAAAAATAGAGCGACAATTTTGAAAAAAATGCAATATTTTTTACTTTTTGCTGTAATAAATATCCCCCCAAAATATATAAAAAACTTTTTTTCCCCTCAGTTTAGGCCGATACGTATTCTTCTACCTATTTTTGGTAAAAAAAATCGCAATAACCGTTTATCGATTGGTTTGCGCAAAACTTATAGCGTTTACAAAATAGGGGATAGTTTTATTGCATTTTTATAAATTTTTTATTTTTTGCTACTAATGGCGGCGATCAGCGATTTTTTTCGTGACTGCGACATTATGGAGGACACTTCGGACAATTTTGACACATTTTTGGGACCATTGTCATTTTCACAGCAAAAAATGCATTAAAAATGCATTGTTTGTTTAGGGGGCGTGGCCGGGATGTGAACGAGACCAGACGTGTGCTAGCTGAGCTCCGCTCCTACCATTATCCTGGGCAGTTTTTCAGCGCTGTTTCCTTCTTCCAGTATCCATCAGCCTGACACCCTGGGGCGCAGGAAGGCACCCGGTACTCCGAGACCCCCTCCACTGTCTCCGGGTAAGCTACGCTCCTCCGGGGGGACAGGGGATCGAGCCGCGGCGGCCATCTTGCCCACGAGGCTTCCAGCACAGGAGATGTCGGCTGCCTCTCCAGCCTCCCATAATCCGCAGCCATCCCACGCCGCCTCGCATGCTGAGCTTCTGGCGGCGATCAAGGAGGGTCGGGATTCAGTCATGGTCAAAATTGACCACCTAGTTGCGGATGTCAGCTTGATCCGCCATGACATGGACAAATTTAGGGCCCGCTTCACGGAGGCGGAGGGCCGCATCTCACAGCTGGAGGATTCCACACGAGCTGACTCCAGAGACCTGCATGCCTTGCAACTCCAGGTTAAGGCCCTCCAAGAGAAATCTATAGACACCGAAAACAGGCTCAGGAGGAATAATATTAGGATCCTTGGCCTCCCTGAGAGGGCGGAGGGCCCCAGGCCTGCTGAATTTACTGAGACTTTCCTGATTGACCTCCTGGGCCTGCCGGCCATGCCGCCTACCTTCGTTGTGGAAAGAGCTCACCGGGTCCCCCCCAAGCCTCCGATCCCGGGAGCCCCTCCTCGGCCTTTCCTCCTCCGCCTGCTGAACTACCGGGACAGGGACCGTATCCTTGCTGCTGCCAGAGAGAAGAGAGACCTGCTCTACAATGGGGCCAAGATCATGTTGTTCCCTGACTACTCTCCAGAGGTGCAGCACCGACGCCGCTCCTTCACAGAGGTGAGAAGATGCCTGAGGGATCAAGGCCTCAAATTTAGCCTACTCTATCCCAGCAAGTTGCGAGTGATCGACGGGGACCGCACACGCTTCTTCATGGATCCAGAGGCGGCCATGTCGTGGCTGGAGAGTCGCTGAGGATCTTCACTTCGTGGCAAGTATCCTCCTTTGTTGCCCACTTGGCTCCCCCTGAGATGTCATTGCCACCTCTCCGATACTGCCCCTGTGCCTGCACTGGCTCCCATCCCCTGGATGCATCCTTTTTCTTTTTCTTTTTTTTTGCTTTTATTGCTGTTCACATTTTTATTTTTTGTTCCCTCCATATGTGTCGCACAGGCCTGTTTTGCAGTAACCGGGGCTGCCCCCCCCTCCCCCCCCACTTCCCATACTGGTGGATATGCGGGTAGACTGGCCTACACGCGATGATTCCTGTCACTAGACTCTAGATTCGCCATCCTCTCCCTGCTCCCTATGCATATGCCGGTGGTCCCATTCCCAAATTGTATTGTTTTTTTGCCTCGTATTTTAATTATTACCTTCCATCATTTCTCTCCCTGTCTACCTATGTAACCCCGACCTCCCACAGGCCCCCCCCTCCTTCATAGACTCTGGGAAGCGGCAGCTATGCATTGGTATGTTCAGGACTCAGCTCTCTTATGATCCATAGGAGCGGTGGCTGCTCAGTGCACAAGCTAGGATACACTTTTTTTTTTTTTTTTTTTCTTCTCGGCCCAAGGACGTGGTGGCACTCCAGGTTGCTACCCCCCCCCCCCCTGTGTAAATCGCCCCCCCCCCCCGCTGTTGTGTTTGAGTTTTCTTCCCCCACACTTGTTTTGGCGTTTGGACACGTTTGATATCAATAGCCTGGACACCGACCGTCGGTCTGTGCTATACCCGCTGCCCGGGTACCAAGTAGGCGACCTGGCGCCTGTTGTGTAGGGCCCCCAATTTTTAGGGGCTCATTTACACCCTTTTTTTTGACTGTTTTTTGGGGAAAAACTATTCCCGCCCCTCCTGACCGTTGTTCGGGGGCCGGGACATAGTAGGATAGGCACTCAGTGCCTGGGAATGTTGTTCTTCTTGTTGTATGTTCAGTGTGATAAGCTCAATGACTTTTACTGCCTTTTAAATGTGCCATACATGGATATTTGCAATGTACAGTGCTATGTGCTTGGGATCTTGCTGCCCCTGGGATACCCTGGGGTGTACCTAGATAGCTATCCTTTCCATTATCCGCCTATTCCACCGAATGGCTGATCGCTCACCTGACTCATTCTCCGTCCTTTCTTGGAATGTCAGGGGCCTAAACTCCAAGTTCAAACGTGCCACCCTCTTCCAATACCTAAAAACCCGCTCACCCCAGCTCGTTCTGCTTCAGGAGACTCATCTTATGGGCAGCAAGATCCTAACTCTTAAAAAGCCATGGGTTCAACGGGCGATACATGCTACTTATTCTACCTATGCCAGGGGGGTGTCAATCCTTATCCACAAAAATTTCCCTTGTGTGATTGAGGAGGTCCGAACAGACCCCTTAGGTAAATACGTGATATTGGTCTTCACGCTCTGGGCTCAGAGATACATCATTGCTAACCTCTACATCCCCCCCCCCTTCTCGCCTGCTTTACTGTACGAAGTGATGGATAAGATTACCCCGTTCTGTCCGGGGAGGGTTCTGATAATGGGGGACTTTAATTCTATACTGTCACAGGATTTAGATAGACCAATGCCACCTAAACATAGATCCCTAGACCTGCCTGCCTGGGCTCAGGCGATGGGTCTGGAGGAGATCTGGAGATGGAAGCACCCAGGGGCGAGGGCTTATTCGTGTTTTTCGGCTTCCTACAAGACGGCGTCTCGGATAGATTTGGCCTTCTCCAACCCCGCACTGTTAGCGGATGTGTTGGGGGCGGAATATCTATCTAGCGGGCTGTCAGATCACAGTCCCTTGGTTGTAGAGCTCCGGTCGCCGACATCGCGCAGTGCTGCGCTTTGGAGGCTGGGAGCGCAGTGGATCACTCACCCTGACATAGCTGAAAACTTACCCCCCTACTCTCTGAGTTCTGGGTACATAACACAGGAACTTCCTCCCCCGGAGTTGTCTGGGATGCCTTTAAGGCATACACTAGAGGGCACTACATCTCCTCCATAGCCAATGTCAAAAAACAACACTTGGCCCAGACTCGTGAGCTAGAACGCATCGCCGCTGACAGCACTGACAGATATAATTTGGACCCCACCCCGGACCACTTTGATCTCCTGATGGTGGCCCAACGGGACATGCAGCTGCACCTGGCAGAGGCAACCCGCCTGGAAATCCACAAGGGCAAGCAGCGGGCCTTTGAGCAAGGGGACCGCAATGGTCGCCTGCTGGCTATGATGGCCCAGCACGATCAACCCCTCACTACAATCTCTTCCCTTCAGACTCCTAAGGGGGGAACCGTGTCCTCCCAACAAGATGTTCTCCAAACCTTTGGGGATTTCTATAAGTCATTGTATTCTTCCAGTTTGCCCACAGATTTCCGACCCGAGTCCCTGAGTGATTTGATGGACCCGTTGGCACTAGGCTGGCTTTCGGACGGGGAGAGGGAGACTTTAGTTAGACCGATCACGGCCCTCGAGGTACAAAACGCCATTCAGTCCTTCCCACCGGGGAAGGCGCCTGGCCCAGATGGGCTCCCCCTAGATTTTTACAGGGCACATGTGGGCCTTTTGGCCCCCCTGTTGGCCCAGCTTTACACTTCAAGCCTGACAGACGGGAATCTCCCTTTGTCCATGTACCATGCACACTTGACACTGATATACAAACCTCCCAAGGACCCAACTTTGTGTGCTTCATACCGGCCCATTGCTCTCCTCAACACCGACTTTAAAATCCTGACTAAACTTCTTGCCCTTCGACTATACCCCATGCTGCCCACGGTAATAGACTCAGATCAAACGGGCTTCATGCCCCGGAGGTCCACGGATGTGAACCTCAGGAGGCTTTTCACCAACATACATACCCAGCACCTAAACGTGGGAACGAGGACTGTGGCCTCGTTGGACGTCGAAAAGGCCTTCGACACAGTCGAGTGGCCTTTTCTATGGGAAACGTTGCGAAGAATGGGATTCCCCTTACGGTTTATCGACTGGCTTCAGGTAATTTACAGAGCCCCCACCTCCTCGGTGCGTCTGAATGGGGGACTATCTGTCCCCTTCAGGCTTTATCGGGGAACGAGGCAGGGTTGCCCTCTCTCTCCAGCCCTTTTTGCCCTTGCCATTGAACCGGTGGCGGAGGCTCTCCGCACTTCGCCACTTATTAGAGGACTCCGTGTGGGCTTGCTGGAGGAGAGGGTGGCCCTGTACGCGGATGATATGCTGTTATTTTTAAATGACGCTGGTCCCTCGCTGCGGGGTGCACTGACGGTGCTGGATGCGTTCGCCTTGGTCACTGGACTCAGGGTGAATTGGTCCAAGTCGCTGCTCTTCCCGATTGACCAGGCAGCCAGGTCTACTTCCCCACCTGATAATCCTCTCTGTTGGGTTGACTCATTTAAGTACCTAGGAGTACATGTTTCAGCCTTGGCCACAGACTTTATCTTATTAAATTTGACCCCAGTCCTCCTGGAGACTCAGTCGAGGATTAAGGCCTGGGAAAATCTCCCGCTATCTGTTTGGGGAAGGGTAAATCTCCTTAAGATGAAAATCGTCCCAAAGTTTATATACCTCTTCCGCCACTCCCCTCAGTGGGTGCCCAAGTCCTTCTTTTGCAAACTAAACCAAATTTTCTCCTCTTTCATTTGGGGCGCCTCCCCGCCACGATATAAATTAGCAACGTTAATGAGGCCTCGGACGCAGGGGGGAATGGCATTCCCCGACTGCTACAAATACTTTCTGGCGACCCAGTTGGTGACCGCGGCCTGGTGGTTATGCCCGGACGGGACTAACACCTCCACTGCCCTGGAAGCCTCGGTGGTCGGTTCGCTGGAGGCCCTCCGGTTCTTGCTGTTCCGGGGCCCACGCGCGCCGTACCCCCTTACACCTTCCATGCTTACCACACTACGGGCATGGCGGACGGGACTAGCGATTGAAAAATGCAAACCCACCGAGGTTTCCCCCAATGCTCCTATCTGGCTGAACCCAACCTTGGACCACTTCTATAGACTTCCAGATCCTGTTGCGTGGTCTAGACGCGGCATCAAGTTGATGTCACACATTGTCTCGCAAAATGAGTTGATGCCCTTCGAGGAGCTCCGGTTCACATTTAATCTACCTCCACATTATGTTTTCAGACATCACCAACTGACACATGCGTTTACAGCACAATTTCCTCGGTCATCATGCATCGTGGCCCAGTCGGAGCTGGAGAGAACACTTAGGTTTGGTTGTGATGCAAAGCCCACTTCGCGCTTGTACTCCTACCTGATCTTTGTGTCTCTCCCTCCCTTGGACGGGCTGAGATCCAGGTGGCAGAGTGACATACCCACATTGGATACGGACGATTGGGATGACGTGTGGGACCTCCCCTTTAACACCCTGGTCTCGGTTCGGGACAGACTAGTGCAATTTAAAATTGTGCATAGAGCATACTTCACCCCGCATAGACTTCATAAAATGAACCCTGCGCACTCCCCGGAGTGTTGGAGATGCAGCGCCTCCCCTGGCGATTTCTCTCACATTTTTTGGCAATGCTCTGTTGTGAAACAATATTGGGAGGAGGTGCTAACATTGGTTAACAAAGTTGCGGCAGTTCAATTGCCCCTGGCAATGGAGGTCTGCCTCCTGGGTATCGTTGAAAACATTGTTCCATCCTCAGCTAAACGTACACTGATAAGCCTGCTACTTTTTTATGCACGTAAGAATATTGCTATGCATTGGAAGAAACCCACACCCCCCTCCCTGATGCAGTGGAGACGTCTGGTTAACTCCAGCCTCCCCCTGTACAAAGATACATATTTCAACCGTGGATGTCCACAGAAATATGATAAAGTTTGGCGAGCCTGGTTAGCTGAGTCGGAAACTGCCGGCTGATCTTTATATATAACCAGCACCCCTATCACTTAGCCTGGGTCCCACTGCTGATATGGACTAGTCTCAGGTGTCGACATGTGAGTTTGTGCCATGCTGATGGCTGGGTGCACCCCTGCTCCCTACATGCCTGTCATTGCAACTGAAGCGCACTGTGGTAGTGAATTGTAGCACAAAATTTCCTGTATACTATATGCACAATTTGAGCTGTGTAATTGTATGTCTCTGTCTTGTCTGTTGTAATCTTTTCTTTCCTGTATGTTGTAAAAACTTTAATAAAAACAATTTGAAAAAAAAAAAAAAAAAAATGCATTGTTTACCAGTGGCGGCCCGTCCATAGGGGGCGCCTGGGCGCCGCCCCCCCCCCCCCCCCCCAAAGCCATTAACAAAAGAAAATGAAAAAAAAAAAATGAAAAAAAAATTTTTTTTTTTTTTGGCCCTTTAAGAAAAAAAAGGTCCTTTAAAGTGTTCGGGGCGGGCTCTGGGCGCCGGGAACAGTGGGATATTAAGGCATAGGCATCATTGAAACGTCCTGCCAATGCTGCAGCAGGACGTTTCATTTGCAAGTTTTTTTTTTAAGCTCTGTGGCTATGTGCAGGACGCCACTCCAGCCAATCACATCGGTCCTGTGTCTCTCCAGCCCCTCACATTGGTTCCTTCTGCACTGCTAGGAAATAAGCAGTGCTTTTCCCGGGCGGGCGGCTGTGTCACTTTCAGTTCTCTGGCTCCAGGACATGGAGGTAAGTAAAATATTCTTATTAAAACCCTTTATTTATTCTTTTAACCCAGTGTCTGTCCAGTGTCCACTCCTTCCACACTTCCTTGCTGGATGTATTGTCAGCTTGTGATGAAGAGTGGGGGGGGGGCCATGCTTCACCCGATCTGTGCTGGAGCCTTCATTACACACATCTCCTGTGTGTGAGGGAGGGAGGGAGCTCTGCGACCTACAGCCATGCTTTACAAGTCTCTTATATCTGTCTCTTATATCTCTCTTATATCTGTCTCTCTCTCTCTCTCTCTCTCTCTCTCTCTCTCTCTCTCTCTATCTACCTATCTATCTATCTATCTATCTATCTATCTATCTATCTATCTATCTATCTACCTATCTATCTATCTATCTATCTATCTATCTATCTATCTATCTATCTAATTATCTATCTATCTGTCTACCTATCTATCTATCTATCTATCTATCTATCTATCTATCTATCTATCTATCTGATTATCTATCTATCTGTCTAATTATCTATCTATCTAATTATCTGCCTGATTATCTATCTATCTCTGTCCCTCTGTCTCTCTGTCTCTCTCTCTCTCTCTCTCTCTCTCTCTCTCTCTCTCTCTCTCTCTCTATCTATCTATCTATCTATCTATCTATCTATCTATCTATATCTATCTATCTATCTATCTGATTATCTATCTGTCTGATTATCTATCTAATTATCTATCTATCTATCTGATTATCTATCTGTCTGATTATCTATCTAATTATCTATCTATCTCTCTATCTATCTATCTATCTATCTATCTATCTATCTATCTAATTATCTATCTATCTATCTGTCTAATTATCTATCTATCTAATTATCTGTCTGATTATCTATCTATCTATCTATCTATCTATCTATCTATCTATCTATCTATCTATCTATCTATCTATCTATCTATCTAATTATCTGTCTGATTATCTATCTATCTATCTAATTACCTGTCTGATTATCTATCTATCTATCTATCTATCTATCTATCTATCTATATCTATCTATCTATCTATCTCTATCTATCTATCTATCTGATTATCTATCTGTCTGATTATCTATCTAATTATCTATCTATCTATCTATCTATCTATCTATCTATCTATCTATCTAATTATCTATCTATCTATCTGTCTAATTATCTATCTATCTAATTATCTGTCTGATTATCTATCTATCTATCTATCTATCTATCTATCTATCTAATTATCTGTCTGATTATCTATCTATCTAATTATCTGTCTGATTATCTATCTATCTATCTATCTATCTATCTATCTATCTATCTAATTATCTGTCTGATTATCTATCTATCTATCTAATTATCTGTCTGATTATCTATCTATCTGTCTAATTATCTGTCTGATTATCTATCTATCTATCTATCTATCTATCTATCTATCTATCTATCTAATTATCTGTCTGATTATCTATCTATCTAATTATCTGTCTGATTATCTATCTATCTATCTATCTCTATCTAATTATCTGCCTGATTATCTATCTATCTATCTAATTATCTGTCTGATTATCTATCTATCTATCTATCGAATTATCTGTCTGATTATCTATCTATCTATCTAATTATCTATCTATCTGTCTAATTATCTATCTATCTAATTATCTGTCTGACTATCTATCTATCTATCTAATTATCTGTCTGATTATCTATCTAATTATCTATCTATCTGTCTAATTATCTATCTATCTAATTATCTGTCTGACTATCTATCTATCTATCTATCTATCTATCTATCTATCTATCTATCTAATTATCTATCTATCTATCTATCTATCTATCTATCTATCTATCTATCTAATTATCTGTCTGATTATCTATCTATCTATCTAATTATCTGTCTGATTATCTATCTATCTAATTATCTGTCTGATTATCTATCTATCTATCTATCTATCTCTATCTAATTATCTGTCTGATTATCTATCTATCTGTCTAATTATCTGTCTGATTATCTATCTATCTATATATCTATCTATCTATCTATCTATCTATCTATCTATCTATCTATCTATCTATCTATCTATCTATCTATCTATCTAATTATCTGTCTGATTATCTATCTATCTATCTATCTATCTATCTATCTATCTATCTATCTATCTATCTAATTATCTGTCTGATTATCTATCTATCTATCTATCTATCTATCTATCTATCTATCTATCTATCTATCTATCTATCTATCTGATTATCTATCTGATTATCTATCTATCTAATTATCTGTCTGATTATCTATCTATCTATCTATCTATCTATCTATCTATCTATCTATCTATCTAATTATCTGTCTGGTTATCTATCTATCTATCTATCTATCTATCTATCTATCTATCTATCTATCTATCTATCTATCTATCTATCTATCTATCTATATATCTATCTATCTAATTATCTGTCTGATTATCTATCTATCTATCTAATTATCTGTCTGATTATCTATCTATCTATCTATCTATCTATCTATCTATCTAATTATCTGTCTGATTATCTATCTATCTAATTATCTGTCTGATTATCTATCTATCTATCTATCTATCTATCTATCTATCTATCTATCTCTATCTAATTATCTGTCTGATTATCTATCTATCTGTCTAATTATCTGTCTGATTATCTATCTATCTATATATCTATCTATCTATCTATCTATCTATCTATCTATCTATCTATCTATCTATCTATCTATCTATCTATCTATCTATCTATCTATCTATCTAATTATCTGTCTGATTATCTCTCTATCTAATTATCTGTCTGATTATCTATCTATCTATCTATCTATCTATCTATCTATCTATCTATCTATCTAATTATCTGTCTGGTTATCTATCTATCTATCTATCTATCTATCTATCTATCTATCTATCTCTCTATCTATCTATCTATCTCTATCTAATTATCTGTCTGATTATCTATCTATCTATCTATCTCTATCTAATTATCTGTCTGATTATCTATCTATCTATCTATCTATCTCTATCTAATTATATGTCTGATTATCTATCTGTCTATCTATCTATCTATCTATCTATCTATCTATCTATCTATCTATCTATCTATCTATCTATCTATCTATCTATCTATCTATCTAATTATCTATCTATCTGTCCTATCCAATCTATCCCTCTGTCTAAATGCAGGTCACATTGTCTGTGAGTGACATTGGGGGGGGGGGGGTTTGGTTGGGGTTTTGTTTGTGCCCCCCCAAAAAAATGGAGCACCAGCCGCCACTGTTGTTTACTGTGAAAATGACAATTGCAGTTTGGGAGTTAACCACAAGGGGGCGCTGAAGGAGTTAAGTGTGACCTCATTTGTGTTTCTAACTGTAGGGGGTTGTGGCTGTAAGTGTGACGTCATTGATTGTGTTTCCCTATGAAAGGGATGACACGATCGATGACAGCGCCACAGTGAAGAACAGGGAAGCTCTACAGCTCTCCCCGTTCTTCAGCTCCGGGGAACCGATCGCGGGTCCCACGGCCGCGGTCACAGAGCTTCGGACCGGGTCGCGTGCTCGCACTGGCGGAGCGCATGCACGACCCCACGGCTGGGCTTAAAGGGCAACGTACAGGTATGTTGATGTGCCCAGCCGTGCCATTCTGCCGATGTATATCGGTGTGAAGGGGTCCTTAAGTGGTTAAGAAACCGCGCGGTGGGCATGCTCTTGCGCCTGCCGCACTCTCCATGACTGTGCACGCGGGCACCGCAAACTCGATGTTCGCTGACGTCCCACGATTAGGTCACAGAGAGGCAGAATGGGGAGATGGTAAACAAAGCATTTCCCTGTTCTGCCTAGTGACAGGACGGTGATCCACTGCTCCCTGTCATCGGGAGCAGTGATCAATTTCATGTCATTTGTAGCCCAGCCCCCCCCCCACAGTTAGAATCACACCCTAGGGCACACTTAACCCATTTCTCGCCCCCCTAGTGGTTAACCCCTACCCTGCCAGCGACATTTACACAGTAATCAGTGCATTTTTATAGCACTGATCGCTGAAAAAAATGACAATGGTCCTAAAATAGCATCAAATGTGTCCGATGTGTCCGCCATAATGTCACAGTCATGATGTCACAGATCGCCGCCATTACTAGTAAAAAAGTATATTAATAAAAATGCCATAAATCTATCCCCTATTTTGTAGACGATATAACTTTTGCGCAAACCAATCAATATACGCTTTTTGCAATTTTGTTTACCAAAAATATGTAGAAGAATACGTATCGGCCTAAACTGAGGATTTTTTTTTTTTGTTTTATATATTTTTTGGGGATATTTATTGAAGCAAAAAGTAAAAAAATATACTTTTTTTTTCAAAATTGTCGCTAATCTTTTGTTTTTTAGCGCAAAAAAATACAAATGGCAGAGGTGATCAAATACCACCAAAAGAAAGTTCTATTTGTGGGAAAAAGGGACGTCAATTTTGTTTGGGTGCCACGTCGCACAACCGCGCAATTGTCAGTTAAAGCGACGCAGTGCCGAATCGCAAAAAGTGCTCTGGTCAGGAAGGGGGCGAATTCCTCCGTGGCTGAAGTGGTTAAAGAGTACGAGAAAGTTGCCCACACAGAAATAACCTAAAACTTTAAGTCTAAGGAATTGAAGTTTATCCACTCAATATCTATTCACTCTTTTCTCAATTCTGTTCATTGAGCTCAGGAAAACGCATAACGCCAATCCATTCCTTCAACGGCTGCTACTGTCACTGCATCATGAGCTTTAATAAAATATTCATTGGACATTATAGATTTCCACTGAGTAAAACCATGATGGCCCTGGAAACTAATGAGCACCTTGGGAGCTTAAATCGGTCTTCGCTATGAGGCAGTCAAGAAAATGAACTTCCAACTAATAGAAAGTTCTTAAACCTTCCTTCCTATGGTAAATATTTGATGTCCAACTAAAAGTGATGGATAGAAAGAGTAGGACCTCAGGCTTAAGAGTGTTCTTTAGTGTTGTGATACCAATGGTAATGTTTCTGGTTCTGCTTCTAACCCTGAGACCTGACAGTACGACCCACCTCTTCAAATATGAATAGACCTGCACTTAATGACTTTGGGCCAGATTCTTGTATTTTCTGCGGCGGCGGCGCGTAAGCCATTTACACTACGCCGCCCCAACTTACAAGAGCAAGTGCTGTATTCCCCAAACACTTGCTCCGTAGTTTGGGGCGACGTAGTGTAATTGGCCCGGTGATCCCCGCGTAATTCCAAGGGGGCGGCTTGTATTTAAATTAAGCGCGCCCCCGTGCCGTTCGAACTGCGCATTCGCCAGGCTTAAAATAGCCCAGTGCGCATGCTCCAGTTCTCGACGGAAAACGTCAATGATGCCGATGTGTGCGTCATTGACGTAAAGTCGTATTCAAGAACGACTTAGTAAAACGACGTACCCGACGGGAAAAGACGACGCGGACCCGACGCCATACTTAACATGGCATACGTGGGACTGGCGTAAGGTTACCCCTCATATAGCAGGGGTAACCTTACGCTTACGCAAACGACGTAAGCGACGGTTACGCAACGCGATTTCGTTCGGGAATCGGTGTGTCAGGCTCATTTGCATAAACAAATGAGACCTGAACGTAAACGCCACCTAGTGGCCGGCGGTGAATTACATTTAGGATCCGACAGTGTAAGTGACTTACACTAGTCGGATCCTAGCCTAAATCTGGCGTATATTGTTTTGTGAATACAAAACAATGATATGCCGGCGGGAAATTCGATTTACGCCGGTGTATCAGTAGATACACCGGCGTAACTTGTTTGAGAATATGGCCCACTGTGACATTGGACATGATTTTCAGTGTTCGTGGAAGGAGGAAACATGACATGACAGTCTCTTTTCATCACAACCTTGGAAGGACCTCATGGAATTTTTGTCTTGTATCTTGGTGTAAATTTTTTATAAGTATTTGATGTCCAACTAAAACTGATGGGTCGAAGTAGTAGAACCTAGGGTCAAATTAGTTTTGTGACACCGACAGTAATTTTTCTGTTTCTGCTTCTAACCCTGAGGCCTGACAGTAACACCTACCTCTTTAAATATGAATGGACCTACACTTAAAGAAACTGGGGAAGCAGTGCACATTGGGCATGATCTTCAGTGTTCATGAGATGAAGAATCTGGTAGCTAAAATATGACATGACATTCGCTTTTCATCACACCCCTGGAAGGACTTCATGGAAATTTGGCCTTGCATCTTGGTGTAATTTTTTTTTATAAATTTTTGATGTCCAACTAAAATTGATGGGTAGAAGGAATAGGACCTAGGGCTCTTTAGTTATGTGACACCAACAGTGACATTTCTGGTTTCGCTTACAACCCTCAGGCCTGACAAGAAGACCCATTTCTTCAAATATGAATGGAACTACAATTAACCACTCTGGGAAAACAGTCAACATTGAGCATGATCTTCGGTGTCCATGGAAAAAGAAAACTGGTAACTAAAATATGACATGACTGTCTCTTTTCATCATAGCCTTGGAAGGACCTCATGACATTTTTATCTTGTAGCTTGGGGTAGACATTTTGTAAATATTTGGGCCCGGATTCAGGAAGAATTTACGTCGGCGTATCTAATGCTACGCCACGTAAATTCTAGGATGCGCCGGCGTATCTTCTTTCTTTATTCAGAAAGCAAGATACGCCGAAATTTGACTAAGATACAACCGACTCTTATGCCATAGTATCTTAGTTGCATATTTACGCTGGCCGCTAGGTGGCGCTTCCGTAGATTTACGCGTAGAATATGTCAATTAGGTAGATACTCCCATTCAGAAACGTACGTGCGCCCGGCGCATTTTTTTATGTCGTTTACGTAAGGCTTTTTCTGGTGTAAAGTTACCCCTGCTCTATGAGGCGTAGCCAATGTTAGATATGGACGTCGGGCCAGCGTATAATTTTGCGTCATTTGAGTAAGTCGTCCGTGAATGGGGCTGGGCGTAAGTTAGGTTCACGTCGAAACCAATGAGGCTTTGCGGCGTAATTTGGAGCATGCGCACTGGGATACGTCCACGGACGGCGAATTCGCCGTTAGTAAAAAACGTCATTTACGTGGGGTCACCATTCATTAACATACAACACGCCCACTGCCTGGATAATTTGTATTACGCAGGCTTATGCCGGACCACATACGCTACGCCGCCGTAACTTAGGGCGCAGGTTCTTTCTGAATACAGAACCTGCCTCACTAAGTTACGGCGGCGTACCATATCTGAGATACGCTACGCCCGCACAAAGTTACGCCGGGCTTTCTGAATCCGGGCCTTCGTGTCCACATAAAATTGATGGGTAGAAGGAGTAGGACCTAGTGCTTTTTAGTTGTGTGACACCGACAGTAAGGCTCCATGCACCCTGGGCTTAAAAAAATGTCTGTTCTTTTTGGAGTAAAAAACTTCCATATAGAGCATCTTTTGTACAAAGTTCGGACGATTTTAGGAGAGTTTTACGTTTTTTCTGCCAGTGAGCTCCAATGAGAAACGCGAATGAGAAGAGTTTTTTTTCCTGCCTCTAAACGTTGTTCTCAAAAATATGCCTGTAAACGTCCTAATGTGTATGGACACATAGGATAATATTGAGTTGCTTCTACAGGCAGAACACAAAACTCCTGTAGAAGCAACGTTTTTTATTCCAGTGTGCATGGAGCCTAGTATTTCTGGTTCTGCTTCAAACCCTGAGGCACATTGTTTTGCTCATCGAGTTCCTTGTGAAGCCGCCGAGGATCTCGGCGAGCCAAGTTTCCCCATTGACTAATGAAGAAATAGAGAACATGTTCTCTATTTGGCTCGACGAGTTCCTCGTCGGTTTCCTCGGCCAAAAGTGTACACACGACCGGGTTTCTCGGCAGAATACGGCTCTGATCGAGATTCTGGCTGAATTCTGCCGAGAAACTCGGTCGTGTGTACGGGGCCTGAGGCCTAACAGTAAGATCCAAGTCTTCAAACATGAATGGACCTACACTTAAAGACACTGGGGAAAAGGTGAACATTGGGCATGATCTTCAGTGTTCATACGAGGAAGAAGCTGGTAACCGAAACATGACGTGACAGTTTCTTTTCATCATACCCTTTGAAGAACATTGCAGAGTTTTTGCCTTGCATCTTAATGTAACTATTTTGTAAATATGTGATGTCCAACTAAAATTGATGGAAGAAGGAATAGGTCTTAGGGCTCCTTAGTTCTGGGACACCAACAGTAACATTTCTGGTTCTGCTTCTAACCTTGGGGTCAGGCAGTAAGACCCAGCTCTTCAAATATGAATGGACCTAATCTTAAATACACTGGAGAAGCAGGTCACTTTGGACATGTTCTTCAGTGCCCATGGAAGGAGGAAGCTGGTAGCCAAAACATGACATGACTATGCCTTTTCATCAAACCTCTGGAGGGACCTGTCAAGGCTCGCTCAGCCCTTCCTTCTCTGAGCTGGCCGCTCAGATGTTGGCTAATTGCCAGCTCCTATCTGACTCACCTGTTGAAGATATCCTGCTTGTCAGTCCTGCCTACTTAAACCATCCAGCTCAGTTGTTCTCTGCCTTCGCCTTGGTCGACATCACAGAGACTATCTCCTGCATTCCTGTTGAAGACTTGCTTGGCTGACATTCCTTCTGGCTCCAGATCCTGCTTGGTGTTCTACTACGTTTATCTCTGACTCTATGACATTTGGCTTGGCTGACTATCTGATCCGGTTCCTGAACTCTGACTATGTTTTCACTACGCTTACTCTGTTTATCTTTTTATTATTATTATTATTAAACAAGTGTGATTTAACTGAACTTCTGTCTCGGTCCGATGCATGGTTTCTGACAGGACCTCATTCATTTTTTGCTTTGCATCTTGTAAGTATTTTGTTAATTTTTGCTTTCCAACTAAAATTGATGGGTAGAAGGAGCAGGACCTATAGCTCTTTAGTTTTGTGACGCCAATAGTAGTATTTCTGGTTCTGCTTCTAACCCTGAGGCTTAACAGTAAACCCACCTCTTTAAATATGGATGGACTTACACTTAAAGATACTGGGAAAGCAGCGAACATTGGACATGATCTTCAATGTCCATGGAAGGAGGAAGCCTGTAGCTAAAGCTTGATATGACTGTCTCTTTTAATCATACCCCTGGAAGGACCTCATGGAATTTTTGCCTTGCATCTGGGTGTAAACAGTAAGACTACCTCTTCAAATATGGATGGACCTACACTTTAAAGCGGAGTTCCACCCAAAAATGGAACTTCCGCTTTTAGGAACCCTCCCCCCCTCCGGTGACACATTTGGCACCTTTCAGGGGGGAGGGGGTGCAGGTATTTGCACCCACCTCCGGGCATAGACTCCCGTGGGAGTCTACGCTACTTCCCGTCCCCCCCGCTGTCTCCTGGGAAACACACTGTTCCCAGGAGAGAGCAGGAACCAGTGACGGCACGCCGCGCTACTCGCGCATGCGCAGTTGGGAACCGGGCAGTGAAGCTGCAAGGGGGCAATAACGCACCCGCCGCGTTACTGGGAACACGATGCGCGTGCCCGCGATTGCCCAGTAACTGAGCAGGACCGTGGATCTCTGTGTGTAAATACAGAGATCCACATCTTATCAGGGAGAGGAGACCGATTCTGTGTTCCTTGTACATAGGGACACAGATCGGTCACCTCCCCCAGTCAGTCCCCTCCCCCCACAGGTAGAATCACTAGTAGAGAACACATTTAACCCCTCCCTCGCCCCCTAGTGTTAACCCCTTCCCTGCCAGTCACATTTATACAGTAATCAATGCATATTTATAGCAATGATCGCTGTATAAATGTGAATGGTCCCAAAAATGTGTCAAAAATGTCCGATGTGTCCGCCATAATGTCGCAGTCCCAATAAAAATCGCAGATCACCGCCATTACTGGTAAAAAAAAAAAAAACATAATTACGTCCCCTATTTTGTTTTGCGCAAACCAGTCACTATACGCTTATTGTGTTTTTTTTATATTATTTTTTTACCAAAAATATGTAGAAGAATATGTATCGGCCTAAACTGAGAATTTTTTTTTTTCAAAATTTGGATATTTATTATAGCAAAAAGTAAAAAAAATTGTGTTTTTTTTTTTTTTTCAAAATTGACACTCTTTTTCGGTTAATAGCACAAGAAAAAATAAACCGCAGAGGTGATGAAATACCACCAAAAGAAAGCTCTATTTGTGGGGAAAAAAGGACGTCAATTTTGTTTGGGAGCCACGTCGCACGACCGCGCAATTGTCAGTTAAAGCGATGCAGTGCCGGAATCTAAAATTTCGCCTGGGCAGGAAGGGGGTATATGTGCCCAGTAAGCAAGTGGTTAAAGAGATATCGCACCTTTCTTGTGCACAGTCCTTTAAATTGTTTTTCCAAGTGGGCTCTTCTAAATATGGAAAACAGGTGAAAAATACACTTTATTTATTTTAGGTACATTTCGCTAGTAGCGGGCTGGACCCCATTTTTCCTTCAGAACTGCCTTCATTCTTTGTGGTTACTTCAAAGTGTGAGGGTTGAGAACAAAAAAATGTAAAATGAAAAGAGAATATATTAAATAAGTTGTCTCTCTGGTAGTGCAGCCAAACTTAACATATCTTTCATTTAAAAGTGCAAAAAAAAAAAAAAAAACTAAATCAAAGTGTCTGTAATAGCGAAAACCATAAAAAAAACATAAAATTCATAAAGGCATGCACAAATCAAACCATGAAATCTTCATAGACTTGACCAATCAATATTTTTATTTCAGTACTTCTGCACTTTTATTACTCCTCCACCACAGTAAAAAAAATAAAGTGTGACACCGCTCCCTTATGTCACCACACCAGAAGTTATTGCCTCTCATTTAACTGATTGGCAAAAAGGTATTCCCAGAGGTCTCCTTTCATACAATTCGGCTCCTTTAAGGGCATTCGGTCAGCTACCCATACGTTCCATATATTGATGAGAGAAAAGAATGACTCACATAGTATAATCCTCTATAAAAACTATTTATTTAAAACCAAGCATAAAAACACTCACAAAATTTGCTTTATATATTGCCCATCAAACGTCCAGATTGGTGCAGCCATAAAACTGATCTCCGGACCTTACTGGCGTCTGGCATCGCTTCCGATCTGGCGTCTGACGTCACCTCTGGTTGTTGTACAGTTCTGCCCTGACATGTTCTTTGATGGGCCAATGATTTCGCCTGAAGCCAGCTGATGGCCAATCACACACACAGAGTTTTGTGTTTACAAACACACATAACTCTGTTTACTGTGAACCGCACACCGGCTGTTTCTTCTCCCTGCAAAGCAGGGGACGTCATCGCGTACAACGAGCATGCGCTTGTCACATTCAATGCCGTCGCCGCCATCTTGCTGCACCCTACACTGCCCTTGGAAGCTACCGCGCATGCGTCTAAGTCATTTCGAGCAGGCGCGGGTTTCCACGGCGACAGGTAAGTATACAGACGCTCGGGTTTCTCGGCAGGAAAACACTGGCGAGAATCACGACGAGGAAAAAAGAGAGCAGGTTCTCTATTTTTTCTCGTTGAGATTCTGGGCAGTTTTCTTGTTGAGAAACCTGAAAGCCTCGTTACACACGCTCGGCGTGCGTGTGTACAAGGCTTTACTCTATACATCGGCCCGGATTCAGAAAGGACTTACGACGGCGTATCTCTAGATACGCCGTCATAAGTCCAAATGCGCACCGTCGTATCTATGAGCTTATTCAGGAACTGAGATACGCCTGAATTTTGCAAGATACGACCGACGTAAGTCTCCTTACGTCGTTGTATCTTGGGTGCATATTTACCCTGGCCGCAAGGGGCGCTTCCGTAGATTTACGCGTCGAATATGCAAATGACCTAGATACGCCGATTCCCGAACGTACTTGCGCCCGTCGGATTTAGCTACGCCGTTTATGTAAGGCGTATGTCCCGCTTAAGTTTACCCCTCATAAAGCAGGGGTAAGTCATGTTAAGGTATGGACGTCGGAAACGTCGGGACTGCGTTGTATTTTAGGTTGTTTGCGTAAGTCGTACGTGAATGGGGCTAGGCGTAAGTTACGTTCACGTCGAAAGCATTGAGTTGACGTATCTTAGGGAGTATTTGCGACGTGATTCTGAGCATGAGCGCGCATGCGCCGTTCGATCGGCCATGCATTTACATGGGGTCATGCTTCATTACAATACAACACGCCCACTGCCTTGCTACTTTGAATTACGCGGGCTTACGCCGGCCCATTTACGCTACGCCGACGTAACTTTGGGAGCAAGTGCTTTCTGAATACAGTACTTGCCTCTCAATGGTACGTCGGCGTAGCGCATATGAGATGCGCTACGCCCGCTCAAAGATACGACAATGTATCTGAATCGCGGCCATCATATAGAAAGTTGCAATGCCATTATTGATCAACTTACATTTTTTCAATTTAATTTTTTTCCATTATATTGTAAAAAAATAATAAAAAAAACAGTAATCAAATACCATCAAAATAGAGCTCTATTTGCGGGGGGGTGTATTGCTTACAGTTCTGTATGACCGCACAATTGCCAAATAAAATAGCACAGTGCTGAATAGCAAAAACTGGCCTAGTCATGAAGTGGAGTAAAACCTTATTGTTAAAATTAAACTAGAGATCTAGAAGATATCATGCTTTTAGAATACTTTTTGGTTGTTTTGTTTATTTTATTTTTTCTGAAAATATCATTTAATAATACGTCATTTTGTTTTGTTAGTTTATTGCATTTGGGGCTGGCAATTAATTTGTTCAATCAGCCCACGCGCATTATCATTAATATAATTGACTGTCTTTACGTTTAACCTCCGGTACAAGTTTAGAATTCAGAATTTCAGCAAAATTGCCAACACCTCCGAAAAAAAACCAAAAGGGGGCAAATGTGAGGTCCACAGAGACGGACAATACTGCGGCTGTATGTTGTCTCATTATGCTGCTTAGATAGACGAATGCACAGCGCATATCTGGCTGCTAACACAGACAATGGAACCACAAATTGGAAACAAATACCTATTAGCATGGACTGCCATGGGAAATCTAACTGTATCGCCACGTTTTCCCTGGTAATAAGGCGTATCATTGTATCCCGGCTGTAGGTTTATGACAAATAAACAAGGAAATATGTAATTTAATTTATCACTGTCATGGTGAGCCTCCTACATAAGCTCCCCTGTTTGAGGCATAAACAAATCAACAGAAAATTTGCTTTATTTTTTTTTCTATTTTTTTTTTTTTTTTTTTAAAGACCTGTAATATTTAAGCCAGTATTGCAGCAAACCACAATTAATGAGACCTGAGAGGAGGCTTGACCTTACAATTTGTTGACTTGGCATTGCGGAGGCTCCTCTTCCTGCTTCTCTTCTGTTGCCTAGGTACAGAAATTGGGTTTTCATTCATGTAATTTGGTCTAAAATAACAAAAATTATAAGTCGCTGCAAAGGAAAGTAAAATGTATTTTTAACCACTTAAAGCGGATGTGCCAGTATAAAAAAATATTAAAAGCCAGCAGGTACAAATACTGCAGCTGCTGACTTTTAATATTAGGACACTAACCTGTCCTGGAGTCCAGCGCCGTCCGCAGCAGAGGATGAGCGATCGCTCGTCTCTCTGCTGCTCACCCCGCCATCCTCAGTGAGGGAACCAGGAAGTGAAGCGCTCCGGCTTCACTACCCGGTTCCCTACGGCGCATGCGCGAGTCGCGCTGAGCCCGCCGATTGGCTCACACGCTGTGTGCTGGGAGCCGAGTGTTCCCAGCACACAACGGGGGACAGACGGGAAGTCAGAAGAACCCGTCTTTTGCCCGTAGCGTGTGGCCGGAAGTGGGTGCAAATACCTGTCTTTAGACAGGTATCTGCACCCCCCTCCCCCCTGAAAGGTGTCAAATGTGACACCGGAGGGGGGGAGGGTGCCGATCAGCGTGAGTTCCACTTTAGGGTGGAGCTCCGCTTTAAGACCTGGACCAATATGCAGGTAAAGGACCAGGCCCCTTTTTGCGATTTGGCACTGCGCCGCTTTAACTGACAATTGTGCGGTCGTGCGACGTGGCTCCCAAATAAAATCGGCGTCCTTTTTTTCCCACAAATAGAGCTTTCTTTTGGTGGTATTTGATCACCTCTGCGGTTTTTATTTTTTGCGCTATAAACAAAAATAGAGCGACATTTTTGAAAAAAATGCAATATTTTTACTTTTTTTCTATAATATATATCCCCCAAAAATATATAAAAACACTTATTTTTTCCCTCAGTTTAGGCCGATACGTATTCTTCTACCTATTTTTGGTAAAAAAAAATCGCAATCCGCGTTTAACGATTGGTTTGCGCAAAATTTATAGCGTTTACAAAATAGGGGATCGTTTTATGGCATTTTTATTAATGATACTAATGGCGGTGATCAGCAATTTTTTTCGTGACTGCGACATTATGGCGGACACATCGGACACTTTTGACACATTTTTGGGACCATTGTCATTTTCACAGCAAAAAGTGCTATAAAAATGCATTGATTACTGTGAAAATGACAATTGCAGTTTAGGAGTTAACCACTAGGTGGCGCTGAAGGGGTTAAGTGGGACCCCATGTGTGTTTCTAACTGTAAGAGGGTGGGGCTGGACTTGTGACGTCATTGATCGTCTTTCCCTATATCAGGGAACAGACGATCAGTGACACTGCCACTGTGAAGAACGGGGAAGGTGTGTTTACATACACCTCTCCCCGTTCTTCAGCTCCTGTGACCGATCGTGGGACTCCAGCGGCGATCGGGTCCGCGGGTCCCGCGGCCGCGGAGCTTCGGACCGGGTCGTGCTCGACCCACGGCTGGGCACTTAAAGAGGACGTACAGGTACGTGATTGTGCCCTGCTGTGCCATTCTGCCAACGTATATCGGTGTTAGGCGGTCCTTAAGTGGTTAAAGCACAGTGGCGGCTGGTGCTCCATTTTTGGGGGGAGGTGGAGGCAAGCAAACCACCTTACCCCCCCTTCCCCCGTTCGTTCGGTCGATCGATCAAACATTACACTGCCCTCCTCGTTGATCGGTCGATCGGCAAACAAACCCCCCCGTCTGTTGCTTGCCCGTCCGCTCACCAGCCCCGCACTTACACCATCCAGGTTGTGGGCAGCTTCAGCGGCTTCCCCCTGCGTCTCCTCCTTGGCCGCTTCCCCCATGCTTTTGCTCCCTGCCAATGCGATCGGTTCTCCTCTCGGCCAATCGGGTCTACTGTTACTAAACCCACAACAGTAAAATCAGTCTGTATATGCAGCATAGCATGCTTGTTATACTCACTATGGAACTTAAGGGGTTAATCCTCTGCATTGTGTAAAAAAGGCTGTTTGATCCTGTATGCACAGATCCTCCCCCTTCTGCACTGTCTATCTGGGGAAGGCCCAGAACATAACACATGTGGGCGTGTATACAGGCTGTAGTGAAAATCTCTTCCTTCCTGAACTCTCAGCACTGGAGAAACTGTGCAGTTTATCATGTAACCGTGGTATGCAGATCACCCAAAAAGGTATATAGTGGCAGTATTTTAATGTAAAAAGAAGATTTCTAAGCCGAGGGCACTGTGGGGGGGACGAATTAACTATTTTCATATTACTGGGTTTAGTAACACTTTAAGATCTGCTTCCTGATTGGTCAGGAGGAGAAGCAGGAAGACAATTCACTATTGTCACACAACTGGGTGGGCTCGGCGCAGTGCCCAGCGCCCAGAGCCCACCATTGTTTAAGCCAACTCAGGCTGTAATCACGTGCTACAAAAAATAAAAGACATTGAAATCCATGCGTCCGGTGCCCTGTATGTATATTAGGGACTTGGCACATGGATTAGGGGGCGGTGCCCCTGCGCCCCTAAAGGTGCGGCCGCCACTAAAGCCAAACCCTAGGCACAAATATAAAGATACAAATACTGAAGTTCTTTATTCATTAAAGTGATACTCAGTGTCGGGACAAGGTCATCCAGAGCACAGGGCGAACATGCCAAACTGCGCCCCACTCTGAAGCAGCCGGCCTGTGCCCAGTGATACCGGGTAGGCGTATCTGGCGTCCACCTTCTCTGCCCCATTGGTGATCCGTTGGTGCATCGTCATGCGTATCCAGGGAGCATGTTCCCCCCTGCATGGGAACTATGGGTTGTTGGGTTTACATTTCCACAAACCACTGGATGGATACGTTTACAAAACCTGCACACATGCTTCTATAGAAACAGCCATTGACTTTGTGACCCTTGGGTCCTATCTAATATCTTTGAGGACTTACTTCCAAGGCAGACTGACAGTGAGCAGCTCTCTGCTCGGGGAGCTGTGAGAACCCAGTGATCAGTGGTGTTCAATCGCTTAGTATCCACTTAAGCCCCAGACCATTTTGTTGCTACAGGACCGGTCCCCTTTTTGTGATTTGGCACTGCATCGCTTTATCTGACAATTGCGCGGTCGTGCGCCGTGGCTCCCAAACAAAATTGACATCCTTTCTTTTCCCACAAATAGAGCTTTCTTTTGGTGGTATTTGATCACCTCCACGTTTTTTTTGCGACAATTTTGAAAAAAATTCAATATTGTTTACTTTTTGCTATAATAAATGTGATACATTTGCCTATATGTCTCAGTTTAATTCTCCCTGCTTGCCATTGTGATTACCATCCGGTTATTGAAGTGCTAATGTCCCCTCACTATTTCTAAAGGTTAATTGATCTATTGTGTTGTGTGAAGGAGATCTGTGTTTAAGTGGCTTGTGTTAATTATGCTGATTGCTTCATTGTGGTAATTATCTCTCTATATGCGGTGCCGAACCGGCTAGATACTGATTAGTTCAAAGAAATATCTTTATTTCAAAGGAGCTGTATTGAAGACCCCCCACTGTGTAAGAGGGGGGCGGAGATTTGTCATTGTAACAGTTTTGGAAATGACATATAAGCTGTGTGTGTTATAACATTAAAGTCTGTGTTGTTCCAGCAGTAAGCTTGGCATGTGTGGCTTTCTGGGCGACTCCAGGGATATTCCTTCTCGTGGAATATTGGGGTGATTTTCGTTATGGGAAGAAGGGAACGTTGACGGGGATATCATACCAATACCGTCACAATTGGTTGGCAGCGGTGGGATTTTTCCCTTCTATTCCCCTTCACACCCGGATTCCAAGCAGACACTGGAAGAACTACTGGAAGTTCGTGGAAGGATTGCTAGCAACAAAACCAAGCGGGTCATCATAGCAGAATCAATGGAGATAGACCAGGAGGACGGGATTGCAGCAACGCCAGCAGTACAAGAGATGGAGACACCAGTGATTCAGGAGGAGGAATCGCCAGCCAACAAGCTAATGAGAGAGAAGCTAGCGTGGTTCGGCCCGAACCCAACGCCGGATGTGGTGCTGAAAGTGATGGACCTGTTAGCGAAGGAGGCTAAACAAATAAGAGACAAACAAATAAGAGACGCAGAACTACAGGAGGCTAAACAAATACGAGACGCAGAACTACAGTTAAAACTGGCAGCAGTCCAACAAGCAGCCGCACCTTCTCCGAACAGTGAGTACAGCACAGCAGACACAAGGAAGATTCCGTTTAGCGCTTTTAAAGCTTTTGATGAAAAGGACTGTGAAATTGATAACTACCTGGCGGATTTTGAGCGACAATGTAACCTGCACCGAATAGCTAGAAGAGAGTGGGTTGCAATATTGTCAGGCAAACTGTCAGGCAAAGCTTCTGATGCTTTCCGGACCGTGCCAGATCAGGATATCCATAGCTACGCCCGGGTTAAAGAAGCGCTCTTGGCTCGTTATGCAGTAACCCCAGAGTCCCACCGACAGAAGTTCAGGGACTCACGCAAAACCACGAAAGACTCTTACGCGGAATGGGCATGCCAGTTGTCCCTGTCGGCCTCTAACTGGGTTAACAACAGCCAGGCCACCACCGCAGAGGACATTTTGCAACTAATGCTCCTGGAGTAATTTTACAATCACATCCAGACGGACGTCAAGGATTGGGTGAGAGATCGCAGGCCCATGACTCTACCAGAGGCCGCGAAGTTGGCGGATGAATATGCGGATACTCGCAAGACAAACCAGGTCACACCACGGGTACAACCTCCACAACCAAACGGCGCCCTCACACCCACCAGCCGCTAGATACCAACCGCCTAACAGACCAATGACATCTAGCCCTCGCTACCCACGCCAGGAGGACAACGAACAACGCTGCTTCCGGTGCAAGCAGTTGGGTCACTTCAAGCAGAATTGCCCCATGAATGACAACACCAGGTCAAATTGGTCTCAACCTGGGTACCGCCCACCAGCAGCAGCCCATTGTGTAGACTCGGCTTGGGATCCCCAGGAGCTGGGTCAGGAAGAACCATTGGGCACCCCTTACGAAGCCCTCATGGTACAATCTGTTATTACGGACAACAGGGAACACCATTGTCAGCTGGTCATGGGCGACAGCCATGAGCCGGAGGGGCCTTGGAGGGAGCTGGGCAGAAAGAGGCACCGCCAGCTACCCTCCAAGAAGAAGAGGTCCTGGAAGTCATATAACCAGCGGACCTGGGAGGAGAATAAGCGACTGGAGGAGATGGAATCGCAGCGGGCGCCCCAGATGCGGGCCGAGATGTTCGCCAAGGGCCCACCGGTGGCCCCTTACACCACCACCCAGTTCCTGATGATGAAGGACCACGTGGAAAGCCTGCAGGACATGAGCAAGCAGGATCTGATCCGTGAGTACATAGAGCTGGAGGAGTGCATAAGCCGCATGGAGGAGGAGAACAACCACCTGAGGTCACAGCGGGCTGACCCCCCCAGGCTCCATGAACTGGAGATGGAGCTGGAGAAGCTCAAAGAGGAGAACCGGCGGCTGCGGAGGGAGCAGGGGGTGGCTGACCTTATGGGGCTCTGAGTCCCCTCCCCCCCCCCCGGACTCTGAGCACCAGTGCTACAGCATTTCAACAAATATAACTTTTTCTTTTTATGAATCTCCTGTGACTGTCACTTCAGAGCCATAACCTGCCCCTCCCATAGCGGGACACCTAGATGGCGGCGCACAGACCCATTCGCCGTCTTCACACTGACTTCTGGTGACTTTGCAGATCGCACAAAGACTTGGGGACTGACCGGCGTGTGATCTGACGACACGGTGGCATACCTGAGTCTGAAGCAGTTGCCAAGGGAGGTCAGTCATGCCAAACGGAGTTAACCTCGGACTAAAAGCTCTAAAGCCGTCAACCCTACTGGAGCAGGGAAGGTCCAACCGGGTTTTCCGGAGCAGGGAGAAAAAGGGGGGCCATTGTGATACATTTGCCTATATGTCTCAGTTTAATTCTCCCTGCTTGCCATTGTGATTACCATCCGGTTATTGAAGTGCTAATGTCCCCTCACTATTTCTAAAGGTTAATTGATCTATTGTGTTGTGTGAAGGAGATCTGTGTTTAAGTGGCTTGTGTTAATTATGCTGATTGCTTCATTGTGGTAATTATCTCTCTATATGCGGTGCCGAACCGGCTAGATACTGATTAGTTCAAAGAAATATCTTTATTTCAAAGGAGCTGTATTGAAGACCCCCCACTGTGTAAGAGGGGGGCGGAGATTTGTCATTGTAACAGTTTTGGAAATGACATATAAGCTGTGTGTGTTATAACATTAAAGTCTGTGTTGTTCCAGCAGTAAGCTTGGCATGTGTGGCTTTCTGGGCGACTCCAGGGATATTCCTTCTCGTGGAATATTGGGGTGATTTTCGTTATGGGAAGAAGGGAACGTTGACGGGGATATCATACCAATACCGTCACAATAAATATCCCCAAAAAATATATAATTTTCTTTCCCCTCAGTTTAGGCCGATACGTATTCTTCTACATATTTTTGGTAAAAAATCGCAATAAGCGTTTATTGATTGGTTTGCGCAAATGTTATAGGGTCTACAAAATAGGGCATAGTTTTATGGCATTTTTATTAATATTTTTTTTTTACTAGTAATGGAGGCGATCAGCGATTTTTATCGTGACTGCGACATTATGGCAGACACATCGGACATTTTTGGGACCATTGTAATTTTTACAGCGATCTGTGCTATAAAAATGCACTGATTACTGTGAAAATGGCACTGTCAGTGAAGGGGTTAACCAGTAGGTGGTGCTGTAGGGGTTAAGCATTTCCTAGGGAGTGCTTCTTACAGTAGGGGGGATGGGCTGTGTGTCACATGACACTGATCTCCGCTCCGACTACACGGAGCGGAGATCAGTGTCATTGTCACTAGGCAGAGCAGGGGGATGCTTGTTTACACAAGCATCTCCCAGCTCTATCTCTCCGTGAGACGATCCGCGGGACCCTTGGTCGGGCTCATGGAGAAAGTGGCAGGGTCGTGAGCGCGACTCCGGTGTCACGCGCGACCACACAGCGGCATCTTAAAGGAGATGTACCTTAAAGATATGCATAAAAAGTGTTGTTTAAAGTTTGCCACAAGCCACCTGGGAGACACACCAAACATGTGGAAGAAGGTGCTCTGGTCAGATGAAACCAAAATCGAACTTTTTGGCAACAATGCAAAACGTTATGTTTGGCGTAAAAGCAACACAGCTCATCACCCTGAACACACCATCCCCACTGTGAAACATGGTGGTGGCAGCATCATGGTTTGGGCCTTCTTTTCTTCAGCAGGGACAGGGAAGATGGTTAAAATTGATGGGAAGATGGATGGAGCCAAATACAGGACCATTCTGGAAGAAAACCTGATGGAGTCTGCAAAAGACCTGAGACTGGGACGGGAGATTTGTCTTCCAACCAGACAATGATCCAAAACATAAAGCAAAATCTACAATGGAATGGTTCACAAATAAACATATCCAGGTATTAGAATGGCCAAGTCAAAGTCCAGACCTGAATCCAATCGAGAATCTGTGGAAAAACTGAAAACTGCTGTTCACAAACGCTCTCCATCCAACCTCACTGAGCTCGAGCAGTTTTGCAAGGAGGAATGGGCAAAAATTTCAGTCGTTCGATGTGCAAAATTGATAGAGACATACCCCAAGCGACTTACAGCTGTAATCGCAGCAAAAGGTGGCGCTACAAAGTATTAACTTCAGGGGGCTGAATAATTTTGCACGCCCAATTTTTCAGTTTTTTATTTGTTAATAAATTTCATTCCACTTACAGTTTTATATCTTTATGTTTGAAGCCTGAAATGTGGCAAAAGGTCGCAAAGTTCAAGGGGGCCGAATACTTTCGCAAGGCACTGTAGATATATCTATATATAAAGTTTGGGGGTTCTGAGTTATTTTCTAGCAAAAAAATCATGATTTTTACATTTAGGAGAGAAATTACAGAATTGTCTGGGGTGGCAAGTGGTTAAGAATACATACTTGAATATAATTTTTTTTTAAAACCAAAGTTTAGTGATATGTATTGCACAAGCCCAGTTGGGACCGGTTCTCTTTAATCTCTATTTATGCCCTGTCCATGTAATTACAATAGGACACATATGTGCACAATGTAATATTTGTTAAATAATCTGTGGTGTCTTCATATTTTATTTAGTGTCCATGTACATCTCCTCCTCCATCCCGCTCAAAGCCAAGCGTAGCGTTGCACTATTAACCTCGGTCAACGTCTGCCTCTTATTGGCTATTTAAATTAATGTGACATTAGTCAACACACATAACCTTTCTCCAAGTCTGCCATTTATACCTTAAATTAGCTCCGGCCCCCAGGGGCTGCGCGCTTTCTTTACACTGCGATTTTTACCTCTCGGGTTATATATCCTGCAGGGGAGAATTACCAAGACTGAGGGTTGGTGTTTGGGTGTCTTTTATAGCATACAAACACATAATGTAATGAATTGATCAACACTTCCCGCTCATATTTATAAACATTTCAAAGTAACAAAATTGTAACATAAAATTGTAAACAAAGTTTTCACAAAGTCCTTCGTAAAGATTGCGCTTTTCCACCAACTTCAGAGCAAGAGCCAGATATTTAATTATACAAGCTTATTCACATGTTGGATCCTGCAGTAAATACACAACTTCAGCCCTGATTCACAGACATCGGCGCATCCTTATGCCGGCATAGCGCATCTAATATACGACGTAGCGCAGAGAGGCAAGCACCGAATTCTCAAAGCACTTGCCTCCCAAACTGCGCTGGGTTCCCTCGGCGTAAGCCATCGTAGATGGAAGTGGGCGTGAGCCATGCTAATGAGGCGTGACCCCATGCAAATGATGGGCCGAGCGCCAAACAAGTACTTAAAACGAACGGCGCATACGCAGTCCCGTGGACGAATCCCTGTGCGCATGTTCAGAATCACGTCGGAATTACTCCCTAAGATACGACGGATCACTGCCTACGACGTGAACGTAACCTATGCCTAGCCATATTCACGTACTACGTAAACAACGTAAAATACGACGGCTGTGTTCCCTGGTCCATACCTTTGCATGACTTGCGCCTCCTATATGGGGAATAACTATACGACTTACGCAAACCGCGTATATGATGCGCCGGGCGCAACTACGTTCGTGAATCGGCGTATCTCCCTCATTTGCATATGTGCATAGAAAAACAATGGGAGCGGCAAATGCGACCAGCGTAAATATGCGCCTACGATACGACGGCGTAGGCAAGTTACGTCGGTCATAGGAATCCTATTTTCAGGCGTATCTGGTTTTGTGGGCACGGCACACAGATACGACGGCGCATATTTACACTTACGCGGCGTATCTCGAGATACGTCGGCGTAAGTGCTTTGTGAATCCGGTCCTTCATGTTTTTACTTTTGTTACATTTAAATGTTTTTTTTTTCTTTAACCATTTGCCCACTGGGCACTTATACCCCCTTCCTGCCCAGGCTTTTTTTAGCTTTCAGCGCTGTCACATTTTGAATGACAATTGCGCGGCCAGTCATGCAACGCTGTACCCAAACGAAAAAAATTCACACAAATTGAGATGTCTTTAGGCGGTATTTAATCACCTCTGTGTATGAATTACTAAAGCGCTGCTATGCAAAAATATTGGCGATAAGAAAATTTGAATAGCTGTACCAATTAAACATTGATCTTACACTAACATAAATGTAGCCATAAGGCCGGGTTCACACTGGTGCGACAAACGCTCCGACATTGGGCGCTTATGTCACATGATGTGTGAAAATGAATATTTCCCTATGAGAGCCGTCTTAACTGGTCCGACACAAGTCGGTCCAACTTTGAAAATGCTCCCTGTACTACTTTGGTCCGACTTTGATCCTACTTCATCCCATTGAATATTATTGAAGTCGGAACACCGTCTTGCATGCTCCGACTTGTGCTCTGATGATCTTGAGGCGGAACTCCACGCCAAATTTAAAACTAAAAACCGGCATGGGTTCCCCTCCAAGAGCATACCAGGCCTACAGGCCGGGCGCCTACATTTCCCAGTGTGCATTGCGGCTAAGTACGCCGCACGGGCCTATTGATTTCGACGTGGACGTAACCGACGTAAATCCCAATTCGCGGACGACTTACGCAAATGACGTAAAAAATTCGAAGCTCGCGGCGGGAATGCCGGCCATACTTTAACATTGTTATTCCACCTAATAGGTGGAATAACTTTAGGCCTGCTAATGCCTTACGGAAACGGCGTAAAACTACTGCGGCGGCCGGACGTACGTTCGTGAATCGGTGTATCAACTAATTTACATATTCTACGCCGACCGCAATGGAAGCGCCACCTAGCGGCCATCCAAAAAATTGCAACCTAAGATAGGACGGCGCAAGCCGTCTTATCTTAGATATGTTTAAGCGTATCTCTGTTTGAGCATACGCTTAAACATAAGTCGGCGTAGATTCTGAGTTTGGTCGGCTTATCTACTGATAAGTCGGCCTAACTCTTACTGAATCTACCTAACAGTGTCTAAGGAAGGATCCTAGACTCATAATCAGGTAGATGGAGAATACAGAAGAGGGGAGTAGTTGGGGATACAGAATATGTGGATACAGAAAGGGGTGGAGACCTGGAGGTTTTGGATGAGTCGCCGTTACAAATGGTATAATGAGCCCATATTAGTTCTTCATTCATGACCCGAGTAGGGAGACACCTTCATCAGATAGAATAAATACAGTATATTCCATAGCCTCCATGCCTGATGCCGCGTACACACGACCATTTTTCGTGTGTGGGCTCCAGAGCATTTTTCATGATGTAAAAAATGGGCATTAAAAATTTCGAACATGCTCTCATTTTTCACTACGTTTTTAACGTCGTAAAAAACGGTCGTGTGTGGGCTTTAACGACGTGAAAAAAACGCGCATGCTCAGAAGCAAGTTATGAGACGGGAACGCAGGTTCTGGTAGAACTAGCGTTCGTAACGGAGTAAGCACATTCATCACGCTGTAACAGACAGAAAAGCGCAAATTGTCTTTTACTAACACAAAATCAGCAAAAGCAGCCCAAAGGGTGGCGTCATCCGAATGGAACTTCCCCTTTATAGTGCCGTCGTACGTGTTGTACGTCACCGCGCTTTGCTAGAGCATTTTTTTTTTCACCATCGTGTGTAGGCAAGGCCATTTTAATGATCGGGTTGAAAAAAAGTTATTTTTTTCTAGACCATTAAGGCTTCATTTCCACTGGCGTTTTTACAGCCACTTTTCTGAGCGTTTTTTACAGCTTAAAAACGCCTGTCCATGTTATTCTATGGCATCATGCCCACATAGGCATTTTTGAGCTGCAAATGGCATAGGCGTTTTTGAGCTGTAAAAAAAACGCGGGACCAGGGCGTTCTGTGGCTCCAGCAATAGAGCTGTAAAAACGCCAAACATTAAAAAACGCTCAAAAACGCCCAAAAACAACAACAAAATAAACATGGACAGGCGTTTTTAAGCTGTAAAAAAGGCTAAAAAAAGTGGCTGTAAAAACGCCCGTGGAAATGAAGCCTAAAAATTTCATTTTTTACAACCCAAAAAACGGTTGTGTGTACGCGGCATTAGAATGTTTTTCATGCTTATTTTGGGTCGTGACCCGTAAGGACTAAATCTTCGAATTTTTTGATTTCCTCTACTCTGCGCAAACATGTACCGATGGACGGCGGCGTATTTTTTTTCCACGGTAGAGGAATGCAGGATTTAGAGGCATTCAGCAAATGACGCACTGTCGATTTTTGGTAGCGTTTTGCTGAGATCGTGGTTGTGTGGAGCAGGAAGAAAGCTGGATCATCAGGAATCGGATGTTCCGTAAATTTCTGAGTAAACGTCCGAACTGTCATTCAGAAGTGTGTCAGCACCAGAAAATGTGTAGAAGCACTCCCTTGTCCGCCTGGCATCTCCAACAGTTATCAGTGGTGGTCGGGAAGTATTTGTGTAGTATCTGAAGTGTGTAATACCACCTGGTTAGAATCTTATAATTGGATTCTTGTATTTTCGTACAAATTTATGTTTTCAAGGAGAACCTGATTATATTTTGTTTTTGAGCGTCTGTAAAAGAACGGGGGTATAGGTTTTGGAGAGCACTTGAGGTAAAGCAAAGATGCATTGTTTACTCCCAGTCAGTGGCGTAGCGTGGGTTGTCAAGGCCTGAGGCGAGGCAAGTAATTGGCGCCCCCCTGACCCATGGACTTACCTATTTTCATCTAGCTCCAGTCTGGTCACACGATCCACTGTGTGAGACAGCGGTGGAGAGCATGCTTGATGACTGGTAAAGCCTGGAGTGGTGACATCATGCATATGTTACTATGTCCCATCTGTTGTTGGCGCTCCCTCCTCTCCACACTTGTGACAGCGCCCCTCTAACTTTTGCGCCCGGGGCGGTTGTCCCCCCTTGCACCCCCCACGCTACGCCACTGCTCCCACTGACACCAGGACAATTTCTACTCCCAATGGTCACAGTGTGGCCCCCCTAAAGTTTGGAGAATAGTAAACTGGTCCTTTGTTTCGAAAGTTTGGAGAACCCTGTTCTAGATGATGCTCTACGTTCTCCAACCAGAAAATGAGGTGGGGCTCCATCTGATTTGATGCAGCTTCTAAGGCACATGAGAAGCTCACAGTGTGCAGTGAAATCAGAGCAAGCACTTTCAGTCCAGGACAGGAGAGGAGCCGGTACAACTGGGTAAGACTGAAGGGACGGTTGAAGTTGTTTTTTCTTTTAAATCACCATCACTATGATTGCTGAGGGATTTTGAGGTGGCTGCACCCCAGTGGCCATTATAGGTATTTTTTTTTTTGATATAGCACCCAGCCTTTCACATATATCACTATAGATCACCCACTTGCATACATTTGTGTTTGTCAAGAAGGGTGGTTGAGGTAGCGCGATTTACATTTTTCTTATGTTTATATCTTGTATTTATTGTTTACACGGTAATCGCAGCACCTGGAGGGATTAGACTGTGACTACGTTGCAGTTTTTTTCTCTCTTTTCTTCTTCTTTTTGTTAGTTTTAGCGCAGTTTCTTTCCATTTTTCCAAGGTTGAAGTTCCGCTGTAGATTACGAATGACTTGTTTGTCATTTAAACATTTTACAGTAGAACATCGGTTTACGAGTGCGGGGGGCGCCAGTGACCCTCGGAATGGTTTGGAGCTGTTCCAAGCCGTTCAGAATTCCTCGGAATATTTTGTAAATACTCAGTTCCTGAGTGTTTCTGAACCTTTCCCGAGACCAGCCGAGCTGTCCCCGAGTATTTCCGAGGCTCTCCCCCACCTCTGGCCACATGCGGTATTGCATGCCATAGAAGTCAATGAGGAACAAATTATCTTTGTTTCCATCGACTTCTATGGGGAAACTCGCTTTGATATGCAAGTGCTTTGGATAACAAGCATTCTCCTGGAACGGATTATGCTCGTAATCCAAGGTTCCACTGTACATCCATTTTTTCTGAGATTTTCCGTCACTGGTTGTTCCCGCAGAGCCAGTTCCTTCCTTTAAGTGTAAATGATATATTAATTGCCGAAAATGTCCGTTTCATGTCTTTAGCGCTCTCCGTGTTGTTGGGTGTACACTGATCGCGGCACACGTTTGTTAAGCTGCCCCTCGGGAGTTAATTACTGCTTATGCACACGGATCCTGGAAGTCGCTGGAATGGCGCGCTGGTAAACAGTATTAATTAAACATCTGGAAGTCTGTCTCCAGCTGCTGGGTGGATGGAGGACTCTGAAGAGGAACATATTAGCATTTATTTTATCTCGGATTTACCACGAGAGCGAAGATCTGATTACTGCAGCATTTTCAATGTATACGCCCCGGAATAAATACAACTGGAAATGATCGAGTCTCACATCAGGTGTGTTGGTACTTTAGCTAGAGACGTATGGGGGGGGGGGCGGGATGCATCCGAGACTTAAGCGTTTCATCTCTGCAGAACACAACTGTTTCTCCTCCGGGCTGTTACCATGCCTGCTGGAACCGTAGATGGAGATCGTTCTGCCTGGGAAGATTTGAACTCCGATCGAACCAAAAAGAAAACTCAATTTTTGCAAGAAATTTTTTCATTAAAGTGTCATGAATACATCCAGGTTTTATCACGGTTACGTGATCGTTTACGTTTTTCTTTTCTTTTTCAAGATGTGCAAACAGAGAGAACACAAACACTTGTAGGTAAAAACAAACTACCGTATTTATCGGAGTATACCGCACACTTTTTTGCGCGGTATAGCAGGAGCATCAGAGACAAGCCGGGTCGGATAAACGGAACAGGAATCAGGATAACAGGATCAGGTACGCTAAACGTTATAGAACGGACAGCACCATGAGTCCGGGAAGTGGCCCAGTTTAAATAGCCTGCTTGGCGCCAAACGCTCAGGGAGTTCACGCCGCGGCGCGCGCATGTGCACGCACATAGGTGCGCGCATGCGCACCAACGGCGCGCTCGCAGAAACGGAAGTCACTGCCCGACTTCTACGGGCCGCCATTTTGGGCACTGGCATGCCCTTCCTGACAGCAGGTGAGCAATCCGCAACGTGTGGCAGGGGACGTGGCAAGTGGACAATCCGCAACGTGTGGCAGGTGATGTGGCAAGTGGACAATCCGCAACGTGTGGCAGGTGATATGGCAAGTGGACAATCCGCAACGTGTGGCAGGCAGTGGCGGTGCGTCTATAGAGGGCGCTGGAGCGCCGCCCCCTCTGGCTCTCGCACCGCCACTGAAATAACATAAATTCATGCATTGCTATTGATATACCTTCCTATCTATTTACTAATGCTAGCAGCATAAGGATTAAAGGGGTTGTAAAGTCTCATAGTTGTTCACCTTAATGCATTATATGCATTAAAAAGAAAAACCTTCTGTGCTTTTGCTGCCCCCCCCCCCCAGACCCCCCCCCCCCCTTTTTCTAACCTGAACCCGGTCGTTCCAGCAAGCAGCATGAGCCCAGCGGCTCCAGCCCGCTGTCTCAGGTCCTCATTGCATAGATTGGCTCCGGCTGCTATCAATCAAATTCAGTGACACTGGAGCCGGGGGTTGGGGCGGTGTCCTGCTATCAATAATCACGAGAGTGGGACTCGTGAGCGTGCCCGCATGGGTGCCCCCATGGGCACCGGATGAAAAGGAAGAGCCAGGAGTGCTGCCGGGCACCCCAGAAAAGGGAGGATCGGGGCCACGTTGTGCAAAACCCACAGAGAAGGTAGGTATGACATGTTTGTTATTTAAAAAAAAAAACCTTTACATTCACTTTAAAAATAGTCAATGATGACTGGTGCTAATAGTCGTCAAAATGTGGTCGATGCATCTCTTACATCCAACACCTCTCCCCTTGCCACCGCTCACTTGCTACTATTACTGGCAATTATCGGCTGTCAAAATGACAGCCAGCACTTTCTATGTATTACATAGTAGTAACAACTTTCAAAATGCAGCTGCTCCTGTATAAAATGACACTTGCAGATAGTCTGCAAGTGCCATTGAGTTAATGTAATAAATCAATGTATTGTTTTTACTGTTCCTTTCATATGTAGAGCAAAGGTGTAACCATGAATCTATTAATGACACTGGCCCAGATTCAAGAAGCAATTGTGCCTGTGTAACCATAGGTTACACAGCGCAATTGCTTACTTGCTCCGGCGTTACGAATGCTCCTGATTCAGGAACATCGTAACGCCGACTGCAGCCTAAAATCTGCGTGGCATAAGGCTCTTATGCCACGCATATTTTAGGCTGCATTCTTGCGATGACCGCTAGGGGGCGTTCCCATTGTGCTCAGTGTATAGTATGCAAATTGCATACTAACACCGATTCACAATGTTGCGCGAGCCCTGCGTACGCAAGTTACGTCGTTTCCGTACGGCGTGTTTAGCGTAAGGCTGCCCCTTCTAATAGTAGGGGCAGCCAATGCTAAAGTATACCCGTCGTTCCCGCGTCGCGAAATTTGAATTTCACGTCGTTTGCGTAAGTGATTCGTGAATGGCCGCCATTCACGTTCACTTGGAAGCAAATGACGTCCTTGCGACGTCATTTGCCGCAATGCACGTCGGGAAAGTTTCCCGACGGAGCATGCGCTCTACGCTCGGCGTGGGAGCGCGCCTAATTTAAATTATTCCCGCCCCCTACGGGATCATTTAAATTGCGTGCTCTAGCGCTGGGCAATTTTGCCGGCGCGCCCTCGCAATTTACGAAGCTACTGCTCCGTGAATCGAGGGCAGCGGAGCAAATTTGCGGGGGCGCAGAGCAAAATCGTTGCCCTGCGCCTCCGCAAAAAAAGCGCAAATCTCTTTGAATCCGGGCCACTGATTTCTTTTACATAAAATGTATTCCTGTTTAACCCCTATACTAACCCCTGAGTTAACCTAACCATGTGATGATTTTAAACGAAGGCCGGGTACACACGAACAAACATGTATGGTGAAAGCGGTCCGTCGGACCGTTTTCACCATACATGTCTGCCAGAGGGCTTCTGTACGATGGTTGTACACACCATCGTACAGAAGTCCGCGCGTAAACAATACGCGGGGCGTGTCCGCGGTGTCGCCGCGTCGATGACGCGGTGTCGCCGCGACAATGACGCAGCGACGTGGGCGGCCCGCCTTTAAAATGCTTCCACGCATGCGTCAAAGTCATTCGACGCATGCGAGGGACGGCGGGCGCCTGGACATGTACGGTAGGTCTGTACTGACGACCGTACATGTCCGAGCGGGCAGGATTCCAGCGGACGGTTTTAAAACACGTCCAGGAATATTTGTCTGCTGGGAAAAGGCCCGGCGGGCAAATGTTTGCTGGAATTCGGCCCGCTCGCGCCCACACACGACCGAACATGTCTGCTGAAACTTGCCCGCGGACCAGTTTCAGCAGACATGTTTGGTCGTGAGTATGGGGCCTTATAAAAGAGATAAGTACTGAAAAGATTCAACAAAGTTTTTCAAATGCACCCCCTGCTGCCACTTTTACTTTGCTATTACTGGCAATTACCGGCTGTCAAAATGTCAGCTGGCAATTTCTATGTTTTACACAGCAAGAACACCTGTCAAAATGCAGCTATTTTCATTTCTACACTTAGAAAACCAAAGGGCAAAAAAATATTAGCTATTACTTTTTTTTTTTACCAGTAAAAAAAATGTCATTTGTTGTGTTACAAGAAAATGTGCAAAATGTTAAAAAAAAATATTTTTTTTTTTTCCCCACTTGCAAATATCTCTGCAATGTTTTGTACCAGAAACATAATTTAGTGTAATTTTAAAAATGGGGAAAATTACAGAAAACATACATATATATCGGCCCGGATTCACATACATCGGCGCATATTTATGCCGCCGTAGCGTATCTCTTTTACGCTACGCCAGCGCAACGCACAGAGGCAAGCACTGGATTCACAAAGCACTTGCTCCCACTCGCTCTTAAAGCGGAGGTTCACCCGCACAGGACACTATTTCCCCCTAGATAAATGCTCGTTTTGTCTAGGGGAATCGGCTAGTTGTTTTAAAATATGATCCGTACTTACCGTTTACGAGATGCATCTTCTCCGCCGCTTCCGGGGTATGGGCTGCGGGACTGGGCGTTCCTATTTTGATTGACAGTCTTCCGAGAGGCTTCCGATGGTCGCATCCATCGCGTCACGATTTTCCGAAAGAAGCCGAACGTCGGTGCGCAGGCGCAGTATAGAGCCGCACCGACGTTCGGCTTCTTTCGGCTACTAGTGACGCGATGGATGCAACCGTCGGGAGCCTTTCGGAAGATTGTCAATCAAAAAGGAACGCCCAGTCCCGAAGACCCATACCCGGAAGCGACGGAGAAGATGCATCTCGAAAACGGTAAGTACGGCTCATATTTTAAAACAACTAGCCGATTCCCCTAGACAAAACGAGCATCCATCTAACGGGAGAAGATAAAAAAATATATAATTGGGTGAACTCCCGCTTTAAAGATACGCTGGGTTTCCTCGGCGTAAGCCAGTGTAGGTGGAAGTGGGCGTGAGCCATGCTAATGAGGCGTGACCCCATGCAAATGATGGGCCAAGCGACATAGAAGTACTTAAAATGAACGGTGCATGCGCCGTCCCGTGGCCGCATCCCAGTGCGCATGCTCAGAATCACATCGGAACAACTGCCTAAGATACGTCGAATCACTGCCTACGACGTGAACGTAACCTACGCCTAGTCATATTCACGTACAACGTAAACGACAAAAGATACGACGGCTTGTGTTCCCTGGTCCATACCTTTGCATGAGTTGCGCCTCCTATATGGGGAATAACTTTACGCCGGACGCACGACTTACGCAAACCGCGTATATTATGCGCCGGGCGCAACTACGTTTGTGAATCGGCGTATCTCCCTCATTTGCATATGTGCATAGAAAATCTATGGGAGCGGCAAATGCGCCCGGCGTAAATATGCGCCCACGATATGACGGCGTAGGCAAGTTACGTCGGTCGTAGGAAGCCTATTTTCAGGCGTATCTAGGTTTGTAGGCACGGCGCACAGATACGACAGTGCATATTTACACTTACACGGCTTATCTCGAGATACGTCGGCGTAAGTGCTTTGTGAATCCGGGCCATCTTGTTTAGGGTAAAACTACTGTTTTAGAACTAACACTGGTCAAAGTGGGGAAAAAAACAACTGGCTGGATTCTCGTAGAGCCGCGCATCTTTCTGCCGGCGTAGCGCATCTCATATGCGCTACGCCGACGTAACATAGAGAGGCAAGAACAGTATTCACAAAGCACTGGCTCCCTGCGTTGCGCCAACGTAACGTAAATTATTCGGCGTAAGCCCGCCTAATTCAAAGTAGGTGGACGGTGGGCGTGATCCATTTAAATGAACCGTGACCCCATGCAAATGATGGTCCGAACTAACGGCGCATGCGCCGTACCGTGGACGCATCCCAGTGCGCATGCTCAGGATCACGTCTAAAATACTCCATAACATACGTCGAATCGCTGCCTACGACGTGACGTAAGCTACGCCCAGCCCTATTCACGTAGTCCTACGTAAACAACGTAAAATTCGACGACTGTTCCGTCATCCATACCTTTGCATGGGATGCGGCTCCTTTAGGTGGAATAACTTTACGCCTTACGTAAACGGCGTATATTGCAGCGACGGGCGCAAGTACGTTCGTGAATAGGCGTATCTCGGTCATTTACATATTCGGCGCGTAAATCAATGGAAGCGCCCCTTGCATCCAGCGTAAATATGCGCCCAAGATACGACGGCGTAGGAAACTTACGTCGGTCGTATGAAGCCAAATTTCAGGCGTTTCTTGCTTGCAGACTCAGGCGTAAAGATACGACGGCGCAATCCGTGCACTTACGCGGCGTATCTGTAGACACGTCGGCGTAAGTATATGTGAATCCGGGCCAACAAGTTTTTCATAAATATTTCATAGAAAGTATAAAAGTAAAAAAATGATTGCCAAAAGAAAACCTGGCTTTTTTCCCCCTGAAAAAGCAACGTATGTATTCATTTGTTTTCTAAAGTATTGTAAAAGTAATGTAAAGATTATCACCAAATAAACAGATCGATTGTGGAAATGTAAACATTGCTGTGGTCCATAAGGGGTGATCGGGGATGAAAGCTGGAGGTATTAGGCAATCTTGCTTGTGGTCTCGGCATTGAGACCCTTGAAAATGTGTTCCTGGATCCATGAGATGTCTTTAGCAGCACTTGACTCGTATGGTAATCTCTGGCTGAACGGCAGGTCAAAGGTCAAGGTGAAAAGCCAACAAACAAACAGAGCTGTGAGATCGACAATGGAAGACGCACCATTTAATCACACGACTGGTGATGACTTCAAAATCCACAGATTTGTACATTTTAGGTGTATAGTCTAAATTCAGCAAATGTCTACAAGGGATTGAAGTGCCTTTCAAAATGCACATTAAAAAAAAAAATACTATACGAATTATATACACACTGTAAATATATATATATATATATATGTATATTTATTTTATATACCGTATATATTTTATATATATATTATATATATATATATATATATATATATATATATATATATATATATATATATATATATATATATATATATATATATATATAATCTGTAAAAACACCCTGAGCTATTTATTGCAATAAAAGTTAAAAGAAAAAAGAAAAAGAAAAAAGCTTCTGCTGTAATTGTATGCATACAACACACTGAACTATTTATTGCAATAAAAATTAAAAGAGAAAAAAATAAAAGAAAATAGCTTCTGCTGTAATTTTCTGTAACTATATATATATAATAAAAACAAAAACTGAACTATTTATTGCAGTAAAAGTTAAAAGAAAAAACAATAAAAGAAAAAAGCTTCTGCTGTCATTTTGTTATTTAAATAGCATAAAAACGGATGAAAGCGCCACACTTGTGTTTCAAGTTTAGTAAAAAAGTGTATTTATTTTGACAACAGGTCTGATGAGACCAAGATAGAACTTTTTGGCCTTAACTCTAAGCGGTATGTGTGGAGAAAACCAGGCACTGCTCATCACCTGTCCAATACAGTGCCAACAGTGAAGCATGGTGGTGGCAGCATCATGCTGTGGGGGTGTTTTTCAGCTGCAGGGACAGGACGACTGGTTGCAATCGAGGGAAAGATGAATGCGGCCAAGTACAGGGATATCCTGGAGGAAAACTTTCTCCAGAGTGCTCAGGACCTCAGACTGGGCCGAAAGTTTACCTTCCAACAAGACAATGACCCAGTGCTGGCCCAAGACATGGTGCTGCCTGGGACCAAGAATGAAATGCTGCCCCCCCCCCCCCATGCTTTACCTTTGTTTTAGCTGCACTTTTCGGCCGCCAGCGGGGAGCTTTGGTGGTGTGGTTACAGCGGGGCTCTCTCTCTGGTGGTGCGGGTACAGCGTGACTCCCTCTCTGGTTGGTGCGGGTACAGCGTGGCTCTCTGGTTGGTGCGGGTACAGCGTGGCTCTCTGGTTGGTGCAGGATAACGATTCTTGACGATTAATCGTGCAGCTCTAATATATATATATAAATATACACAAAGGCGTATCTAGTGAAAATAGCGCCTATGGCAAGCACTGAAACTGCGGCCCTGTCGAAACATTTGAAACCCATCTTTCAGATAACCTTAACAAAGAAAAAAAAAAGCTAACAAAACAAGTGATATTTATCATCCCTTGTGATACCTTGGGTAGTAATGTCCTCTTTATGGAGAAATCTGGGGTTTATTAGACCCCTGATCCCTCCTCTGCCCTCCAAGGCCAGGTAAATGCAGAACCAATGCTGGAAGTGATGAAATCTTCATCACTTAAGGCCTCAGTTTTCACAGAGAGGGAGAAACTGATGTTCCTCCTTCTTCTTTGTGCGCTGCCAATCCGACCAGATGGAATGGGAGAGCCTGGGAGAACAGGGAGGGCTGTGGCTGAACGCAGCAGGGATAGTGCTGCCATTGTCCATTAGCAAAGGTGCTGAAAAGGAGATCCTGCCTATGCTCGGGAGGAGGGAAAAAGAGACCCTCAGACCCTGGTAAGTGCCTTGCTGCCCAGCCACTCAACAGCGCCCCCTTCATATGGCGCCCATGGCACTTGCCATGGCTGTCATACCCTAGATACGCCACTGCATATATGATAAAGAGAATCAGAAATAGAGAGAGCAGAGACACACTGGAAAGAGAGAGTCAATGTCCTCATAGCAGAATACAAGGATGTAATCACATACTCTATCCTCTTTTCTTTTCTTTTTTTGTCCCGGGGCTCTTTCACTTGCCCTGTGCAGTATTGTAATCTCAGTGTGTCATTATATGTGCCGACAATACATTCTAAAACCGAATGGCAGCTTTGGTGATGGAATCTGCAGGTGGCAGCGGATGAAGACAAATCTCACTTTTATTGTGATTAAAAATTTACCAGTTTTGACTTCAGAAATCGTAAAAAAAATAGAGATCATTTTTCTGTGCAAGTGAATATGAGACCTTGTAGGAAAGCAATAGCATAAAAAATTTAAACTAGACAATCTGTTTGCCATTTCTAGCGAGCTGTCTAGAATTAAATCTTCACTGCTTAGAATGAGTTCATCTACAGCTACCTGGAGAGAAAGTGTGTGTGTGTATATATATATATACAGGGGGTACGGAAAGTATTCAGACCCCCTTACATTTTTCACTCTTTGTTATATTGCAGCCATTTTCTAAAATCATTTAAGTTATTTTTTTTCCCTCATTATTGTACGCACAGCTCCCCATATTGACAGAAAAACACAGAATTGTTGAAAATGTTGCAGATTTATTACCCTCCCTGGCGGTATGATTCTGTCTGGATATACGTACCAAAAGCGGTACAATTATTTTGCATGGAAATTCTGCGTTTTATACTGTAGGCCTGCAATTCTTAGGAATAACTCACTTAAATCTGTCCAAACAAGAGTCTAATAGGCATCTCGGGTATGATAAAGTTTGAAACACAAAATAATAAAATTATAATATAATAAATAATTATAACAAATGATAATTTAATTATAATAAACATTATTCAATAGCGTCATGGTGCGCACGTGCACGTGTACGTGAGGACGCGCGCACGCTCGTAGGTGGGGGGAGAGAACAGCAATGAGACTGCTCGGCTGGAGGACGGACCGCGCCGATGAATGAGAGGAGAGGAGGAGGAGAAGGCACCTGTCACCCCTGTCATCCCAGCACGCCACACGCTGAGTACCGCAGTGTATCGCCCCATAGGAATCATCACACGCTGCCAAGCTGCACCAAGCCACGCTGCTACACTGTGGGCGTATGAAACAGCCTGTAAGGAACGGGGACAGGTGAACAGAGGACGGCGCGAAGCTGGAAGCTGGACACGCAGTGGGTGGTGTGATTGAGTACACATGGAACCCCCTCATTTCAGGTAAAGCAGACATTAAAGCAAGGAGAGGCACATACAACGTGAGGACGGAGGCGGCCGACCCCACGGATGGACACCTTCAACTACAATAAATAAGGTCAGATCTTAGCCACCTGCTTTTTTAAGGACAGAAACGATGATGGAAATGTAGAGGTAAGGTAAATCTCCTTGTGGAAAAGCAAAGGAGGGTTTGGAAGGAAAAAATAATGTCAAGCTATGAAGGAAGAGTGTAAAAGATTTGTCATTAACTATTTATTGCCACATGATAAGTAAAGGGCGTTTTTAAAGGTGGATGAAAAACTGAGCATAAGAATTGTCTGATAAACTTCAAATTAACTTAATTGATTGTGACTGCCCAAAGACAAAAAGTGGATAACATTAAATACTGCAATACACTGTACGAGGAAGGAGGAATAAGTAAGAGGAGTTTTGGATTGCGGTCTGGGGATAAGAAGGGGTTAAAAAGTGACTCTTAATTAAATAACAATAAGCTTTAAAAAAAAAAAAAAAAAAAACACGTAACCCCAGCGTACAAGACATCTTACACAGTGTATTAAAAGTGCCCCCCCTTTTTTTTCTTTTGTTTTCCCCTCTTTTTAACCCTCACTTACATAAAGCACTCTGTGGGCTGAGGGATCAAAGATGAAAAGTGTATCCCCAAGAAAGTTGATATGAGTCAAGGGGATCTACCATTATAGGATATGATCTGTGCAATTTAAAAACTCGGACATTGAAATCCATAGTGGGAGCAAAGGATGATAATTGATGACTGATTAATAACCAGTTGAGCGGGGTGTTTTTCCCCCTTTTTTTTTTTCTCTCTCTCTCCTGTCCCCTTTTTTTTTTTGTCCCGGAGGCCTGCATAAAGGGGTGGGAGAAGAAGGGGACTAGAGGGGAATGGGGAACATTGGCAATTAGTATTCACATCTTATTTGCTAAAACTTAATTTTAAGACTGGGTGGAGAAATTTAAATAGATCTAACTGACACATACGCTTGGGATCTAAAACCCCAAGCGTAGCATATAGGGTAAGGGACGGACCCCCCCCCCCCGCTGTGCATTATTTTATGCGCTTCTCTCTATTGAGGAGATCATTTTCCTGGGGATCCTGGTCGCTCCCTTTTGCTCCGAAAGGGGGTCACTGTCACTGTCACGGTCTATGCTCACCCTGAGAGCATTCCCATTCCCTGGATTAAATAATCAAATAATATAATATTTGGCAGGGTAGGAGACAAGGGGGGGTAAAACTTCCGGTCAAACCCAGCCCGGTACCCCCTGCTGACCTCCCCCTTCTTTACTGGATTCCGTATTAATCAGCCGGGAATAAGAGGTCAAGCTGGGGAAGAGAATCAGAAGGAAGGAGACTAACATGAGCAGAATGACGAGTAGATCAACAAAAGGGGGTCCCCCAACTACTCCAAGCAATACTACAGCAACAAGCTCAATAAGGCCATTCGTGACTAGAGGGGAAAGTCCGCGTGTCCCTGGTGTCCAGGGGGTAACAAAGCAACAACAAGCAAATAAAGTCAAAAAGGCAGAAAATAAGAAACCCCAGAGTGATAATTCCAGAGAAACATCCATAGAACTAAGGGAGGAAGGGTCCACAGGAAGTGGAATGGAAAGCAGTAGGATGGATGAACGAAGTGCAGACACCCAGTCCCCCTCAAAAGGAGAAATGGCAGAGATGTTGTTAAGATTGGAAAACGTGATAAAAAGTGAAATACAGAGCTTACGGACCGATTTCGGCCACATGCTGTCCAGAATAGAAACAGTAGAGGAACAAATAGAGAAACAAGAACAGGAATCAATTATGCTAAAAACCCAGATGGACCAGATTCAATTACAACAGAGGCATATTCTTTACAAATTGGAAGACCAAGAAAACAGAAGCCGGAGACAAAACTTGAGGATAAGGTCTATTCCAGAGAAGAGGGGTGAGGACCTCAGGATAATAACGCAGACGTTATTTAATCCACTATTGGAAAGAACAACAGACAATCCAATTGGGATCGAAAGGGTCCATCGAGTAGGAAATCCGAAAAGAGTGACCTCCGAGAGAACAAGAGATGTTATAATAAGGTTCAGATTCTATGAAGATAAAGAAGCAATTTGGAAGAAGTTGAGGGGACAACCCCCGATAGTGTTTGAAGGGACGGAGCTGCAGATATTCACCGATGTGGCCCCAGAAACCCTGGCCAGGAGATGGTTGTTAAAACCGCTCCTAAAACAGATGATAGACCTGAATATTAAGTATAACTGGGGGTTTCCTGCTTGCCTAATTGGAACAAAGGAGGGGAGATCGGCGACACTAAGATTTCCTGAGGACTTAAACGAATTCTGTAGGAAATTGGATATTCAGGTCCCTGACCTACCAGGTTGGGGGTAGGAGGGGAAGCGGAGGTGGGAGGGAGAGGGGAGGAAATGGAAACTCCCCTCCTCCCCCCCTTTTTTGCTTTGCTTTCTCTAGTTACACTTTTGTCTTCTTTGAGCTCCTCTTGATGCCTCCGGCTGGCTTTTCTCTCTTTTTTTTCTCCTTTTTTTTTTTTCTTTTTCTGGCTTGTTTGGCCTTCTCTCGGATCTCTGGCTTGGGTCCAGCCCCACCCCCCCTCTCCCGGGAGGAAAACCGGGAGGGGGGAGGCGGTCTCGGGCCCCACCTGGAGCGATCTGAACCAAGATATGGAAGATGGTTCAGGGGTCTTTAATAGGCCAAAGAGGGGGGGTGGGAGGGGGGGATGGGAGGGATGGGTTGGAGGGAGGGGACGGGAGGGAGGGGGGTATCGGAGGGATGGGTTGGAGGGAGGGAAGAAACCCTATCTCACCAAAACAATCAGGAGAGAGCGTAACCCAAGGAAAGGAAAACAAGGATGCCAGTGATTAAATGTCTATCATATAATGTGAAAGGCCTCAATAGCCCAACCAAGAGACATAAGATACTAAAGGAATTGAAAAGGTATAGGACAGACATTGCCTTTTTACAAGAAACCCATCTTACTCTAGGATCAAACATAAAGATATACTCCCCCGACTTCCCCAGATGGTACTATGGAGATACTATTTCCAAAAGAGCCAGAGGGATAGCAATTGGAATAGCGAAGGGGACGCGGTTTGTACTAACAGACAGAATGACAGACCCGGAAGGGAGATTCCTCTTTTTAAGAGGAAAACTGGAGGGGTTGGAATATACCCTAGTAAATATATATGCCCCGAATACCTCCCCGATTAAATATTTGCTGGGAATATTAGGGAAATTAAAAGACTTTAGAAGGGGAAAGTTAATATTAGGAGGAGACTTTAATTTTTGTATGGATCCGAAAGTAGATAAGACTCACCAGACACCAGAAACCCAAGACATACAACTAAGAAAAGTAAAAGAAAGTTTATATAGAAATCAATTAGTGGATACATGGAGGATTTTTAATCCAAGCCAACGAGATTACACGTTTTATTCTCAGGTTCACGGGAGCTATTCTCGGATTGACCACATTCTGGTGGCTCATAGAATGCTGGAGATGGTGGTCGAGACAAGAATAGAGACCATGACGATCTCGGATCACGTCCCCATTAGCATATCCATAAACATCTCAGGGAATCAAAGGCCTTACCAAAACTGGAGACTCAATGAGGAACTAATAATCGAAGAGGAAAGTTTTTCAAGGGTTAAAAAAGAATTGGAAGAGTATTTTAAGACAAATGAGACAGATGGAATCTCGGTAGCAACACTATGGGACGCCCATAAGGCGGTGATAAGAGGGGTCTTGATCTCCGAAGGAGTAAGGAGAAAGAGAGAAGAGAGTAGCAATAGAGAAAAACTTATAGGAGAGATCTTTAACCTCGAACAAAAACACAAGAAAATGGGAAAGCAACGAGGTTTATATCTGAATCTAGTAAGCAAGCGAAACGAACTTAAAGAACTCTTAGATAAGGAAACAAAAAGGGAACTCAACTTGATAGCCAGGGAAAGATATAGATGGGGTAATAAAACAAGCAAACACCTAGCTCGGATGGTACAAAAAAGAAATCAAGGAATTATATAGACAAAATTAAAAACGAAAAAGGCGAGACCCTATATACAACAAAAGATATTGCAGAAACCTTCAGATTATACTATGAAAAATTATACTCAGTAGAACAAAAGAACTGGCAAAAGGGCGAGAAAGAAAACAAGATCACAACATTCCTAAAAGAAGCAGGAATATCAAAAATTGGTCAAATGGAGGCAGAAGGGATGGATAGGCCCATTACAGAAAATGAAATTAAACTAGCATTAACAAACTCAGCCGTAGGTAAAAGCCCGGGCCCGGACGGCTTCACAGTGATGTATTACAAAAAGTACAAGGAGATTCTCCTCCCAAAATTATGCCAATATTTTAATGGCCTTGGAAGAGAGTATAAATTAAGTAAAGAAGCATCAGAGGCAACTATCACTGTTATCCCAAAGGAAGGTAAAAACACGGGAAGCTGTTCAGGGTACCGGCCGATATCTTTGTTAAACACAGATATAAAATTGTTTGCAAAGGTACTGGCCAGAAGAGTTAGACAGAAAATGACAAAATTGATACACCCGGATCAAACGGGTTTTGTTCAAGGTAGAGAGGGGAGAGACAATGGAGTAAGAACACTCTTGATACTCCAAAGAATGAAGGCAATGGGGTCCCCAGGTCTACTCCTGTCGATAGACGCAGAAAAAGCGTTCGACAGGGTAGACTGGGGACTCATGTTGCTCACTCTAAAGGGCATGGGGTTTGGACTAAGAATGATGGATTGGATTGCAGCCCTCTATAAGTCCCCCACGGCCAAAATAAAGATTAACGGTAGTCTATCTCAAACCTTCTCAATGGAAAACGGCACAAGGCAGGGGTGCCCTTTGTCGCCACTACTGTTTGTGCTTTCATTGGAACCTCTCCTCGCCAGGATTCGTAACTGCCAAGAAATAAAAGGGGTTAAAATTGGAGAGGAGGAACATAAACTCTCTGCTTTTGCAGATGATGTCCTCTTCTACTTGGAGAAACCTAAAACATCAATCACAAACGTATTAAATTTATGTAGAGATTATGGGGAAATCTCGAATTTCAAAATAAACATTACCAAAACGGAGATTATGAGTATAAACACAAGTAAACTGGAAGAGCAATTCCTGAAAGCGAAGTACCACTTCACATGGGTCAAAGAACTCAAATGTCTAGGGATTTTGTTAGCAAATTCCATTAAAAAAATGTATAAGATAAACTTTATACCCTTACTAAATGAAATTAAAATAGAAACAAAAAGGGTGGAAAATAGAGCAATATCATGGATAGGACGAATCAATTATTGTAAAATGGTTATTATACCTAAAATTCTATATAAATTTCAGATGATCCCCATAGCCCTCCCTAAGACATTATTCTCAGCACTTAAAAAATTAATTATGAATTATATATGGAGAAATAAGAAACACAGGATATCACTCCAGACCCTAAAACAACCAAAAAAAAAGGGGGGATTAGCGGTCCCGGACGTCAAACGATATTATGATGCAGTGGTATTAACAAGAGTGGTGGAGTGGGCCAGAGCCAATAAAGAAAAAAGGTGGGTAAGTTTAGAAAATGAATTATCACAGGTGAGGTTGGACAAGATTATTTGGAATCCTCCTCAATTTAGGGCACTAGATAAAAACGCACTCGAAATAACAAAAAATGCACTTAAAATATGGGACACTGTTTATAATAAAACTGAGAAGGAATATAATTCACCTCTTATAGCACTAAAAAATAATGACTACTTTGCACCAGGTAAAATACAGGTAGGGGGTAATTGGATCAAAAAGGACACCGCACAATTAAGGGACATAATGAATGATGGGCACATAATAACACTGCAGGAGATAAAATCTAAAAATAATTTAATGGAGATCAATGAATGGAGGTACCAGCAGCTCAAACACTTTATTCAGGACCTTCCACGCCCGTTAAGATCGGGAGATCAATTAACAGAATTAGAAAAAATGTGCTCCACAGAAAAATCTAAAGGAACCACTTCAAAGTTATATAAGATTCTACTGGAAATGGACGAGCAAAGTGTACCTCCATTCATTAAAAAATGGGAAAGGGAACTTGGGACACAGCGGGATAGGGTCACAATAGACAAAATGCTGGCTCTGACACACTCCTCGGCGGTAGATAGCCGTACAGCGGAGATGTGCTTTAAATGCATATCCGGATGGTACATGACACCGGATAAGCTCAAAAAATTTAAGGAAGGACAGACAGGAGACTGTTGGAGGGGTTGTGGTTTACCAGGAAATATGGCACACCTCTGGTGGGGATGCCCCAAGGTTAAGAGGTTTTGGGAAAAAATACTGGATTGTGTGGAAGAGATTACAAAGAAAAAGATCAAGATGGACCCATGGGTCGTCCTATTTCATGGGGGGGAAGAAGGCATAAAAAGTTACAGGAAAACACTTGTACCACATTTACTCAATGCCGCCAAGAGACTTATCCCAAGGAAGTGGCAAGAGGTGGAGTGCCCCTTAATTTGGGAGTGGGTAGATGCGGTTGAAGAAACTTATAAAATGGAAGAATTGAAAGAGGGCTTAGAGGGGAACAACATCTTACAAAATACGAAATGGGATAACTGGAGGACTTTTAAGAAATCATGGAGTTACGCAGAAAAGTTAAGGGAAGATACTTAAAAGATATAGTAGAAGAAAATTAGAGTGAAGTAGAAGTATAAGAGATTGTTTTGGGTGAGATAGGGGGGGAGGGAGGGGAAGGATAAGGGGGGGATTATGTAAATGTAAACTTTATGCTTTCTCTAGTAAAAGGAGATATATTAAAAAAAAAACACCACACAAGAAAAGCGACACTAATGATGCAAAACCAATATAGAGATGCAATGGGCTGGCACGCAGAACATGAGCATATAACGCTCACTCTATGAGGTTGAGTCTGAAGTGTGGGGGAAAATAAGAAAAAAAATAAAAAAAATTAAAAATAAACATTATTCAATAATGTAATCAAATCAAAATCACAGAAATTTGCTGAGTTGCAGAATTGTCGCTGTCATTATTTTTATTTTTTTTATGACGTATTTCCCCACAAATCGCTATCACACAATTCTGCAAGTGATTATAATTTATTATCGCTGTTTTCTAGCTGCTCTAAAATCACTTTTGACACAAAGGGACACTTTTGGTTGCTATGGACAATATACAGTTTGCAGGCACAAAAAAAATGTTTTTATTATATAAAAGTACATGCAGGACACAGGGCAGACCACTAGGGACAAGCGGTGTGTGTATTTTTTACATACAGTACTGTAATCTATAAGATTACAGTATACTGTATGTAATGTGTTTGTTTACTTTTTTGAATTTGCCGCCGGTCTCCGCCCCCGTGCGTCGTAACATCGCAGGGAACGGAGATTGGCGGCACGCGGGCACTGTGTGAATCGAATGGAGGACGCCGCTCGCTCACACAGCGGGGATGCATCGCTGGATCCAGGGACAAGGTAAGTACAGTAACCTGCCTGGAAAAGGTAAGCCAGCGCGCGCTGCAGGCTCTGCACATCTACCCCGAGCGTGACTCGGGGTTACCGATAATTGCATTGAAAATCCACCCCGAGTCACGCTCGGGAATACCGCTAAGGGGGTTAAAAAAGGAAAACTGAAATATCACATGGTCCTAGGTATTCAGACCCTTTGCTCAGTATTTAGTAGAAGCCCCTTTTGATGTAATACAGTCATGAGTCTTTTTGGGAAAGAAGCAACAAGTTTTTCACACCTGGATTTGGAGATCCTCTGCCATTCCTCCTTGCAGATCCTCTCCAGTTCTGTGAGGTTGGACGGTAAACGTTGGTGGACGGCCATTTTTAGGTCGCTCCAGAGATGTTCAATTGGGTTTAAGTCAGGGCTCTGGCTGGGCCATTCAAGAACAGTCACGGAGTTGTTGTGAAGCCACTCCTTCGTTATTTTAGCTGTGTGCTTGTTGGAAGGTAAACCTTTGGCCCAGTCTGAGGTCCTGAGCACTCCGGAGAAAGTTTTTGTCCAGGATATTCCTGTACTTGGCCGCATTCATCTTTCCCTCGATTGCAACCAGTCATCGTGTCCCTGCACCTGAAAAACACCCCCACAGCATGATGCTGCCACCACCATGCTTCACTGTTGGGACTGTATTGGACAGGTGGTGAGCAGTGCCTGGTTTTCTCCACACGTACCGCTTAGAATTAAGGCCAAAAAGTTCTATCTTGGTCTCATCAAAACAGAGAAACTGTAGTCTTGCTTTTTTATGTCTCTGTGTCAGCATAGGGGTCCTCCTGGGTCTCCGACCATAGGGTTTAATTTCATTTAAATGTCGACGGATAGTTGGCGCTGACACTAATGCTCCCTGAGCCTGCAGAACAGCTTGAATTTCTTTGGAACTTGCTGCCGTTTCACCATCCGGACTATCCTGCGTTGCAATCTTTCATCAATTTTTCTCTTCCGTCTACGGCCAGAGAGATTAGCTACAGTGCCATGGGTTGCAAACTTCTTGATAATGATGCGCACTGTGGACAAAGATAAATCTAGATCTCTGGAGATGGACTTGTAACCTTGAGATTGTTGATATTTTTCCACAATTTTGGTTCTCAAGTCCTCAGACAGTCCTCTTCTCCTCTTTCTGTTGTCCATGCTTAGTGTGTTACACACAGACACACAATGCAAAGACTAAGGCCCCTTTCACATTGAGGAGTTTTTCAGGCGGTACAGCGCTAAAAATTCCTAAAAATAGCGCTGCTATCCCGCCTGAAAAACTCCTTCACTGCAGACTCAATGTGAAAGCCCGAGGGCTTCACAAAACCTACCAAGACATGGCCGTCCATCTAAACTGACAGGCCGGGCAAGGAGAGCATTCATCAAAGAAGCAGCCAAGAGGCCCATGGTAACTCTGGAGGAGCTGCAGAGATCCACAGCTCAGGTGGGAGAATCTGTCCACAGGACAACTATTAGTCGTGCCCTCCACAAATCTGCCCTTTATGGAAGAGTGGCAAGAAAAAAGTAATTGTTGAAATAAAGCCATAAAAAGTCCTGTTTGCAGTTTGTGAGAAGCCATGTGGGGGACACAGCAAATGTGGAAGAAGGTGCTCTGGTCAGATGAGACCAAAATGTGACTTTTTGGCCTAAAAGCAAAACGCTATGTCCCAGATTCACAAAGCACTTACGCCGACGTAAGTGTAAATATGCGCCGTCGTATCTGTGCACCGTGCCCACAGAACTATATACGCCTGAAAATAGGCTTCATCCGACCGACTTAACTTTCCTACGCCGGCGTATCGTGGGCGCATATTTACGCTGGACGTATTTGGCGCTCCCATTGATTTTCTATTCACATATGCAAATGAGGGAGATACGCCGATTCACGAAAGTCTGTCTGTCCGGCGCATAATATGTCGTAGTAAGTCGTACGTCCGGCGTAAAGTTATGCCCCATAAAGCAGGTGTAAGTCAGCAGCATCCATGCAAATGGCTGCACCAGGGAACACAGCCGTCGTATTTTATGTAGTTTACGTTGTACGTGAATAGGGCTAGGCGTAGGTTACGTTCACGTCGTAGGCAGTGATCCGTCGTATCTTAGGGAGTAGTTCCGACGTGATTCTGAGCATGCGCACTGGGATGCGTCCACGGGACAGCGCCGTTCATTTTAAGTACTTGTCTGGCACTCGGCCCATCATTAGCATGTGGTCACGCCTCATTAGCATGTCTCACGCCCACTTCCACCTAGGCTGGCTTACGCCGAGGAAACCCAGCGCAGTTTGGGAGGCGAGTGCTTTGTGAATACTGTGCTTGCCTCTCTGCGCTGGTTCGGCGTAGCGTAAAAAAGATACGCTACGGCGGCATAAATATGCGCCAATGTATGTGAATCCGGGCCGCAGTGTGGCAGAAAACTAACACTGCACATCACCCTGAACACACCATCCCCACTGTGAAACATGGTGGTGGCAGCATCATGTTGTGGGGATGATTTTTTTCAGCAGGGACAGGGAAGCTGGTCAGAGTTGATGGGAAGATGGATGGAGCCAAATACAGGACAATCTTAGAAAAAAACCTGTTAGAGTCTGCAAAAGACTTGAGACTGGGGTGGAGGTTCACCTTCCAGCAGGACAACGACCCTAAACATATAGCCAGAGCTACAATGGAATGGTTTAGATCAAAGCATATTCATGTGTTAGAATAGCCCAGTCGAGGAAATTGGGAGGATAAAAAATAGACCACTATCCTGGATAGGACGAATAAATTTCTGTAAAATGGTAATTTTACCAAAGATTACCTATAAGTTTCAGATGATACCTATACGTTTGCCTGGAATACTCTTCTCAGCTCTTAAAAAACAGATTATGAATTTTATTTGGAGAAACAAGAAACACAGAATATCCTTCCAGACTCTAAGACAACCTAAAATAAAGGGGGGACTAGCAGTACCAGACATTAAAACATACTACGAGGCGGTGATCCTGTCAAGGGTAGTGGAGTGGGCTAGGGCCAGCAAGGAAAAGAGGTGGGTCAACATCGAAAATGAAATGTCAAAGGCAAGTCTCAATAAGATTATTTGGAACCCACCTCAATATAGGACACTGGATAAGAATACACATGAGATCACTAAAAATGCACTAAAAATTTGGGATACTATGTATAAAAAAATAGAAAAGGAATTTAATTCACCACTATTAGCACTTAAAAATAATGATTATTTTGCACCGGGTAAATCACAGATTGGAGGAAATTGGATAAAAAAGGACACGACTCAATTAAGAGACGTAATAAAAGATGGGCACATTGCAACACTACAAGAATTAAAAGAGAAAAAAACTTTTTTTTTAGAAATTGACGAATGGAGATACCATCAGCTGGCCCACTTTATAAAAAGATTGCCGCACCCACTGAGGTCAGGGGAGCAGCTATCCGTTTTGGAAAAACTATGCACATCAGAGAAGGTCAAGGGAACCATCTCAAAATTATATAAGATTCTGCTAAAGGTGGACGAGCGGACGGTCCCCCCTTTCGTCAAAAAATGGGAGAGGGAATTAGGATCAAAACGGGATAGGATCACAATAGATAAAATGCTGACACTAGTTCATTCCTCGGCAGTAGATAGCCGTACAGCCGAGATGAGCTATAAATGCCTGACTGGATGGTACATGACCCCGGATAAGTTATCCAAATTTAATGACGAACAAACGGGAGAGTGTTGGAGGGGATGTAGGACCCCGGGAACCATGGCCCATCTGTGGTGGAAATGTCCTAAAGTAGAGGTATTCTGGAAAAAAAATTTGGGATGCATAGAAGAGATTACAAAAGGAAAAATTAAACTGGACCCTTGGGTAGTACTGTTCCATGGGGGAGAGGAAAAAACTAAAAATTATAAGAAAACCCTAGTCCCACATCTACTAAATGCCGCGAAAAGGATAATACCGAGAAAATGGCAGGAGGAAGAATGTCCCCCAATCTGGGAATGGATAGACTCCGTGGAAGAGACCTATAGAATGGAAGAAATGAGAGAAGGAGTAGAAGGCAATAACATAGCTCAAGATAAGAAGTGGGATAATTGGAGGGAATTTAAGAGATCTTGGAGCTATGTAGAAAAACTAAGGGCTGAGACCTAAAGACAAATTATAATTAGATGAAGGCATCAGAAGTCATTTTGGAATGTATATGGTGAGATAGGGGGAGGGGGGGGAGGGAGGAACGGGGATAAGGTGAAGGAATTGTAAAATTATTTGTCTTTTTGTTTTGTTTATTTTCCGGGCCATATATCTCAAAAAAAAAAAAAAGAAAGGGAAAAAAAAAAAATACATATATATGTGTATAAAAATATACAATATACATATTTTTGTAAGAGAAAAAGCAACTTAAGAAAAAAGACCACACTAATGATGCGAAACCCGATTAGAGGCGCTAAGGGCTGGTTAACGGAACATGAGCGTATAAACGCATACTCTATAAGGTTGAAGTCTGAAGTGAAAAAAAAAAAAAAAGGAAAAAAAAAGGAAAAAAAAATAAAAGAATAGCCCAGTCACAGTCCAGACCTAAATCCAATTGAGAATCTGTGGTAAGACTTGAAAATTTCGGTTCACAGACGCTCTCCATTCAATCTGACAGATCTTGAGCTATTTTGCAAAGAAGAATGGGCAAACATGTCCCTAACTAGATGTGCAAAGCTGGTAGAGACATCCCCAAAAAGACTTGCAGCTGTAATTACAGAAAAAGGGGATTTTACAAAGTAATGACTTTGAATACAAATTTACCCCCCACACTTTTCACATATTTGTAAAAAAAAAATCATTTATTATTTTCCTTCCACTCCACTTTGTGTTGGTCAATCCCAATAAAATACATTTACGTTTTTGGCTGTAACAAATCGTGGAAATTTTTCAAGGGCTATGAATACTTTTTCAAGGCACTGTAGTCTGTAGAAACTACATACAGGTAGTGTCTTGGTTGGATGGAATTCAAACTTAGGACACCAGTGCCTGCAAGAACAAAGCAGCAAGGCAGATGTGCTAACCCCTAAGCCGAGGTTTCTTAACTAGGGTTCCTCCAGAGCAGTGTTTCTCAACTGCAGTCCTCAAGGCGCCCCAACAGGTTATGTTTTCAGGCTTACCATTATTTTGTATATAGCCCCATTGACGACGTGTATCTGACACGAAACGTACGTCGGGAGGTTGACGTACTGACGTCATCACCAGTGGACAGGCGTCTGCAGGCCGGCCGGCTTTTCTTATGGATACGATTTATTCGTGATTTTATGTTTTTTTTTTAAATAAACCTTTTGGTACTGTATTACACTATTGAGTGTTCTTATATTCTGGGACATAACTGGTGATCTTCTGGGATGTTTTTGGATGTCACTGATCGATTGGAGGGTTGCAGACTTCTTGATAGGTTTGACATCCTTTTGCCTCTGGTAAGCGGTTCATTCAGATGGCATTGTTTTCATGGTCACTTTGAGTCTCATCCCCTCAATATTCCACCATTTCCTTGATTTTGAGATTTGGGACTGTTTTCATTTTTTCCATCATTGAATGTGATTACACTTTCTCCAATTTTTCAAAAATGTTCTCTACTAGTTTAATATGGACTTTCAATTATTATTTTAAGTGCACAAATTTTGATCTTAATATTAATATTTTATTTATGGTCACATGTTTCATTATTGATGTATGCACTCTGCCACATGATGGGCTGATCACAGTATTGGTTCCTCACTTTGTAGCGCAGCCTTTAGGGCTCTTTCACACGGAGCGGACCGTTTCCGGGTCCGCTCCGTGTGTCTCCGTCGGCTCAGCGGGGATCCCCGCTCAGCTGTCGGCGGATAGGGCGGTCCCCGCACACAGTGCAGGGACCGCCCTGTCTCTGCTCCGCTGTCCCCTATGGGGAACCTGATGCAGACGGACCATCTGTCCGTCTGCATCAGTTCCGCTCCGCCGAACGGAAGAAAAATAGGGTTTCTTCCGTTCGGAAAAGCGGAACCCGACTGACGCGGACGCTAGCGGATGCTCCATCCGCTAACGGACGCGTCCCCATAGGGATTCATTACAAGTCCGTTAACGGACTTGTAATGAGCGGACGAACGGTCCGCTAGTGTGAAAGGACCCTTACTGTTTTCTTTACCATTATTTTGCACGGGTGATTTGATCAGTTTCATTGCCTTAGTAATTACCACAGCTGTTTCATCTGAGGGAAATCCTGAAAACATGACCTGTTGGGGGCTCTAAGGACTGGAGTAGAGGAACACTGCTCCAAGGGTTGCTAGGGGTTCCTTGAGCAGTGAGCAATTTCTGCCTCTCAAATAAGTTCCCACTTACACCAATGATCTTTTTAGCTATCTGTAAGGGGGGGGGAGTGGTAATTATTCCCAAAGACCACAAGTGTAATGCCGCGTACACACGATCATTTTTCAGCATGAAAAAAACGTTGTTTTTAAAAAATGGCATTTAAAATGATCGCATGTGGGCTTCACATAATTTTTCGGGTTCTGATAAACGACAAAAAAAAATTCGAACATGCTGCATTTTTTAACGACGTTTTAAACAATGGGGTAGATTCAGGTACCTGCGCGCCTAGTTACGGCGGCGCAGCGTATTGTATTTACGCTATGCCGACGCAACTTACAGGAGCATGTGCAGTATTCACAATGCACTTGCTCCGTAAGTTGCGGCGGCGTAGCGTAAATGTGGCCGGCGTAAGCCCGCGTAATTCAAATGTAGAAGGGGGGGCGTGTTTTATGCTAATGTGTTATGACCTGACGTGATTGACGTGTTTTACGAACATCGCATGTGCCGTCCGTGTACATATCCCAGTGTGCATTGCTCTCAAGTACGCCGCAACAACGTATTGGTTTCGACGTGAGCCCTATTCGCGAACGACTTACGCAAACTACGCAAAAAATTCAAATTTCGAAGCGGGAACGACGTCCATACTTAACATTGGCTGCACCACCTAATAGCAGGAGCAACGTTACGCCGAAAAAGCCTTACGCAAACGACATAAAAAACTACCGCCGGGCGCACGTACGTTTGTGAATCGGCGTAACTAGGTAATTTGCATACTCTACGCCGAAAACGACGGGAGCGCCACCTAGCGGCCAGCGTGAGATTGCACCCTAAGATACGACGGCGTAAGAGACTTATGCCAGTCGTATCTTAGGCTAATGTCGGCATATCTTGCTTTCTGAATATAGAAAGAAGATACGCCGGCGCAGATTTGAATTTACGCGGCGTATCTATAGATACGCAGGCGTAAATTCTCTCTGAATCTAGCCCAATGTTGTTTTTCGGGTTGTAAAAAATTATCGTGTGTGGGCTAAAACGACGTTAAAAACCCGCGCATGCTCAGAAGCGAGTTATGAGACGGGAGCGCTCGTTCTGGTAAAACTACCGTTCATAATGGAGTAAGCACATTCATCACGCTGTAACAAACAGAAAAGCGTGAATCGTCTTTTACTAACACAAAATCAGCTAAAGCAGCCCCAAGGCGAATGGAACTTCCCCTTTATAGTGCCGTCGTACGTGTTGTACGTCACCGCGCTTTGCTAGAGCATTTTTTAAAAACGATGGTGTGTGGGCAACGTCGTTTTTAATGATGAAGTTGGAAAAACTTCGTTTTTTCTACATGCCGAAAAACTTTTTTTTTTTCATGCTGAAAAATGATCGTGTGTACGCGGCATAAGGAGCATTCTTCCCACTGACCATCACACTCATGTATCATGAGTTGTAGATCTAGGGGTAGATTCAGATACAATGGAGTATCTTTGTGCGGGGCGTAACGTATCTCAGATACGTTACGCCGCCGTAAATTAGGACGCAAGTTCCATATTCAGAAAGAACTTGCGCCCTATGTTACGGCGGTGTAACGTATGTGGTCCGGCGTAAGCCCGCCTAATTCAAATGTGGATGATGTGGGCGTGTTTTATTCAAATGTAGTGTGACCCCACGTATTTTACGTTTTTTACGAACGGAGCATGCGCCTTTCGTGAAAGAATCCCAGTGCGCATGCTCGAAATGACGCCGCAAATCGTCATTGCTTTCGACGTGAACGTAAATTACGTCCAGCCCTATTTGCGAACGACGCAAACGACGTAAAATTTTCTAAATTCGCCGCGGGAACGACGTCCATACTTAACATAGGATAAGCCTCATATAGCAGGGGTAACTATACGCCGGAAAAAGCCTAACGTAAACGACGTAAAAAAATGCGCCGGGCAAACGTATGTTTCTGAATTGGCGTATCTACCTAATTTGCATATTCGACGTGTAAATATACGGAAGCGCCACCTAGCGGCCAGCCTAAAATTGCAAATAAGATACGACGGCGTAAGAGACCTACGCCGGTTGGATCTTAGGCCCCGTACACACGACCAAACATGTATGCTGAAACTGGTCCGCGGACCAGTTTCAGCATACATGTTTGGTCGTGTGTAGGCGCGAGCGGGCCGAATTCCAGCAAACATTTGCCCGCCGGGCCTTTTCCCAGCAGACAAATATTCCTGGACGTGTTTTTAAACCGTCCGCTGGAATCCTGCCCGCTCGGACATGTACGGTCGTCAGTACAGACCTACCGTACATGTCCGAGCGCCCGCCGTCCCTTGCATGCGTCGAATGACTTTGACGCATGCGTGGAAGCCTTTAAATGGCAGGCCCGCCCACGTCGCTGCGTCATCGTCGCGGCGACGACGCGCACACGCCCCGCGTATTGTTTACACGCGGACTTCTGTACGATGGTTAGTACAGCCATCGTACAGAAGCCCTCTGGCAGACATGTACGGTGAAAACGGTCCGACGGACCGCTTTCATCGTACATGTTTGCTGGTTAGTACCCGGCCTTAGTCAAATCTATGCGTAACTGATTCTATGAATCAGGCGCATAGATACGATGCCGCACACTCAGAGATACGACGGTGTATCTGGAGATACGCCGTCGTATCTCCTACATGAATCTACCCCCTGGTCTTTTTAAGAAGGGCCCCGGAGACCGGAAAGTTATTTTTAGGGATTCTTTGTGTTGAAAAGGTTGAGAAAGTCTGGCCTAAGCCATTGTGCAACAAAAGGTTTTTTCTTCCATGTGTGCGCTGAATTCTGTCCATCCGTTGAATTGGTAAGAAGGTCATGGCGGTTCTTGGCGGAGCGCGTCTTGTGTGAGGACAGACAGATGTCTTGCCGGCGAGACATCTGCCTCTTTTAGGCCACCTTTACACTCTTGAATCTTATTATAAATTGCTTTTTGAAAACTGTGACTTCCGTTTTTAGGTTTATTGGCTGTTTAAGTGGCCAAATAGTGGAGGATCAAATTGATTTTTTTCTCTCGTTTTTTTATTGGCGCTATAAGTAGTAAAATACAAATTGAGGTCAATGACGGCTGTAAACAGGGAGGGTGTGAAGAGCGTGCATTGAGGAGGGAGTGTTTGTGTGTTTTCCATTGACCTGAGAGCAATGGATGGGCTGTCCGGGCAGCAGACATCTACACAATAGACGAGGAGCGAGACTTTCTTTTTTCTGTGGTGTTATCAGGACATCTGCTAATAGGAATGGCGTTATGTGAAGGACGCAGAACTCCTGACACCAGCGATGGTCTGACTTGAATAATAGTAGCCTGTCTCGTCTGCATCCCCTTCCCCACTCATCTGTGAGAAACGCTGTGGAAAAATGGTCTCAAACTATGTATAGAAAATCTAATATTCATTTTAATTTTAATATTAACCACTTAAGCCCCGGACCATTTGGTTGGCCAAAGACCAGAGCACTTTTTGCGATCCGGCACTGCGTCGCTTTAACTGACAATTGCGCGGTCTTGCGATGTGGCACCCAAACAAAATCAACGTTCTTTTTTTCCCCACAAATGGCGGCGTAGCATAAATCCCTCCGGCGCAAGCCCGCCTAATTCAAATGATCCGGGTAGGGGGCGTGGATCATTTGAATTAGGCGGGCTTGCAAGATTCACAAAGCACTTGCCTGTAAAGTTGCGGCGGCGTAGCATAAATCCCTCCGGCGCAAGCCCGCCTAATGATTCACAAAGCACTTGCCTGTAAAGTTGCGGCGGCGTAGCATAAATCCCTCCGGCGCAAGCCCGCCTAATGATTCACAAAGCCTGTGCCTGTAAAGTTGCGGCGGCGTAGCATAAATCCCTCCGGCGCAAGCCCGCCTAATTCAAATGATCCGGGTAGGGGGCGTGGATCATTTGAATTAGGCGGGCTTGCAAGATTCACAAAGCACTTGCCTGTAAAGTTGCGGCGGCGTAGCATAAATCCCTCCGGCGCAAGCCCGCCTAATGATTCACAAAGCACTTGCCTGTAAAGTTGCGGCGGCGTAGCGTAAATCCCTCCGGCGCAAGCCCGCCTAATTCAAATGATCCGGGTAGGGGGCGTGGATCATTTAAATTAGGCCGAACATACTGCGCATGCTCCGTTTCGAAATTTCCCGCCGTGCTTTGCGCGAAATGACGTTGCACGGACGTCATTTTTTGAACGTAGACGTGAGTTACGTCCTTTCCTATTCACGGACGACTTACGCAAAAAAAAATTAAATTCGACGTGGGAACGACGGCCATACTTTAACATGGCACGTCTATCTATACGCCACAGAATAGCAGCTTTAACTATACGCCGGGAAAAGCCGACTAGCGACGACGTAAGAGAATGCGACGGCCGCGCGTACCTTCGTGGATCGCCGGAAAAAGCTAAAAAGCATACCCGACCCGGAAAACGACGCGAACTCCACCCAGCGGGTGCCGAAGTATTGCACCTACGATCCGAAGGCGTACGAAGCCGTACGCCTGTCGGATCGAAGCCAAAAGCCGTCGTATCTTGGTTTGAGGATTCAAACTAAAGATACGACGCGGGAAATTTGAAAGTACGCCGGAGTATCAGTAGATACGCCGGCGTACTTGTACTGGGAATCTGGCCCACAATATTTTGTACTTTTTGCTATAATAAATATTCCCCAATAATATATAAGAAAAAACTAACATTATACCTCAGTTTAGGCCGATATGTATATTTCTACATATTTTTGGTAAAAAAAACAAAAAAAGCAATAAGCGTATATTGATTGGTTTGCGCAAAAGTTATAGCATCTACAAAATTATAAAAAAATAATTAGGCAACAGATGCAACAATATGCATCAAGCAAAATCAAACAATAGTGAATGTTCAGATGGCAAAGTGTGGATAAGTGAAACTCTTGTTGCCAAGAGCGATGAATCAAGTGAATTACATCAAAAATTATTTTAGGCCCCATTCACATCTCCGCGACAAAACGCCCGACGCCGGACGCTCGTGCCGCTGGAGGGGAGAATTCCCATTGCTGTCTATGAGATGGTTCACATATCGTTTACGCTACGCGGCCGCAAGTTTTACGGGCAAGTGCTTGATTCACAAAGCACTTGCCTGTAAAGTTGCGACGGCGTTGCGTACATTCTCCGGCGCAAGCCCGCCTAATTCAAAAGATCCAGGTAGGGGGCGTGGATCATTTAAATTAGGCGCGTTCCCGCGCCGATCGTACTGCGCATGCGCCGTCCCTAAAATTTCCCGACGTGCATTGCGCTAAATGACGTCGCAAGGACGTCATTGGTTTCGACGTTAGTGTAAATGGCGTCCAGCGCCATTCACGGACGACTTACGCAAACGACGTACTTTTTTAAATTTCGACGCGGGAACGACGGCCATACTTAACATTGGTTGCCCCCATATAGCAGGGGCAACTTTACAAAAGCTACGGAAATGTCATAAATTCACTGCGTCGACCGCGCGTACGTTCGGGAATCTCGCGTAAATAGCTTATTTGCATAGACGACGGGGAAAACGACGGAGGCGACACCTAGCGGCGGGGAAAAAAATGCATCTAAGATCTGACAGCGTAAGAGCCTTACGCCTGTCGGATCTAATGGATATCTATGCGTAACTGATTCTAAGAATCAGTCGCATAGCTACGACGTCCCAGATTAGGACTTACAACGGCGCAAATGGCGTTGCGCCGTCGTAAGCCCTTTGAGAATCTGGCCCCGTGTGTTTAATGAAAAGATGACACTCCAACGTCTCCCACATGCAAATACAACAAACTGTTTGTGGAGCAACTGAAATAATCCACAATGGAAATGTGTGTTACCGCTGTGCTCTATGTGTGAAAATTGTCCACTTACCGTATCAAATGATCCCATCAATTAATGTTTGTCAAATGCAGCCTCACCAGCGCCCATCAATGCAGCCTCACCAGCGCCCATCAATGCAGCCTCTCCAGCTCCCATCAATGCAGCCTACCAGCGCTCACATTTTTTTTATGTTTGTTGCTTCCATTCATTCAAGAGTCAGGACACAGTCCTCCTCCACCACTGCGCCTCTCACACTATGTGCGAATGGAGTGGCGGCTGCCTGCTGATGCTGAGACTTAGTTGCTTGCTGCAGAAAGAAGAGAGTAGGAACATCAGTGGCCGGGAGCCCTAGGCGGCTGCCTAGTTTGCCTTGTGGTAGCACCGGCCCTGTATGCGTGTGAATGGAAGCGCCTCGGGAAGACAAGTGACAGGACAGTCAGCCAGCTCCAGGGGATGTATCCAGGCTTATGGCGCTCCTTAATCTCATTACTCACATCACACACTATATTAATTAAAGAATATTTCTGCTCTCCCCACCTAAGCGGCTAAGAGAGCGAAACGAAAAGTTTCTGCTTCAGTGAAATTTCACAGTAAAATCCGTCATTTTGTAAGAAAATCAATTAAGCTTCAATCACTCGGCTCATCTCTAATCATGACATGAATGCGCGGCAGGTGTGGATGGTGAATGCAAATGTAATATCGTACTTACCTATTATCACATATCTGCAGAGCGCAACAAAAGAAAATACAAAACAATCTCACTTTAACAGATCCCTAAACACTCAGGGCCAGATTCTGGTAGGAGCGCGTATGTTTGCGGCGGCGTAACATATCCGGTTTACGTTACGCCGCCGCAACTTAGACGGGCAAGTGCTGTATTCTCAAAGCACTTGCTCCGTAAGTTGCGGCGGCGTAGCGTAAATCGGCCGGCGTAAGCCCGCCTAATTCAAATGTGGGACAGGGTGGCGTGTTTTATGTTAATCTTCTGTGACCTGACGTGATTGACGTTTTTCGCGAACGGCGCATGCGCCGTCCGTGAAAATCTCCCAGTGCGCATTGCTCCTAATACGCCGCAAGGACGTATTGGTTTTGACGTGGACGTAAATTACGTCCAGCCCCATTCACGGACGAGTTACGCAAACGACGCAAAAATTTAAAATTTTGTCGCGGGAACGACGGCCATACTTAACATTGGTACGCCGCAGGGGCAACTATATGCTGGGAAAAGCCTAACGTAAACGCCGTAAATTTACTGCGTCGGCCACGCGTACGTTCGGGAATTCGCGTATCTTGCTGATTTACATATTTTCCCGCGTAAATCAGCATACACGCCCCTAGCGGTCAGCTTAAAAATGCAGTTGCGATCCGACGGCGTAAAAGACTTACGCCTGTCGGATCTAACAGATATCTATGCGTAACTGATTCTAAGAATCAGGCGCATAGATCCCGCCGGACGCAGAGATACGACGGCGTATTTGGAGATACGCCGTCGTATCTACTCTAAGAATCTGGCCCTAAGTTGATGAGGAAAAAGCCTAGGAACTCTTAGGTCACCAGAACCCAGTGCGGGGAAAGCACGTTCTGTGTGCGTTTCCTGCACCGCGCCTAAACTCACCACCCTTGTGAGTCCTGCGAGTTCCAATGTAATATTAATGGCAGGGCCGATCCGCCCTATAGGCTCACTATGCAAGCCGCTTAGGGCCCCGCAAAGCTGCGGAGGGCCCCCCATATTACTAGAGGCCCCCCGCCTGGTGAGAAGTCATTTTCGGCCCCTCACCCCGCTTCTCAAATCGCTGGCTGCAAGGGAGAAGAGGTAAGAAGTCAGCACCCCCCGCTTCTCACTTTAATGTAAGATGTCAGCAGAACACCCCCTCCCCCCGCTTCTCAACTTTAATGTGACATTTCATTTTGCTTAGGGCCCCAGGGAGGTCAGGATCGGCACTGGTTAATGGCACCCCAAAAGAAGATCACAAGCGCAGGACATTTGCAGACACCAGATTGCGTGGTACCGCACTACCATATAATTTGGTGTGGTGCGTTTTTATAAGTAGTGCATGCACTACTTTTTATGTGTTCTGGTGTGATTTGCAGCCCATTCAAATGAACAGGCTGCAAAATCGCAATGCACGGGAATGCGGCACGTTTTCCTGTGTGATTCAGGTGTGGACTGTTCCTTAGGGCTCATTTGGACTTGCAATGAGGGGCAGTAAAAACAAAATGGTTAAGCTGCATTTTTACTGCCCCTTCAGCTGGCCCCCTTAAGCCAAGACAGACGTAATGCTTTGCTTTGTGGCTGCAGCAAAAAGTATCCAGTCCAGCAGTTTGGGAAGTACTGTTGCCAAATGCAATCTATTTCAATGAACGGGCTGTGGCGCAACTGTGTGCAACAGAATGTGTGTGGTGTGAAGGCGCTACACTCCAGACATGAACGTGGCATGGGAGGATCCAATGCTGAGGCCCTCTTCTATCTACACTACAACTTGGGCAGGTGTAGTGTAGATGGAAGACGGCCTTACCCTTGTACCCTCCCATGCCACGTTCACTGACGTGTTTCATCCCACCCCTGAGACTTAGTCATAGAGGTCCTCTATGACTAAGACCAGGCAGTGGGGCAAAACACATCAGTGGACGTGGCTTGGGAGCAGCCGAGGCTATGGCTGTCCTACATCTACTATCAAAGCACCATTGTATGGCCTCCGGTGATCCACACTAATAATGGGTGCTGGCATCCAGGACACTTACCTAAAAGTCATCAGAATCTGTGTGGTGCTTAGGCTTAGTCATAGAGGTCCTATATGACTAAGTCCAGGTGGTGGGGAGAAACATATCAGTGGACATGGCTTGGGAGGAGCCAAGGCTATGACTCTCTTCCACCTACAATCAAAGCCCCTATGTATGGCCTCCAGTGATCCACACCAATAAGGGGTGCTGGCATCCAGGACATTCACCCAAGAGTCATCAGAATCTGTGTGGTGCTTAGGCTTAGTCATAGAGGTCCTATATGACTAAGTCCAGGAGGTAAGGAGAAACATATCAGTGGACATGTCTTGGGAGGAGCCAAGGCTATAACTCTCTTCCACCTACAATCAAAGCCCCTATGTATGGCCTCCAGTGATCCACACCAATAAGGGGTGCTGGCATCCAGGACATTCATCCAAGAGTCATCAGAATCTGTGTGGTGCTTAGGCTTAGTCATAGAGGTCCTCTATGACCGAGCCCAGGGAGCATGGCCAAACACGTCAGTAGACATGGCTTGGTAGGAACTGAGGTTGAGGCTGTCTTACATCTACAATCAAAGTGCTGATGTATGGCCTCCAGTGATCCATACTAAAAAAAAGGTGCTGGCATCCAGGACATTCATCCAAGAGTCATCAGAATCTGTGTGGTGCTTAGGCTTAGTCATAGAGGTCCTATATGACTAAGTCCAGGGGGTGGGGAGAAACATATCAGTGGACATGGCTTGGGAGGAGCCAAGGCTATGACTCTCTTCCATCTACAATCAAAGCCCCTATGTATGGCCTTCAGTGATCCACACCAATAAGGGGTGCTGGCATCCAGGACATTCATCCAAGAGTCATCAGAATCTGTGTGGTGCTTAGTCTTAGTCATAGAGGTCCTCTATGACCGAGCCCAGGGAGCATGGCCAAACACGTCAGTAGACATGGCTTGGGAGGAGCTGAGGTTGGGGCTGTCTTACATCTACAATCAAAGTGCTGATGTATGGCCTCCAGTGATCCATACTAAAAAAAAGGTGCTGGCATCCAGGACATTTATCCAAGAGTCATCAGAATCTGTTTGGTGCTTAGGCTTAGTTATAGAGGTCCTCTATGACTAAGCCCAGGGGGTGGGGAGAAACATATCAGTGGACATGGCTCGGGAGGAGCCAATGCTATGACTCTCTTCCATCTACAATCAAAGCCCCTATGTATGGCCTTCAGTGATCCACAACGCAGCGCAGAGCGGCGAGCACAGTATTCACAAAGCACTTGCTCCCAACGTTGCGCCAACGTAATGTAAATTCTGTGGTGTAAGCCGGCCTAATTCAAAGTAGGTGGAAGTGGGCGTGATCCATTTAAATGATGCGTGACCCCATGCAAATGATGGGCCGAACGAACGGCGCATGCGCCGTCCCGTGGAAGCATCCCAGTGCGCATGCTCAGAATCACGTCGAAAATACTCCTTAAGATACGTCGAATCACTGCCTACGACGTGAACGTAACCTACGCCCAGCCCTATTCACGTACTACTATGTAAACAACGTAAAATACGACGACTGTTCCCTGGTCCATACCGCCGGACGTAAGCCTTACGCAAACCGCATATATGATGCACCGGGCGCAACTACGTTTGTGAATCGCCGTATCTCCCTCATTTGCATATTTGCAATGAGGCGGCCAGCGTAAATATGCACCCAAGATACGCCGGCGTAGGAAAGTTACATCAGTCGGAGGAAGCCTATTTTCAGGCGTATCTAGTTCTATGGGCACGGCGCATAGATACGACATACGCACATGGTGTATCTCGAGATACGTCGGCGTAAGTGCTACGTGAATCCGGGCCATAGAGTACTGATCAGAAAAGCATAACAACATGAACAATAAAGTCCATAATTTCAAAATCAATAGTATCAGATGATGTTTGTAAAAGCACCAGTGGTTGTGTCAATGCACTTAGACAGGTATGCTTGAACTGCGTTAGAGTGAAGCAAGCAGCTCTGTAGGTACACACAAAAAACACAGAGGGACGCCAAACTAAGTGCAGTATTAATATACTCCAATTTATTGAAAATAAGACAAAGAGCAACATACATTTTAATAGGTCAAATAAGCATGTAAAGAGTTGTTCTGGTCAGTCTCTGGGCTCTTACAAGTTGTCCCAATGGCATAGCGGCATCTAGCAAAAGAGCTGTATGGATGGAAGGCTGTAGGAAGAGGCCACTCGCCGCATTAACCAGCGTGGAACACAAGATGGCGCCAGGTCTGATAAAGAAGCAGAAGCTTTGAAACTCGTTACCGACCCTTTACGTCAGCAAGGACTACGTAGTGACGTCACGTCATGTTCGGCACCATCTTGTGTTACGTGCTGGTTCATTTGACGAGTGGCCCCTTCCTACAGCCTTCCATCCATACAGCTCCTTTGCCAGATGCTGCTACTCCACCGGAACCACTTGTGAGAGTCCAGAGACATGCCTATTTGAGCTATTAAACTGTGAGTCGCCCTTTGTCTTACTTTCAATAACTTGGAGTATATTACTACTGAACTTAGTCTGGCACCCCTCTGTGTTTTACAGGAGGAGACTTATAGCCTCCTGTCAGAAACCATGAATCAGGCCGAAACAGAAGTACAGTTAAATCACATTTGTTTAATAATAAAAGTAAATAGAACAAACGTAGTCAAAACATAGCCAAAGTTCTGTAACCGGAACGAATAGTCAGACAAGCCAGGAAGCCAGGAATCAGCGTAGTGGAACAGCAAGCAGAATCTTGAGCCAGAAGGAACGTCAGCAAAGCAAGTCTTTAACAGGAATGCAGGAGAAAGTCTCTGTGATGTTGACCAGGTGAAGGCAGAGATCATCTGGGCTGGACGGCTTAAGTAAGATCTGACGAGCAGGAAATCATCAACAGATGAGCTCAGAGAAGAAAGGGCTGAGCCCAGCCCTGACACCTCCTCACCTCTGGTCAAATGTCTCTAAATAGTGCATAGTCAACTGCTCCCCCTATCTTGCAAAGGCAGCCATATGGGGGTAAAGCATTGTGGAGCAGCAAAAATTATCCCTGTTGTTGTGTTTGGCGTGCAGTGCAGATGCTGTATCCGACCAATTCAAGCAAATAGGTAAGTGTCACAACTGCCTTGCAGCTGCAGTTGCAGCCTCCTCGCCCCCTGTCAGACACCTCTGAAAAGCAATGCGAACACAGATTGATTTTCAGAGGTGTGACAATTTTGTTACAGTCTAAACCTAGCCATAGCTGCTGATTCTCTGCGGCCTCTTTGCAGTCACTTCCAGTCTACATGCGTTCCAGCAATGGCTCCATAACATTTCTCAAGGCGGGTTTCCTGATGTTGACAACAGTAGACCATACCTCTCTTAGGGCCAGATTCAGATACAATTACATTGCTCCACGGCAGCGTAACGTATCTGATTTACGTTACACCGCCGCAGGTTTACAGCGTAAGTGCTTGATTCTCAAAACTCTTACCTGTAAACTTCGCTCGGCAGGCACCATTTAAATTAGGCGCGTTCCCGCGCTGAACGTACTGCGCATGCTCCGTCGGGTAAATTACCCGACGTGCATTGCGCTAAATGACGTCGCACGGACGTAATTTGTTTAGACGTTAACGTAAATGGCGTCCAGCGCCATTCACGGACGACTTACGCAAACGACATGGTTTTTTAAATTTCGACGCGGGAACGACGGCCATACTTAACATGGCTTAGAACAACTAGGGCTCAGCCCTAATTTTACGCGGCGCAACTCGACGGAAACGACGTAAAGTTAGATCGACGGGCAGCGCGGACGTTCGGGAATCGCCGTAACTAGTCATTTGCATATTCTACGCCGACCGCAATGGCCTCGCCACCTAGCGGCCGGCCTAGAATTGCATCCTTAAGATCCGACAGTGTAAAACAATTACACCTGTCGGATCTTCTGGCTATCTATGAATCAGTCGCATAGTTAGGACGGCCGGAACACAGAGATATGACGGCGTATCAGGAGATACGCCGTTGTATCTCTTCTGTGAATCTGGCCCATAGTGCATTGGTACTCTCCAACGGAAGAGCATATAAAAATAATTATAATGCAGACAACAATTGGGAGACGGGGACGGATCGTTGTCACCCCATACGAAGAAGTGTCTGCACATGGACCTTCATGGCAGGATCATCTGTATTATTTTATATAAAAAAAGCAGATGTATAAATATTAAAAATGACTCTTGAAATGCGATTAACATGCTGACGATTATGGGAGATTTACATCTTCTTTCAGCTGCCTGCCACCATTATAGCGGGGGTGGGGTGTTTTCGATATACCAGAAAGCCCTTCAGATCCAGGCCAGGATAAATATATGGAGAATTGTCCTTCATCTCCTTGCAAATGGATTATAATGATTATCACCCAGCATTTCAGTGTTTTCCATTTTCACGCTATAGATCTTATAAATTATGGAGTCCATTTAGTAAATGTATACGAATTCCGGGCAGGATGGAATAAAGGATTGTGCACATTTGTCTATTGTAAGCACAGCACATTATTGTTATTATTATTATTCAGGGAGCCCCTGGGCTAGTAACGGTTGCTTTGCTAACAACCAGACATTACCCCCCTCCCTGTGTTCCGGCATCATGTTCTGTCCCTGGGCTAATGACTCCTGCATGGAGGAGGTATAGATGACAAGATTCCGGGCTGCGCATTCCAAAGGAGATGGCTTGTGGGAGCCCTCTGGTCTGATTCCTGCCTAACATTTAATAAGATAAAGGTCCGGGTTCTGTTCCACAGAGGAGGGTGTCAGGTGTACTTATTCTCCTGGGCTAGAGCCACGCTAACTCCAATGGACAGGGTCAACTGGGTCACCTCTCCGATATTGCTGAGTGAAGGGAAAAATCTGTGTTTGAATCATCCAATAATATTCTGAGAACTGAATTTTATGTCAGCTGAGAATGGCTTATTCAGAAGGTTTCCTCCTGTTAGATCTACATCTGTGACTCTTCACCCAACTCCAATGGAAAGGGTCAACTGGGTCACCTCTCCAATATTGCTGGATAAAGGGAAAAATCTGTGTTTAGACCACCCAATAATATTGGATGAATTCTATAATATGAGCTGAATTCTATATCAGCTGGGAATGGCTTTTTCTGAAGGTTTCCTCCTGATCCATCTGGATTTGTAACCCTTTATCCATACTGTACCTTTTAACATGCTGAGATAAGATAGAGCAGTGGTCATCAACCTTGTCCACAGCGCCTACTAACAGGCCAGGTTTGCAAGATAACTGAAATACATCACAGGCTTGGGCGTCCGCTCCATAGGGCAAGGGGGGGCAATTGACCCCCCCCTGTAAAATCGAGAAAGTGTTGAAGAGCCTCGCGGCCACGGGCTGTCTTAGTGGTCCCGGGCCGGATGTCACACAGACACAGCGAGCAGAGTGAAGCTGCCTCCCCCTCCAGTGTTTATGTGTACACCTGCTGTGACCCGGCCATGCTGATGGCTGATCTGAGGTAATGAATGGGATGGGGGGAGGGGAGGTCTGTCTGTGCTGAAGAGGGGGTTTGTGCTGAATGGGGGTCCATCTGTGATGAAGTGGGGGTCTGTGCTGAATGGAGGGGTCTGTGCTGAAAGGGGGTCTGTACATTTTCTAGGCTATATTTATATGGGCATGGGGTGAGGCTGAACTATCTCAAGAGCTATTTCACACTGCCAACTGGATGCGTTATTGGTAAAGCCGCTAAAAAGTGCTGCTTTACCATCGTTTTAGCTGCGCTATTCGGCCGTTAGCGGAGGGCTTTTAACCCCTGCTAGCGTTTGAAGAAAGGGTTAAATGTGTATCGCTGCTGCGGAAGTGCCCCCCCCCTGAAAAAATTTCAGCGAACGCCCATGATCACAGGTGATATCATTTGCTGCTCAGTGATTGCAGTATTCTAGTCTGCATCTCCCCAAGGTAATACATAAAACCTGGCCTGTTAGTGTGCCCTGTGGACAGGGTTGATGACCACTGAGATAGAGGAATGCCTTAGGCCCAGCTCACACCTGAGCCGTTTGAAGAGCTACAGTACATCAGAATTTCCATGACATTCAATGATGCCCATTCACACCTGAGCCAAGTGTTGCTTGAAGCTCATGGCTCAGAAGAGCACATGAAGTTCTTTTGGAGCAGAATCGTGAAATTTAGCCTCAATAGACTTCAATGGTTGGGACAGAGTCGTGAGTTTTGGCCACAATAGACTACAATGGAAGCACCTGAAAAACACACGTTATGAGCACTTGTTTCACATTGTCTTGTCTAATAACTAGCTTTCCCTCAGCTAAAAATACTGGGCCAGATTCTCCGAGCAAGTACGCTGGCGTATCTACTGATACACCGGCGTACTTTGCCACGTCGTATCTTTAGTTTGAATCCTCAAACCAAGATACGATGGCTTCTGGCTTCGATCCGACAGGCGTACGGCTTCGTACGCCTTCAGGTCGTAGGTGCAATACTTCGGCGCCCGCAGGGTGGAGTTTGCGTCGTTTTCCGCGTCGGGTATGCTAATTAGCTTTTTCCGTCGATCCACGAAGGTACGCGCGGCCGTCGCATTCTCTTATGTCGTCGCTAGTCGGCTTTTCCCATTGTATAGTTAAAGCTGCTATTTTGTGGCGTATAGATAGACTTGCCATGTTAAAGTATGGCCGTCGTTCCTGCGTCGAATTGTATTGATTTTTTTTTTTTTGCGTAAGTCGTCCGTGAATAGGAAAGGACGTAACTCACGTCGAAGTTCAAAAAATGACGTCGGTGCGACGTCATTTCGCGCAAAGCACGGCGGGAAATTTCAAAATGGAGCATGCGCAGTTCAATCGGCGCGGGGACGCGCTTCATTTAAATGAATCACGCCCCCTACCCGCCCAATTTGAAATACGCGCCGAGAGATACACTACGCCGCCGTAACTTACAGCGCGAAATCTTCCTGGATTCGACTTAGAGCCAGGTAAGATACGGCGGCGTAGCGTATCTCTGATGTGAATCTGGCCCACTATTCGAAAAAGGTAAGGGTCCAGGTTCTGTTCCACAGAGGAGGGTGTCAGGTGCACTCATTCTCTTAAGCTATAGTCAAGCTAACTCCAATAGACAGGGTCAACTGGGGCACCTCTGGGATATTGCCAGCCAAGGGAAAAATATTTTTTAAACCATCCACTAATATTCTGAGAGCTGAATTCTATATCGGCTGGGAATGGCTTTTTTCTGAAGGTTTCCTCCTGGTCCATCTGGATTTGTAACCCTTTACCCATACCTTCCAACACGATGAGATAAAATAGAGGAACACCTTAGGCTCCTCAGCACAGGCTATTACCACGGGGTACTTTGCGTCCTTTAGGCATCCATGTGTTTGCTGCTCCATAGACTGTACTGTCTGCTCTGTGGCTACTTCTTTCAGATTTGTTTTTCTTTCCTTCTGTGTACCTGCTGGTGCCCCTCCCCCCCCATGTTTTTTTGGAGACTTTCCGATTATATTTTGACCTCTCTACACTACTTCTTGATATATCAATACATCTTTTTTGGAATGCTCTGAGATACTCTGGATGGCTATATCCATTACGATGCTATAGACAATGAAATATATCGTACATTGTTAAATTCCTTCTGCTCGTCCTGAGGAAGTCCAACAGCGAAACGCGTAGACGATGTACAGAGGATACTGTCCATATATACTATACAATTTATATGGTTTTATTATCTTTATTGTTTTTTGTTAAATTTCTATTTTTGTAATAAAATGGATATTTTTTTATATATTCCCGTCTTGCTTCCAAAATCTGACCATCAATTGCTACTTCCTAGTAATTGCTCCTTCTTTTGTCACCTTAGGCTCCATTCACACCTGAGTTGTTTGAAGAGTTATTTGAAGCTTCCTTGATATTCAGTAATGCTTGTATGGCTCAGAAGAGCAAATGAGATTATTTTGGGTTAGAGTCGTGAGTTTTGGCCCCAATAAACTTCAATGGAAGCACCTGAAAAACACACATTGTCTTGTCTAATAACTAGCTTTCCATTGGCTAAAACGAATTAATAATAATAAAAAAAAACACTCAATCTAAGCACTGACCAAATATGGTAAATTACGCCACCCAGGAGACCCCACCCTTTTATCTATTTCAGCTATTATCTACCAGAGCTATCAGAAGTGGGTTGGAGTATGTTTTTTTTTTGTTGTTGTTATGTTTTTCTTTTCATTTGGTGGGTCAGGAGTAGAGATGGTCCGAACCCAAAAGTTTGGCCCTGAGCCGCAAACTCTACTGAGCCAAACGCGAGAAATAAACAGTCCCCATTTTAAAAGCTTATAGGCAAGTAATTGGCCATAAAAAAAGGGTATGGGGGCCCGAATACTACCCTGGGGGACATGTATCAATACATAAATATTATTTTAGCAAGGGGGCCCCCAGATTCTGTCCCCTCTTTGTGAATGAGTATGTGGTACATTGTACCCCGGCCCATTCACCAATTTTTTTTTTTTTTTAAATAAATAGGAACAGTAGACAGGTTTTTGACAATTTCTTTCATTAAAAAAATAAAATAAAATAAAATCCTTGCTTTTAGATATACAGGCCCAGATTCTGAAAGGGCTTACGACGGCGCAACGCAATGTACGCCGTCGTAAGTCCTAATCTGGGCCGTCGTATCTATGCGACTGATTCTTAGAATCAGTTACGCATAGATAACCATTAGATCCGACAGGCGTAAGGCTCTTACGCTGTCGGATCTTGAATGCAAATTTTTTTTCGCCGCTAGGTGTCGCCTCCGTCGTTTCCCCCGTCGAGTATGCAAATAAGCAAAATACGCGAATTCCCGAACGTACGCGCGGTCGACGCAGTGAAGTTACGACGTTTATGTTAGATTTGCGACGCTTAAAGTTGCCCCTGCTATATGAGGGGCAACCAATGTTAAGTATAGCCGTCGTTCCCGCGTCGAAATTTAAAAATTTACGTCGTTTGCGTAAGTCGTCCGTGAATGGGGCTGGACGCCATTTACGTTCACGTCGAAACCAATGACGTCCTTGCGACGTCATTTAGTGCAATGCACGTCGGGAAATTTTAGGGACGGCGCATGCGCAGTACGTTCGGCGCGGGAACGCGCCTAATTTAAATGATCCACGCCCCCTACCCATCTCATTTGAATTAGGCGGGCTTGCGCCGGGGGATTTACGCTACGCCGCCGCAACTTTACAGGCAAATTCTTTGTGAATAAAGCACTTGCCTGTAAAACTTGCGGCGGCATAACGTAAATGACATACGTTACGCCGCTGCAGTTTTGCGCGATTCTACAAGAATCTGGGCCACAGTATTTTATCCCATATTTAGATGGACACTCATTTACTAGTATGGATGAGCAGGACCCTCTGATTTCTCCTTAATTGAATTGTATTATAACTGCACTGTCTGCCCTCATGTTGTAAAGCACTGTTCAAACTCTTGGCTTTATATGAATCCTGTATAATAACAATAATAATAAAAAAAATAAAAAAAAAATAAAAGTGGCTTTAGATATATTTAACCCATTTATAAATGGACACTCATTTGCTAATGTTAGAAAAAAAATAATAAAAACTCTACAGGTGTACTAAGCTCTAAGCAGAGATGTTATGCTGTAGTCAGGAATTTTTCCTGCATTCCTCGCACAGATTCCGCCATACTTGGGCTTTCCGCCGAGCTCTTCAGGGATCTGCGCTGTACAATTATTTTGGCAGAATACATTTTTCCTCCACCTGTCACGGGTTGCGTATTGTGTGATATTGCACATCTAAGGGATACGACTCTGTGCTTCTATCAACAATTCTTTTTGATGTTTCAGTCATACAGAATAATCCAGTAAAAAAAAAAAAAAAAAGAAAGAAAAAAAAAACATATTTTTCTTTTAAAGCAGTTTTCTTCCGGCATAATATTATTTGCACTTGTTTTATTTTCTGTTTTATTTAATTTTAGTTGTCGCACATCTAAGCAATTAGAAAAAAAAAGCGTGAGTCCTCTTCACCATACAAAATATTCAGTGCTATACTATGAATATATCATAACTAATGATCTACTGAAAAGTAAATATCTACTGCGCAAATATGCAAATTAAAGTGCAAAAAATATTAGTACAAATAAATACTGTGCAAAAAATACAAAAAGATATTAAAATGTGAAAAACTTGTCAGACTGCAGTTTTTTTCCGACAGCTGAGTGAGCAAAGAACTCTTTTCACTGGTTACATGAATGCATGAATGTTACAAAATCAGGGAAATGCTGCATAGAGATCGAGAGGGGAGTTGAATCGAGATCGCGATTTTTTTTAACGACTAATCGTGAAACTCTAATGCATATGTAAATGGTGTTTGCACTACACATGTGAGGTATCGCCATGAACGTTAGAGCAAGAGCAATAATTCTAGCACTAGACCTCCTCTGTAAATCAAAAACGGTAATCTGTAAAAAGTTTTTAAAGCCTCACCTATGGAGATTTTTAAGTATCGTAGTTTGTCGCCATTCCACGAGCGTGCGCAATTTTAAAGCGTGACATGTTAGCTATTTTTTTTGCTCAGCGTATCATTATCTTTTATATTTTGTCAAAAATGTGGTTATATATTGTGTTTTGTTTTATTGAAATTGATTAAAGTGTATTTTTTCCCAAAATAATGCGTTAAAAAAACACTGGGCAAATACTGTGTGGCATAAAAACTGCAACAATTGTTATTTTATTCTCTAGGGTCTCTGCTAAAGAAAAAATAAGAAAATAATATACTGTATATACAGTGTGTATCTATCTATCTATCTATCTATCTATATATATATATATATATATACACACATATATATATATATATATATATATATACACAGTTGCAATAAAAAGTATGTGAACCCTTTTGGAATGATCAGGATTTCTGCACAAATTGGTCATAAAATGTGATCTGATCTTCATCTAAGTCACAACAATAGACAATCACAATCTGCTTAAACTAATATCACACAAATAATTAAATGTTATTATGTTTTTATTGAACACACCATGTAAACATTCACAGTGCGGGTGGAAAAAGTATGTGAATCCCTAGACTAATGACATCTCCAAGAGCTAATTGGAGTGAGGTGTCAGCCAACTGTGTCCATGAGTCCAATCAATGAGATGAGATGGGAGGTGTTGGTTACAGCTGCCCTGCCCTATAAAAAACACACACCAGTTCTGGGTTTGCTTTTTACAAGAAACATTGCCTGATGTGAATGATGCCTCGCACAAAAGAGCTCTCAGAAGACCTACGATTAAGAATTGTTGACTTGCATAAAGCTGGAAAGGGTTAAAAAAGTAACTCCAAAAGCCTTGCTGTTCATCAGTCCACGGTAAGACAAATTGTCTATAAATGGAGAAAGTTCAGCACGGCTGCTACTCTCCCTAGGAGTGGCCGTCCTGTAAAGATGACTGCAAGAGCACAGCGCAGACTGCTCAATGAGATGAAGAAGAATCCTAGAGTGTCAGCTAAAGACTTACAAAAGTCTCTGGCATATGCTAATATCCCTGTTAGGCCGCGTACACACGGTTGGTCAAAACCGATGAAAACGGACTGAAGGACCGTTTCATCGGTCCAAACCGATGGTGTGTGGGCCCCATCAGTCAGTTATTCTTCGGTCAAAAAAAAGAGAACTTGCTTTAAAATTTAACCGATGGACTGATAACCGATAGGTCAAAACCGATGGTTAGTATGCAAAAGCATCGGTTAAAAACCTGCGCATGCTCAGAATCAAGTCGACGCATGCTTGGAAGCATTGAACGTCGTTTTTTTCTGCACGTCGTTGTGTTTTACGTCACCGCGTTCTGACACGATCGTTTTTTTAACTGATGGTGTGTAGGCACATCAGACCATCAGTCAGCTTCATCAGTTAACCGATGACAACGGTCCTTCGGACCGTTCTCATCGGATGGACCAACCGCGTGTACGCGGCCTTAGCGAATCTACGATAAGTAAAACACTAAACAAGAATGGATTTCATGGGAGGATACCACTGCTGTCCAAAGAAAAAAACATTGCTGCACATTTACAGTTTGCACAAGAGCACCTGGATGTTCCACAGCAGTACTGGCAAAGAATTCTGTGGACAGATGAAACCAAAGTTGAGTTGTTTGGAAGAAACACACAGCACTATGTGTGGAGAAAAAAAGGCACAGCACACCAACATCAAAACCTCATCCCAACTGTGAAGTATGGTGGTGGGGGCATCATGGTTTGGGGCTGCTTTGCTGCGTCAGAGCCTGGACGGATTGCTATCATCGAAGGAAAAATGTATTCCCAAGTTTATCAAGACATTTTGCAAGAGAACTTGAGGCCATCTGTCCACCAGCTGAAGCTCAACAGAAGATGGGTGTTGCAACAGGACAACGGCCCAAAGCATAGAAGTAAATAAATATCAGAATGGCTTAAACAGAAGTAAAAAAGCCTTCTGGAGTGGCCCAGTCAAAGTCCTGACCTCAACCCGATTGAGATGCTGTGGCATGACCTCAAGAAAGCGAATCACACCAGACATCCCAAGAATATTGCTGAACTGAAACAGTTCTATAAAGAGGAATGGTCAAGAATTACTCCTGAGCGTTGTGCACTTCGGATCTGCAACTACAGGAAATGTTTGGTTGAAGTTATTGCTGCCAAAGGAGGTTCAACCAATTATTAAATCCATGGGTTCACATACTTTTTCCATCTGCACTGTGAATGTTTACATGGTGTGTTCAATAAAAACATGGTAACATTTAATTCTTTGTGTGTTATTAGTTGAAGCAGACTGTGATTGTCTATTGTTGTGACTAAGGCCCCATACACACGGGAGGATTTATCCGCGGATACGGTCCAGTGGACCGTTTCCGCGGATAAATCCTCTCGAGGATTTCAGCAGATTTCTCTGCGATGGAGTGTACTCACCATCGCATTGAAATCCGCGCCGAAATCCTCTGGCGATGACGTGTCGCACCGTCGCCGCGATTATGACGCGGCGACGTGCGCGACGCTGTCATATAAGGAATTCCACGCATGCGTCGAATCATTACGACGCATGCGGGGGATCCCTTCGGACGGATGGATCCGGTGAGTCTGTACAGACCAGCGGATCCATCTGTTGGGATGGACTCCAGCAGATGGATATGTTCTGCATGTCAGCGAATATTCGATCTGCTGGAATCCATCCCAGGGGAGAAATATCCGCAGAAACAGATCCGCTGGCGTGTACACACCATAGGATCTATCCGCTGAAACCCATTTGCTGGGATTTATCTGCGGATGGATTCTATGGTGTGTACGGGGCCTAAGATGAAGATCAGATCACATTTTATGACCAATTTGTGCAGAAATTCATATCATTCCAAAAGGGTTCACATACTTTTTATTGCAACTGTATAATGTTTTGGGACTCGAAATATTTTTCAAGCAAAAAATGCAGATTTTTACTTGTGAACAAAAAGTGCCAGAAAAGGCCTGATAAGCCCTGATTTTCACATCACTATCTTAAATCAATTCATGGAAAAAAAAAACATTATGGCCCAGATTCAGAAACAATCGCCTATCTTTAGGCGGGCGTAGCGTATCTCAGATACACTACGCCGCCGTAACTTACAGCGGCAGGTACCGTATTCAGAAAGGACTTGCACTCTAAGTTACGGCGGCATAGTGTAAATGGGCCGGCGTAAGCGTGCCTAATTCAAACTAGGCTGGTAGAGGGCGTGTTGTATGTAAATGATTGGTGACCCCACGTAAATGACGCGCTTTACGAACGGCGCATGCGCGCGCATGCTCAGTATCACGTCGATTTTCAAAGTAAATTACGCCCGCTCAATGCTTAGTCGACGTGAACGTAACCTACGCCCAGCCCCATTCACGGACGACTTACGCGAACGACGTGAAACGTGTAAAATTCGACGCTGTTCCGACGTCCATACTTAACATAGGCTGCGCCTCCTATAGCAGGGGTAACTTTACGCCGGACCGACGCCTTACGTAAACGACGTAGCTAAATCTGACGGGTGCAATTACGTTTCTGAATCGGCGTATCTACCTCATTTGCATGTTCAACGCGTAAATCAACGGAAGCGCCCCTAACGGCCAGCGTAAATATGCACCCAAGATATGGCGGCGTAAGAGACTTACGTCAGTCGTATCTTGGAGAAATTCTAACGTAAATGCCTTTCTGAATAGGCATATAGATCCGACGGCGCAGATTTGGACTTACGACGGCATATCTGGAGATACGCCGTGGTAAATCCTTTCTGAATCCGGGCCAATGTTTCTCCATGGCTTACTCTCTTGGACAATAGACGGTGGTAAGAGTGAAGGAAGGAGAGAGAATGTTCATGACAAATTCCAGCAGCTCTCTTATAAGACGATAATTGTATTCCGTCACTGCAGGAGAGCAGAGGGGTTCCTGCCTATTCCTCACCATTCATCCCTGTGGTTTCAGCTTTAATTCTGCATTTAAGTATCACATCCTTATTAATTGGCATCTTTTCTGTGTGATCAAAAGGCAGGCTCTGAATGCGGGGAAATCTTCGACATGGAGGGCATGAATCATACTGCCTCTATGCAGAATTTTAAATATATGATAAACCGTATGCCAGCTGTTGCTATATACACCGGGATAATTAATTCTCTGGATAATCAGCCAAAAGTATAAAAAATATAAGCAGCACTCTGGAACTTAGATCTTTCTATGATTGATTTGTCAAAAAAAAGACTGCATACATTGATGTCTCCAGCCGAAACCAACCTTCCTTGACGTGTTTCACCACTCTTGGCTTGCTCACAGGGATAGAGAGCTTTCCTGCATACAGTGATATCTCCACTCAAAGTCAACCGACCTTAACATGTTTCACCACTGTTGGTTTGCTCACAAGGATAGCGGGCTTTCCTGCATACATTTATGTCTCCACTCGAAACCAACCTTCCCTGATGGGTTTCACTGCTGCTGGCCTGCTCACAAGGATAGGGAGCTTTCCTGCATACATTGATATCTCCACCCGAAACCAACCTCCCATGATGCATTTCACCACTGTTGGCTTGCTCACAAGGATAGGGGGCTTTCCTGCATACATTGATGTCTCCACCCAAAACCAACCTCCCTTGATTCATTTTACCACTGCTGGCTTGCTCACAAGTATAGGGGGCTGTCCAGCAAACATTGATGTCTCCACCCAAAACCAACTTTCCTTGATGGGTTTCACCACTGCTGGATTGCTCACAAGTATAGGGGCTTTTCTGCATACATTTATGTCTCCTTTCGAAACCAACCTTCCCTGGTGAGTTTCACCACTGCTGGCTTGCTCACAAGGATAGGGAGCTTTCCTGCATACGAAGATGTCTCCACTAAAAGCCAACCTGCCTTGACGTGTTTCAACACTATTGGCTTGCTCACAAGGATAGGGGGCTTTCCTGCATACATTGATGTCTCCACCCAATAACCAACATTCCTTGACGGTTTCACCACTGCTGGCATGCCCACAAGGTTAAGGGGCTTTTCTGCATACATTGATGTCTCCACCCAATAACCAACATTGCTTGATGGTTTCACCACTGCTGGCTTGCCCACAAGGTTAAGGGGCTTTTCTGCATACATTGATGTCTCGACCCAAACCAACCTTCCTTGATTCTTTTCACCACTGCTGGCTTGCTCACAAGGATAGGGGGCTTACCTGCATACATTGATGTCTCCACCTGAAAACCAACGTTCCTTCATGCATTTCACCATTGCTGTCTTGCTCACAAGGATATGGGACTTTCCTGCATATATTGATGTCTCCACCCAAAACCATATCTCCACTCAAAGTCATCCGACCTTGACATGTTTCACCACTGTTGGTTTGCTCACAAGGATAGGGGGCTTTCCTGCATACATTTATGTCTCCACTCGAAACCAACCTTGCCTGATGGGTTTCACTGCTGCTGGCCTGCTCACAAGAATAGGGAGCTTTCCTGCATACATTGATGTCTCCGCCCGAAACCAACCTCCCTTGATTCATTTTACCACTGCTGGCTTGCTCACAAGTATAGGGGGCTTTCCAGCATACATTGATGTCTCCACCCGAAACCAACCTTCCTTGATGGGTTTCACCACTGCTGGCTTGCTCACAAGGTTAGGGGGCTTTCCTGCATACATTGATATCTCTACTCAAAGCCAACTTCCCTTGACAGGTTTCACCACTGTTGGTTTGCTCACAAGGATAGGGGGCTTTCCTGCATACATTAATGTCCATGGGTGTCCGCTCCATAAGGCAAGGGGGGGCAATTGACCCCCCCTGGAAAACCGAGAAGGCGTTGAAGAGTGAAGATACCCCGGATGTCACACCGGCACAGCGAGCAGAGTGAAGCCTTCTCTCCCTCCAGTGTTTATGTGTACACAGGGGAGTGAACCTGCTGTGCCTGTGCCACACTGATGGCTGATCTGAGATACTGAATGGCATAGGGGGTTTGTGTTGAATGGGGGTCCATCTGTGCTGAAGAGGGGGTCTTTACTGAAGGGGGGTCCATCTGTGCTGAAGGGGGTGTCTGTGCTTAAAGGGGGTCCATCTGTGCGGAATGGGGGGGTCTGTGCTGAAGGGGGGGTCCATCTGAAGGGGGGTCCATCTGTGCTGAATGGAGGGGTCTGTGCAGAATGGAGGAGTCTGTGCTGAAGGAGGGGGGTCATCTGTGCTGAATGGAGGGGTCTGTGTGGAATGGGGGGGTCTGTGCTGAAGGAGGGGGGTCCATCTGTGCTGAATGGAGGGGTCTGTGCGGAAGGGGGGGTCCATCTGTGCTGAAGGGGGGTCTGTGCTTAAAGGGGGTCCATCTGTGCTGAAGGGGGGGGTCTTTGCTGAAGGGGGTCCATCTGTGCTGAATGGAGGGGTCTGTGCAGAATGGGGGGTCTGTGCCGAAGGAAGGTGGTCCATCTGTGCTGAATGGAGGGGTCTGTGCTGGAGGGGGGTTCATCTGTGCTGAATGGAGGGGTCTGTGCTGAATGGGGGCCCATCTGTGCTGAATGGGGGGGGGTCTGTGCTGAAGGAGGGGGGTCCAACTGTGCTGAATGGAGGGGTCTGTGTGGAATGGGGGTGTCTGTGTTGAAGAGGGGGGTCCATCTGTGCTGAAGGGGGGTCTGTACATTCTCTAGGCTATAGAAGCAAAAAAAGCGGCGCTTTACCATTGTTTTAGCTGTGCTATTCGGCCGCTAGAGGGGCGCTTTTAACCCCCGCTAGTGTTTGAAGAAAGGGTTAAATGCTGCCGAAGCGCCCCCCCCCCCCCGAAAAAATTTCAGCGGACGCCCATGTTAATGTCTCCACCCGAAAACCAACGTTCCTTGATGCATTTCACCACTGCTGGCTTGCTCACAAGGATATGGGACTTTCCTGCAAATATTGATGTCTCCATACTGTATATCATTGGATGCAGTGCCACGCTCTGTAGAAAAAAGAGGATCACCGCTCCAGGTGGGTCGCTATGTAGAGTAGACTGACTCAGGATACCGTGGGTGCTGGCAATGCACTGACCATGCATGAGATACGAAGAGAGGAAATGGATAGCCGCACTCCAATAACCAAAAAGGTTGTCTTTTTATTCAAACGAACAGCAAATGCATCACTTCACAAGGTCACAGCAAAGGAACAGGGGAACAGCCGACGCGTTTCGCACTGAGCTAGTGCTTAGTCATGGCTATCCATTTCCTCGCCACGCTCTGTAGTTTACGTCTCCAATTTTTATGTTACATATATACAGTATATACAGTAAAACCTTGATTTGCCCTTTCAGCCAATCGGGTGACGGATCTCAAGAACCGCTTCCTGATTGAATGGCAGGTGGATCAGTGTGGCAATAGCGAATATTCATTCACTATTGTTACACAACTGGGTGGGCTCGGAGCGCAGTGCTCTGTGCCCCAAGCCCCCCCTTTTTTTAAGCCTATAAGAGCCTCACATGCTTAACCGCCCCCCCCCAATTGAAATCCATGGTCCGGCACCCTGTATGTAGATCAGAGGGCCAGACGCATAGATGGGGGGGTGGGGGGTGGGTAGGCCGCTGCTGAGTCTGCACCACATACACAATGGGGGGAGATTTACCAGAATTGGAGCACTCAGAGTCTGGTGCAGCTGTGCATGGTAGCCAATCAGCTTCCAACTTCAGCTTGTTCAGTTAAGCTTTGACAATAAAACCTGGAAGCTGATTGGATGATTTAGTTAATTTTGCACTCTCCGGTTTTATTAAATCTCCCCCTAAGGGCCAGATCCTCGTAGCGCGGCGCATTGTTGCGGCCGGCGTAGCCTTATCCTCAAAGAAGTTGCGCAGTAAGTTACGGCGGCGTAGTGTAATTTTGGCGGCGTAAGGGCAAGGAATTCAAATCTATGTGATGGGGGCGTGTTTTATGTAAATACGTCGTGACCCGACGTAAATGACGTTTTTTTTAACGGCGTATGCGCCGTCCGTGGGGGTATCCCAGTGCGCATGCTCAAAATTAAACCGGAACAAGCCAATGCTTACGACGGTGACGTCATTCTACGCAAATCCCTATTCGCGAACGACTTACGCAAACGACGTAAAAAATTCAAAATTTGACGAGGGAACGACGGCCATACTTAACATTGAGTACGCCTCATATAGCAGGGGTAACTATACGCCGGAAAAAGCCGAACGCAAACGACGTAAAAAAATGCCCTGGCCGGACGTACGTTCGTGGATTGTCGTAACTAGCTAATTTGCATACTCAACGCGGAATTCGACGGAAACGCCACCTAGCGGCCGGCGGAAAAATGCGCCTACGATCCGACGGCGTACTAAGACGTACGCCTGTCGGATCGATCCCAGATGCAGTCGTATCTTGTTTTGTAGATACAAAACAAAGATACGACGCGGGAACTTTGAAATTACGCGGCGTATCAATATATACGCCGGCGTAATTTTTCTGTGGATCTGGCCCTAAGTGTCTGCACATTACACACACACATGCACAATCTGGCGGTGGACTGTGTTCTGTGTTCTTCCAGAGTTAACATTCTATGACAGATACAGATGGTGCAGCTCCACAGGTACGGGGATGGGGGTGGAAAGCACCTAGGGGGGCCCTTAGGAATGTGGGGCCCCTGGGCGATCACCCAGTTTGCCCACTCCAAGCACCATTCCAGTCACTACTACTTATACAAGGTCATATCTAAGTATGGAAAGTCGATTTGGCACACACAAAGCAGAATAATATCCTTTGTGGCTGCAGAGAAATATATTTTAATTGTAAGCTCTTGTGCCCGGAGTTCAGCTTTGATTCTGTTCTATGAATTTTGTTTGTTTTCATGTGTGAGTTTTGTAACGTTCCTGAACGATGTCTACATCTGTTCCCGCAGATTTTGGCCACTTCCAATAGAAACGCGGTCCAGATTCCTGCGCGGCTGATGATGGTGAGCGTTCATGTTCAGGTTTTTCTACATCATTACATCTAACGTCCTTCGCAGCCTCATTGTCATCAACTACAAATATGATTGCAATGGAGATGAGCAGCCAAGTCGGCTTATCTGCATGAGAGATATTATATTTGCAATTTAACAGGATGCTTTGCAATATGACAAATTAATGGTGTGTGTGCCATGTGTATAGTGTGTACAGTGTGTATAGTGTGTATAGTGTGTACAGTGTGTATAGTATGTACAGTGTGTACAGTGTGTATAATGTGTACAGTGTCTGTGTATAATGTGTACAGTGTGTATAGTATGTACAGTGTGTATAGTATGTACAGTGTGTATAATGTGTACAGTGTGTATAATGTATACCTCCCAACTGTCCCTGATTTCGAGCAATGTCCCTCTGTCCCTCATTCTCCTCATTGGTCCCTCATTTTGGTCTGATCTATAGAGTTGTATATAAAATGCACTTTTTATCTATCAAAAAGTGTTTCCCAGTGCTAAACTTTCATCTGATTTCTAAATTGCTGCATTTGTAAATTCCAAAAGCCAATATAAAGAAATAGTAGTGGTAAAAAAAGGCACTTGTGGGTTTAACCAATCTTATTTTTTTGTACAATTCTCCTTTAAGGGGGCGTGGCAAGGGGTGTGTCCTATGCCTACATACTTTTGCTGATAGGTGTCCCTCATTCCCATCTCAGAAAGTTGGGAGGTATGATAATGTGTACAGTGTGTATAATGTGTACAGTGTGTACAGTGTGTACAGTGTGTATAATGTGTACAGTGTGCATAGTGTGTATAATATGTATAGTGTGTATAATGTGTATAGTGTGTATCATGTGTACAGTGTGTATAGTGTGTATAATGTGTACAGTGTGTATAATGTGTACAGTGTGTATAGTGTGTACAGTGTGTATAATGTGTACAGTGTGTATAATGTGTACAGTGTGCATAGTGTGTATAATATGTATAGTGTGTATAATGTGTACAGTGTGTACAGTGTGTATAATGTGTACAGTGTGTATAGTGTGTACAGTGTGTATAATGTGTACAGTGTGTATAATGTGTACAGTGTGCATAGTGTGTATAATATGTACAGTGTGTACAGTGTGTATAATGTGTACAGTGTGTATAATGTGTACAGTGTGTATAATGTGTACAGTGTGCATAGTGTGTATAATGTGTACAGTGTGTATAATGTGTATAGTGTGTATAGTGTGTACAGTGTGTATAGTGTGTATAATGTTTACAGTGTGTACAGTGTGTATAATGTGTATAGTGTGTATAGTTTGTATAATGTGTACAGTGTGTATAGTGTGTATAATGTGTACAGTGTGTATAGTGTGTATAATGTTTATAATGTGTACAGTGTGTATAGTGTGTATAATGTGTACAGTGTGTACAGTATGTATAGTGTGTATAATGTGTACAGTGTGTAAAATGTGTATAGTGTGTGTATAGTGTGTACAGTATGTATAATGTGTACAGTGTGTGTATAGTGTGTATAGTGTGTGTATAGTGTGTATAGTGTGTACAGTGTGTACAGTGTGTATAGTGTGATAGTGTGTGTATAGTGTGTGTATAGTGTGTATAATGTATATAATGTGTACAAACCCCCCCCCCATTTTCATTCTTTAGATTTCACTCCCCCCCCCCCCCCCCCTGGCGGACAGTGTTGTTTTCTTTGGGGGGGGAGGGGAGGGGGGGGGCAAAAATACAGTGGACCCGATCCCCATGCTTTCTAGTGAGCCTGTCATAGGGAACACCGATCAGTGACGTCACACGCCCAGCCTTGCCCCCCATAGTAAGAATCACTCCCTTAGGGCACACTTAACCCCTACAGCGCCCCCCTCCTGGTTAACCCCTTCACTGCCAGTGTCATTTTTACAGTAACCAGTGCATTTTTTATAGCACCGTTCGCTGTAAAAATGTCAGTGGTCCCAAAATAGTGTCAAAAGTGTCCGATGTGTCCGCCATAATGTCGCAGTCACGATAAAAATCGCTGATCGCCTCCATTACTAGAAAAAATAATTAATAAAAATGCAATAAAACTACCCCCTATTTGGTAGACGCTGTACATTTTGTGCAAACCAATCAATAAACACTTATTGCGATTTTTTTTACGAAAAATAGGTAGAAGAATACGTATCGGCCTAAACTGAGGGGAAAAAAATGTTTTTTTATATATATTTTTAGGAAATATTTATTATAGCAAAAAGTAAAAAATATTGCATTTTTTTAAAAATTGTCGCTCTATATAAAAACCGCAGAGGAGATCAAATACCACCAAAAGAAAGCTCTATTTTTGGGGAAAAAAAGGACGCCAATTTTGTTTGGGAGCCACATCGCACGACCGCGCAATTGTCAGTTAAAGCGACGCAGTGCTGAATCGCAAAAAATGACCTGGTCTTTAACCACTTCAATACCGGCCCATTGTCATATGACGTCCACAAAGGGTATTTACCATACCGGGTGGACGTCATATGACGTCTTGGGCTTTGTGGGGGGATATCTGAATGATGCCTGCAGCTAGAGGCATCATTCAGATATCCTTCTCTTCTGCCGGCGATTCTGTGCAACATAAGAACGATCATAGCGGCGATGTCCCCTCCCGCCGCCATCCGGTGCTTCTCCGGGCTCTCCCGTGCCATCGGGGCCCCGGAGAACGAATCGTCCGGCACTGGCAGGAAGCATAGAGATGACTGGTGACCAGATGGTCACCAGTCATCTCTATGACCGTCGGAGGACCCGGGCGCGATGTGATGACGTCACGCCCGAGTTCCCGTAAGTAAACAAAGCCGCGATTGCGGCTGCTAAGCAACAGTAATCATGAGATCGGTGAATTTTCTTTCACCGATTTCATGCTTTCATACCTGGAGGAGAGATGTGGGGTCTTATTGAGCCCGCATCTCTCCATAAAGAGGACCTGTCACACACATTCCTATTACAAGGGATGTTTACATTCCTTGTAATAGGAATAAAAGTGATGATAAAAAATAAAAAAATAAAAATGTAAAAAAAAGAAATAAAATGATAACGCCCCTGTCCCTGGTAGCTCGCGCGCAGTAGCAACAATTCTAAATTCTAAACTGGTAACCTGTAAAAAAATTCAAAGCGTTGCCTATGGAGATTTTTAAGTACCGAAGTTTGGCGCCATTCCATGAGTGTGCGCAATTTTTAAGCGTGACATGTTAGGTATCTATTTTCTCAGTGTAACATAATCTTTCATATTTTACAAAAAAATTGGGCTAACTTTACTGTTTTGTTATTTTTTTAATTCATGAAACAACTTTTTTCCAAAAAAAAGGCGTTTGAAAAATTATTGCGCAAATACCGTGCAAGATAAAACGTTTCAATGACTGTCGTTTTATTCCCTAAGGTGTCTGCTAAAAAAAAAAATATGTTTGGGGGTTCTGCGTAATTTTCTAGCAAAAAAATTATGATTTGTACATGTAGGAGAGAAGTGCCAGAATAGGCCCGGTATGGATGTGTGTATAAAAGCCCTGTATTGAAGGGGTTAAGCTGCATAATGGTCCAGGGCTTAACTTTTTTTTACTCAGCGAATAGGTAGTAGGAACTTTCCCCTTCTGAGCCACCCCTTGTCTCTGCCCGCTACCCACCTTCGAGCAAGATCCACACCAGAAACAATAGATCTCTACCAGCAACAATAGATCCCCCAGCGATAATAGACTCCCCAGCAACAAACATTGTTCAGATGGGAAATAAATAATCAATGTTGTATATTACTTTGATATCCCAAGCAATGGAAATATGCAAAATGTGATATTGTAAAGTGCTGCGCAAACTGTTGGCGCTATATAAATCTTGTATAATAATAATAATAAAAATCTATTGCGGAATAAACATACCAGAAATGTAAAAATGTCTCTGGTTCTTAGGGAGTGTCCAGGTGTGAGAGCCGAGCTGGTTAAGATATGTGAATTGTTGTCAGAGATGTCATATTTCCGGATGATGTTGCAGGGAATCAGCCATGCTTGAGATTCTGTGAAGTTCTTCGGGGAGGCACACTGTGCAGTCATTCTGAATAAATGTCATCTGTCTTACCTGACCAGGCTTTTTTTCTGGCACTTTTTGTTTACACGTTTAAATCTGTATTCTTTGCTAGAAATGTACTTAGTACCCCCCAAACATTATCGATTGTTTTAGCCGAGGCCCTAGGGAATAAAATGGCGAACGTTGCAATTATTTTATAAAAAAAAAAAAATACACTTTAACCGCTTAGCGAACCAGCGCGCGACGATATACTGGGAGTACCTGAACGTCCCTTTAAATTTGCCGCGCGTGCCTCGTGAGTGTGCTCGCGGGTCCCTGGAACTCGATGTTCCCGGGTGGCCCGCGATTGCGCTCGGCAAAGGCAGGACCGGGGGATGTAAACAAGGCATTCCCCTGTTCTGCCTAGTGACCATAGGCGTGCGCACAGGGTGTGACAGGTGTGCCTGGGCGCACCCTAATCATGTGGTGCTGCACAGATTCCCCCTGCAGCTCAGCACAGGGTAAAGGGACAGAGGAATCTCTGTTCTCAGGCCCTTTCTCTATTTCAAAAGTGAGACATTAGGACTCCCATAGGACTCCTGAATAATAATAATAATAATAATAATAATAAATTATTGTAAAAAATAATAACATTGAAAAAAGTTATAAAAAAAATAAATAAAAATGAACTACTGAAACCAGCCTCTGCCCTACTGACATCTGTAACGGAATGGCCCGTAATACCCAGAGACTTTTGAAGGATGCGGGGTACTCCTGTGCCAGCTTTACCAATGACTCTTGTGTCTAGGGTCATCCTATGTCCCTTAGGGGCATAGGATGACTGAGAAATGATATCTCGGATTACATGAGATGGGACATTAATGATAATTCATGTATTGTAGGATATCTTGGAACATTACAAGTTGTTAATTCTAACCCCAACAGGTCAATAGGACAGTATTCATTCATGTGGGGACACGTACTTTTGAGGTGTTAATTGAGTCAGGCTCCTAAGAAATGTCATTGTCTATTGTGTGATGCTAATTACACTGTATTGTGTGGAAGTTCTATTGATGATAGATATGCGTTGGCAGTCTGAAAGGTCAGATGTCTGACTGCTCAGGTGTAGTGGATTAGCATGTCAATTATGTTTACTAAAAGAATGTGTTTTATGTAGCAAGTGCGACAAGCTGGAGTCATAACGCCTGCCATGTCAGCTATAGTAATTAACTCCTCTAGATGCGGTGCCAGAATGTCCGTCTGGGATGTGGATTGAGGGGGGAACTCGTTAAGCACCCATTGTGTGATGTTTTGGGTGGAGAGTTTCATTGTCCCTGTGATTACTGTAGCATGCTTGTAACTGTATATAACAAGCTGAGTGTACCATTAAAGTAGGCATCCGTTTTGGAACCAGAGACAGAGCTGTGTGTGTCTCATTATTCTGGGAAAATCCAATGGATCGTGTCTGCTTGATTGTTGGAGTGTCGATAAGCTGTCGTGGGTTGGTGGAATGGAGTATCGTAAACGGTGTTAACTCCTGACCATTACAACATCGTTCACTGCTCTACTGTTATATATATATATATATATATATATATATATATATATATACACACACACACGCATGTGTGTTTGAGCTTTGGGGTGCACACCCTAATGCAATAGGCTGAGCACACCTATGCTGGTGACATGTCACTGATCGAATGTTCCCTGTGATCGGGAACAGTGATCAGTGACATGTCACTGATCGCTCCTCCCCCTAACAGTTAGAATCACTCCCTAGGACACACTTAACCCCTACAGGTTAACTCCTTCCCTGCCAGTGTCATTTTTACAGTAATCAGTGCATTTTTATAGCACTGAACGCTGATTGCCGCCATTACTAGTAAAAAAAAAAAAAAATGACATAAAACTATCCCCTATTTTGTAGGCGATGTAACTTTTGCGCAAACCGATCAATAAACGCTTATTGCGATTTTGTATACCAAAAATATGTAGAAAAAAACATATGGGCCTAAACTGAGGAAAAATTTTTTTTTTTTTAAAAAATTGGGGATATTTATTATAGCAAAAAGTAAAAAATATTATTTTTTTTTTCAAAATTGTCGCTCTATTTTTGTTTATAGCACAAAAAATAAAAACCGCAGAGGTGATCAAATACCACCAAAAGAAAGCTCTATTTGTGGGGAAAAAAGGACACCAATTTTGTTTGGGAGCCACGTTGCACGACCGCGCAATTGTCAGTTAAAACGACGCAGTACCGAACCGAAAAAAAGTGGCCTGGTCTTTAACCAGCCAAATGGTCCGGGGCTTAAGTGGTTAATCAATAAAAAAAAACACAATTACCCCGATTTTTATATAATATGAAAGATGATGTTGTGCTGGGTAAATAGATACCTAACATGTCCCGCTTTAAAATTGCGCAAGTGAAATGGCGACAAACTACGGTACTAAAAGCGGAGGTCCACCCAATTTTTTTTTTTAAAAGCCAGCAGCTACAAATACGGCAGCTGCTGACTTTTAAAAAATGGACACTTACCTGTCCAGGGTGCCCGCGATGTCGGCAGCCGAGGTCGAGCAATCGCTCGTCTCTCGGCTGCCCCGCCACCATCCTCGGCAGGTCCGCCATCAGGGGGGTACAGGCATTACACCTGTAAGGGGCCCGATGGTCCCCAGGGTCAAGTTATAGCGTCTACAAAATAGGGAACAGATTTATTGCATTTTTTTTTTTTTACTAGTAATGGCAGCGATCTGCGATTTTTATTGTGACCGTGACATTGCGACGGACATATCGGACACTTTTGACACATTTTTGGAACCATTCACATTTATACAGCGATTAGTGCTATAAAACTGCACTAATTACTGTATAAATATGACTGGCAGGGAAGGGGTACACACTAGGGGGCGCTGAAGGGGTTAAATATGTTCCCTAGGGAGTGATTCTAACTGTAGGGGGCGGGGACTCACAAGGGGAGGAGACTGATGTGTGTTCCTCTGTACTGGGAACACGCATCGGTCTCCTCGCCTCTGACAGGACATGGATCTGTTTGTTTACACACACAGATCCACGGTCCTGCCGTGATTACGGGCAATCGCGGGTGCCCGGCGGACATCGTGGCCGCCGGGCACGTGCACCGGGTCCCGAGCGATGCAGTGTGCCCCCTAGATGGCCGGGAAGCCCAGGACGTCATATGACGTCCACCCAGGATGGGAGATCCCATCTGTGGACGTCATATGACTATGGGCGGGTAGGGAAGTGGTTAAAAGCAAAAGAAAAAAAAACTTTTGCGTAAAAATAAATGAATTTATTATTTACTCCCAGTCTGGACTAAAAGTGACATCATGATGTCGCTCTGGTCCTCCAAGGCCATAGAGGTGATCGAAGAGTATCTACTAAGACAAGATTTATTGTCATTGTAGAAAACAAATTCACAATGAAATGACATTTCACACTCTTTGATCGCCTATTGGAGCGCCTCCACCTCCCGCCGCTCGCCCATGCTGTTTTTTTTCTCTCAATTTTCTTATTGCCGGCAATTGTTTGGTTTACATTCAGCCGTCAGCGGGGAACCCCCACACTTAATGGGTTTTTTTTTTTTTTTTACCAAAAATAAGTAGCAGAATACAATACACATTTGCCTAAATTTATCAAGAAATTCGATTTTTTACATTTTTTATTGGATGTGTTTTATAAAGGAATGCAGAGGTGATAAAAATACTGCCAAAATGAATTTCTATTTGTGGGGGAAAAAAACTTTTTTTATTTCAGTTTTGGTACAGCGTTGCGCAACTGCAGAATTGTCAGTTAAAGTAAAGCCTCTCATACACACGATCGGATTTTCCGCAGACAAAGCCTAGGACTTTTGTCCGAAGGGCATTGGCCAGGAACTTGTCTTGCATACAAAATGGCAAAGAATTGTCGGCCAACAAACACAAAACTATGTGTTTTTTCAGCTCTTTAGCGCCACCATTTGGGCAACTTCTGCTAATGTTGTGTTATGGTGAGCACTGCTTCCGAGCATGCGTGTTTGTACTTTAGAGTCTTGTCCGAAGGACACACACACGATCGGATAATCCGACAACACACAATTGTTGGGAAAGAAAGTAGCTGCTCTGGGTGCGAGCCTTGATGGAGATCCACCGTGCAGATATCTCAGGTGCAGGACAGGAACAAAAGGATGCCAACGTTCCGTAGGAAAAAAATCCACGGTTTTTCTTGTTGGAATTTCTGATCGTGTGTACGCGAGACAAGTCTGAGCCAACGTTCCGTAGGAAAATAATCCACGGGTTTTCTTGTCGGAATTTCTGATCGTGTGTACGCAACACAAGTTTGAGCCAACGTTCCGTAGGCAAAAAATCCACGGGTTTTCTTGTTGGAATTTCTGATCGTGTGTACGCAACACAAGTTTGAGCCAACGTTCCGTAGGCAAAAAATCCACGGGTTTTCTTGTCGGAATTTCTGATCCTGTGTACGCAACACAAGTTTGAGCCAAAGTTCCGTAGGAAAAAAATCCACGGTTTTCTTGTCGGAATTTCTGATCGCGTGTACGCAACACAAGTTTGAGCCAACATTCCGTAGGGAAAAAATCCACGGTTTTGGTGTCGGAATTTCTGATCGTGTGTACGCAACACAAGTTTGAGCCAACATTCCGTAGGGAAAAAATCCACGGTTTTCTTGTCGGAATTTCTGATCGTGTGTACGCAACACAAGTTTGAGCCAACGTTCCGTAGGGAAAAAATCCACGGTTTTCTTGTCGGAATTTCTGATCATGTGTACGCAACACAAGTTTGAGCCAACGTTCCGTAGGCAAAAAATCCACGGGTTTTCTTGTCGGAATTTCTGATCGTGTGTACGCAACACAAGTTTGAGCCAACGTTTCGTAGGAAAAAAATTCACAGGTTTTCTTGTCGGAATTTCTGATCGTGTGTACGCAACACAAGTTTGAGCCAACGTTCCGTAGGAAAAAAATCCACGGGTTTTCTTGTCGGAATTTCTGATCGTGTGTACGCAACACAAGTTTGAGCCAACGTTCCGTAGGAAAAAAATCCACGGGTTTTCTTGTCAGAATTTCTGATCCTGTGTACGCAACACAAGTTTGAGCCAACGTTCCGTAGGAAAATAATCCACGGTTTTCTTGTCGGAATTTCTGATCCTGTGTACGCAACACAAGTTTGAGCCAAAGTTCCGTAGGCAAAAAATCCACAGGTTTTCTTGTCGGAATTTCTGATCGTGTGTACGCAAAACGAGTTTGAGCCAACGTTCCGTAGGAAAAAAATCCACGGTTTTCCTGTCGGAATTTCCGATCGTGTGTACGCAACACAAGTTTAAGCCAACGTTCCGTAGGAAAATAATCCACGGTTTTCTTGTCGGAATTTCTGATCGTGTGTACGCAACACAAGTTTGAGCCAACGTTCCGTAGGAAAATAATCCACGGTTTTGTTGTCGGAATTTCTGATCGTGTGTACGCAACACAAGTTTGAGCAAACGTTCCGTAGGAAAATAATCCACAGGTTTTCTTGTCGGAATTTCTGATCGTGTGTACGCAAAAGAAGTTTGAGCCAATTAGGGGTGTTCGCGGCAAATTCGAAAAGCCGCGGAACACCCTGTTAAAGTCTATGGGAGAAATCTGATCTGGGGGTCCCCTTTGTTAAAGGGGTCTTCCAGATTCTGATAAGCCCCCCACCCGCAGACCCCCACAACCACCGGGCAAGGGTTGTGGGGATGAGGCCCTTGTCCCCATCAACATGGGGACATCCTCCCCATGTTGAGGGCATGTGGCCTGGTGCGGTTCAGGAGAGGGGGGGGCGCACTCTGTCCCCCCCTCTTTTCTGCGGCCAGCCAGGTTAACGTGCTCGGATAAGGGGTCTGGTGTGGATTTTTGGGGGAACTCCACGCCATTTTTTTTTTTAAATTTGGGGTGGAGTTCCCCTTAAAATCCACACCAGACCTGAAGGGTCTGGTATGGATATTTGGGGGGAACCCCACGTCATTTTTTTTTTAAATTGACGGCGGGGTTCCCCTTAATATCCATGTCAGACCTGAAGGGCCTGTTAATGGAATTTGGGGGGACCCCCAGCTTTTTTATTTTTATTTTTTATGAATGAATCATCTCTGAATTGCCAGAGCCGACAATTTATTAGAGCCGCAAAGCCGGTTTTAAATGCCTTTTTTTCTTTCAGAAATGACACTTTGTGCAGGGACAGTTCTATGTATGGGAAACATGCGCTTTTTCACATGCTGACTTTACACCCCCCCTAGGTACGAAATTTAAAGTAATATTACACTTTTATTGTTTCACTTTTAGCATTATTAAATTCACTGCTCCTGAAAAAACTGCCGTTTTTAAAACTTGTTTTGCTCTGGGACAGGACCCGGGTCCCCAAACACTTTTTAGGACAATAAATTGCATATTAGCCTTTAAAATTATCACTTTAGATTTCAAATGTTCGAGTCCCATAGACTTTAACGGGGTTCTAAAGTTCACACAAACATTTGGTGTGTTCGCAAGTTCTGATGCGAACCGAACAGGGGGGTGTTTGGCTCATCCTTACTGGTAAGCTGCGATATCACATTTTAGCTCTTGGTTTAGATCTCCTGTAAGTAAATGATCCTCGATGTGTTAAGGGAAAGAAAAAAAAATGACGGCACGGAAAAGGACAGAAAATCGATGGTGAGAGGAGTCATGGCGGTGACCTATGAGATGGGGAGAGCGCGGATGAAGGATTGAGCGCAGATCTTGTTACAGAAGACTTTTCATCCATTCCTGGCCTTTTGGTCTTTGGCTCAGATGAGGAATAGAAGAGAGAGATCTCGGGCCGCACGTTTCATTTGTTTGTTGCTAGAAGAAGGTATTTCCAGGTTCTTTTATATGAGTTCTGCTCCGCTGGCCTTTTAATCTGAGCAATGTTCATCCATCCTTTCTACAGATGACATTCTCCTCCACCCCGTGTGTCTTCTCATTCACATGGACACTATTAGGATGCTCCTGTGCACGCCGTGAAACCCCCTTCCCCCTTTACATTAGAGGAAAGCTTGAATGTTCAGGAACCCAGAGAGAGAATACATATCGCTCGTCCCCTGAAGATTCATCCAAACCTCGATCATACAGACGATGCTTTTTGTTTAAGAAATCCTCCAGGGACACTGGTACCGTGGCGCCCTGCGTTTGGGGTGTTGTTCACTTAACATTGATAGTGTGTTTTGAACGTATTGAGGGGAATGCACTGGGTTTTCCGCACTGCGTTCTGGTGAGAACGGGTACTAAAGCTACCAACATAGGGGGCCATATTCTCGTAGATCCTGCGGCGCGTAAGCCATTTACACCACGCCGCCCCAACTTACAGGAGCAAGTGCTGTATTCCCCAAACACTTGCTCCGTAGTTTGGGGCGGCGTAGTGTAAATGGCCCGGCGTATCCCCGCGTAATTCCAAGGGGGCGGCTTGAATTTAAATTAAGCGCGCCCCCGTGCCGTTCGAACTGCGCATGCGCCGGGCTCAAAATAGCCCAGTGCGCATGCTCCAGTTCTCGACGGAAAGCGTCAATGACGCCGACGTGTGCGTCATTGACGTAAAGTCGTATTCAAGAACGACTTGGTAAAACGACGTAACCGACGGGAAAAGACGACGCGGACCCGACGCCATACTTAACATGGCATACGTGGGACTGGCGTAAGGTTACCCCTCATATAGCAGGGGTAACCTTACGCTTACGCAAACGACGTAAGCGACGGTTACGCGACGCGATTTCGTTCGGGAATCGGCGTATCAGGCTCATTTGCATAAACAAATGAGACCTGAACGTAAACGCCATCTAGCGGCTGGCGGCGAATTACATTTAGGATCCGACAGTGTAAGTGACTTACACCAGTCGGATCCTAGCCTAAATCCGGCGTATCTTGTTTTGTGAATACAAAACAATGATACGCCGGCGGGAAATTCGATTTACGCCGGTGTATCAGTAGATACACCGGCGTAACTTGTTTGAGAATATGGCCCAGGGTGACCACGTGTCCCGGATTGCCCGGGAAAGTCCCGCATTTTGCAGGTCTGTCCCGGAATGAAACTGGCACAGTCACCCCCCAAAACAAACTAATGCCCCCAAAAAAGGCCACCACATCACCGCTTTACTAACTGACAGTACTTGCCCTGGCCGGGAATGCCTAGAGGAGCACAATCCCCGCCCCCTGCTTGTGATTGGAGAAATCATAAATCCCGCCTCTTGTGTCCAATCACTGTGCTGTGATTCGTTACACCACAAGCTGATTTTTGGGAAGGGAGGGTGTCCCTGAATGGTAGTTTGGAAATGTGGTCACCCTATACCAACAGGCATATGATAGTGCTCCTAAAGTGTCAGTTTACTTAAAAGTCATCTTGTTAACGGTACCTCCTGGCCACCTAGGAGAACTGAGTATTATTACAGTAACTGACATTGATTCTGGGGGTTATTATTGTGGTCTCTGACACCAATGCTGGGGGTTATTTTTGTGGTCACTGATACTAACGGTGGGGGTTATTATTGCGTCCACTGACACCAGTGCTATGGGTTATTATTGTGGTCACTGACACCAGTGCTGGGAGTTGTTATTGTGGTCTCTGATACCAATGCTAGGGGTTTATATTGTGGTCACTGATACCTGGGTAATTATTGTGTCCAATTACAATAATACTGGGGGTTAATAATGTGGTCACCGACACCAATGCTGGGGGTTATTATTGTGGTCACTGACACCAATGCTGGGGGTTATTATTGTGGTCACTGACACCAATGCTGGGGGTTATTATTGTGGTCACTGACACCAATGCTGTGGGTTATTATTGTGGTCACTGACACCAGTGCTGGGAGTTGTTATTGTGGTCTCTGATACCAATGCTAGGGGTTTATATTGTGGTCACTGATACTTGGGTTATTATTGTGTCCAATTACAATAATACTGGGGGTTAATAATGTGGTCACCGACACCAATGCTGGGGGTTATTATTGTGGTCACTGACACCAATGCTGGGGGTTATTATTGTGGTCACTGACACCAATGCTGGGGGTTATTATTGTGGTCACTGACACCAATGCTGTGGGTTATTATTGTGGTCACTGACACCAATGCTTGGGGTTATTATTGGGTCTGCTGACACCAATGCTGGGGGTTACAGTAATATTGTGGTCACTAATACCAATGCTGGAGGTTATTACTGTTGTCTCTGACACCAATTCTGGAGGTTATTATTGCATCCACTAACACCAATGGTATGGGTTATTATTGTGGTCACTGACACCAGTGCTTGGGGGTTTTCTATTGTTGTCTCTGATACCAATACTGGGAGTTATTATTGTGTCCACTGACACCAGTGCTGGAGGTTATAATTGTGGTCACCAATACCAATGCCGGGGGTTATTATTGCATGCACTGACACCAATGGCACAGGTTATTATTCTGATCACTGACACCAATGCCGGGGGTTATTATTGTGGTCTCTGATACCAATACTCGGGGTTAGTATTGTGTCCACTGATACCAATTCTAGGAGGTATTATTGTGGTCACCGATACCAATTTCGGGGGTTATTATTGTGGTCACTGACACCAATGCTGGGGGTTATTATTGTGGTCACTGTTACCAATTCTTGGGGTTATCATTGTGGTCACTATTACCGATTCTCTGGGTTATCATTCCGGTCAATGTTACCAATGCTGTTTTTTTTTTTTGTGCATCCACTGACACCACAGCTGGGGGTTATTAATACTGCCACTGATGCCCCAATGACGGGGACTTATTTTACTCACATTTTATCTCATATGCGCTGTACTACGATGGCTAAAAATGTGAATTACAGCTTATTCTTTTGAAAATAAAAGATTTTTTAGGTTTACCTGATAGTACATAGTAGAAGATGATAGAGATGTAGAGGAGAGATATATAGATAGATAGATAGATAGATAGATAGATAGATAGATAGATAGATAGATAGATAGATAGATAGATATAGATAGATATGATATATAAGATAAATAAGATAGATAGATAAGATAGATTGGACAGATTAGATAGATTAGATAGATAGATAGATAGATAGATAGATAGATAGATAGATAGATAGATAGATAGATAGATAGATAGATAAGACAAACAGACAGACAATTGGAAATATAGACAGTGATGGTCATTCTGCACAGGCTCCTGGAGGAGAAGGGGTTAATTCTCATTTTGGGACTCTGATCCTCAGCTGGACTCACTAATTACATCTAATTACAGTACAATGGCCACCACTTCCAAAACAGTGCTGAGTGATCTATACAGCTTATAATTGATTGCTCTTTAATTAGTCAGATCCTGTAACACAGGCGAGGTCAGATCCAGGTTGTTCAGGTCAGCAATATGTAATGGACTGCGTGCGTGCGTGCGTGCGCGTGCGCGGGGGTCATTTAATATGTGTATAAATAGCATAGCACAGGGCGAATCTACAACATTAATGTCATTTGGCGCACTGGATATTTAAACCAAATTTAATTTAGAAGGAAAATATATGAACCAATCCACTTTGTAAGTTTTACCCTCCCCCAGTCTATCCCCAAAAGTCTCGAGTTCCACTTTAAGATATCGTTTTATCCTTTTACTTGCTTCAGGATTCAGCGGTCTCCTTTTTGTGTTACAGATCTGACCTTTAAATAAAGGCAGTGTGAAAAGCAAACTTTCATGAAACTTTCTGCAGGCTTTGGTAAAGTTTTCGGCAAGCACCGAGCAGCGCGCTCTAAGCCAGGTGTCTCCAAACTTTTTAAACGGACCGGTTTACTGTCCTGCAGGCTTTAGGGGGGCCGGACTGTGAGCAGTGGGAGTAGAAAAATTCTCAGAATCAGTGGGAGTAAATAGTGCCCCATTGCTGGTTTTAGCAGAAGGAATAGTGCCCCAATGTTGGTATCAATGGGAAGAATAGTGCCCCATTGTTATCAATGGGAAGAACAGTGCCCCATTGTTGGTATCAATGGGAGGAATAATTCCCGATTGTTGATATCAGTATGATAAATAGTTCCCCATTGTTGGTATTAATGGGATGAAAAGGTTCACGTTGTTGGTATCAATGGGATGAATAGTTCCCCCTTGTTGGTATCAATGGGAGGAATAGTTCCCCATTGTTGGTATCACTGGGAGGAATAGTTCCCCATTGTTGGTATCAATGGGATGAATAGTTCCCCATTGTTGGTATCAATGGGAGGAATAGCGCCCCCTTGTTGGTATCAATGGGAGGAACAGTTCCCCATTGTTGGTATCAATGGGATGAATAGTTCCCCCATTGTTGGTATCAATGGGAGGAATAGTTCCCCATTGTTGGTATCAATGGGATGAATAGTTCCCCCATTGTTGGTATCAATGGGAGGAATAGTTCCCCATTGTTGGTATCAATGGGAGGAATAGTTCCCCATTGTTGGTATCAATGGGAGGAATAGTTCCCCGTTGTTGGTATCAATGGTATGACTAGTTCCCCATTGTTGGTATCAATGGTATGAATAGTTCCCCATTGTTTGTATTAATGGTATGAATGTTGCCCCATTGTTGGTATCATTGGGAGGAATAGCGCCCCATTGTTGGTATCATTGGGAGGAATAGCGCCCCATTGTTGGTATCATTGGGAGGAATAGCGCCCCATTGTTGGTATCATTGGGAGGAATAGCGCCCCATTGTTGGTATCATTGGGAGGAATAGCGCCCCATTGTTGGTATCATTGGGAGGAATAGCGCCCCATTGTTGGTATCATTGGGAGGAATAGTTCCCCATTGTTGGTATCATTGGGAGGAATAGTTCCCCATTGTTGGTATCAATGGGAGGAATAGTGCCCTATTGTTGGTATTAATGAGAGAAATAGTGCCCCATCAACAATGTCAGTGGGAGGAATGGTGCTTTATTATTGGTGTCAGTTGGAGTAATATTGTCCAAAGAGCAGGATAGAAGCAAGCAAAGGGCCACAGTTTGGAGACCACTGCTCTAAGCCTTTAAAGCACCCTTCAACTCCTGTTTGGAAATGCTATACACAGATCTTAATGGGAGTGCTGATTGCCACTTCAAACCTGCTGCTAGCAGGATTCGGCCCCCTGTGTCCCCGCCCACACAAGCCATACCCATACTAAGCCCCACCCCCAGCTTGCACTGAATTAAAATGGGGAAAAATGTCCCTCTCTAGATGTGAAAAATAAGGTAGAGACATCCCCAAAAAGACTTGCAGCTGTAATTCCAGAGAAAAGCCAAAATCAGGCTCACTTCTGCATAGAAACCAATGAGCTTCCAGGTTTTATTACCAAAGCTTAATTGACCAAGCTGGGGTTAGAAGCTCATTGGTTTCAATGCAGAAGTAAGCCTGATTTTGCACTTTCCAGCGATAGTAAATAAGCCCCATTGTGTACTTAAAAGTGGGGTATGCCTGTATTGACTCCGGGGGGCGCCATACAAATGCACCCCACACTTTTCACATACTTCTTTGTAAAAAAATTGGAAAAACATTTATAATTTTCCTTCCACTTCACAATTATGTGCCACTTTGTGTTGGTCTATCACATAAAATCCCAATAAAATACATTTACGTTTTTGGATCTAACATTACAAAAAATATGTAGAAGAATACACATCGGCCAAAACTGAGGATTTTTTTTTTTTTTTTTTAATTGAGATATTTATTATAGCAAAAAAGAAAAAAATATTGTGTTTTCTTCTTTCAAACTTGTCACTTTTTTTTTTATAGCGCAAAAAATAAATAAAAAAATACCAAAAATATGTAGAAGAATACATATCAGCCTAAACTGAGGAAATATACTGTATATATATATATATAGCCTAAACTGAGGGAAAAAAATCGTTTTTTAGAAAATTTTGGGATATTTATTATAGCAAAAAGTAAAAAAAAATATTGTGTTTTTTTCTTTCAAACCTGTCACTTTTCTTTTGTTTATAGCGCAAAAATAGATAAAAATGTACCAAAAATATGTAGAAGAATACATATCGGCCTAAACTGAGGAAATATACTGTATATATATATATATATATATATATATATATATATATATATATATATATATATATATATACAGTATATATATATATATATATATATATTTTTTTTATTGAGATATTTATTATAGCAAAAAATAAAAAAATATTGTGGTTTTTTTTTTCAAACTTGCCACTTTTTTTTTTATAGCGAAAAAAAAAAAAAATCCCAAAAATATGTAGAAGAATACATATCGGCCTAAACTGAGGAAAAAAATATTTTTTAGAAAAAAAAATTGGGATATTTATTATAGCAAAAAGTTAAAAAAAGATTGTGTTTTTTCTTTCAAACCTCTCACTTTTCTTTTGTTTATAGCGCAAAAAAAATAAAATAAAACGCAGAGGTGATCAAATACCACCAAAAGAAAACTCTATTTGTGGGGAAGGACGTAAATGTTGTTTGGGTACAACGTCGCACCACCGCGCAATTGTCAGTTAAAGTGCGACTGAGAAATAGAAAAGGGAAAGGGGTGAAAATGCCTTGTATTAAAGTGGTTAAAAAAAAAAAGAAAAAAGTAGAGCATGCTGCATTTTTCTGCACCGCAAATGCACAAAAAACAATGCAAACGCATCGTAAAGCACATAAAAGCCCAAAGAAAAAAAGAAGAAAAAGACGTCACAGGACAAAAACAGATGGAAAATGCGCATCAGCCGCATGCATGAAGAAGCATATGAAATGCACACAAATGTGCATAAAAAACGCACAGATTCTGGTGTGAATGGGCCCTAAATTATTATTTTTGTATTCCTGTGTCTATTTTAGGTGGTGACTTTGCGCAGATCTCTCATGCGTCCGTAATCTTCTGACCGTTGCCTGATTTTCAGCAGCTGAGGACCCCTAATCCACACTTGCTTATCTCTCTTAATCACAGCCTCACAGCACTAGGGTTGCATGAGCCGTTAATTCCCTCTTAACTGAGTAACAGAGTGGAAAGTAAACACAGAGGCAGATCTACAACCTTCAACATGGCTAATTTGCTCTGAGGTCAGAATATTTAAGCAGGAGCTCTGCCAGGGAGAGCGATCTGACCAAGGCCGCCCCTAATCGAACACACGCCAAAATGGAAAAAGCTCAGGAAAAAAAAAAAAGTTCTATAAAATCTTAGAGACCCACCAGGGACACCAGGGACCGGTTCCTTCTGGGGCCCCGCTGGTGTAAAGGGACACCATGGGCTGGATTAGGAAATGCACAAAAGCAGGGAGAAGCGGCGGTGAGCCGAGAGATGTGGGCAAAATTAATTTTACCTAAAAATACCGATTTTTTTTTTTCCAGCAAATTCTCAGTTTCTTTCATTAAGTAATTAAGGTAAAATTTCTAAAAAATAAAATAAAAAAACCTTTACAATCACTTTAATATTAAAATATGACACTACCATTTTCCTGTGAGAAAAAATATATATGACACTATCATAAATAAAGCACACAATTTTTTTTATCTAAATATATATATATATATATATATATATATATATATATATATATATATATATATATATATATATATATATATATATATATATATATATATATATATATATATAAATATATTTAGATAAAAAAATTTAAATTGTGTGCTTTAAAAAAAATATGACACTACCATTAATAAAGCACACAAATTTGTTTTACTAAATATATATATATATATATTTAGTAAAAAAAAAATGTGTGCTTTATTTATGGTAGTGTCATATTTTTTTTAAAGCACACAATTTTAATTTATATATATATATATAGATATAGATATAGATAGATATATATGTATGTATGTATGTATATATATATATATATATATATAGATATATATGTATGTATGTATGTATATATATATATATATATATATATATATATATATATATATATATATATATATATATATATATATATATATATATTATATAGATAAAAACAATTATGTGCTTTATTTCTGGTAGTGTCATATATTTTTTTCACAAGAAAATGGTGTCATAGTGTCATATTTTTATTATTATTAAAGTGATTGCAAAGGTGTTTTTCTTTTTTTCAGCCCTGGAAGGATTTACCTCCTTCCTTACAAGGCCCCTTTCTCAAGTCGTCTTCCAGGACGGCACAATGAGAGATGACTGGCTCCACCTGACAGGAAACACAATCAAAAAGAGGTTAAAAACCCCGCCCCTCCCCGTGCTCATCAGTTTTTGATTGTGTTTCCCCACAGCGAAACCGTTTGTTATTTTTCTTGACCTAAGGCCTGGGGCTGGTGGTCTCCCCCTGGGAGCTGGGCCGCATGCTTGGGTAGCCTCTGGGCCCAGTAGGACAAGGTCCGTCCTGGGGGTGTCCCTATGAACTCTATTTCAGAAATTTTCCGATTTTTGAATTTCCGAATTCTGAATTTTAGAATTTTAGATTTTCTGATTTTCGAATTTACGAATTCTGGAATTTTTCTAAATTCTATTTTCGAATCTCCGATTTTCTAATTTTGGAATTTTGACTTTTTGAAATTTCCTAATTTCGAATTTTCAAACTTTCAAATTTCCGAAATTTAAATATTTCGGAAATTTGAAAATTCGAAATTAGGAAATTTCAAAAAGCCAAATTTCCAAAATTCCAAAATTAGAAAATCGGAGATTCGAAAATCGGAGATTCAAAAATGGAAATTCGAAAAGTCAAAATTCCAAAATTAGAAAATTCATAAAATCGAAATTCGAAAATCGGAAAATCTAAAATTCAAAAATTGTAATTTTTGAATTTCCGAATTTTCGGTTTCACAAATTTCCATATTTCAGAATCATCGAATTTTCGAATTATCAAAATTCTGAATTTTCGAATTTCCGAAATTCAGAATTCCGGATTTTTGAATTTCTGGATTCCCGAATTCCGGATTTTCGAATTCACAGAATTTACGAAAAATGCAAAAAATCAAATGTAACGAAAATGAAAATGAACACATTTTTTCGGCAGTGCACATGTCTAATATATACACTCACTTTGCAGTTGTCCCTGCTCTGCATACTATGTAGATTATCCATTACTACTTTACAGCCTGCTACAGCAGGACTTATGAGAACAATATGAGATATAGATACTTATATTTACATTGCAGTGGTTTATCCTGATGACTGAGTGAGATACATCAGTGGACACACTTTTTGCCCTTGAGCCATGCCTTCCCCCGCGTGTTCCCCCCGGTGGTTTGCTGTCGGCCCCACCCCTTTAGTTCCCAGACCAGATTAACTTTGTGGCCGCCTCCTGGAAGATCACTTTTTGGTACCTCAGCTTTGCCAATCTGTAAGTATTGGGCTCTTTGGGGCCTCTATTTGCAAAAGATATATTTTTGTGACATACTTCCAATTGATACTTTGTGTTTTTAGATATACTGCATATAAAAGACCTACTCCTGAAGAAGCGAGCACTGGCTCGTGAAACGCGTCAAGTTTTAGATGCTTGTATAATTCCACATATTTGATGAATAACATACGTCCATGCTTTTAAGCAATTATTCACCATGCTACCTTTTTAGCTTGACTTCCATGTCTATGTATTTACCGTATATACTTGAGTATAAGCCAAGTTTTTCAGCATATTTATTTGTGCTGAAAACGACCCCCTCGGCTTATACTTGAGTCAGCTTTTTGCGCCTGATCTCCCGGACTTTGGAGACCCGGTATCAGAAAACTTAGTACACATGTAGCCCCACTCTTCCTCTATAAGTGTGCAAAGTTTGTTGTCCGGGGGTCCTACGGCCGGGGAGCACCCATTTTTCAAACCGGGCACCCCTTCCATAGACTCTCATGTTAAACGGTCAATTTTCCATGAATTTGGGGACCTGGTACCGGCCAGTCGTAGGTCCCCTGGACCCGGAACTTGGCACACATGTAGCCCGATTTCTCTTCTACAAGTGTGCAAAGTTTGTTGTCTGAGGGACCTACAGCTGGGGAGCACCGATTTCTCAAAGCTGGGCACCCCTTCCATAGACTCCCATGTTAAATGTCAACCTAGGCATGGACACAGTGAGGCATGGGCACAGTGAGGCATGGGCACAGTGAGGCATGGACACAGTGAGGCATGGACACAGTGAGACATGGACACAGTGAGGCATGGACACAGTGAGGCATGGACACAGTGAGGCATGGACACAGTGAGGCATGGACACAGTGAGACATGGACACAGTGAGGCATGGACACAGTGAGGCATGGACACAGTGAGGCATGGACACAGTGAGACATGGACACAGTGAGGCATGGACACAGTGAGGCATGGACACAGTGAGGCATGGACACAGTGAGGCATGGACACAGTGAGGCATGGACACAGTGAGGCATGGACACAGTGAGGCATGGACACAGTGAGACATGGACACAGTGAGGCATGTAACAATACAAAAACTCTCCTGCGCTCTGGTGTTTTTGTTATGGGGTAATGTAGTCCAATCGTAAGATAAAATCACAGGTCTTGCAGCCCTCCTCTGAACCATGGGCGTTCATAGACTAAGAGAAGAGAAAAAAACATATTCAAGCTCTCTTTTGTAGAGTAGAAATAACTTGTTTTTACTCTAATAAAAAAATCTCTTATGATAATGCACTAGCACGGTGAGGCATGGGCACAGTGAGGCACAGTGAGGCATGGGCACAGTGAGGCACAGTGAGGCATGGGCACAGTGAGGCATGGGCACAGTGAGGCATGGGCACATTGAGGCATGGGCACAGTGAGGCATGGGCACAGTGAGGCATGGACACAGTGAGGCACAGTGAGGCATGGACACAGTGAGGCACAGTGAGGCATGCAGATGGACACCCTAGGCTTATACTCGAGTCAATACGTTTTCCCAGTTTTTTGTGGTAAAATGAGGTGCCTCGGCTTATACTCGAGTATATATGGTACTCGGGTTTCAAAATAAACCATGGGGTAGATTCAAGTAGGGGAGCGCACTACTACGGCGGCGCAGCGTACCGTTTTGCTCCGTAATTTGCGCCGGCGTTTCGTAAAAGTGGCCGGCGTAAGCGCGCGTAATTTAAATGATCCTGTAGGGGGCGTGGATCATTTAAATTAGGCACGTTCCCACGCCGAACGTACTGCGCATGCTCCGTCGGGAAAATTTCCCGACGTGCATTGCGGTAAATGACGTCGCAAGGACGTCATTTGCTTTGACGTGAACGTAAATGGCGTCCAGCGCCATTCACGATTCACTTACGCAAACGACGTAAATTTCGAAAATCGCGACGCGGGAACGACGTGTATACTTACCATTGGCTGCGCCTCCTAAAAGCAGGAGCAGCCTTACGCAGAAAGCGACGAACGCAAATGACGTAAAACATGACCGCCGGGCGCGCGTACGTTTGTGAATCAGCGTGAGTATGCAATTTGCATACTCTACGCTGACAACTACGGGAACGCCACCTAGCGGCCAGCGTCAGAATGCAGCCTAAGATATGACGGCATAAGAGCATTATGCCAGCGGTATCTTAGGCTACAGTCGGCGTATCGTGCTTTCTGAATACATAAAGTCGATATGCCGGCGCTACTTATAGTTACGCAGGCGTAATTGCTTGCTGAATCCACCCCCCTATTACTAAGTTTACTCTACTTTGTAAGCCCCTATGTTCACCTCATTTAAAGTCCCATGGGCTATTTTCTTCTTTTCTGTTACAATTAAATTATAGGTATTGGAATTTTCTTTCAAATTGTTAGTGAAGTAATGAATATGAATGTATCCAAAGTTACGAATGCTGTATCTAAACAAATGGAACGGAAGAAATTAATAATACTAATAAAGAATAATAATTAAAACGTTTTATTATTATCATTAATTTGTTTTGTTCCATTTGTTTAGATGCAGCATTATTTTTTTCAGATAATTCGTAATTCCGTAACATTTTCCGAATTAACAAATTTGTTAAGTCTACAGATACACGGGTACAACTTGTGTAGAAGGATTTGTTTCATCTCTGTGTATGATCTGAGGCCAGTCACTTCACTGGGTATACGGAAAGGTTTACAACCAGTTTAGGGCAGTCAGTTACCCCCCTGGGTCAACAATCTTTGGTGTTCTTAGTTACATTTTAACCACTTAAGGACCCATTCACGCCGATATACGTCGGCAGAATGGCACGGCTGGGCACATCCACGTACATGTACGTGGCTCTTTAAGCCCAGCCGTGGGGTCACGCGGGCGCGTGCACGCTACCCGGTCCAAAGCTCCGTGGCCGCGGGGCTCGCGGACCCGATCGCCGCTGGAGTCCCGCGATTGGTCCCCGGAGCTGAAGAACGGGGAGAGCCGTGTGTAAACACAGCTTCCCCGTTCTTCACTGTGGCGCTGTCATCGATCGTGTGTTCCCTTTTATAGGGAATCACGATCGATGATGTCACACCTACAGCCACACCCCCCTACAGTTAGAAACACAAATGAGGTCACACGTAACCCCTTCAGCGCCCCCCTGTGGTATACTCCCAAACTGCAATTGTCATTTTCACAGTAAACAATGCATTTTTTGCTGTGAAAATGACAATGGTCCCAAAAATGTGTCAAAATTGTCCAATGTGTCCGCCATAATGTCGCAGTCACGAAAAAAATTGCTAATCGTCGCCATTCGTAGTAAAAAAAAAAAAATAACAAAAATGCAATAAAACTATCTCCTTTTTTGTAAACGCTATAAATTTTGCGCAAACCAATCGATAAACGCTTATTGCGTTTTTTTTTTACCAAAAATAGGTAGAAGAATACGTATCGTCCTAAACTGAGGGAAAAAAATTATGTTTTATATATTTTTGGGGACATTTATTATAGAAAAAAAGTAAAAAATATTGAATTTTTTTCAAAATTGTCGCTGTATTTTTGTTTATAGCGCAAAAACTAAAAACCGCAGAGGTGATCAAATACCACCAAAAGAAAGCTCTATTTGTGGGAAAAACAGGACGGCAATTTTGTTTGGGAGCCACGTCGCACGACCGCGCAATTGTCAGTTAAAGCGACGCAGTGCCGAATCGCAAAAACTTCCCGGGGTCCTTTAGCTGCCTAAAGGTCCGGGTCTTAAGTGGTTAATAGGCAGTTATATTCTGTGTACCTAAAAACCCACGCAGCCACCCAACCGTGGATCGCTTTTCAGGGACGTGTAAAGTGTCTAGTGTAAATTAGATCCAAGAGCGTTATAAAAAATAGTTATAAGTAATTAAAATAAATAATGAAATGCTAATAACACTCATAGTGCAAGTTCAAAATGCTCATTACAAATACAAGTTGTACAATTTAATACATTATAGGGGAGCAGCAGGGACATTTTGTGACTCTGCAAGACCCTTGAGGTTGGAGGCCTTAGGCAAATGCCCTCTGTGCCCTCCTTCATGATGGCACCTGCGTCTTCTGGCTCAAATGTTTGCTCGGCGTCTGCGATCAACACACTCACTGAAAGCTCGCCAGTGGCTTGTCATCAATTAAGGATCAATTATAATTTAATAAGATGCTGCTGAGGGTATGTCCCCGCATACTAACAAGTCGCATTTTATAAGCTTAACATTTAATACATATAACATACAATGTCACACTGGGGGGGTATGGACCAATCTTACTGAGGGCAAATCATATCACACAGCTGGGGTGCTTTCATTGGTCAGCTTTATTTATAGGATTTAAACTATTTTTCTAAATCAAAAACAAAACTGTTGCCATAACTGCTTAAAATGTGTAGACATGCGCATTCCCAGAAAATTTGTTTTAGTTTTTTGTTGATTTTTGTTTTTTGGGTCATTCGTTATGATCAAAATTAATACATTTTTAAATTCGATCAATTCGAAAATTCGAAATCTTATAAAAATTCGAAAATCCAAAAATCGGGAAATTTAAAAATTCAAAATCTCAAAAATTCAAAAATCTGGAAATGTAAAAATTCGGAAATGTAAAAATTTGCAAATTTAGAAATGTGAAAATCCAAAAACGTTAACCACTTGCAGACCGCCTCACACTCATATACGTCAACACAATCAATGGCACGGACAGGCAAATGGGCGTACCTGTACGTCCCTTTAAATTTTCGGTCCAGCGCGCATTCGTACCTTTGCGCCGGGCGCAGCGTATCTAAGATACGCTACGCCGCCGTAACTTATCTTTTTTTTTTAAATCCTGAAAGAATTTGCGCCATAAGTTACGGCGGCGTAGTGTATCTCTGGCAGCGTAATGGCGCGGAATTCAAATGGCTGTGATGGGGGCGTGTTTTATGTTAATACGTCGTGACCGGACGTAAACAACGTTTTTTTTTAACTGTGCATGCGCTGTCCGTGGGGGTATCCCAGTGAGCATGCTCGAAATTAAACCGGAGCCAGCCAATGCTTACGACGGTGACGTCATTCTACGCAAATTCCTATTCGCGAACGACTTACGCAAACGATGTAAAAAATTAAAAATTGTACGCGGGAACGACGGCCATACTTAACATTGAGTACGCCTCATAATAGCAGCTTTAACTATACGCTGGAAAAAGTCGAACGCAAACGACGTAAAAAAATGCGCCGGCCGGACGTACGTTCGTGGATTGCCGAAAATAGCTAATTTGCATACTCAATGCGGAATTCGACGGAAACGCCACCTAGAGGCCGCCGAAAAATTGCAGCTTAGATCCGACGGCGTACTAAGACGTACGCCTGTCGGATCTAGCCGAGATGCCGTCGTATCTTGTTTTGTGGATACCAAAACAAAGATACGACGCGCAAAATTTGAAATTAAGTGGTGTATCAAGAGATACGCCGGCGTAATTTCTTTGTGGATCTGCCCCTCAATGTTCCCAGGCGGTCGGCAAAGACAAAACAGGGGGATGCCTTTGTAAACAAGACATTCCCCTCTTCTGCCTAGTGACATGTCACTGATCTACTTTTTCCTCCCCCTAACAGTAAGAATCACTCCCTTAGGGCACACTCAACCCCTTTAGCACCACCTAGTGGTTAACCCCTTCACTGCCAGTGTAATTTTTACAGTAATCAATGCATTTTATAGCACTGATCGCTGTATAAATGACAATGGTCCCAAAATAGTGTCAAAAGTATCCTATGTGTCCGCCATAAAGTTGCAGTCACGATAAAAATCGCAGATCGCCGCCATTACTAGTAAAAAAAAAAATAATAAAAATGCCATAAAACTATCCCCTATTTTGTAGACGCTATAACTTTTGCGCAAACCAATCAATCTACGATTATTGTGTTTTTTTTTTTTTTTACCAAAAATATGTAGAAGAATACATATCGGCCTAAACTGTGGAAAAAAATGTTTAAAAAAAAAAGGGTATTTATTACAGCAAAAAGTACAAAATATTGCATTTTTTTCAAAATTGTCGCTCTTTTTTTGTTTATAGTGCAAAAAAAAAAAAACGCAGAGGTGATCAAATACCACCAAAATAAAGCTCTATTTGTGGGAAAAAAAGGATGCCAATTTTGTTTGGGAGCAACGTTGCACGACCCCGCAATTGTCAGTTAAAGTGACGCAGTGCCGGATCGCAAAAAGTGGCCTGGTCTTTACACAACCAAATGGTTCGGGGCTTAAGCGGTTAATATAAGAAAAAAAATCCCAGAATTCAAAAGAGCGAAAATCAGAAATTTTTGTATAATAACTAACTAACTATTAAATTATAGGTATTGGAATTTCCTTTCAAATTTGCCTGTTAGTCAATATAACGAATACAAATTTATCTGAAGTTACGAATTATCCGAAATAACAAATGCCGCATCTAAACAAATGGAAAATAATTAATAAATATTATAATAATAAATATATTTTTATTATTATTAATTCATTACGTTCCATTCGTTTTCATACGGCATTCATTATTTTGGATAATCTGTAACTTCAGATAAATTTGTATTCGTTACGTTCACTAACAGCCAAATTTGAAAGGGAATTCTAATACCTATACTTTAATAGTAATAGGTAAGTTATTATTAGTTAGTTATTTCATATTTTAGAATTTCCGGGTTTTCTAATTTTTCAGATCTTCGTTCTTAATTTCGGAATTTGGTTCTTTTGAATCTTTGTTCTTATTTTCGAATTTTCGTATTTTCGAATTTCTGAATTTTCAAATATTCGAATTTACAAATTTACGAATTTTCGAATATTTGAATTTACAAATTTACAAATTTTCGAATATTCAAATCTTTGAACGGGTTTTCATTAATTCGGCTGTTTTTAAAAATTTTCAAAGTTTGTTGTAAATCGAATTTGAAACAAAATTAAGTCCCATTTGTTGGTTAGTTACCCAAAAGGACCCAGTGCCATTTTTTGCCTATTTTTGCACGCATGTTAAAATGCACATTTTAGGCCTTAAGATTAAGTTAAATCCCCCAACCGGTGCATAATTTTTTCTGAAAGTAGAGACCCTGGAGTAACAAAATGGTGGTATGTGGCACGATATTAGTTCACATGTTTATCAGATGTTGTCTTTGGCAGGCTTGAGTTTGATTGCTCCCCCCTGCCTCTAAAAGTTTCTAGAGCTTACAGAGGGAGAATTCAAATAAGCAGCCTGAATATTGATCAGGACCTAGCCAATCCCTGGGGAGTTGATAAATAGCTTAAAGTCCTTGACTTCCCCACCGAAGGAGAAGTTCCCAGCCTCGAAGGGGGCTGTTGCCCTTGCCCCTTTTAGGCAAGCCTTGGATTATCCTGCTGTTCTCTGAGGTCTCGGAGATGGAGACCTGGAAGGGACCTGGAACTGGCTGAAGGACCTCACCAAAGGGTTTTGGTCTAGAGAAGGACAGTCTCACGCGAAGGACCATGTCTAGAGGAAGCTGGAAGGCGGGAGCTGTAGGGTCTTAGAAGGTGGCCATTCCTCTTCACCACGGGCAGCTGAAGGGTAGATTGCGAACTTGGCCCTGTTTTGCCAGTCTTACCCCTCGGCCTCCTCCACTCTCATCTTCACTGCAGAGCAGAGAGGGGGAGGCAGCACAGTACTAGATGGAGGGCAGAAGCAGGAGCTGCCTCAGTTAACATTTTGAGCTCACTAGTAGTTGATTGGTTACTAGGATGCTGGGCAGTCCTAGCAAACAATCACCAGCTTGGTAATGTGAAAAGTTAACTCTGGCAACTCCCATTCCGCCCTCCATCCAGTACTTTGCTGCCTCTCACTCCCCGCTCTGCTGCACAGTGTACACCAGTGTAAGGTAGGAAAGTGCTATCTACACATTGGTGTGTGTGTGTGTGTGTTAAGGAGCTTAGGGCTAAGGATACTGCTTTGGGGAGAGTAAAGGACACTATTGGGAGGGGCAGAGGACACTGTTATGAGGGGGGCAGGGGGCACAGGACACTATTGTGGGAGAAGGGGGCAGAGGACACTGCTATGGTGGGCAGAGGATGCTACAGTGGGGGGGGGTTTATATGAAGGGGACAGAGAACCCTGCTGGGGAGCACTGAGCACTACTGTAGGGGGGGGGGCAGAGGGGCAGAGAACACTACAGTGGGGTGTGATGTGAAGGGAGGCAAAGGACACTGCTTTGGGGGGCGGCACAACACTACTGTGGAAGAGGGCCTGTCAGGGATCGGATGGGAGACTGAATTGATGAGGTCGGCCTCTCTTATATCTCCTGTCCTGGCTCCGCTGAAGATGAAACAGAGGAAGCCGAAGGACAGGAGGGACACGAGTGCCTGGAGCCGGGGGTCCCGGGAGAACAGCTTGGCAGGGTTCAGCGGCCTGGAGTAGTCCGTGATGAGTTGCGCATGAACAAGTGAAAGCCAGGCAGGTAACCGAGGGTTAACAGTGACCAGGGGCATAGACAGGAGCAAGGTCTCAGGGATAGCCAGGTTCGTCAGCAAGCGGGCAGTGAGGTACCGAATCGTAGACAGAGCCAGAGTCAGGAACGGAGCCGGGTCAGAATACTGGGAAAACATACAGGATCAAGCAGGATTACAGAAACAAGCTGAAGATCAGTCAGCAAGGGCACAAGAGCCCAGACACCCTTTAAATAGGCTGTCTGGCGCCAAACTGAATTAGGCTCGTACGTGTGCGCGCGTGTCCGTATCTGTGCGCATGCGTGCCCGCAATTGCGAGCTCTGGCGCGCATGCGCGCATCTGTGAGCCATTCTATGGCAAAGACTATGCGCTTGCGCACGTCTATGTGCAAAGCGTCTTACGGGAATTCCCTGACAGGGCCAGAGGGCACTACTGTAGGGGGGGCAAAGGACACTACTGTGTGGGGGGAGGAGTACAGTAGGGAACACAACTATCACACACTAAGTGTTCTTAATGCTGTCTTTTACTATTTTTCTGGGGGGCTTGATAGTTTTTTGTTTTTTTTAAGGGCACCTCCCCCCGGAATCTTTGCAGGGCCAATTGGGAGCGGGTGCACCGCGAGATGGAGCAGTGGGAGGGCGTCCAGGGTTTGTGCCCATTGGGCTGCCTCGGAGGGGGAGCGCCACCAGATTTCACAGAGAGGGGATCTTCCACTTACCTGGCGGCCACTGTCATACGAAGTCCCGCCTCTTGGACTGGCTCCTATGATAGACAGCACACAGATGATGTCCATCATGGAAGCGGCCATGCTGGGTAAGTGGGAGATCTCCGCTCTGTGTAATCCGGCTGCTCTCCTCTCTAATCCCCAGGCACTGGTGAGGATGCACTGATGGGCACTAGTGAGGCTGCGCTGATGGGCACTGGTGAGGCTGCGCTGATGGGCACTGGGGATGGTGAGCTTATTTGGTGGTTCAAAGGACCACTTGACTGGACTTGCCCCCCAGGCCTAAGGCTGCCAGCCCTCCCCTGGAAGGGAGCCTGCCGAGTGGCTACAATAGAAATGGAGCTGCGGCACCACCCACCCCTGCCCATGGTCTGTCATCTGTGACCTGTTGTGGAAAGGGGTGGCGGGTGGGCGGTGCTGCCGCTCAATTTCTATTGTAGCCACTCGGCAGGCTTCCTTCTTGTTTTATAAGTGGTCTGTGGTCTTCTGGAAAATGGTTGACTCTAATTTGTTCCCCTTCAGCCTTCAGTAATGGCAGCGGAGACACTGCTGCTGCCTGCTGAGATATAGAAGGGCTCTAATGGGGGTGGGTGGGACACCTGAGATGTAAGGAAGCACTCCGCTGGCTGGGGAAAGTGACACCTAAGGCCCCGTACACACGACCAAACATGTATGCTGAAACTAGTCCGCGGGCCAGTTTCAGCATACATGTTCGGTCGTGTGTAGGCGCGAGCGGGCCGAATTCCAGCAAACATTTGCCCGCCGGGCCTTTTCCCAGCAGACAAATATTCCTGGACGTGTTTTAAAACCGTCCGCTGGAATCCTGCCCGGTCGTCAGTACAGACCTACCGTACATGTCCGAGCGCCCGCCGTCCCTCGCATGCGTCGAATGACTTCGACGCATGCGTGGAAGCCTTTAAATGGCAGGCCCGCCCACGTCGCCGCGTCATCGCCGCGTCATCGTCGCGGCGACGACGCGGACACGCCCCGCGTAGTGTTTACGCGCGGACTTCTGTACGATGGTTAGTACAACCATCGTACAGAAGCCCTCTGGCAGGCATGTACGGTGAAAACGGTCCGACGGACCGCTTTCATCGTACATGTTTGCTCGTTAGTACCCGGCCTAAGATGTAAGGCGGCACTCCGCTGGGGACAGTGACACCTGAGATGTAAGGAAACACTCCGCTGGGGACATTGACACCTGAGATGTAAGGAAGCACTCCGCTGGGGACATTGACACCTGAGATGTAAGGAAACACTCCGCTGGCTGGGGATATCAGGGCTCCCACTCATTCTGCATTATGGTGGGTTGAACTATTTAATTTTATATTACATTGTAATAATAGATGAGTCTGTGATGGGGGATCTTTTATGGGGGGCTTTGTGATGGATGACCTTATATGGGGGCTTTTTGATGGGGGGAATCTGTGATGGGGTATCGGCGGCTGTCTCGGCTCCTCCTCGCAAGAACTAACCCCCTTCATGCAAGCTCTCTCACATATGGGTTAGTTCTTGCGGGCGCGCTCCCTTGATACAGTCGGCGGCTATAGCCACCGACTGTATCACTTGGCCGATGTGTGTGTGTGTGGGGGGGGGGCGGCATTGAAGGACCCGGCCTTGGGGCGGCACAGGGAGTAAATCCGGGGCCTGGCCGCAGTCCCTACCTGCAAAAGGCAAATGCTAAAGCCTGGTTGAGTTAGTGTCAGGCCTAACCACTTTGTGCTAGCTGTACCTGAAGATTAGAGAAAAAGCGATGTGCTGGAGGAGAAAGACCTAAAGATTAGAGAGGAAGTGAGTTCTACCAATTTTCCAGGGCATCCCATATTTCCCTTACCCCATCCAAGTTCAATTCCATCAATAAAAACAAAAAAACAAAGCATGTGGACTGTTTTATGGTTCTGGGTGATTAAGAAGTGAATGCAGGGCTGGGCAGGGTGACAGACTATCCAACATTTCAACAGCCCCTATGGGTGTACCGCTACACTGAGCTATCTTAGGAGCCAGGACGGGTTCTCTCCCAGCACTCCCAGAGATGGATGTATAGGGTTGACACCCCCTTCAGTGAGCCTGAGCGGCACATGATGCAGGTCTCTTGGGTCACAGTGTCGTTAAGTGCACCAACATTCTTAAAGCTCCCCAAGAATAGCCGGCAGATGAACTTCTCAAAGGACTGCCCCTTCCTTAATAATTATTCTACAAGCCCCCTTTGTTCCCTGCCCCCTCCGCTATCATCCTCCTTTTATTTTGGGCAGTGCATACCCAGTCAGTCTAAAGCCTCGTACACATGATTGGATATCCGTTGGACAAATCTGTGGATTTTTGTCCAAAGGGCGTTGGCCATGAACTTGTTTTGCATACAGGCGGCAGAACTTTTTCAGCCAACATTCACAAAACTACGTTTTTTTTTCTGCTCTTTAGCGCCACCCTGGCTGATGTTTAGCATTGGTTCCCGAGCATGCCTGTTTGTACTTTGGATTTTAGTTGGACAGACTTGTGTACATACGATCGGATAATCCAACATAACACATTTATTGTCAGACAGTTGGTGGGCATGAACAGCCAACATTTGTTGTCGTTAATTACGGCAACAATTGTCTGATGGAGCATACAAACGGTCAGATTATCCAACACAACACATCCTTAAGACAATTATTTTCTTAAAATCTGATCGTGTGTACGGGCCTTTAGACTAGCATCACTGCCATAGATGCGGTCTAGCAGTATAGTTCCAGTGCTTGGTAGTTTAAACTTTACTACTGCTCACTGCTGCACTTGAGGTGGCATTCCTACTGTTTATGCCTAGTCTTTACCGTTAATCACTTTGTATGCTAAATTGTGCTATTAGTACCATTGATAATCCATTTTATGCTTGCCTAGTTACCAACCATATTGTATGACCATATATTGATTTTGCTTTCACTACCTGGTTTGGTGCCTGTTTTTCTTTGATATAGCACTACTATTGGGTACTAAGTATTACTTTCAGTGATTTCCTGTTGTTGAGCCAAAGAACAGAGGATTCATCTGAACTTTTGTTTAAATCAGCTAAATACATTCCAGACGCATCAAAACGCAAGACATGCAAAGTCTAAGGCCTCGTACAGACGACCGGACAGTCCGCTGAAAACGGTCCGCCTGACTGTTTTTAGCGGACATGTCCGGTCGGAGATTTCTGTCTGATGGTTGTACACACCATCAGACAGAAATCCGTGCGGACAGACAGCATGGTGACGTGTCCGCGCCGTCGCCGCGACGATGACGTGGCGACCTGTGTGACGCTGGAAGGTCAATGCTTCCACGCATGCGTCGAAGTTATTCGACGCATGGAGGGATGGCGGCCGGTCGGACATGTACGGTGAGTCTGTACAGACGACCGAACATGGATTCCAGCGGACATGTTTCTTGGCATGCTAAGAAACATTTGTCCGCTCGAAAACGGTCGGGCGGACAAATGTCCGCTGGAAACCTGTCCGCTTGGCCGTACAGACGGCCGAACATGTCTGCTGAAACTGGTCCGCGGACCAGTTTCAGCAGACATGTTCGGTCGTCTGTACGAGGCCTAACAGTTAATTTTCTTTAAAAAGCAGCCACTTCCTGAGTAGAAAAACCTGTCTCCTGCCAGAATGCTGCACAGTGGTACCATTGGTAAAGAAGAATTTTCGCGCCAAAAATTAATTATTTAATAAATGTGGAACATAAAGTAATATAAAAAATATAAAATAAAGCTGCTCCCCTGAAAAAAAGAAGTGATATACCTTGTAATTTAGTGAATGATAGATGGTAGGGGGCGCTAGTGAAATAGGAACATATTATACCTATTAAAAAGTGTCAGAGGTGTATAAAATAATATACATAAATATATGTATACTTATGTGTCAAAAAAGTGGTTTCTCTGCAGAGGTGCCTCGTACACACGATAGGTTAACCAGAGGACAACGGTCTGAAGGACCGTTGTCTTAGGTTCACCGATGAAGCTGACTGATGGTCCGTCATGCTACACACCTTAGGTTAAATAACCGATCGTGTCAGAACGCGGTGACGTAAAACACAACGACGTGAAAAAAAACGAAGTTCAATTTTTCCAAGCATGCGTCGACTTGATTCTGAGCATGCGTGGATTTTTAACTGATGGTTGTGCCTACTAACGATCGGTTTTGACCTATCGGTTAACAATCTATAGGTTAATTTTAAAGCAAGTTGGATTTTTTTTTAATCTATGGTTAAATAACCTATGGGGCCCACACACAATCGGTTTTGACCAATGAAAACGGTCCTTCAGTCCGTTGTCCTCCGGTTAACCAATCGTGTGTACGAGGCCTTAGAGCTCTCCATTTGGTAGGGAGCAATAACATTGCTAATTGCAGAGATGTAAGTATGAGTAAGCAGACCACTCAGGATTTTCAATGCCAAGTTTATCGAACCATGTCTTTGGTGGGGAGGTGGGAAGAGTACAATTGTCTACAAATATCTTTGTATGCTGTAGTATTAACAGTTCCCATCACTGGGAACATCTGAACTCCATACTCCAAAAGCTTTTGGCCATACCATGCTTCCCATGATAATTTCAGCACAATGGTCAGCTCCTACGTCAGGTAGCTATGGAGGTAACCACAAAGTCTACGGCCATGACGTATAGTCAAGAAGACATTCGTTTTAAAAATAGATACAATTGGGTTGTATTGTATGAAATTGTAGTAGAGATTGGCAAAATGTTCATATTATTAAAAAATATAAACTTTAAAGCCTCGTATACACGATCAGACTTCTAACCTTTCCATGGATTTTGGTCTGAAGGGCGTTGGCCATGGATTTTGGTCTGAAGAACGTTGGCCGTGGATTTTGGTCTGAAGAACGTTGGCCGTGGATTTTGGTCTGAAGAGCGTTGGCCGTGGATTTTGGTCTGAAGAACGTTGGCCATGGATTTTGGTCTGAAGGACGCTGGCCATGGATTTTGGTCTGAAGAACGTTGGCCATGGATTTTGGTCCGAAGGGCATTGGCCGTGGATTTTGGTCTGAAGAACGTTGGCCGTATATTTTGGTTCGAAGGGCGTTGGCCGTGAACTTGTTCTGCATACACACGGCACAACATTTTCCACCAACATTCACCAAATCACGTGGTTTTTCAGCTCTTTATCACCACCCTTTGGGCAACTTCTGCTATTTGTGGGTGATCTTTAATAATGGTTGGATGGACTTGCATACACACGACTGGATAAACCGACGTAACAGATTTATTGCCCAGCAGTTGGTGAGCATGAACAGCCAACTTTTGTTGTTGTTAATTCAGCCAATAATTGTCTGATGGAGCATACACACGGTTGGATTATCCGACACAACACATCCGTCAGACAATTATGGGCAAGTTGGATCGTGTGTACGAGGCTTTAGATACATGCGTAAATGTACATTGACTTCTTGACCCCGCTATAGCCGAACACTATGGCTTTCCAGTTCTGAGAGGGGGTCCATGGATGTTCTCCCAGAACCGTGCCTCCCACGTGCCCCCTTGGGTCTGCTTTGTGACCGATGTGTCCTTTGGACACAGCTGATCACAGATTGTGATAAAGGGCATATCACAGCGTCCCTTTACAATGTGATCAGATGTGTCCAATCACAGCTGGTCACATGTAAAAGGACTTGCCGGTTATCAACAGTCCTTTCTTCTCATGCTGTTTCTGTGTGAAGAAAGGAGAGCCGATAACTGGCAAGGCTGACAGTATATTGTTAGCAAAAATGGATCCCCCACCAGTAACAATAGACCTCCCCAGCAACAAATGATCCCCAACGATACTAGATTCCCCAGAAGTTGGCATTAATAGACCTTCCAGAACACCCCAGCATCCCATTCAGTGCTGGAGGTGCCATAACTGCATTTCCCTGTGTTCCCACTGAAAAAAGGCCCTGATCTTACAGCATTGCCAGTCAACTCAACTGCAAAATACTCACCTTAAAGGGGTTGTAAAGGTTTGTTTTTTATTTTCTAAATAGGTTCCTTTAAGCTAGTGCATTGTTGGTTCACTTACCTTTTCCTTCCATTTCCCTATCTAAAATGATTTTTTTCTTTGTCTGAATTTCTCACTTCCTGTAAAATTGCCCCCATCATCCGAGCTGTTCTGTCTGGGACTTAGTCAAGGTGCTCGCCCCCTCCCTTGGGCTGTGAGGGTCTCCTGGCAGGGATGTAGTCCCAAGGAAGGGGGCAAGCACGCTGACTAACCCCCAGCCAGAATGGCTCAGATGATGGGGGCAAGCTTACTGAGGAGGAACAGGAAGTGAGAAATTTAGACAAAGAAAAAAAAACATTTATAAGGGAATTTGAAGGAAAAGGTAAGTGAACCAACAATGCACTAGCTTCAAGGAACCTATTTAGAAATTAAAAAACAAACCTTTACAACCCCTTTAAGGCTTGGTTCACACTACTGAGTGTGCGGGTGCGCACGTACGTTTCACGCTTTCCTGCACATTGCGTGAATTTCAATAAACTGCCCTACCCGCGAGAAACGCAGAGAAAGTAGTCCCCTACCCTGGATAGAACTGGGCAGCACTCATCTAATGTGTGATGATGCGCCCTCTGGGGGGGTGAAAACAACAAGCTCACAGGAAATGGGCAGAATGATGCTGGTGTACTTTCAACTGAAGAAGACCATTGGTGCTGGACCAAGGAGAAAATTGGGGGCATCACTGAGTCATTAAGAGGGTAAGTAGATATTGGCAATACATTTTGGGGGGGGGGGGGGGTTATATGTAGTAGGGTGATATGAAAAAAAATCTTAAAAAAATTCTACTTTAGCAATTAATGAATTAATGACTTTATTTATTTTAGCTGTGTATTTGCTGGCCCTTTGTTTTTACTGCTGATAATGCATTATTTATTACTGCTGAAGCAGCCCATACAATTCTAATGATGTTCAATGATTAAAAAACAAAAAAAAACAACAATATAATACAACAATGTAAATCCTATCGGTAACACAAATGGTAGCTGCACAATGACACATTGCTACAAATAGTCATTTTGTCTTGGAAGTACATATAATTATATTCAATGAGTTAATAACACTTGAATTAGTCATTCTCTGTTGACAGAGCCTGTCCTTCCATCCTTTAGCTTTGTTTTGGTTAAGAGGCATCTGGGTGCCTCCAATTATATGCAAGTCAGTGTTTTTTTAATCTCTCTCTCTCTCTCTGTCTCTTTTTGTGTCCTCTCTGTTCTAGAATTTCTTTTTAATTTTAAAATATTTTATATAATTTAGGTTTTATTATTTTTTATATATTTTATATCCCATTGTATTTTTTTATTTTTGTCTCTGTCTCTCTCTCTTAGTCCTATCTTGGAACTTCATTTTTTTTAAATAGTTTTTGTGTATTTTATATTTTATATGTCTCTCTTTTTTCCTTTCTCTCTAATATATATATATTTTTTCATATTTTATACATACAGTATTATCTTTATTGTATATTTTATTATTATTCAATTTAATCTCTCTCCTTCTCCCTCTCCCTCTCCCTCTGTCTCTCTCTTTTTTTAATACATTTTTTCTTGTATAGTTGATATATTTACTGCATATTTTATTTTTATATTTATATTTTATTGTGTAATATATATATATATATATATATATATATATATATATATATATATATATATAATATATTTTAGACCTCTCTCTCCCCGTCCCCCTTCGATTTTTTTTCCATATTTTATACATATTATCTTTATTGTATATTTAATATTTTATTTATTACATTATTTTATTCTCTCTCTCTCTCTCTCTCTCTCTCTCTCTCTCTCTCTCTCTCTCTCTCTCTCTCTCTTATACATTATTTCTTGTATAGTTGATATATTTATTGCATTTTATCTTTATATGTATTGTATTTATTGTGTTTTTTTTAATATATATATATATATATATATATATATATATATATATATATAAAATATATATATTTAGATCTCTCTTTTTTCTTTTCCCTCTTATGCCGCGTACACACGATCGGAATTTCCGACAAGAAAAGTTTGATGTGAGCTTTTGGTTGGAAATTCCGACCACGTGTAGGCCCCCATCGGACATTTTGGGCCAGATCCACGAAGCATTTACGCTGGCGGATCTATTGATACGCCGCGTAACTTCTAGTTTGCTCCGGCGTATCTTTGTTTTGTATCCACAAAACAAGATACGCCTGAAGCTGGGCTAGATCCGACTGGTGTACGTCTTAGTACGCCGTCGGATCTAAGGTACATATTTACGCTGGCCGCTAGGTGGCGCTTCCGTTGATTTCCGCGTTGAGTATGCAAATGAGCTAGATAAGGCGATCCACGAACGTAGGTCCGGCCGGTGCATTTCTTTATGTCGTTTCCGTAAGGCTTTTTTCGGCGTATAGTTACCCCTGCTATATGAGGCGTACACAATGTTAAGTATGGACGTCGGGCCAGCGTCAAATTTTACGTTGTGTACGTCGTTTGCGTAAAACGTTCGCGAATAGGGCTTTGCGTAGAATTACGTTCACGTAGAAAGCATTGGCATGCTGCGGGTTAATTTGGAGCATGCTCACTGGGATACCCCCACGGACGGTGCATGCGCCGTTCAAAAAAAACGTCATTTACGTGGGGTCAAGTCAAATTACCATAAAACACGCCCCCATCTTTATCATTTGAATTCCGCGCCCTTACGCCGGCAGATTTACGCTACGCCGCCGTAACTTTAGAGGCAAGTGCTTTGTGAATACAGCACTTGCCTCTCAAAGTCGCGGGGGCGTAGCGTTACTACGATACGCTACGCCTGCCTAAAATTACGATCCGCTACGTAGATCTGGCCCTTTCTGTCAGAATTTCCGACAGCAAAAAATTTGAGAGCGGTTTCTCAAATTTTCCCACGGGAAAAGTTGTTGTCGGAAATTACGATCGTCTGTATGCAATTCCGACGTTTAGAATTTCCAACAACATTTGTGTGACCGTGTGTATGCAACTCAAGTTTCAGCCAACATTCCGTCGGACAAAAAAAATCCACGTTTTTTCTTGTCGGAAATTCCGATCGTGCGTGCGCGGCATTAGATTTTTTTTTTCATATTTTCTTTATTGTATATTTAATATTTTATTATTTATTATATTATTTTATTTAATCTTTCTCTCTCTCTCTCTCTCTCTCTCTCTCTCTCTCTCTCTCTCTCTCTCTCTCTCTCTCTCTCTCTCTCTCTCTTTCTATTTTTTTATATTTTATAAAAAAAATCTTGTATATTTTATATATTTATTGCATATTTTATTTTTATATTTATTGTATATTTTATGTTTTTTATTTTATATATATATATATATAATGCCTAATTTCTATATATTTCTTTTTATCCCTCTCTCTTTCTCTCTCTCTCTCCCTCTCTTAGAATTTCCTTTTTCTTTCTTTCCCTCTCTCCAGCTGGTGTAATTTATTACCGCAACCTCCCAGACCAAGATAACCTGTTCAGTCATCTGGAGCCCCCTGCAGACAGATGTCTCTCTTTGAGCTGAGTGAAGACTGCCACTAGTCAGTGAATGGGAGAGGAGAGGAGCTGCAGCATCCTCAGCACAAGAACACAACATCAGCATCACAAGCAGCAGCAGCAGCAGCAGCCCCTGGGCTCTATTGTTCCTGGCTCATAAATGTTTTTTTCCTTCCCGACTGTCATGCACAATAGCTGGAGAAAGCTTTCCGTTGCTCGGTACTTAAAATAAAAAAAAAAAGGGAAAAGGGAAGAAGGAGAGCTGAGTGTGAAGTGGGCTGCTCATTGTGCTCAGGCTGCAGCCACCACCGAGCCGCCTGGAGGAGGCATGGGGCTGGGAGGGAGATGCTCGGCTGGTCCTTGCTGTGGAGTGATCGTCCTTCTTCTCGTGGGATTGTGGCGGGTACATTCACAAGGCGAGCATGAAGCCAAGAGCATCTACGTATGGAAGACAGGTAAGACAATGCAAGCCGCTCCGTATTCTCATCATCCTTCCATCTAGGTGCTGTGGGGCACAGCTGCCCAACCTTCTTGGGTTGTGGCCCCAGGTGTTGGGGTGTCATTGTCAGGGTGCCATTGTTGGAGGACCCACAGCGGGTACTTGTCATTAGAATCCCATCAAATTAATGTTATTTTTTAGTAAATTGGGGGATTCATGATTGTATTGTGGGGTTGTGGGGGGGGCTCATCTGTGGCCCCTAACCTCAGGTTGTGCGCTGTGACTGTTGAACAATGCTGCTTTACATTGAGATTGCCAAGTTATAGTCATTGGGAGTCATATGGAATGGTACAATAGTTAGACTAAGTTTTAAATATGTTAAACACATCTATCTATCTATCTATCTATCTATCTATCTATCTATCTATCTATCTATCTATCTATCTATCTATCTATCTATCTATCTATCTATCAACACACATCTACATATAATCTATTCATGTATCTCTTGAATCTAACTCTTTACCCATCTCTTTATTGATAGATCAGTTTATTATTTATCTATCAATTAACATATATGATATTTATGTAGCTTTTGAATCTTTCTGTCTATCCATCTAGTTCTCCCGGCATAGGATCTCTCTACATCTCTCTCTATCTCCCCTCCCTTCTCTCTCTGTATCCTCTCTCTCTCTCTCATTCTGTTTCTGACCCTCACTCTTGCCATCTCTTCTACCCTCGTTCTTTGTCTCTCACTGTCTATCTACTATTCTCCTATCTACAGTATCTATCTACCTATTTATCCATATATATTGTATCTATCTATCTATCTATCTATCTATCTATCTATCTATCTATCTATCTATCTATCTATCTATCTATCTATCTATCTATCTATCTATCTATCTATCTATCTTGTATCCTTATATCTATAGATCTATGTATCTTGTATCCTTATATCTATCTATCTGTTCTCCTTCTGTCTAAATATCAATTTATATATCTTGTATCCTTCTATCTATCTATCTATCTATGCATCTTGTATCATTATAGCTGTCTATTTATCTATTTGCTCACTTTCTGTCTATTATCCATCTATCTTTCAGCTATCCCTCTATCTATCTCTTACTGCAAATGATCGTTCCCACATCTTGTTTTCTCTCTCTCTTTTCTTTCTCCGTCACTTTCTTTTCTACCCATCTCTCTATATATCCTTTCTTTCATCTTTCTCTCTCTCCCTCCTTCAATCTTTTCTTTGCTCCTTCTTTGTCCATCACAGTCTATCTATCTATCTATCTATCTATCTATGTATCTATCTATCTATCTATCTATCTATCTATCTATCTATCTATTCTCTCTCTCTCTCTCTCTCTCTCTCTGCACATGATCTATCCAACTTCTTGTTTTCTCTCTCCCTTTTCCCTCATTCTTCATTTTCCTTTCTATCCCCCTCTCTCTCTCTGCTATCTCTGTCTATATATCTATATATCATCTTTCTCTCTCTCTCTCTCTCTCTCTCTCTCTCTCTCTCTCTCTCTCGTATTCTTTTACTATTTCTTTGTCTATCTATCTATCTATCTATCTACTGTATCTATCTATCTACTGTATCTATCTATCTTCTATCCTTCTATCTATCTATCTATCTTGTATCATTCTATCTATCTACATTGTATCCTTCTATCTATCTATCTATCTATCTATCTATCTATCTATCTATTCTCTCTCTCTCTCTCTGCACATGATCTATCCAACTTCTTGTTTTTTCTCTCTCACTTTTCCCTCATTCTTCATTTTCCTTTCTATCCCCCTCCCTCTCTCTCTCTCTGCTATCTCTGTCTATATATCATTTCTTTCTCTCTCTCTCTCTCTCTCTCTCTCTCTCTCTCTCTCTCTTATTCTTTCACTATTTCTTTGTCTATCTATCTACTGTATCTATCTATCTACTGTATCTATCTACCCTTTATCCTTCTATCTATCTATCTAGTTTCTATCTATCTTGTATTTATCTATCTGTCTATCTATCTTGTATACTTATCTCTCTCTCTCTCTCTCTCTCTCTCTCTCTCTCTCTCTCTCTCTCTCTCTCTCTCTCTCTCTCTCTCTCTCTCCCCCCCTCTCTCTCTCTCTCTCTCTCTCTCTCTCTCTCTCTCTCTCTCTCTCTCTGCACATGATCTATCCAACTTCTTGTTTTCTCTCTCCCTTTTCCCTCATTCTTCATTTTCCTTTCTATCCCCCTCTCTCTCTGCTATCTCTGTCTATATATAATTTCTCTCTCTCGTATTCTTTCACTATTTCTTTGTCTATCTGTCTATCTATCTTGTATCCTTCTATCTATCTTTCTATCTAGTTTCTATCTATCTTGTATTTATCTGTCTATCTATCTTGTATATCTAGCCATCCCATATATATATATATATATATATATATATATATATATATATATATATATATATATATATATATATATATATAATCTCCTCTATCTTTCTCTCTCTCTTCTTCTATCCATGTAGCTGTATTATACTGTACTGATCACTGAGCCCTCCACATTCCAGTTGACAGTGAAGGTGGATTGTCCAAATGGCAGCAGGTTATGCGATGTGTCCTGGCGGTGTGCCGTATGTTCCACACTTGCAGATTTCCTCCTAGGGTGTACCGGCAGCATCATGTATTACGTTGCTGCACCTTTTTTTTTTTTTTTCACTTTGGCTTTGTTGGTTTTGCATTTGGACTCTGCTGGTTTATCGCAGAACAAATCTTGCCATGGAAAAAAAAACAACAACTTTGCAGTTGAGCTGATTTGTTACGGTGGCGTGTAGTGACAAGCTGGCATTAGCGGTGACATACATTTAGAAAATGAGGATGTTGCAGCGTAGTGGAAGGAAGGACATCATTTTCTGCAGCCAAGCAAAGCCAGACAGCTGATGCAGCAGCAAAATGAAGCCTGGCGTTGTCTGTATGTAAAGGAAACATTATATAGATATATATAGATAGATAGACAGATATAGATATACACAGTGGGGCAGATCCACAAAGAAAGTACGCCGGCGTATCTACTGATACGCCGGCGTAATTTCAAATTTCTCACGTCGTATCTTTGTTTTGAATCCTCAAAACAAGATACGACGGCATCTGGGTTAGATCCGACAGGTGTACGTCTTCGTACGCCTTCGGATCTTAGATGCAATTCTTCGGCGTCCGCTGGGTGGCGCTCCCGTCGTATTCCGAGTCGAGTATGCAAATTAGCTATTTCCGACGATCCACGAACGTACGATCAGCCGTCAACATTCTTTTACGTCGTTTCCGTTCGGCTTTTTTCGGCGTATAGTTAAAGCTGCTATCTGGTGGCGTACGCAATGTTAAGTATGGCCGTCGTTCCCGTGTCGAATTTTAAATTTTTTATTTAGTTTGCGTAAGTCGTCCGTGAATGGGGCTGGACGCCATTTACGTTCACGTCAAAACCAATGACGTCATTTAGCGCGAAGCACGGCGGGAAATTTAGGGACGGCGCACGCACAGTTCGTTCGGCGCGGGGACGCGCTTCATTTAAATGAAACACGCCCCCTACTCGCCGCATTTCAATTCCGCGCCATTACGCCGCGAGAGATACACTACGCCGCCGTAACTTACGGCGCAAATTCTTTCTGGATCCGAACCAAAGCCAGGTAAGTTACGGCGGCGTAGCGTATCTCAGATACGCTGCGCCCATGCAAATGTACGTGAATCTGCCCCAGGATATCTATATCTATCTATCTATCTATCTCTCTCTCTCTCTCTCTCTCTCTCTCTCTCTCTCTCTCTCTCTCTCTCTCTCTCTCTCTCTCATAGATATATAGATATAGATATAGATATAGATATATATATATATATATATATATATATATATATATATATAGCAGCCAGGTCATAATCCAATGCCCATCACTAGAGGCGGCATGTAACTGTCAGTGTTGCTGCCACTTATCTCCATTCATCAAACAAAAAGTGACCAGGGGATGGAAATAGCCCCATCTTTGTCCCTTCTTATGGAAATGAGCGCCTGCTAATTCCAGGCTACCGCTCTAAATGGGAACAGAAGCTGAATCAATCTGTTGATTTAATTTGCAAAATGGTCCCTCATCCTAAATAAGTTGCATAACAAAGTTAAAACAATAACATGAACCCGGGTCTTTTCCTGAATCGCAACGCGCCCCTGGCTGCATGCCACCAAGACGGATTCATTTACATGGACACAGATATCCTGAATTTTTTAATAGCCCCCCCCCGCATTTTTATCCAGATGCTCGATGGAGAGATTAAAAAGGAAATTCATTTAAACCAAAGACGGCTTTCTGTCCAACTGCTGCCAGGCTAAGGCTGGCAGTGGGCGAGTCTTTGTCATCCGGTCGTCGGAAAGGTTGTGGAATAGAGAGGAGTCTGTGTTTCGGAAGCTTCTGGAGAATGTTAATTATTTTTGTTCTTGCGGTGTACTATTTGTGGGAAAGGCTGGTACAAGAGCAACGTGCATGGTTGTAAATAGATGTAATAAAGACTTTTTTTTAGATTTTGGCTATAAAAATGCAATGAGAGAAAATAATTCTAACAATTTAAAGTGGAGTTCCACCCATAAATATAACATTACATCAGTAGTTTTAAAAAAATTTCATTAGTCCTTTACAAAATTTTCTTTTCTTTTCTTTTTTCTTTTCTTTTTTCTTTTCTTTTTTCTTTTCTTTTTTCTTTTCTTTTTTCTTTTCTTTTTTCTTTTCTTTTTTCTTTTTTTCTAGGCAGAATAGTTAATCTTCCCACTTCCTGCACCTAGGTGCTTAATGCTTCCTAACCTACACCGCACAGACTCCTGGGAATGTAGTGGGTGTAACTTTCCAGGAGTCTGTGCACTCCCCAGTCTCAAAGAATCATGTGACTTGGACAGCACAGGTGCTGAAACCTGATCTGACACTGCTTGTGCAGCACTGAGCATGTGCGAGATCTGCAAGGCTGAAATCCAGGAAGTCATACAGTCTGGCTTCATGATGCCCACACTTAAGATGGCCCCAGTCAATTTCTATTTTATAAAGTGTCTAAATGCTGTAACAACCTAACAAAACGGACCTTAGTTTACAGACTAACTTTACTAGAATACATTAAGCTTGTGTATTACAGGGGTATTTATATTTAAAGCGGATGTGCCATGGGAACAAAATATTAAAAGTCAGCAGCTACAAATACTGCAGCTGCTGACTTTTAATATTAGGACACTTACCTGTCCTGGAGTCCAGCGCCGATCGCAGCAGAGCACGAGCGATCGCTCGTCACTCTGCTGCTCCCCCCGCCATCCACGCTCAGGGAACCAGGAAGTGAAGCGCTGCGGCTTCACTGCCCGGTTCCCTACGGCGCATGCGCGAGTCGCGCTGCGCCCGCCGATTGGCTCACACGCTGTGTGCTGGGAGCCGAGTGTTCCCAGCACACAACGGGCGACAGACGGGATGTGACGGAATGCCCGTCTTTCGCCCGTATCGTGTGGCCGGAAGTGGGTGCAAATACCTGTCTTTAGACAGGTGTCTGCACCCCCCTCCCCCCTGAAAGGTGTCAAATGTGACACCGGAGGGGGGGAGGGTTCCGATCAGCGGGACTCCACTTTAGGGTGGAGGACCGCTTTAAAAAGTGAAATTGTGGCCAGAACTCCGCTTTAACAGTTTTTTTTTCTGTATTCTAGAACAGGGGTGTCAAACTCTATGGTTGCCCTCAAAAGGGCTGGTTGTATCTGGGGTGTGCTACCTGCAGAGTGCAGAGCTCACAATTATGCTAAGTAGAGATTGTAGAAATCAGGAGTGTACTGGGTATAAAGTGCAGAGTTCAGTTTAGGGGTGCGCTTTGTAAAGAGTAAAGGGTTCAGTTTAGGGGTGTGCTGTGTACAAAGTGCAGGGTTCAAGAGTGCCCTATGCACATAGAGCAGAGTTCAGTTCAGGTGTGCGCTATGTACAGAGTGCAGAGTTCAGCAGTGCACTGTGTACAGAGTGCAGGGTTTAGGGATGCGCTATGTACAGATTGAAGGGTTCAGGGGTGTGCTATGTACAATGTGCAGGGCTCAGAAGCACCCAATGCACAGAGTGCAGAGTTCAGTACAGGTGTGTGCTATGTACAGAGAGCAGGGTTCAGGGTTCATGGTTCATCACTGCGCTGTGTACAGAGTGCAGGGTTCAGGGGTGCACTATGTACGGAATGTAGGGTTCAGAGGTAGGCTGTGTGCAGGGTTCAGGGGTGTGCTATGTAAAGAGTGCAGAGTTCAGGAGTGCCCCATGCACAGAGAGCAGGGTTCAGGAGTGCATTATGTACAGAGCAGTGCGTGATGTACAGAGTGCAGGGTTCAGGGGTGCGCTGTGTACAGGGTGCAGGGTTCAGGGGTGCACTGTGTACAGAGTGCAATGTTCAGGGGTACGCTATGTACAGAGTGCAGGGTTCAGGGGTACGCTATGTACAGAGTGCAGGGTTCAGGGGTGCGCTATGTACAGAGTGCAAGGTTCAGGGGTGCGCTGTTTACAGAGTGCAGGGTTCAGGAATGCGCTATGTACAGAGTGAAAAGTTCAGGAGTGTCCTATGCACAGAGTGCAGGGTTCAGAAGTGCATTATGTACAAAGTTCAGGAGTGCACTGTGTACAGAATACAGGCTTTAGGGATGTACAATGTGCAACCCCAACCCTCTGTAGCTTCCTCCCATGTCTCTCTCCTACCTTGCCTGGCTCTAGTACCGGCTCTAGTACCTCCCTGTGTAGGCGGCTCTGCCTCACCTTGCATGGAGTTTGTTCTCTCTCAGATTCTGGAGGTCTGTCCCCGCCATGAATGCATGCAGAGATCTGTTCCATGAGCCACTGAGAGCAAAGCTGTCCCTTGTAAACACAGAAGGCTTCTGTGTTTACAAGTGACAGCAGCAAGCAAATGGTGAGAGCCGGAGGTGGTGGAATGGAGTTCCTCCACGTTCCAGCTGCAAGACTGCATGCGGGGGGCCACATGACAAGGTCTGGAGGGCCGGAATCAGCCTGCGGGACTTGTGTTTGGCATATGTGTTCTAGAAGAAAGCTTGGCGTTTAAGTGATACTCTTTTATTGGCTAATTTCACTCTGCCCAACCCCTGCCTTAATCTCTAATACATGAATCTGTATTAAAATAAAAATATTAATTAATTCAAATTAATAAAAAAACACATACTTACTATAGGGTGACCAGACATCCCCAGTTTCAGGGGACAGTCCCCTGATTGAGGACACTGTCCCCGGACCAAGTCTGTCCCTGGTTTTGTCCCCAGATTGGATTTAATAGGGGGCAGGGGCAATTTCAAAGACAATCAGTGCAGAATTAAAATAAAAAAAATAGAATTGCACACCCCCGCTCCGCCGTGCCTACTAGCATAGGGGGGTTGTATTTTTCCCAGTATCTGTGCCCCTTTCTGATGATCATGTGCTGGTCGGAGTGGAGGGAATATTTCTTCAGTTTCGGGCGCATGCCCATTCAGCTTCGCTCGCATGTTCTTCTGCCTTGGCTCAAATCCTGGCCAGCCACCCGCCTATCTCCTTGCCTTCCCTGGTGGAGTGACCTTCCTCCGCTCCCCATCCAGTAGTAGCCGGGGCCCGAAGAGTGAGACTTGACATGCTGTGAGGCGGCGGCGACGGGCAGAGAGTCGCTGATTGCCGCCATTACTAGTAAAGAAAAAATATGTCCCCGGATTTCATTTTAAAAATCAGGTCACCTTAACTTACTAGGCCATGGAATCTAGTGTTGTCTTGCTTGAAGAAAAAGTTCTCTCCTCGCCCATCTTTAGTGGGCGAGGAGACACGCCATAGACACGCCACAGGGTTTGCCAAGACCTGGCAGAGGCTCACAGAGCGTCTGTGCATGCAACAGATCTACATTAAAGATGGTGGTGCTGGAGAAAAGGGGCAAAGAGGGAAAATATGCAAATTGATATAAGGGCAGAGGGATTCCAGGAAGTAAACGCTACTTGAATCATTTGCCCTTACTTAAGATGGCCACAGCCAGAAATGCTGGGGGGGGGGGGGGGCAGGGCTGTTTTTTAAAGTGATTTCTCAACAAAACTTAGCATGGAGACATGGATGGATGGGGGAGATTGCTTTGAAAATTAGAAATTCATTTAAATAGTGTTTTTGGTTTGTGGTGCTCAGATGCAGGAAAGATCCACTTTAACCACTAGCCGACCAGCCACCGTCATTATACGGCGGCAGGTCGGCTCTCCTGGGCGAGAGCCCGTAGCTATACGTCCGCTCTTCGAGCGGCCACTAGGGGGCGCGTGCGCGCGCCCCCCGCTCGCCCCCGACTCCCGTGCGTGTTCCCTGGCGGGCGCGATCGCCGCCGGGCACACACGATCGCTCGTTACAGAGCGGGGACCGGGAGCTGTGTGTGTAAACACACAGCTCTCGGTCCTGTCAGCGGGGGAAATGCTGATTTTCTGTTCATACAATGTATGAACAGAAGATCAGTCTTTCCCCTAGTGAGGTCACCCCCCCCCCCCCCCCCCACAGTAAGAACACACAAGGGACATACTTAACCCCTTCCCCGCCCCCTAGTGTTAACCCCTTCACTGCCAGTGGCATTTTTATAGTAATCTAATGCATTTATATAGCACTGATCGCTATAAAAATGCCAATGGTCCCAAAAATTGGTCAAAAGTGTCCGAAGTGTCCGCCATAATGTCGCAGTAACGAAAAAAAATCGCTGATCACCGCCATTACTAGTAAAAAAAATATATTAATAAAAATGCCATAAAAATACCCCCTATTTTGTAAACGCTATAACTTTTGCGCAAACCAATCAATAAACGCTTATTGCGATTTTTTTTACGAAAAATAGGTAGAAGAATACGTATCGGCCTAAACTAAGGAAAAAATAAAATTTTTATATATTTTTGGGGGATATTTATTACAGCAAAATGTAAAAAATATTATTTTTTTTCAAAATTGTCGCTCTATTTTTGTTTATGGCGCAAAAAATTAAAACCGCAGAGGTGATCAAATACCACCAAAAGAAAGCTCTATTTGTGGGAAAAAAAGGACGCCAATTTTGTTTGGGAGCCACGTCGCACAACCGCGCAATTGTCAGTTAAAGCGTCGCAGTCCCGAATCGCAAAAAGTGCTCTGGTCTTTGACCAGCAATATGGTCCGGGGGTTAAGTAGTTAAGTTCCTAATAAACGTTCTCCAAACCTTCTGCTTCAAATGATGGATGGTACTCAGGGCCATCCTTAAGGCAGGGAAAAGGGGGGGCCCTGTCATTGTTGTGGGGCCCAGAGCAGCTGCCTCATACTTGCCAACTATCCCAGTTTAAATAACCTTGTCCCTTGAAGTTTTAGCAACTAGCAACCAGCCAGTAAGTGGTAATGATATGCTGTAACCTCTGGCAACCAATAGCAATCACTGATCTGATACAGTAAACTGATATTTATTGTATGTCTCAGAGCAGGTGGAGAGCAAAATTGCATGGGGGGGGGGGGGGGTAGGGTGACCACGTGTCCCGGATTGCCCAGGACAGTCCCGCATTTTGCAGGTCTGTCCCAGACACAATCATTCCAGGACAATACAGTGTCCGGGAATGCCTGGAGAAGCACAATCCCGCCCCCTGCTTGTGATTGGAGAAATCATAAATCCTGCCTCTTGTGTGCAATCACTATGCTGTGATCCGTTACCCCACATGTTGATTTTTGGGAAGGGAGGGTGTCCCTGAATGGTAGTTTAGAAATGTGGTCACCCTATTGGGGGGGCCCCAAGAACATTTTTGCCCAGGGTCCAGGGCTCAAGTCCTGCGGGAACGCATGGGAACGGAGTTCCTGCACTTTTTTCACAGCAGGAACGCAGTTCCCTTTGCAGGACTAGAGCAGCCGAGCAAATCATTCACTAAGTGGCGATGCCCAGCACGAGTCACTGTCAAGGGAAGGCGAACCTTAGTAATCCTTTGTTACTGGCGGCTTCGTGTACTAGTACTTGATTAAAGTTCTTTCTAAATCCCGCGATAACTCGCGGCAGACCTCCGCAATGTCTCCTGGGAACAATGACAAAAGCTCCCAGAAGACATTGCGGCATCGAGGAAGTGACGGAATACCCGCACACTACCCCATGAATCCATATACAGGAAACGGCCAGTAAAATAAAGAATTACTAAGGTACAGTGGATCGAAAAAAAACAAAAACATGCGGTTTAGTAATTATGCATATGAGCGTATCATTTTTTTTTTTTGGTGGAGGAGTGGATCTTGTGTGGGAGTTCCCACACTTTTTTCCCCAGGACTTGACCCCTGCCAGGGTCCAATCAACATTAAAGACGGCCCTGGTGATACTGTACAATACTACTGCTACATTCAAGAAGAAAATGCAAAATATTCCCAACTGCCCTTGTGATGCCAACAGACGAGGTCTTCCTGTTGGGAATCCCTGCCAGTCTCCTGTTTTAGAACCACCACTGAGCATGGCCAAGGCTTCGATTGAAGCTGTGGGGCCTATTGGCAGCTGATCCTCAGAACCCCATAGCATTGAGCTCAGTCGAGCCTAATGAAAAAGGTCAAAGTCAGGCTTCAGGCATTGGAAGAAAGCCAAGTTGCTGTAAGCTTTGATAGCCCCAGAGCAGCCCTATTAAAACAGATGATCTGCCAGTGTTTTATGCAGCTACAACCTTGCCCATCAGAAGCAGGAGGACAGAAGGAAACTACAGAAGGGAGTTAAAAAATAAAAATATTTGAAGCCATAAGAATGACTGGCTGCTCTTGTCTGCAGATTACTTTTGGAGTCATTTGGGGAGAAAAGTTCCTTCAAAGGCTTCTAGTGTCGCTTTGGTTTTCAGGACCACACTACTTTACAACACTTTGCCCCGGGCAGGCCTGGGTCTCCATCACAGCAGCCTGTAGGCACACAACTATTGGCACCCCAACAAACATCCTTCTTCTAATGCCGCGTACACACGCTCGGAATTTCCAACAACAAATGTTCCACGTGAGCTTGTTGTCGGAACTTCCGAGCGTGTGTAGGCTCCATCGGACATTTGCTGTCGTAAATTTCCGACAACAAAAATTTGAGAGCTGGTTCTCAAATTTTCCGACAACAAAATCCATTCTCGTAAATTCAGAGCGTGTGTAGACAATTCTGACTCACAAAATTACAAGCATGCCCCTGAATCAAGTACGAGATGGAAGCGATCGGTTCTGGTAAACCAAGCATTCGTAATGGAGATAGCACATTCGTCAAGCTGCAAAATTTTTAATCTTTTAATGCAGCGCATTCTCTTCTTCTTTATAATGCTACAATAATGAAGTTGTTTTGCTGCTGATATTCACACAGAGTTCAGACAAACTGCTTTCTTTATTATTTCTCATGATCTCCTGAAAAATCTTTTTATTTTTTAAAGCCAGATCTCCATAATAATGTTTTGAATTAATTTTTCTAGTGATATTTTTTTCTTTTTTTTTATCAAGATCTGTTTTTTTTTTCTAGTGATCTCTATAATAGATTTTTTTCTTTTGTGTGTGAAGTTACCACAACACCATTATTAGCTTGTATTTTTTAACCTCAAGGAGGTTGGTTGGTGTCCCTTGTTAATTTGACATTGTATTTTTGAAATGTACCTGCCTACTCCAAAACAAACTGATCCTTTTTGAAGTAAAACACATAGGCAAGTATTTTTGGGGAAAAAAATGAACCCACAAACTGAAGAGCTGTAACGGACTGAAAAGCACGAGGCTGAAAAGCATGAATCGTCTCTCACCAAACTTCTACTAACTTCTATTTTCCTAGTGATATTTTTTCTTTTCTTTTATCAGGATCTCCTGTTTTTTTTTTTTTTTCTAGTGATCTCCATAATATTGTTTTCGTTTTGTGTGTCAAGTTACCACAACACCATTATTAGCTTGTATTTTTTAACCTCAAGGAGGTTGGTTGGTGTTGGTGTCCCTTGTTAATTTGACATTGTATTTTTGAAACGTACCTGCCTACTCCCAAACAAACTGATCCTTTTTGAAGTAAAACACATAGGCAAGTATTTGTGAAAAAAAAAATCCACAAGCACAAACTGAAGAGCTGTAACGGACTGAAAAGCACGAGGCTGAAAAGCGCAAATCGTCTCTCACCAAACTTCTACTAACACGAGATTAGCAGGAGGAGCCCAAAGGGTGGTGCACTTGGTATTGGACTTCCCTTTTAGGCCGCGTACACACGATAGGTTAAACCGGTGAGAACGGTCTGACGGACCGTTTTCATCGGTCAAAACCGATCGTGTGTGGGCCCCATAGGTTATTTAACCATAGGTTAAAAAAAGCAAACTTGCTTTAAAATTTAACTGATGGATTGCTAACCGATAGGTCAAAACCGATCGTTAGTATGCAAAACCATCGGTTAAAAACCCGCGCATGCTCAAGTCGATGCATGCTTGGAAGCATTGAACTTATTTTTTTTCAGCACGTCGTTGTGTTTTACGTCACCGCGTTCTGACACGATCGGTTATTTAACCTATGGTGTGTACGAGTGACGGACCATCAGTCAGCTTCATCGGTTAACCTAAGACAACTGTCCTTCAGACCGTTTTCATCGGATGGACTGATCGTGTGTATGAGGCTTAATAGTGCCGTCGTAGTGTTGTATGTGACTGCGTTCTTGGCGATCGGAATTTCCGACAACATTTGTGCGACCGTGTGTATGCAAGACAAGTTTGAGCCAACATCCGTCGGAAAAAAATCCACGGTTTTGTTGTCGGAATGTCTGTTCATCTGTACACGGCATAAGTGTAAAAAATGAAGAGCCGCACACCTTTGACAACACTCCATAAAAAAATGTTCTATTGAGCTAAGCCGGTTTGCTGTGGGTCCCCACCCTGTAAACTGAACCGTCGACGTGTCATAGACATGAGCAGGAACCCACAGCGTACCCACTTGTGAGAAAATAAAACTTGTGTTTTTGGAGTGTGTCATGGGTGTGTGGTCCTTCATTATTTACATGGGTGACATCATAGGTGTTCAACCCAAATGTCTAAAACATGGACGGTGTTAGTAGGCAGTGGACTTTTCTGTAGGGCCGAGGTTGGTGTTAGTAGGGCAGTGGATAGTGTCAGTAGTTTTTTATTTCTATTATTTCGTTTTTTTACGAGCCCCATTGGGGGGTTTTGGTGAAATTTCAGCAGAGGGAATCTGCGCAGCACAGGGTGATTACACACCCAGCACACCCTCTGTGCACGCCTATGGGTGACACTTGAAGCAGAGGCACCCTGGTTCACCTACAACTGAAAGAAACCCTTTAGAGTTTGGATCATAGTGGTTTCCTGCCATTCTACGAACTGTAAAATGCAATTTGGACTTTTTTCATCAAAAGTCAACTGATAAATCCCAGTCTTCGGGCTAGATTCACATAGATCAGCGGATCTTTAGATCCGCGTGATCTATGTGATTTAAGATACGCTGCCGCAAGTTTAAGAGGCAAGTGGGTAATTCACAAACCACTTACCTCCAAACTTGCGGTGGCGGATCGTAAATCCCCTGGCGGAATTCAAATTCCGCGGCTAGGGGGAGTGTACTATTTAAATGAGCATGCGCAGTCCGTGAATTTTCCCGGCGTGCATTGCTCCCACTGACGTCGCTAGGACGTCAGTGGTTTCGATGCTTACGTAAACGTCCCCATCTGTATTCGAGAACGAATTACGCAAACGACGTAAAAAAAAAAAAAATCGACGCGGGAACGACGGCTATACTTAACATTGGCTGTGCCTCATAGAAGCAGGGGTAAGTATACGCCGGGAAAACCGCTACGGAAACGTCGTAGCAACACTGCGTCGGGTCCGCGTACGTTCGTGAATTGGCGGATCTCGCTGATTTACATATTTCTCAGCGTAAATCAGCAGGAACGCCCCCCGCGCCATTTTTAAATTGCAGATTAGATCCGATGGTGTAACACAGTTACACCTGTCGGATCTTAGGCATATCTATGCGTAACTGATTCTATGAATCAGGCGCATAGATACGACCAGTGTAAGTCAGAGATACGACGGAGTATCTGGAGATACACCGTCGTATCTCTTTGTGAATCTAGCCCTTCATCTCTAACCATTGTGTTGTAGGCAGAGAACCGTGAAGTAAGTCAAGCACGGGAAGGGCAGAGATGTTTGACATGCGGCCTATGACTTATGCCTCGTACACACGACCGGTTTTCCCGGCAGGAAAACTGCCATGAGAGCTTTTGTCCGGGAAAAAACGGCCGTGTGTATGCTCCATCGCAGTTTTCCTGACGAGAAAACTGCGGGAAAAAAAGAGAACTTGTTTTCTATTTCCCCGCCGGACTTGTTTCCGTCGGGAAAACCGGTCGGGTGTATGCTTTCCCGGGGGAAAAAAAACGCGCCTGCTCAGATTCAACTATGAGACGGGAGCACTCCTTCTGGTAAAACTAGCGTTCGTAATGGAGATAGCACATTCGTCACGCTGTAACGGACTGAAAATCACGAAAACTGAAAAGCGCAAATCGTCTCTCACCAAACTTTTACTAACACAGCAAAAGTTGCCCAAAGGGTGGCGCCATCCGAATGGAACTTCCCCCTTATAGTGCCGTCGTACGTGTTGTACGTCACCGCGCTTTGGACGGGCGGTATTTGGCCTGAACGTGTGTATGCAAGGCAGGCTTGAGAGGAATCCCGTCGGGGGAAAAAATTTGTTTTTTTTCCTGCCGAGAAAAACAGTCGTGTGTACGAGGCATAACACTTTGACTTCACCTTTTCTATGCTGTGCAAGAGGCAACATGATGAGGCCAATATAGAATAACTGGACATACTTTTCAACATTTCAGTCCGATGAGATACAGTACAGTTGACCCCACCCACAGTCTTTTTGATACCTTCCCACACCCTGCTTACTAATTTGAGTGGGCCACCCAAATCTTGTCTATTATTATTACTGTATGTAAACACCACCCACTCATGGCCCCAATCACTGTAAGGCCTTCTTTGGTGCGTGCCCATGCACACTAACTCAAATAAGGGTGAAACTGATATTCCAGGACATTACCCGGGAATGGAATGACAAAGGATGTGAGTGCTCTGTATATATTCAGATGTGACATTTGAGGGCTAGATGATTTGTGCTAGGGAACGTGATTTTTTTATTGAGTGGGGATGGGGGTGCCCATTTGTGCTAGGGAGTAAGCATACATTTGTGTTGGGAGGGGGGTGGGGCAAAAGGACTTGTGCTAGGAGGGGGAGTGGGGGAGGGGGTTTGTGCTAGAAGAGGTGATATAGTAGAGGGGATTTGTGCTAAGGGGGGGGTATGTGCTGGGAGAGGGGTTTTGGAGTGACGGGGGAGGGGATGTATATTCAGATGTGAAATTTGAGGGGTAGAGGATTTGTGCTAGGAGAGGTGATTTTTTGTTTTCGAGGGGTGGGTGGGCATTTGTGCTAGGTGGATTTGGGAATGTGTTATTATGGGGGTAGGCATGCATTTGTGTTGGGATGGGGATGGGGCAAAAGGACTTGTGCTGGGAGGGGGATAGTGAGGGGGGGTTTGTGCTAGAAGAGGGGGTTTTTGGCTAAGGGAGGGTGGGGAGACTTTTGTTAGGAGGGGGAAGTGGGGGGTTTGTGCTGGAAGAGGTGATATGGTACAGGGGATTTGTGCTAGGAGGGGTGGGGGGCGGGGTTTGGAGTGGTGGGGAGGATGTATATTCAGATGTGAAATTTGAGGGGTAGAGAATTTGTGCTAGGAGATTTGATTTTTTTAAGGGGGGGGGGGGGCATCGCCTAACCAAGAAGCATCTGAGGGATGGGGGGGGGCAAGATTTGTGCTGGGAGGGGGATTTTAGCAGGAGAGAGCATTTGTACTGGGGGAGGGGGAATTTATTTTTATGGGGTAAGCATGCAGATTAGTGCTCAATTTTTTTGGGGTGAGGGGGTATTTTTGCTGACACATGATGCTCATACATCTCGGGGTGGGCACAGTTTGGCATGCTCGCCCTGGGCTCTAGATCAGTGGTCATCAACCCTGTCCTGCAGGGCCCAATAAAAGGCCAGGTTTGCAAGATAACTGAAATACATCACAGCTGATATCATTTGCTCCTCAGTGATTGCAGTATTCTAGACTGCATCTCCCCAAGGTAATACATAAAACCTGGCCTGTTAGTGGGCCCTGCAGGACAGGGTTGATGACCACTGCTCTAGGTGACCTTGTCCCGGCACTGGTTGCATTACATTTAAACATGTGCGATCAGGGACGGATTTGCTCTCCCTGCCGCCCCAAGGCCAGGTTCCGCAATGCACACCCTCCCCACCAACCGAACTACCCCCCCCCCCCAAATCAATGGAGATTGGCAACCGGATGGCAGGGGCGGCACGGTTAGTTCAAATATATTTTATTTACTTTTTTATCACTTTTTTTATTTTTATTTATTTGTAGCTTGTTGCTTACTTTTTTTTGTATAATTTTCTTATTATTTTTCTTATTCTTTATTTTTTAATTACTTTTTTATTTTATTAATTTAATTATTATTTATTTATTTTTTTATCATTTTTTTTTACTTTTTTGCTATCATACAGGAGAAAACAATTCCCTGGGTGATAGCAATTGGAGGTGACAGGTTCTCTTTATTGACCCTGTCACCTCCAAAACAGGAGTCCTAGCACTGTGCTAGAACTCCTGTCACAGCTGAGATGGGAAGAGCACAGCTCTCCCCTCTCACTGTGTACATGGGCAGCAGGAACAGGAGACAGACTCGGTGGCCGGGGCGAGGGTGGAGTTCCGAAGACAGAGCCAGCAGAAAGAGGTATGTGCGGTGGGTGGGGACGAGGGGTGGATGGACGGGAGCACACATCGCCGCAATCACTTGTTAACGAGCGAGTGGATTCCCCCATAACTTACCGCCCTTAACTGTATGTTACGGGCGTCGGAGGAATCCACGTCACTGCCGCCCCTTGGCGCCCTGCCGCCCCAAGGCCTGGCCTCAGTGGCCTTGTGGGAAATCCGGGCCTGTGTGCGATCCATCAGCTTCTGAAGCGAGGGGCGTAGTGGTTACTGGTGGTTAGTGTAATTGCCTGAACGGAGGCAAACTCTGCAGCTCGGGGGCCTCTGCGATGGGGGGGGGGGGGGTCCTCATCTACCCCTAGGGATAGGCAACTGGGACAATAGTCAATTGTGTATAAAAAAGTGTTTTTGGGGATTTGGGAATCTTAATGGAATGTTTTAACTCTGTGAGCACCAGATGGGATGTTGAAAGATACAAATCCGTCCTGATCTCCTCGGGAGCTCAGCGTACAGAGGATGTATGACAGAGACGTATTAAGCCGCTGTAAATTGGGTTAGTCTCCCATCATGCTGATAGCACAGCTTATCATCATAATGGAGGCAGCTCAGTCTTTGATTTGTCTTAACACCAGCTCGAGGGCTTGTGATGCTTGTAGTTCCAGAGGATGTGACGGTGATTATGAAATGGATATCTGAATTATATCGCTCCAATAACTGGGAGATTCGCACACTTTCCAAAGTGATGAATGTACACTTAGGAAATGGTTGGATACAGTGTAGGAAAAAGACGCACTTTCCGTATAGTGATTTTTATCTACATTGTAACAGTCAACGCCGGCCACATTTTTAACCACTTAAGCCCCAAGCCTGTTTTTCAGATTTGGCGTTTTTTTTGCTAGAAAATTACTTAAAACCCCCAAACATTATATATTTTTTTTCTAACACCCTAGAGAATAAAATGACGGTCATTGCAATACTTTTTGTCACACCGTATTTGCGCAGCGGTCTTACAAGCGCACTTTTTTTACATTTTTTACACTGAAATAAAAAAAAAATTATCACTTTTATTCCTATTACAAGAAATGTAAACATCCCTTGTAATAGAAAAAAAGCATGACAGGTCCTCTTAAATATGAGATCTGGGGTCAAAAAAACCTCACATCTCATATTTAGACTTAAATGCAAAGAAAATAAAAAAAAAATGGTAATTCTGTCATTTAAAAAAATGACAACAAAAAAAATGTCTCTTTAAGACGCTGGGCGGGACTGACGTTTTGACGTCACTTCCGCCCAGCAATGCTATGAGGACGGGTTGGGCCATCTTGCCCTCACTCGCGTCCTCACACAACAGGCAGCAGCCCCCGATCGCCTCCGCCGCTACCGACGGCTCCGATAAGCGTCGGAGGGCGCGGTAGAGCGGTGGGACAGGGGGGGCCCTCTCCCGCCACCGATAACGGCGATCTCGCGGCGAATCTGCCGCGGAGACCGCCGTTATCGTTTACAGGACCGCCCACTGAAGAGATGGATATCTCGGTTGTGGCAGCAGCTGCTGCCGTTACCAAGATATCCATCTTTAAAAACAGGACGTATATATACAGTGGGCGGGCATTAACCGTTTAAAAGAGCCGAAGACTCGCCCTTTATTGACATTTTTTTCAATTTGCTTATCCCTAATGACTAATGCCGCGTACACACGACCATTTTTAATGGTCTAGAAAAAAACTTTTTTTTTCAACACGATTCTTGTCAAGCCTGCCTTGCCTACACTCGATCGTGATAAAAAAATGCTCGAGCAAAGCGCGGTGACGTACAACACGTACGAAGCTGCTATAAATGGGAAGTTCCATTCGGATGGCGCCACCCTTGGGGCTGCTTTTGCTGATTTCGTGTTAGTAAAAGTTTGGTGAGAGACGATTCGCACTTTTCAGTCTTCGTGCTTTTCAGTCTGTTACAGCGTGATGAATGTGCTATCTCCATTACGAACACTAGTTTTACCAGAACGAGCGCTCCCGTCTCATAACTTCTGAGCATGCACGTTTTTTTCACGTCGTTAACCTCTATACTACCAGCCACCGTCAATTGACGGCGGCAAGGTAGCTCAGTTATTCTGACAGGATGTCATATGACGTCCACGTCTTTTAAAGCCGCTAGGAGGTGCGCGCGCACCCGTCGCGTTACTGGGAACACGATGCGCGTGCCCGGCGGCCGCGATGCCCGCCGGGCACCCGCGATTGCCTAGTAACTGAGCAGCATCGTGGATCTCTGTGTGTAAACACAGAGATCCACATCCTGTCAGGGAGAGGAGACCGATGCTGTGTCCCTTGTACATAGGGACACAGATCGGTCACCTCCCCCAGTCACCCCCCCTCCACAGTTATAACACTCACTAGGCTTCACATTTAACCCCTTCCCCGCCCCCTAGTGGTTAACCCCTTCCCTGCCAGTCACATTTATACAGTTATCAGTGCATGTTTATAGCACTGTTCACTATATAAATGTGAATGGTCCCAAAAATGTGTCAAAAGTGTCCGATGTGTCCACTATAATGTCGCAGTCCCAATAAAAATCGCAGATCGCCACCATTCCTAGTAAAAAAAAAAAATAATAAAAAAAAAATCATAATTATGTCCCCTATTTTATAGGAGCTATAACTTTTGCGCAAAACCAGTCACTATACAGTTATTGCATCCTCGGACTCTGTTTCCCAGCAGACACTGTGTTCAGTGTTCCCGCCAATCAAGGACGTCCGTGATTGGCGGAACACTGAACACAGTGGGCCAGATTCATGTAGATCAGCGGATCTTTAGATCCGCCAGATCTACCTGTTTTACGATCCGCCGGTGCAATTTAGCGAGGCTAGTGCATGATTCATAAAGCACTTACCTCGCAAATTGCACCGTCGGATCCTAACTCCCCCCGGCAGAATGCAAAATTCCGCGGCTAGGGGGAGTGTACAATTTAAATCAGGCGCGTTCCCGCGCCTATTTAACTGCGCATGCGCCGCTGGCGAAAAAGCCCAGTGTGCATGCTCCAAATGACGTCGCTAGGACGTCATTGTTTTCGGCGGTTAGGTTACTTACGGCCATTCGTATTCCCGACGTACTTACGCAAACGACGTAACAAATTTAAAACTCGGCGCGGGAACGTCGGCCATACTTAACATTAGCTACCCCTCATATTAGCATGGGTTCCTATCCGCCGGAAAAAGCCAAACGCAAACGACGTTGAAAAAGAGCGACGGGCGGGCGTACGGACGTGAATCGGCGGTTCTCCTCATTTGCATATGCGACGTGTAAAAAAAAGCGACGACACCTAGCGGCCGGCGGGAGATTACAGCCTAAGATTCGACTGGTGTAAGTCACTTACACCAGTCGGATCTAAGGGAGATCTATGCGGAACTGATTCTTATGAATCAGTCGCATAGCTCCGACCGTGGGATCTCACAGATCCGACCGTCGGCTCTCACAGATACGACGGCGGATCAGGAGATCCGCCGTCGTATCTCTTGATGAATCCGCCCCACTGTCTGCTGGGCTGGGTGAGGATGAGAGAACGTTCGTGATAGACACAGTTCCGCCTATCACGGAAGGGACAAGAGGAGACAGTTTTAAACGAAGGACGCCCACAGCCTCTCAATAATTTCTAGGTACACTGACTCGAGTATAAGCCAAGGGGGGTATTTTCAGCCCAAAAAAAAGGGCTGAAAATGTCGGCTTATACTCGAGTATATACAGTATGTTTAATTCTATCAGCTTTTTATACTTACATTTTTGAGAGTAGGTGTGTACGTTTGGGCAGGCTGGTAGAGGCCCCAGTGCATTACTTTGCCCAGGGGCCCATGATACTATTAAGACAGCCCTGAGTACAGGAAGTATTGAGCATGTAAGCAGTACAGGGAGTAGTCACCATTGTGGAGTGAGGTATGCAGGGAATAGTGACAGCTGTGACACATGCAATTGTGAGGTACATGCCGTGAAAAGCTCTGAAGCAGAGTCATTCAACATCTCCACATTTATCAGCCACCGTCAGCGCTTCTCTTCTTCAGCCTCATCATTCTCCTTTCCATCAAGAAGTCCCATTGTCTACGGCCCTCTGTGCTATTCACACATCCCAAATCAGATTGACCTTTGCCAACACATGGATATCAATTTCATCACCTCTCATCAAGGCTGGCCTGTGTTTTCTGTGCACCCTGTGGTTTGCTATGCTCTATTTCCAGCTTTCTTCACGATAATACAGAGGAGGATACAATTTGGTTACATCCTTGTCCTTCGATTCCCTTCGTTTTGAGTGGGATCTGCATCACCTGATGACTCTTTATATGTCTCAGAATCTAAAGTAGCAAGATGCTCATTATTGGTTCTTCCGCTGCAAAAGTGTCACCACAATGAAGGCTCAAGAAATAAAGATGTTGGTTGAGTTGAGTTGAGAAGCATCTTAATATAACGCGGTCTTACCCCGAAGGGTCCCGACGCCCTGGACCCAACGCTGTATCCTGGCCTAGGCCAACAAGGCCTAGGCCTAGGGCAGAACTTAGCAGGGGGGCAGCACCATGGGTGTAGGAACCCTTACAAATCTGGGGTGGACAGCATTTTTACTCGCATTTTGATGGGCACAGTGGCTGCAGTTTGATGGGCACAGTGGCTGCGTTTGGACGGGCACAGTGGCTGCGTTTGGATAGGCACAGTGGCTGCATTTGATGGGCACAGTAGCTGCATTTTGATGGGCACAGTGGCTGCGTTTTTATGGGCACAGTAGCTGCATTTTGATGGGCACAGTGGCTGCGTTTTGGACGGGCACAGTGGCTGCGTTTGGACGGGCACAGTGGCTGAATTTGATGGGCACAGTGGCTGCAGTTTCATGGGCACAGTGGTTGCGTTTGGACGGGCACAGTGGTTGCGTTTGGACGGGCACAGTGGCTGCGTTTGACAGGCACAGTGGCTGTGTTTTTATGGGCACAGTAGCTGCATTTTGATGGGCACAGTGGCTGCAGTTTGATGGGCACAGTGGCTGCGTTTGATGGGCACAGTGGCTGTGTTTGACGGGCACAGTGGCTGCGTTTGACCGGCACAGTAGCTGCATTTTGATGGGCACAGTAGCTGCATTTTGATGGGCACAGTAGCTGCAGTTTGATGGGCACAGTGGCTGCGTTTGGATGGGCACAGTGGCTGAGTTTGGATGGGCACAGTGGCTGCGTTTGGACCGGCACAGTGGCTGCGTTTTGATAGGCACAGTGGCTGGATTTTGATGGGCACAGTGGTTGCATTTAATGGCAAACAGTAAATTAATTACTTACAGACAGGGTGCAGGGCAGCCAGCCAGGTCAGGTGCAGTCAGCACTCAACAAGACAGGCACTGCAGCAGGCAGATGGCGCTCAGTCAGACTGTTAGACCAGGCAGAAGGAAGGTAAGCTCAATCAGGCGGCAGCTCAGGCTCAGCTGTAAAATGCTCCGCTCGCTCCTCTCCCTCTTAGCCACGCTGTCTGAAGATGGCAGAGGTGGGTGGAGCAGAGCGGAGCTAACACTCCAGCCGCAGAGGCGGCGTGCTGTGGATGCTGGGGCGGCTGCGGGCGGGCTTAGGCAGCTCGCTCGGCGGCGGGGGGGATTTTACCATACCTGTCCATTATTTCCTGGGGGGGGATGCGTCCCCCCCGGTTCCTACGCCCATGGGCAGCACAGAAAGAGTCCCCGCCGGCTTGTGCTTCACTGTTAGTGTAACGCAAGCTGCTTCTAATTTTGACTGTCCTAAAATTCTGGACCACAAACCTTCCTCACTGCGCTATATGTTTTCTGCTGCACCTTTGGCATGGTTATATCTTAGTCCTCTACATAAAATGATCAGAAATTTGTATTTAAAGTAGAACCATACACACTTTTTGTTTTCATTTTGGATAGAGTAGGGGAGGGTTATAGCCCCTGTCAGTTTATTTTTTTACCATCCCTGTCCCATTGCAGAGATTTCCCTTCACTTCCTGCCCCTTAGCCGAACAGGAAGTGAGAGGAAATCTATGCAAATTAAGGGAATCCAGTGCCCCCCTCCCAGGCCCTAAGAACTAGTGTCTCCACTCAAAAAAGGGGTGTGGCCTTGAGAGGAAGGGGTGGGTCATATTTAAATTAGGGGGTCACGAGTTTAGTCTGGCCTAGGGCAGCACAAAACCTAAATACACTACTGCTAGGGTGACCACATTTCCAAACTACCATTCAGGGACACCCCCCCTTCCCAAAAATCAGCTTGTGCTGTAACGAATCACAGCACAGTGATTGGACACAAGAAGTGGGATTTATGATGTATCCAATCACAAGCAGGGGGCGGGATTGTGCTCCTCCAGGCATTCCCGGCCAGGACAAGGACTGTCAGTGAGTAAAGCGGTGATGTGGCGACCTTTTTGGGGGGCATCAGATTGGCCTGGGGGGTTGGCTGTGTCAGTTTCATTCCGGGACACTGTATTGTCCTGGAATGAAGGTGCCCGGGACAGACCTGCAAAATACGGGACTGTCCCGGGCAATCCGGGACACGTGGTCACCCTAACTACTGCCTGGACCCCAATATGAAGAGTAGTCCTTAATTTTAAAGAAATGGGTGTTCTCTAGATACCGCCAATAGGTTAAGTTCAATAGGTCCCCCAGAGTACAATGGTCTGGGTGTCTAAGCTTCAAAAAAACTCTGGTCATGAAAGGATTAAAGGAAGAAGCTAAGGCCATTGTCTTTTTCAAGAATTTGTTTATATTGTCTGGTTGTTTTCATCATTTGTGTTCTTGAGCCTTTGATCCATCGATCATATTGGGACTTCCAGTTGGGAATTCCAAATTTTTGCCAAACCGTAACTGAACAAAGTTTTCAGAAGATTTCTCAACTCTAGTGGAGAAATCTCACATTTGGAATCCCAAAGTGACTTCAAAACTTTCCGGGAACAATGCAAATCTGATATACCGTATATACTCGAGTATAAGCCAGCCCAAGTATAAGCCCAGGCACGTAATTTTACCACAAAAAACTGGCAAAACGTATTGACTCGAGTAGAAGCCTAGGGTGAGATTGCAGCAGGTACTGTAAGCAGAAAAGAAAGTCAACAATGCCCATTTGCAACCTCACTGTGCCTATTGCAACCTCACTGTGCCCATTGCAGCCTCCCTGTGCCCATTCTCACTGTGCCCATTGCAGCCTTACTGTGCCCATTGCAGCCTTACTGTGCCCATTCTCACTGTGCCCATTGCAGCCTTACTGTGCCCATTGCAGCCTTACTGTGCCCATTCTGACCATTCTGACATTCTGACTGTGTCCATTGTATCCTTACTGTGCCCTTTGCAGCCTTACTGTGCCCATTCTCACTGTGCCCATTGCAGCTTTACTGTATCCATTTTCATTGTGCCCATTGCAGCCTTACTGTGCCTATTGTAGCCTTACTGTGCCCATTCTCACTGTGCCCATTGCAGCCTTACTGTGCTCATTTTCACTGTGCCCATTGCAGCCTTTCTGTGCCCATTCTCACTGTGCCCATTGCAGCCTTACTGTACCCATTTTCATTGTGCCCATTGCAGCCTTACTGTGCCCATTGTAGCCTTACTGTGCCCATTCTCACTGTGCCCTTTGCAGCCTTACTGTGCCTGTATTCTTGACAGGCTGCGGGCATCCATTTTTCAAAAGTCGTGGCTTCCTTTTGGTCCGTGATAGGGGTTTGACACTGTGTTCTGCTACCGCCTATCACGGAGGTCCTCTCATTCTCGGACGGTTTCCCAGCAGACACTGTGTTCAGTGTTCCGCCAATCACAGACCTTCTTTCATCCTCGGACAAGAAGACGTCCATGATAGGCAGAACACTGAACACAGTTAGGTAGATTCAGGTACAGTGGTGTAATGTTACGGCGGCGTAGCTTAGTGTGTTTAGGCTACGCCGCCGTAAATTAGCTAGGCTAGTAAAGATTCTCAATATACTTGCCTGCTAATCTACGGCGGCGTAGCCTAAAGCGGGCGGGCGTAAGGGCGCCAAATTCAAATGACTTGGAGGGGGGCGTGTTTAATGGTAATGAGGCTTGACCTCATGTTTTTGACGTTTTTTAAACACTGCGCATGCGCCGGGCGACTACATTTCCCAGTGTGCATTGCGGTTACGTATGCTGCACGGGCCTATTGATTTCGACGTGGACGTAAACGGCGTAAATCCCGATTCGCGTACGACTTACGCAAACGATGTTAAAAATTCGAACCTCGCGGCGGGAACGGCGGCCATACTTTAACATTGTTATTCCACCTAATAGGTAGAATAACTTTAGGCCTCCTAAGGCCTTACGGAAACGGCGTAAATCGACTGCGGTGGCCGGGTGTACGTTCGTGAATCGGCGTACAAACTCATTTGCATATTCTACGCCGGCCGCAATGGAAGCGCCACCTAGCGGCCATCCAAAATATTGCAACCTAAGATAGGACGGCGCAAGCCGTCCTATCTTAGATATGTTTAAGCGTATCGCTGTTTGAGCATACGCTTAAACATAGGTCGGCGTAGATTCTGAGTTAGGTCGACTTATCTACTGATAAGTCGGCCTAACTCTACCTGAATCTACCTAACAGTCTGCTGGGAAAGTCAGAGGATGAGAGGACCTCAGTGTCAAACGCCTATCATGGACCAGGAGGAAGCCGCGACTTTTGAAAAATGGATGCCCGCGACTCGACAGGTACACTGACTCGAGTATAAGCCGAAGGGGCTTTTTTCAGCCCTAAAAAAAAGGGCTGAAAAACTCGGCTTATACTCGAGTATATACGGTATCTTATTTTAGGAGTCAGTCATTAAATACTACCATACAACACAAGGGTCCTCCATTGTCATGCTTGGGCTTTTCCAAAGTCCATAATGAGTGTTGCGGATGTGGATATTTCAGTTCAAGATGAGTTTTCTGTTGATATGGAATGCCTTGAATACCCAATAGAGCCTTTCTTAGCTTTTCTACCTGGCTAATAAGAAACTTTCGTCTACATTTAGCATGCGCTTTATGAGTTCTGGAGCATTGCCAATTCTTCCAGCAAACATTTACAAATTCGGTAATGATTACACAGATCATTAGTAAATTCTGAAACTCTCAAATTAGCAAACTGCTGCTTGGGAATGCAAATGATTATTGAATTTCTACAACTGAGTTGTAGGATGCAAACTCTGGGACTTATTTATAAAGATCAAAAGTAATTGTGTTACTTTTTGCTCTGTGTTCTCTTACAGTCAGGGCTGGGGAAAAAATCGATTTGAATCTTGAATCAAGTTGCAAGGGCAAATTGTTTCAAATCTTTATTTTTTTTTATTTTTTTTCATAGGACCAGCGCACTAGGCCGAAGCCACGGCCTCGCCTAAAAAATCCTGCCCGCAGCTCGCCACGATCCTGGGAAAAGGCCACGAGGCCGGACGCCGCTCGCGGCCTTTTCCCAGGATCGCGGCGAGCTGCGGACGGGATGTTTTAGGCGATGCCGCAGCTTTGGCCTAGTCCGCGGAGCGCCGGTCCTAAGTTTTTAGGCGAGGCCACGGCTTCGGCCTAGTCCGTGGCCTTTTCCCAGGATCGCGGCAGACTAGGCCGAAGCCGCGGCCTCGCCTAAAAACTTAGGACCGGCGCGGTGTCCATCAGAAAAAAAAACTTGATTCGAAGCGTGAATCAATTTTTTTTTTTTTTAAATCTCAGATTTTTTGGGGGGGCCAAAATCGCCCAGCTTTACTTACAGTGTATGTAAACTTCTCTCATTTGAATTATTTTGGTCTGTTAAATATACACTTGAAAGCACTTTATTATATCCAGGGCCAGGATAAGGAAAGTGTGTGTGGGGTGGGGGGGGGGGGGGCAGAAGGGGCAGCTACCCTGGGCGAAGCACCTTAACCAAAGTTGGAGGGTTCTGCATAGGAGCACCCCACTGCATGCATACTCTAAATCAGGGGTCTCCAAACTTTCTAAAAAAGGGACCAATTTACTGTTCTTCAGACTTTGGGGGGGGGCCAGACTGTGCCCAGTGGGGGTAAACAATGCCCGACCTTTGGTATTAGGGCGAGAAATAGTTGGTGTCGTTGGGAGGATTAGTGCCCCTTTTTTGTTGTAGAAGAAATAGTGGCCTATTGTTGGTGTTAGTGGAAGAAATAGTGCCCGATTTTTGGTGTTCGTGAAAGGAATAATGCCTCAAGGGCCAGATAAAGGCAAGTTAAGGGCCACATCCGGCCCCAGGGCCGCAGTTTGGAGACCACTGCTCTAAATCGATGGTGGCCAACTAGTGGTCTCCTTTCTACCGAGCTGTGGCTTTCTCCCTGCGCCAACGGCTACTGGTTACACACCATCCTCTCAACATACCCAGCCTCTGCCTCCCCCCCCTTGCTCCAACTGCCCACAGCCGATACGAAAAATGCACCATGTATGAGAAACCACCCACTCGCCCCCAACTACTAGAAAGCAAGGGAGTTGTCTATGCACAGTGCACCCTCCATGTCAGCTATAGGCAGCTGATACATAGGGGCGGAGGATTGGTGTGCCAGAGCAGGCAGGGCAGAACGCCCATCTACAACATGCACTAGGAGCAGGAGAAAGTAGGGCAAATTCAACCCAAGGACAACCCATGGCACAGACTGTGGTACCTCAAGGAGTTTAATCTGCCCTTTCAGTTCTTACCTTGGACTACATAGCACCTCTCCCCTATGTTATAGGAATGAGGAGAGGGGTAGAGTTTTGTAAGTTAGCAAAAGAGAGCTGGCCAGGGCTGACAACATTCTTTGCATTTTCAGTACAGAAAAGGCACCAAGGGCCAGATCCACATAGATCGGCACCGGCGCAGCGTATCTAAGATACGCTACGCCGCCGTAACTTACTTGACTTTGTTTAAAATCCACAACGAATTTGCGCCGTAAGTTACGGCGGCGTAGTGTATCTCTGGCGGCGAAATTCAAATCAGCGATTAGGGGGCGTGATTCATTTAAATGAAGCGCGTCCCCACGCCGAATGAACTGCGCATGCACCGCATTGCGCAAAATGACGTCGCAAGGACGTCATTTTTTAAACTTAGACGTGACTTACGTGCATCCCGATTCACGGACGACTTACGCAAAAAAAAAGAAAAAATTCAAATTTCGACGCGGGAACGACGGCCATACTTAACATGGCAAGTCTATCTATACGCCGCAAAAAAGCAGCTTTAACTATACGCCGGAAAAAGGCGACTAGAGACGACGCAAGAGAATGCGACGGCCGCGCGTACGTTCATGGATTGTCGGAAATAGCTAATTTGCATACCCGACGCGGAAAACGACGCAAACTCCACCCAGCGGACGCCGAAGTATTGCATCTACGACCTGAAGGCGTACGAAGCCATACTCCTGTCGGATCAAACCCAGATGCCGTCGTATCTTGGTTTGAGGATTCAAACTAAAGATACGACGCGGGAAATTTGAAAGTACGCCGGCGTATCAGTAGACACGCCGGCGTACTCTCTCTGTGGATCTGGCCCCATGTTGTCAACGTACCACATTAAATTACGGGCGCATTTTAGGCAGATCAACGTGTGTTTTTTGGTGTTTGCATCAGTTTTAAAGGGGTAAAACATGGGATCAAATATGGAAAATGTATTAAAGGAATAAAACATGGGAAATGTGCATGTACTGCAGAGATCTATCACATTTTTAATTTTTTGTTCTCTGATTTTTTTTTTTTAAAGTTCAAAACAGAAAGTTATGGAATCGAGTGAAATGCACAAAAAAAAAATGAAAAAAAGCAAAAATGTGTAAATTAAACAAAACAAAAAAAAAACAAAGGTCCAAATTGCTTCAACTTTCCTCTGTTGTAAATAATGGACTGTGAAAATAAATTTTTGTAAAGGTTATCTGCAAAACCAGGGGTATAACACTCTAATTCATCACAGGCGGCATCAGCATTATTGTTGCCCTCAAGGCTGTCTTTAAGGCAAGGCAAAAGGGGCAGCTGTCCTGGGCCCCATCATTGTTGTGGGACCCAAAGCAGCTTCCTCATACTTGCCAACTATCCCAGTTTAAATTCCCTTGTCCCATGAAGCTTTAGTCCCGTGCTGTGTCCCGATATCTCAGTGTGACCTTATGTTACTAATGCTGCCCAGCTCTGCCCTATTGCTTTGTACAGAGGACTCATCTGCAGACCTGGGGCTAGATTCAGGTAGGGCGGTGCATTTGTACGGCGGCATAGCGTATCGTATTTACGCTACGCCGCCGTAAATCAGAGAGGCAAGTGCTGTATTCACAAAGCACTTGCCTCCTAAGTTACGGCGGTGTAGCGTAAATGGGGCCGGCGTTAGCGTGCCTAATTCAAATGAGTATGAGGGGGGCGTGTTTTATGTAAATGGGTGGTAAGCCGACGTGATTGACGTTTTTTACGAACGGTGCATGCGCCGTCCGTGTACATATCCCAGTGTGCATTGCTCCAAAGTACGCCGCAAGGACTTATTGGTTTCGACATGAACGTAAATTACGTCCAGCCCTATTCGCGAACGACTTACGCAAACGACGTAAAAAATTCAAAATTTTACGCGGGAACAGCGTCCATACTTAACATTGCGTACGCCTCATAGAAGCAGGAGCAACCTTTCGCCGGAAAAGCCTTACGCAAACGACGTAAAACAATTCCGCCGGGCGCACGTACGTTTGTGAATCGGCGTATCTAGGTCATTTGCATATTCTACGCCGAAAACGACGGAAGCGCCACCTAGCGGCCAGCGTAAGTATGCACCCTAAGATACGACGGCGTAAGAGACCTACGCCAGTCGCACCTTAGCCTAATTCCGGCGTATCTTGCTTTCTGAATACAGAAAGAAGATACGGCAGCGCAGCTTTGAATTTACGCAGCGTATCTATGGATACGCCGGCATAAATCAATGCTGAATCTAGCCCCTGGTGTTTACATGTAAATACAGGCAAGCAAATGTTTGCCCAGGGTCAAATCGGCATTAAAGACGGCCCTGTCCCCCCTTGCATTAAATGTCAAAAGCCCCCCCCCCCATCAGAAGCCAATAGTCTCCCACTCTACCCTACATCACCCCTCTTTTCTTGTGCTTCTGTAGCTGGGGCGGAGCTCGGAAGCAGAAATTGTAGGGTCTGGAGGAGGACCAGAGGAGGGCTTGAGTCAGCTGCTGGAATTAGCTAAATGCTGAGACCAGGGGAGGTGAGGGGGTGCTGCAGTTGCACAGAGAAGTGTAGGATCTGTAGCAGGAGTTCTGTCCTCCTCTCTGCTGCCGACTGGTGAGACGGGGGATCTGGAGGAAGGTCCTTCTCTCTGCTGTCGTTTGCCGAGACAAGTTGGGGGTGGGGAGGAGGGAGGTGCTGCCATTGCAGTAGATTTGTGAGGGCCCCATTAAAATGGCCAGATTCGGCCCGGGGGCCTTATGTTTGACACGCGTGATGTAGAGTCTTCATCTATCTATCGTGAAATTGTCTTGTGCTTTCTCCTTCTTCCCTTTAATCATTTACTAATACAGGTCATAGGAAGTTCATTATGAAATGCTGACGCTACGTACACATTCTGCTTCCTTAAAATGTATATATATATATTTGGATGATTAGTAAATTATTGTATAGTAACTGCTCATAGGAATTATTGTACTGAGATATTCTTTTTTTAATTATTCTTTCATTTAAACAAAATAGTAAAAAAAATACTTTTGTACTGTAAATTCAGTTGATGTTTCTTTGTTTGTTTAGGTTTGTTTTTCCAATTTGTCTTTCATGTTGTACCGTTTATTTTTTTTTGTTTTTTTTTCATAGTGTCTCTAAATGGTTTATATATATGTGCGCCCAGAGCTTTTTTTTCTCAGAAAATAGGTGCAGGAACTCAACCACGACCCGTTCAGATTTCACAAACAGTAGGAGGGTCTTAAAGGGGCAGAGTTCAGGGGGTCACAAAGCTGTCACTTATAAACACAGAAACCAGACTTCTACCGTGTTTCCCCGAAAATAAGCCCGGGTCTTATATTAATTTTGGCAACAAAAGACACAGTAGGGCTTATTTTCGGGGTAGGTCTTACCATGTAATGTGCTGTCTTCTCTTCCCCTCTCTCGACCTGCCTGTTAGGAATCCCCAGTGTGAACTTAGTTAAAATGCTTGTAAAATCTTGTAATCCACTCTATTACTGTAGTATATAATGTACAATGTGTGTATTTCTGTAATATGATTGTGCCAAATACCTTCATTATTGCACCGCTCTGTGCTTTTGTGACCTGCCGGAGCTCTCTTCCCTGCATTTATGTTACAGAAACACACACATTGTACATTGTGTACTACTGTAATAGAGTGGGTTATAGCATTTTAAACTAGGGCTTATTTTCGGGGTAGGGCTTATATTGCAGTCCTCCTGGAAAATTATGCTAGGTCTTATTTTAGGGGTAGGTTTTATTTTCAGGGAAACAGGGTATGTTTACAAGTGATTGTGGTGAGCAGGGAGCAAAGGGTCTGAGCCAGAGGTGGTGGAACTGAGTTCCCCCAAGTTCCCCCTAAAAAAAAAGCCCTGTGTGCGCTACATTAAAACAAAATGTAATGATCAAAAAAAATAAAATATATATAAACCTTTAATTACCTTCATTACCAGGCACTTACACCCCCTTCCTGCGCTCAAGCCAATTTTCAGCTTTCTGCGCTGTCTAAATGACAATTGCGCGGTCATGCTACACTGTACCCAAACTAAATTGTTATCATTTTGTTCCCACAAATAGAGCTTTCTTTTGGTGGTAAAATTTAGAGATAAAAAAAACTTTTTATTTTTGTTTCTGTTATAAAAGATTGTAAATAAATACGTTTTCTCCTTCACTGATGGGCACTGATAAGGTGGCACCGATGAGGTGGCACTGAGATGCGGCACTGGTAGGCGGCACTGATGGGTGCCACTGATAAGCAGCACTGATGTGCATTGATAGGCGACACTGATGGGCACTGAAAAGCTGCAATGATGGGTACTTATGGGTGGCACTGATATGTGGCACTGATGGGCACTGATATGCGTCAATGTTAGATGGCACTGATAGGAATCCCTGGGGGCACTGGCACTGGTAGGCATTGTGGATGGGCACAGATTGGCATTTCCCTGGTGGTCCAGTGCGGTGGCCATCCCTGGTACTCCCAGCAGCATCCTGGTAGTCCTGGGCGGGCATCCAAGGGGGTGCTGCGCTGATAAACGATGAGCACAGACCCCCCCCCCCTGTCAGAGATCCACGTCCCTGGCTCTGTGACTGCCGATCGTGGGTGCCTGGTGGATAGGGTTGCCACCTCATCCCTTTAAAACAAAACACATATGAATTACACAGGTTCTGAGGCTAATTTAATTTAGATAAGGCTCCACTTGAGTTCAATTAGCACCTTAATCAGCCACAGAACCTGTGTAATTCATATGTGTTCTGTTTTAAAGGGATGAGGTGGCAACCCTACTGGTGGACATCTCGGCCGCCAGACATGCGCATCAGTACCTGAGTGATGCGGCGGCACGTGCGCGTGCCCCCCAGCGGCGGGAGGCCAGAGGCCGTATAATTGACGGACTCCTGGCATTTTAGAGCCACCTTGTGGCCGTAAAAAGTCGATGGGCGGATGAGAAGTGGTTAAAAGATATCCAAGCAATTGAGAATGCCATCAGCAGTGTTAAAACTCTAATCCAGAAGTGGAAAATGAGGGGTTCTGGTGAAACCAAACCACGGTCAGGTAGACCAACTAAAATTTCAGCCACAACTACCAGGAAAATTGTTCGGGATGCAAAGAAAAACCCACAAATAACTTCAGGTGAAATACAGGACTCTCTGAAAACATGTGGTGTGGCTGTACAAGATGCACAATAAGGCTTCATTTCCACTGGCGTTTTTACAGCCACTGTTGTTAGCCTTTTTTACAGCTTAAAAACGCCTGTCCATGTTTATTTTGTAAAAAAAAAAAAAAAAAAAAAAAAAAATTTTTTTTGTGAGCTGCAGCTTTAAAAATGCTGCAGTCGCGTTTTTGAGCGTTTTCGCGTGTTTTTGAGCGTTTTTTAACAGCGTTTTTACAGCTCTACTCTGGAGCTTCAGAACGCCCTGGTCCTGCGTTTTTTTTACAGCTCAAAAACGCCTATGCCATTTGCAGCTCAAAAACGCCTATGTGGGCATGATGCCATAGAATAACATGGACAGGCGTTTTTAAGCTGTAAAAAACGCTCAGAAAAGTGGCTGTAAAAACGCTCAGAAAAGTGGCTGTAAAAACGCCAGTGGAAATGAAGCCTAAGGAGGCACTTGAAGAAAGATGGGCTGCATTGTGGAGTCGCCAGAAGAAAGTCATTACTACGCAAATGCCACAAAGTATCCCGCTTACAATACGCCAAACCGCACAGAGACAAGCCTCAAACCTTCTGCCACAAAGTCATGAGTGATGAGACCACAACTGTTGAGTGAACATAAAAAGTAAAAATTATTTGTCTCTGGCGTGGTAAGGAACGGGTAATACATTGGCCATCTTGTCTTGGGATTTAGTTCATGTCCAAGTGTCAGAAGGTGACGGCGGAGTTTGGCTTTCCGATATGTTCTGTATTGTTGGGAGGTTGGCGTGCAGCACTCAGCCTGCTATAACATTGTATTGTTGTTTAATAAGATGCATGGCATCTGGGCTGTACAGTCATTTGTCACTGTCTTATCATGGCTCTCGGGGGTGACGTGACCCCCTCGGGGCTCTGTGTATGTGTTGCTATGGGCGGCGCTCTTTGTCTTTCTGGAAGTTCCGGGGTCAGCACAAAACTCTGTCATCCCCAGAGAACAGCCTTTGTGTTACTGGAGGTCAACTTCAATTCAGATCATTAATGCTGCTCCAGCCTGATATAAAAATGTCAGTTTGGTATTCATTATAAAAAACGTGTATAGGCCAACTGTTTTTTTTATTAAAGCTGAACTCCAGGCAGGTATTAACCGCTTGCCGACCAGCCGCCGCAGTTTTACGGCGGCAGGTCGGCTCGGCTGCGCAAAATCACGTATTATTACGTGATTTTGCATTTCAGCCACTAGGGGCGCGTGCGTACCCGGCGGGCGCGATCACCGCCGGGCACCCGGGATCGCTCGTTACAGAGCGAGAACCGGGAGCTGTGTGTGTAAACACACAGCTCCCGGTCCTGTCAGGGGGAGAAATGACTGTTCGTCTGTTCATACAATGTATGAACAGCGATCAGTCATTTCCCCAAGTCAGTCCCACCCCCCCCCCTTCAGTTAGAACACACCCAGGGAACATTGTTAACCCCTTCCTCGCCCCCTAGTGTTAACCTTCCCTACCAGTGGCATTTTTACAGTAATCAATGCATTTTTTTTAGCACTGATCGCTATAAAAATGCCAATGGTCCCAAAAATGTGTCAAAAGTGTCCAAAGTGTCCGCCATAAGGTCGCAGTACCGATAAAAATCGCTGATCGCCGCCATTACTAGTAAAAAAAAAAAAATATTGATAAAAATGCCATACAACTATGCCCTATTTTGTAGACGCTATAACTTTTGCGCAAAGCAATAACTAAACGCTTATTTCGATTTTTTTTATGTAAAATATGAAGAAGAATACATATCGGCCTAAACTGAGGAAAACATTTTTTTTTTATATATTTTTGGGGGATATTTAATATAGCAAAAAGTAAAAAATATTCAAAATTGTCGCTCTATTTTTGTTTATAGGACAAAAAATAAAAAACATAGAGGTGATCAAATACCACCAAAAGAAAGCTCTATTTGTGGGGAAAAAAGGACGCCAATCTTGTTTGGGAGCTACGCCGCACGACCGCGCAATTGTCAGTTAAAGCGACGCAGTGCCAAATCACAAAAAGTGGCCCAGTCATTGGCCAGCAAAATGGTCCCGGGGCTGAAGTGGTTAAAGACACAAATTAATTAATTAAGTAATTGGTCATTAAATGTATTCTTTTAACCACTATATGTTGTCAGAATGGCACAGGCAGGCAAATGGGCTTACCTGTAAGCCCCTTTAAATTTGCCGCCCAGCGGGCTTGCACACGCCGCGTGCCTCAGAGGTGTACTCGCGGGTCCCGGGAACTCGATCTTGGTACACCTGCACTTGTCCACAGCCTAAAGTTAGAAGTCGGCAGAGCTTTTTTTCTCAGAAAATAGGTGCAGGAACTCAACCACGACCCCGTTCAGATTTCACAAACAGTAGAAGGGTCTTAAAGGGGCATTAAATACCAGGATTGCATTACATACAGAGTGCAGAGTTCAGGGGGTTACACACAGAGTGCAGAGCTGTCACTTGTAAACACAAAAACCAGACTTCTGTGTTTACAAGTGACTGTGGTGAGCAGACACCAAAGGGTCTGAGCCAGAGGTGGTGGAACTGAGTTCCCCCAAGTTCCCCCTGAAAAAAAGCCCTGGAAGTCGGTAAGCGGACATCTTTATTTTTAACAGTAAACTGAGCTTATATAGTGAAATACAGTATTTAGGAATCCGTAACACTGTTTTGATGTTCAATTTTAAAAGCAGCAGCAAGCCTGCTAATCTCACAGGTTTGCTGATGTGACCGAACACCGCCCCTTTTAAAACTGCAAGGCATTCTCTGATTGGACAAGGTGGGGAGGTGGGGCACTGACATCACAATTTTTACCTCTTCTAATTAGAAAATGCATTGCATTCATTGAGAAAAAGGCATGGATCTTGCTTTGAGCACTGGTTTAAACTCATTTGGTGCAGGGGGGATTATGGTGTGGGGTTGTTCTTCAGGGGTTGGGCTTGGCTCCTTAGTTCCAGTGAAGGCAACTCTTAAGGCGTCGGCATACCAAGACATTTTGGACGATTTCATGCTCCCAACTTTGTGGGAACAGTTTGGGTATAACCCCTTCTTATCCAACATCAGTGCACAATTTAAAGCAAGGTCCATAAAGACATGGATGAGCGAGTTTGGCGTGGAGGAACTTGACTGGCCTGCACCTCAACCCGTTAAAACACCTTTGGAATGAATTACTGTAGGCCCCTTTCACACTGAGGCTTATTTCAGGCGTTTTGGCACTAAAAATAGCGCATAAATAACGCTTGAAATAATTCTGCCCCAGCCCCCGAGGGCTTTCACACTGAGGCGATGCGCTGGCAGGAGGAAAAAAAATCTCCTGCAAGCAGCATCTTTGGAGCGGTGAGAGGAGGGGGGTGTTTACCGCTCCTTTCCATTGAAATCAATGGGAAACCATGGTAGTACCGCCGGCAATGCGCCTCTTTAGAGGCGCATTGCCGGCAGTATTAACCATTTTCGGGCGCTAGCGGGGGTAAAACCGCACCGCTAGCGGCCGAATATCGCGGTAAATACGATGGTATAGCCGCGATAAAAATCGCGCCGCTATACCGCCACCTCACATGCCCAGAGCGGAGACTACGAGCCAGGCCTTCTTGCCAACATCAGTGCCTGACCTCACAAATGCGCTTCTGGAAGAATGGTCAAACATTCCCATAGACACTCCTAAACCTTGTGGACGGCCTTCCCAGAAGAGGTGAAGCTGTTATAGTGGCAAAGGGTGGGCCAACTCAATATTGAACCCTACGGACTAAGACTGTGATGTCATTAAAGTTCATGTGTTGTAAAGGCTGGAGTCCCAATACTTTTGACAGTTTTGGGCCAGATTCAGGTACGAGATACAACGGCGTATCTCCAGATATGCCGTTGTATCTCTGAGTTGCGGCATCGTAGCTATGCGCCTGATTCTTAGAATCAGTTACGCATAGATTTGACTAAGATCCGATCGGCGTAAGTCTCTTACGCCGTCGTATCTTAGTTGCATTTTTACGCTGGCCGCTAGGTGGCGCTTCCGTTGATTTACGCGAGGAATATGCTAATTAGGTAGATACCCTGATTCACAAACGTACGTACGCCCGGCGCATTTTTTTACGTCGTTTACGTTAGGCTTTTTCCGGCGTAAGGTTACTCCTGCTATATGAGGCGTACGCAATGTTAAGTATGGACGTCGTTCCCGTGTCGAATTTTGACATTTTTACGTCGTTTGCGTAAGTCGTTCGCGAATAGTTAAGTTACGTTCACGTCTAAAGCATTGACGATTTGCGGCGGAATTTCGAGCATGCGCACTGGGATTCTTTTACGAACGGCGCATGCGCCGTTCGTAAAAAACGTCAAATACGTGGGGGTCACACTAAATTTAAATAAAACACGCCCACATCATCCAAATTTGAATTAGGCGGGCTTACGCCAGAGCACATACCTTACGTCGCCGTAACTTAGGGCGCAAGTTCTTTCTGAATATGAAACTTGCGCCCAAATTTACGGCGGCGTAACGTATCGGAGATACGTTACGCCCGCACAACATTACGCAGGGCTACCTGAATCTAGCCCATAGTGTACATTGGCTCAGGGGTTTGTACTAGTGTCCAAAGGTTGCGTCATTTTCCAGGCTCTAGCAGCATGGAGTCTGTGTGGTTTCCTTCAATAAATTAAAAGTATGCTGAGAAATGGACTTTAACCCAAACCTGCCCTAGCCTGCCGCAATAGTGGTGGTGTTATTAGATTATAGGCGCCTTTGAGGCCCAGCTTAGATTTCTGTAAAGGTTTTGAGAATTTGCCGGCACTATTAAATTACTAGAAGCAAATGAAATGTTACAGGCATTGTCCCCGGTCATCTTTGTCTCTGTGGTCGGCCCTCCCTGCTCTCAATGCCCTTTCTCCCCTTTGTCCACATAAGTGAAATGGAGCTTCTGTAATCAGCAACTTAATGGCTTTTGGACCATAATTTACAGATATTGCGCCCTGAGCTTTCCACAGCCAACCTTTAACTTGCCTTTATTACATCCCGGGACATGGCGTGACACTGGGGGCCCTCTGTGATTGGTGAGGCTGTATTCCTAACTTATGGCTGTGGACAGCGGGCTCTCTGCGGTATCGGGTTCATGAACTGCAGGATTGATGAAAACATCTCCTCCGTTAAATGATATCATGATATCGGCTTTCCTTTGTGTGAAGGGATAAGATGAAAATCTACGTATCTTAGAATTCTCTAAATATATTTTTAAGAGTGGCCTAATATACAGAGTTTGGGCAGAATTATGGAAACACCCGGTAAAAGAACGAAATCCGTACCTAATATGGTGTTGGACCACCTTTGGAATCCGAGACGCACTAAATTCTCCTGGGAATTGACAAATATAAGTGTTGGATGGTGGATAATGAAATCTGATATCACTTTACATTGAAAAATTGTTCCAGTTCTCGCAGAGATGCCAGAAGAGAAAAACGAGCCCAAACCTTGTTCTTCATAATTAACCATAGTGATGATATTGAGGCGTGGTCAGGGCCGCCTTTAAGGCAGGGCAAAAGGGGAAGCTGCCCTGGGCCCTGTCATTGTTGTGGGGCCCAAAGCCGCTGCCTCATACTTGCCAACTATCTCAGTTTAAATTGCCTTGTCCCTTGAAGTTTTAGTCCTGTGCTGTGTCCTGATATCTCAGTGTGAAGTGTTGCTACTAATGCTGCCCAGCTCTGCCCTATTGTGTACAGATGACCCACCTGCAGACCCTGGCCCAGATTCAAGAAGCAATTGCGCCCGTGTAACCATAGGTTACACGGGTGCAATTGCTTACTTGCGCCGGTGTAACGAATGCTCCTGATTCAGGAACCTCATTACACCGACTGCAGCCTAAAATCTGCGCGGCATAAGGCTCTTATGCCACGCAGATTTTAGGCTGCATTCTTGCGGGGGCCGCTAGCGGGCGCTCCCATTGTGATCAGCGTGTAGTATGCAAATTGCATACTACCACTGATTCACAAACTTGCGCGGGCCCTGCGCAAGCCAGGTACGGAGTTTCCGTACGGCAACTTTAGCGCAAGGCTGCCCCTTCTAATAGTAGGGGCAGCCAATGCTAAAGTATAGCCGCCGCTCCCGCGACGTGAAATTTGAATTTCACGTCGTTTGCGTAAGTGATTCGTGAATGGTGCTGGACGTCATTCACGTTCACTTTGAAGCAAATTACGTCCTTGCGACGTCATTTGCTGCAATGCACGTCGGGAAAGTTTCCCGACGGAGCATGCGCTGTACGCTCGACGCGGGAGCGTGCCCATTTACATTGCGCGCGCTTACGCCGGGCAATTTTGCCGGCACGCCCTCGCAATTTACGGAGCTACTGCTCCGTGAATCGAGGGCAGCGCAAAATATTTGCGGGGGCGCAGGGCAAAATCGTTGCCCTGCTCCCCCGCAAATATCGCGCAAATGTACCTGAATCTGGGCCCCTGTGTTTACATGTAAAAAAATGTCATTCATATGTAAATAACGGGAGCATTCATATGTAAATAGATGAGGCCGGCAGCATTCACATTTAAATAAGGGGATCATTCATATGTAAATAAGGGGATCATTCATATGTAAATACCAGGAGCATTCATATGTAAATAGATGAGGCCGGCAGCATTCACATGTAAATAAGGGTAACATTCATATGTAAATGTCAGGAGCATTCATATGTAAATGTCGGGAGCATTCATATGTAAATAAGGGGAGCATTCATATGTAAATACAGGTGACATTTATATGTATATCATGCCTCTCTGCAGTGAAGAGATGATGTGCTGTAACCTCTAGCAACCAATTAGTGAGCAGTATTACTGTACAGCAATCTCTAGCAACCAATCAACAAGTAGACATTGTGTGCTGTAATCTCTAGCAACCAATCAGTGAGCAGTATTACTGTACAGTAATCTCTAGCAACCAATCAACAAGAAGAAATTGTGCGCTGTAACCTCTAGCAACTAATCAGTGAGCCGCAATGTGTTCTGTGACCTCTAGCAACCAGTCAGTAAGTGGTAATGATATGCTGTGACCTCTGGCAACCAATCGCAATCACTGTCTGATCTGATACAGTAAACTGATTTTTAAGTCTAGCTGATATTTATTGTATGTTTTAGAGCAGATGGAGAGTAAAATTGCATGGGGGGGCCCAAGATTTTTTTTCTGGGCGTGGCAACTGTGAGGCTCAACGGTGGCGGCTGGTGGGTTCTTCTTTTGGGGGGGGGGGGGGTCAACAAACAACAATAATAATGTGTCTGGGTTTCAGGCAGTCTGACTGTCCGGGTGAATCCTGGACAGGTGGCAACTCTACCTGGAGTGCGGGCAGCGGTGTCCGCTCCTTTAGCTTCCTCCGCCGTGTGTCTCCTCTTCCGCCAAAGTACTAGGAGTCCAAAAGGATCGCCTCAGGCTTTGGCCAATTGGGAAACAGGTCTCACAGTCCTGCCTCCTGATTGGCGGGGAGGAACTTTAGTGTGATAATAGCAAAAAATGTATTTGCTTATTGTCACACAACTGGGAGAGCGCGGAGCGCAATGCTCTGAGCTCCGAGACGACATGAGTGGGCGGAGACAAGACCAGTCACTGTGCACAAGGAGAGAGATCAGCAGTGAGCGGTCTTTATTACAGGAAGGGAAAGTCTCACACTGGATTACTGCACAGATCTGGAAGAAACCCACAAAAGACGCCAAGATTCAAGGAAAAATACATATGTCTTGCACTTTATGTGCTTATCTCAGAGTTCAGCTTTCAATGAGAAGGTCTTGCTAATGACTTTGGATAGAGACTTCCTCTTAGTCTCTTATTGTTAATTTACAAGCAATTTGCTGACCGCATCAAAATGGGACTAATTGAAATTCAGGCAAGTTATGCATATTTTACAGTGAGCTTTCCATTAAAAGAAACACGTTAGGATGCTGTGCTAGAATTAGATGTAGGGAGCTCCTGACACATCACTGCTGATGTTTTGTTTTTGTTTTTGTTTTCTGGTTTACAGGGGTTGTAAAGGTACAATTTTTTTCCTAAATAGCTTCCTTTACCTTAGTGCAGTCCTCCTTCACTTACCTCATCCTTCCATTTTGCTTTTAAATGTCCTTATTTCTTCTGAGAAAAAAATAGCGAAAATTGTGAAAAAAAAAAGCAATATTTTTTACTTTTTGCTATAATAAATATTCCCAAAAAATATATAAAAAAAACAATTTTCCTCAGTTTAGGCCGATACGTATTCTTCTACCTATTTTTGGTTAAGTCCAGAACTGATGTTTGGGCATAGGGCAGCCCGTCCAGCCTGGCAGTGCTCAGGGGAGGGGCCGCTCCTCTTCCTGACACGAGAGTTCTAGTTTTCAGAGTGCTGATGTGCAGGAATTAATTCCTCACACTGGGAGTCTTGGATCCCACACTGTCTCCACCAACTCCAATTGGAATGCCTCCCCCTCCCATCTCTATCTCAGGCTGCACAGAGAGAGAACGAGGTGAGTCATAGTGTTCAGTGTGCTGTGAGCTGGGGGATAGCATCCCCAGCATCCCTTTACATGTTCTCTGGACTGCCCCTGCTCTAGATGTTTTATGGCATGATAGATTGCATAGAATACACAGCCCCTGCCCATCTCCTGTACTATGTCTGCAGTCTCTGACCATCTCCTTACCATGTCTGCAGTCTCTGATCATCTCCTGTACCATGTCTGCAGTCTCTGACCATCTCCTGTACTATGTCTGCAGTCTCTGACCATCTCCTTACCATGTCTGCAGTCTCTGATCATCTCCTGTACCATGTCTGCAGTCTCTGACCATCTCCTGTACTATGTCTGCAGTCTCTGACCATCTCCTGTACTATGTCTGCAGTCTCTGACCGTCTCCTGTATCGTGTCTGCAGTCTCTGACTATCTCCTGTATCATGTCTGGGGGCTCTTTCTAACAGACTCTTTAACAGAAGCCCTCTCTGTGTCTATCATAGAGGTCCCCCCTCCAGGTCCCAATAAAGTACTCTGCTTCTCTTCCTGTATTTTGTTTATTGTTAAGAGATCATGTAAGGATCCAAGGTTAATGAAGACTTCATGGGGGAGCATCTCTGTGGTTGAGTCATTGACATAGAAACATTTGTAAAAGGGAGGAGTTAGTAAAATGACCACGTCCGTGTGGGGGTGCCAGAAATATTTCTGCACCCAGGCGCCTGTGACCCTAGGATCGGCCCTGCACTTAACCCCTTCCTCGCCCCCTACTGGTTAACCCCTTCCCTTCCAGTGTCATTTACACAGTAATCAGTGCATTTTTATAGCACTGATCGCTGTATAAATGACAATGGTCCCAAAATAGCATCAAAAGTGTCCGATGTGTCCGCCATAATGTCGCAGTCACGATAAAAATTGTTGATCGCTGCTATTACTAATAAAAAAATTATAATAATAATAAAATGCCATAAAACTATCCCTTATTTTGTAGACGCTATAACTTTTGCACAAACCAATAAATAAAAGCTTATTGCCATTTTTTTTAACCAAAAATATGTAGAAGAATACGTATCGGCCTAAACTGAGGAAAATTGTTTTTTTATATATTTGTTGGGGATATTTATTATAGCAAAAAGTAAAAAATATTGCATTTTTTTTTTAATTTACGCTTTTTTTTGTTTAAAGCGCAAAAAATAAAAACTGCAGAGGTGATCAAATACCACCAAAAGAAAGCTCTATTTGTGGAAAAAAAAGGACGCCAATTTTGTTTGGGTACAACGTCGCACGACCGCGCAATTGGCAGTTAAAGCGACCCAGTGCCGAATCGCAAAAAATGGCCGGGTCATTCAGCATTCAATTCTTCCGGGGCTGAAGTGGTTAATATGACTTTAAAATGCCCTAAAATTCCTTCTTCTCTTAGCGCAATGCTGCTTCCTGATTAAATATTACAAATCATTTTGAAAATAAAATAGTTTGAATGGAATTTAAACATATATTTAAAGGGTTTGTAAAGGAAATTTTTTTCTTTTTAAAAAATAACAAACATGATATACTTACCTCCACTGTGCAGCTCGTTTTGCACAGTGTGGCCCCGAACCTGGTCTTCTGGGGTCCCTCGGCGGCTGTCTCTGGTCCTCCCCACAAGAACTCCACACATTCATGCGAGAGAGCTCGCATGGTGTGGAGTCCTTGCGGGCACGCTCCCCTGATACAGCCAACGGCCATTGCAGCCGACTGTATCACTCGGCCCCGCCCATGGCGCGCCACGTCATTGGTTGTGATTGACAGCAGCGCGAGCCAATGACTGCGCTGCTTCAATTGACCAATGAATGAGTCAGGAAGCCAGCCAAGATGCCAGTGTGTTCACGGCGTGGGACTTTCGAGGGGTCAGGTAAGTAAACAGGGGGGGGGGGGAAGCTGGGGAGGCCGGTATTGTCAGAAGTTTTTTCACCTTAATGCATAGAATGCATTAAGGTGAAAAAACTTTTACCTTTACAACCCCTTTAAGATATTTGCCTGGAGCTTGACTGTAGCTCTTGAGTAGTAATTATTATTTGGAATATTTCCTCCATTTATCCTCCATGACCATTGGCTGATGTTATCACTGAACCTCCCTGGTCTTCGGGCCATCTGTCCGGCTGAAGCAGGTCTGGCTAGACAGACATTGAGCCCGTCTGGTCTCTGCTCCTCTTCAGAAGAACAGAATGTTCAGATGTAATTACGGCAGCCCATTCAGTAACTGTAAAACATCCATTACCGTCCACAGAGTTATGTGATGGTGCGGCGGGGATGGAAGGAAATATATTTTGTCTGTATTGTTTGGCTGCCGAGCTTTTCAAGGCCAAAAGGGTTTTCAAATATTAATGCTGGACAACAGAATATATTTGTTCTATGGGGTGATCTCAAGGAGACATATTTCCTTTTGGATTTGGTGAGTGTGGACTCACAGTGGCTGAGAACCTTCTATCTCATGTCCCTTGTAGGGTACACCCTTCTATCTCATGTCCCTTGTACGGTACATCCTTCTATCTCATGTCCCTTGTAGGGTACCTCCTTCTATCTCATGTCCCTTGTAGGGTACATCCTTCTATCTCATGTCCCTTGTACGGTACATCCTTCTATCTCATGTCCCTTGTAGGGTACCTCCTTCTATCTCATGTCCCTTGTAGGGTACCTCCTTCTATCTCATGTCCCTTGTAGGGTACATCCTTCTATCTCATGTCCCTTGTAGGGTACCTCCTTCTATCTCATGTCCCTTGTAGGGTACCTCCTTCTATCTCATGTCCCTTGTAGGGTACATCCTTCTATCTCATGTCCCTTGTAGGGTACCTCCTTCTATCTCATGTCCCTTGTAGGGTACCTACTTCTATCTCATGTTCCTTGTAGGGTACATCCTTCTATCTCATGTCCCTTGTACGGTACATCCTTCTATCTCATGTCCCTTGTAGGGTGCCTCCTTCTATCTCACGTCCCTTGTAGGGTACATCCTTCTATCTCATGTCCCTTGTACGGTACATCCTTCTATCTCATGTCCCTTGTAGGGTACCTCCTTCTATCTCATGTCCCTTGTAGGGTACCTTCTTCTATCTCATGTCCCTTGTAGGGTACATCCTTCTATCTCATGTCCCTTGTAGGGTACCTCCTTCTATCTCATGTCCCTTGTAGGGTACCTCCTTCTATCTCATGTCCCTTGTAGGGTACCTCCTTCTATCTCATGTCCCTTGTAGGGTACCTCCTTCTATCTCATGTCCCTTGTAGGGTACCTCCTTCTATCTCATGTCCCTTGTAGGGTACATCCTTCTATCTCATGTCCCTTGTAGGGTACATCCTTCTATCTCATGTCCCTTGTAGGGTACATCCTTCTATCTCATGTCTCTTGTAGGGTACATCCTTCTATCTCATATCCCTTGTAGGGTACATCCTTCTATCTCATATCCCTTGTAGGGTACATCCTTCTATCTCATGTCCCTTGTAGGGAGTCGGAGCCGGAGCCGAGCAGACTCGAATGGAGGCCGTTTGGAAATGCTCAGAAAATCACAGAAATACTCAGTTTACATGGGGAAACTCGCTTTGATATGCGAGTGCTTTGGATTACGAGCATACTCCTGGAAACGCATTATGCTAGTAATCCGAGGTTCCAGTGTATCTCCAATGAAATGACTTATCTCTACCTCTGTTGAATCATTATTTAGCAGTGATCTCTACTGCATGGGGGAGGTAGGTGCAACGTGAGAAAAAATTCACAGATATTTAGAAAATCCCAGTTCAGTTATTTGTAAATGTTTTGTTTTTTAAATATTATAAAAGCATTACATGTAATGAGTATTCTCCCGATGCCACAATGAGTTTATTCTGTGCTTTGATTCTACTTTAAAGAGAAATCCTTTTATTAGAATTGTAGCCCGGAGCTCCGGGGGCCCCCTGTGGTGTAGAGGAATAGATGGGACCACCCTCTACTTTCATGCAGTAGGGATCGCAAAAATATTACCCATCAGAGAGCGTAACGGTAAAATAAAATTGCTTGGCGTACCTGAGTCTGCCTTCTGATTATAATTCCTCTTTTCCTGCTTTAAGAAATAATTTTCAGTGCCTAAAATATCATTGTCAAGTCTCATTACTTCCTTCCAATCAGTAAGTGTACAACTCACATAGGTAAGAATAAAGCTTATTGCACATTATTGGTCCATTAATGGGCACTATGCCCCTTCAAGGTGACGGTGCTTCCTGATCAGCGGCGGCTGGTGCTCAACATTTTTGGGGGCGCGCAAACAAAAAAAACATCAATTGCAGCCACTGTGCCCATCAAACGCAGCCACTGTGCCCATCAAACGCAGCAACTGTGCCCATCAAACGCAGCCACTGTACCCATAAATTTGCCCGACACTGTGCCATCAAACAAAGCTACTGTACCCATCAATTGCTGATAATGTGCCCATCAATTGCTGACACTGTGCCCATCAGTTGACACTACTGTGCCCATCAATTGCCACTACTGTGCTCATCAATTGCTGACACGGTGCCCATCAATTGCCACTACTGTGCCCATCCAATGCTGCCAATGAAGCCCATCAACTGCCGCTACTGTGCCCATTAACTGCTGCCAGTGTGCCCATAAACTTCCGCTACTGTGCCCATCAACTGCTGCCAGTTGTTTCCATCAACTGCCGCTTCTGTGCCCATCAACTGCTGCCAGTGTGCCCATCAACTGCTGCCAGTGTGCCCATCAATTGCAGCTACTGTGATCACCAATTGGTCCCAGTGTGCCCATCAATTGCTGCTACTGTGCCCATTAAATGCTGCCAGTGTGCATCCCCCACCCGCCCGGCACTTACCTTGTCTCGGTGGGGCAGCGGGTCACAGCAATGTCCTCCATGCTTCCCGATGTCTTCTCCCGTCCTCTCCTCTCGTCATCTGCTATGATTGGAGGCCTGATAGGCGGCGTCCAATCACAGAGCCTGTAGTTTAAGCCAAACCAGGTGACAGGTTAAAGACCCAAGCACCTGATTGACTGAGAGGCGGTTCAGTGTTAGGAAAGCGAATATTAATTTGCTTTCCCAACACAACGCTGAGTGAACTGCGAGCGCCCAGCATGGGTATCTATGGGTGGCAGGAGAGAGGGGGCGGCACCCATGTCCCCCTTATGGACGCACCGCCGCTGTTCCTGATAAGCTCTCCTACTCCCCCAGCAAGGTATACCCACCTATTCATGTTTCTTTCCCACCCATTGGAGCTCTAACTGAAAAGCAGGTATTCAGGGCATAGGGAAGGATGTAAGTGGTCAATCACCAGACATAAACAATGATATGTGATTTGGCATAGGTGAGACAAGGTGCTGATTGACAAGCTAAAGACTTGCTAAACAGCTGTGACAAGGCCTGATCCAACATCTCCTCCAACTCTAGTGCCTCCAGCCTACATGAGAGTAACAACTCTGCTCTGAATTCCAGGGCAGTGCAGCATCGTTGCCCCAACATCACAAGGAGGTTCCTGGATATGGGCCTTCATGGAAGGGTCACCAGGTATTCTGAAAGCTGCAGATTTAGAGAGTTTGAAAACAACATTTTGAAGCTAAAATCTTATATGAGGTTTTATTGATTTAGTTTAGATCCACCTTAAAGCAAGTTCACCTTTTCACGAAAAAAAAAAAAAAGGTGAATTAACACTCCACCCCCTCTTTACTTACCTATGTGGGTGATTAGCTGTCACTGCCCAAGCAGCCGGTGCAAGGGTCTGGAGCTTTCAGGATGGATCAGAGCAGGTTCTGATTGGTCACGTGATTTGGGCTGTTTGGAAAAACTCTGGGCCCTAAGGAAAGTCAGGGGAAAACAGGGCTTTCAAATCCCAGGACCACTGCGGACAGTGAAAGCTAATCGATTCAGGTTTTGAAGGAAACACAAAATAGGGGGATAGGGTGGGGGTGTAAAGTAGGGGTGTAAAATTCAATTTCATTGCGGGTCACATCAGCATTATGGTTGAGTTTTGGCCAGTTGTATCTGTAAGACTATAGGGGTTGATTTACTAAAGGCAAATAGGCTGTGCACTTTGCAATTCACTAAGCTCTGGAGCACTTTGCAATGTCCACAGTCCATTTGCCTTTAGTAAATCAACCCCTAGATGTCCAGACCTACCCCCCCCCCCCCTTACATCCGATGTCAAAAAGCCCCACCATCAAAAACCAGGAGTGCCCCACCCTCCCTTACATCACAGTGCACCCCCTTTCCTTGTGCTTCTGGCGGGAAGAAGCTAGAGGTGGAGCTGGAAAGCATAAAGTGCTGTCTACAAAGAGTCTGTAGGAGGACCAGAGGAGGGCTGGAGTCTGCTGAATGCTGAGACCAGGGGCGGCGGAGATGAGTATGTGCTGCAGCTGCACTGAGAGGCGCAGGATTTGTAGGAGAAGTTTTCCTCTCTGTTGTTGACCTCTGAGAGGGGGGGGGGGGGGGGGCGACGACAGAGACAAGCCTCTCCGTGGCTGCAGGTAGAAATGCAGGATCTGGCAGGGGAGCCTGTCCTTCTCTATTCTGCCAACTACTGAGACAAGGTGGGGGCAGAGACCAGGGCAGGGGTGCTGCCAATGCAGTAGAGGTGCATACCTCCCAACATTTTGAGATGGGAATGAGGGACACCTATCAGCAAGTGTATGCAGGCATAGGACACACCCCTTGCCACGCCCCCTTAAAGGAAAATTGTACAAAAAAAAGATTGGTTAAACCCACAAGTGCTTTTTTTACCATTACTATTCCTTTATATTGGCTTTTGGAATTTACAAATGAAGCAATTTATAAATCAGATGAAAGGTTTAGCGCTGGGAAACACTTTTTCATAGACAAAAAGAGAATTTTATATACATCTATATAGATCAGACCAAAATGAGGGACAAATGAGGAGGAAAGTGGGACAGAGGGATATTGCTCCTAATCAGGGACAGTCCCTCAAAATCAGGGATAGTTGGGAGCTATGGAGGTGCGAGGGCCTCATGAAATGGCCTGGAAGGTTGGATTTGGCTTGTAGGCCTTGTGTTTGACAAATGTGGTGTAGGGTGTTAGTTCGCCTTTTCATTTTTTGTAAAATATGAACTTACACTTTAAACATATATGTAGACTAAATTGAAGCTTTTTAATGTGTCTGGTGCTTTTCTTTATTATATAAATATAAATGCTATCATAGGTGTGCTGAGCCTTTTGCATTAGGGTGTGCATCCCTAATACACACATGCACACACTCTTTAAAAATATGTAAACACATTTTTTTAAATGTTTTATTACATTTTACATCTTATGGCAGAGCCGGATAGAGGGAGGGGGGAGAGAGAGTGAGAGGGGTGAGAGAGGGTGTGAGAGAAATATGGAGGAGGGGTGGTGTGAAAGAGAGTGAGGTGAGAGAGACAGGGGGGTGAGAGAGAGAAGGTGAGAGAAATATAGAGGAGGGGTGTTGTGAAAGAGAGGGAGGTGAGAGACACAGGGGGTAAGAGAGAGAGATTGGGGTGAGAGAGAGAGAAGATGAGAGAAATATAGAGGAGGGAGGGGGTGAGAGAGGGGGTGAGGGTGTGAGAGAGAGCGAAATAGGGGGGAGAGAGAGAGGGCAAGAGAGAAGGGGTGAGAGAGAGAGGGGGTGAGGGGGGCATGAGAGAGATAGAGAGGGATTAGAGAGGGGGAATGTATGTATTGGATTGTTTGTTATGAAATAGATACATAAGGTGGCGACACCTATTGTATAAGTTGTTAAACTGAAAAAATTATAAATAAAGAGAAAGGGGATGAGGGGGCATGAGAGAGATAGAAAGGAATGAGAGAGAGGGGGTGAGAGGGTGTGTGTGTGTGTGTCAGGGCCGATCCTAGGGTCACATGCGCCTGGGTGCTGAAATATTTCTGGTGCCCCTACATGGGCGTGGTCATTTTACTAACTCCTCCCCTTTACAAATATTTCCATGGCAACGACTCAACCACAGAGATGCTCCCCCACAAAGTCTTCATTTCCCTGGGGTCCTTACATGATCTCTTAACAACAAAATACAGGAAGAGAAGCAGAGTACTTTATTGGGACCTGGAGGGGGCCTCTCTGATGGACACAGAGAGGGCTTCTGTTAGAGAGAAAAACTAAAACTAGCGGCGCTTTACCGCCATGCCCCCGCACTGTCAGTGTGAAAGGGCTCTTGGTACATCTCATTATACATCACATCTGTAGACGGACTACTGAGGCGCAGGAATCTGTGTATCCTATGCAATCTATCATGCCATAAAACATCTAGAGCAGGGGTAGCCCAGAGCATGTGTCCATCAGCGAGGCCCCCCTCCAGGTCCCAAAAAAGTACTCTGCTTCTCTTCCTGTATTTTGTTGTTAAGAGATTATGTAAGGATCCCAGAGTAATGAAGACTTTGTGGGGGAGCATCTCTGTGGTTGAGTCGTTGCCATGGAATGCTGGGGATGCCACCACCCAGCACACTGAACACTGACTTACCTTGGTTCTCTCTCTGTGCAGCCCGAGATAGAGATGGGAGAGGGGGAGGCATTCCAACTGGAGTTGGTGGAGACAGTGCGGGATCCAAGACTCCCAGTGTGAGGAATTCATTCCTACACTCAGCAGAGACTGAAAACTAGAACCCTTGTGTCAGGAAGAGGAGCGGCCCCTCCCCCGAGCACTGCTGGGCTGGACAAGCTGCCCTATGCTCACACATCAGTTCTGGACAGACACACACCTATGCTCAGAACACTAGTTCTGGATGGACACAAACAAGGAGAAAAGGAGGGAGGGGAGAACTCTGGCACTTCGGCGCCCCCACCTCGGCAGGTGCCTGGGTGCAAAGCATCCTGTGCACCCTGCCTAGGATCGGCCCTGGTGTGTGTGTGTGTGTGTGTGTGAAAGAGAGGTGAGAGAAGGGGAGATAGGAGGGGTGAGAGAGAAAGGGGGTGAGAGAGAAGGGGAGTGTTCAGTATGCCTGCTAGTCACAATCATGGCCTCAGGCTGGTCTCCCTGAGGCTTACACTTCTGTACACTGGCGCCCAGGGGAATTAGGGTGTGCCAACGCACACCTAGCACACCCCCTGCGCACACCTATGAATGCTATTATATATTCTTGTAGCTTCCTTGACATAATGCATTTTATTTTAGGTTACAGTGAATAGCAGTGATATAAAACGCAGCTCTTTTCGATTTCAGAATTTCCTCCCTTACACCATAACCAGGTGAATAAAATATTGTTAGTGAGTCTCTTCCCATTTTTTACATATATATAGGCACTTACCTAGAATTGAAGAGGATGGTACACATCCCATGTGATGCAGTCCATTAAATCTATAGTATAGCTTGTACAAAGGCTTATTTAGATGCCCACAATGATATTCCAATAAGAGTCAGATCCTTTGTTTCCTGTACTGCAAAGTGATGTTGGCTGTTCTGCTTTTTTTATCCCCCTTGGCAAGGATCTCTTAGTACATCTGCCTATTAATGTCAATTAAATGGTGAGAGCGAGATTTATGCAGAGCTGATGATCCCAGTGAAGCCATTAGGCTGCGAGAGGAAAACTTTGATTGAAGCATCATCCGATGGCACAGTCGCTAAAGAGTCTGTGCTGAATTTCTGCTCCATGCTCTTTATTGCAGTGTAAACCCTCAATGGGATTTTTCCAGCCTCTCCCATGGAGACTTAAAATGAAAATTCTAAACGTTATTCCAGCCAGTAAATAAAATTAAGAGCCTCTTTCTGCACAGACTGGTGCGGTGACAATGGACCTCAAGTAGGGAAATTATATTAGGTAATTGCGGTGTGATCAGTTCAAGTATTGTTTGCTAAACCACATCAAGGAGGAACCAGATGACAACTAAACGTCATCATGAAAAGGGAAAAATAGAGTTAAAGCCAATATCTGGGTATAAGTGTGCCCCCCCCCCCCCCCCTAAATTTAACAAAAAAAAATCTCATCTGAGTCTGCCATCATGTGACCCTCTGTGGCGCGTTGGCGCCACTTTCAGGAGCCAAGACTGAAGTTTGGGCATGCCAAAATTGTTGCCACCCCTTGTAATGTCATCACGTTGCCACTAAAGTTCTAAGGACTTGTGATAGCTCGGCTGATTGACAGTCAATGGGAAGTGCCACCAAGGAACTGTTATGGTGCTCCATGGCAGATGGCGTGGGTTCACTCAAGGTCCAAGCTTCTTCAGGAGATTCAGGTGTGTTGTATTAATTACCTAACCGATTGAAACCGGACTTGATGGAGATTGGACGCCACTTTCAGGAGCCAAGACTGAAGTTTGGGCCTGCCACAATTGTTGCCACCCCTTGTAATGTCATCACATTGCCACTAAAGTTCTAAGGACTTGTGATAGCTCGGCTGATTGACAGTCAATGGGAAGTGCCACCAAGGAAATGTTATGGTGCTCCATGGCAGATGGCGTGCGTTCACTCAAGGTCCAAGCCACAGTTGGTTTTCACCAGCGTTCCTGAAAGTGGAGATGGGCCAGAGACCCCAGTGGTCCCAGTTTACTTTTTTTGCGAATTGTCACCAGGTCACAGCCCTCGGGATCTTCTCACCAAGGGCGGAGACTGAGTAGAAAAAGAGGGGGAAAGAGGTAACAAACCTCGGGACTTTTAAGGTGTCAAATCAAGAAAATACAAAACAATTACAAATAGATACAATTAAATATTTTATTACAACAATAAAACATGATAAAAGGTTTTTATCTTTATTATAATCATTTGTTCTCTTCAAGGCATATACACACACTACCACTCGACATGTTTTGCTTTTAAAGTGTAGCACTACCCCCGAAAGGGGCTGCTGGTTACATTTTGGGTTTGCACGTTACCTTTTCAGCTTCGTTGTCAGGGTGTGAAAGTCCATAAAAAAATGTCCAGACAGATGTAAAACCTCCAACAGTTAGGCCCCGTACACACGACCGAGTTTCTCGGCAGAATTCAGCCAGAAACTCAACCGGAGCCGTATTCTGCCGAGAAACCCGGTCGTGTGTACACTTTTGGCCGAGGAAGCCGACGAGGATCTCGTCGGGCCAAATAGAGAACATGTTCTCTATTTCCTCGTTTAATGGAAAATTTCGGCTCGCCGAGATCCTCGGCGGCTTCACAAGGAACTCGACGAGCAAAACGATGTGTTTTGCCCGTCGAGTTTCTCGGACGTGTGTACGGGGCCTCAGGCTTTATTTTTTTCACTGCAGGGTAACTTGAAGTAGAGAAAGTAGAAGGGAGGAGAAGAGTAGAGGAAGGTTCAGGCACACGGCACAGAATAAGTCAGTCTCCACTCTCAGATATTGAGTGGGTATCGCTCACCCAGATAGTCCTCTCTCACATGGCCTAGCAGCCCGGATAAAGCATGAACTAATGTCCAGGAGGTCTCTGCCACTCTGCCACAGACCTTTGAATGAGCTTGGTCTCTGCCACAGACCTTTGAATGAGCTTGGATGTGTCCAGGAATCCTCTGCCACAGGATTTTAAAGTTCCGAACCTCCAGCAATGCAGTAGAAGAGCCTTTAAGCCGGAACCGGCAGACTGCAGGACTTTCAATATAGTGGCTCCCTCCTTAATTAAGTAACCAGGCCTCATCCGAGATGTCAGCACTTTGCCGGTCTCTTCCAGGGCAGGTCCTCCCCCGGTTTCCTTCATCAAGACAGCTTCCTCCCTTATGGACAGACAGCTTGGGATCCCCCTTTAGGATTGCAAGCCCCAGCCAGCATAGCTGGGCCTACTAGATAGCGAAACAACTCTGGGCCAACGTGGCCCCGAAGTTGGGCTCACACACACGCACCTCGCGCCAGGAGGGCCACGAGGCGAAGGACCTCGATCAATGGCATCTGCCCCTTAAGTACCCCTCCCCAGCATGCATAACGGGGTCACCACTCCCACTGTACCGCTGCCGAGAATAGACACCCAACACACCATGGTACACCGGCGTTCCAAAATAAGGAGAGTAGTCAGGTTTAGGCAAGTAGCAAGCAGGAGTGCAGTCAGGTTTTTCCAGATTGCCAATGGTCAGGCAAGTATTATACCTCAGGTGGGCAAGTAGTCAGGCCTGAGCAAAAGTCTAGACAGGCAGCAAGCATGAGAGTAGTCAGGTTTTTCCAGATTACCAATAGTCAGGCAATCTGACAGGCAAGTATCATAGCTCTTTGCATAAGGGGGTGGGATAGCCCAGTGTTCAGCTTTAAGGGATGTGTATAAGGACATTGTTTTGTTTTTTTTGGAGTCCTAAATTTGATGTGGGTTTGAAGCCCGCATCAAACGTAGGTCAGCAAATTCACTTTTCTGGTGTAGTGTGAATGACAGTTCAGAGGCTGCGTTTGACCTGCTTTGTGTCGCATTTCTTAGGCGGCAGCACATCCTACTGAGTTGCATTTGCTTTTTTCTGCATTTTAACACAATGTTGGTGATTTACTAAGACTGGAGCACTCAGAATCTGGCGCAGCTGTGCATGGTAGCCAATTAGCTTCTAACTTCTAACTTCAGCTTGTTCAATTACGCTTTGACAATAAAACCTGGAAGCTGATTGTTTCTATGCAGAGCTGCACCAGATTTTGCACGCTCCAGTTCCCCCTAATGTATTTGAATGCAAAAGGTAGATTTTGACAACATAACATACTTGTACATAAGCTAAAAGTAAGGACGAAAAAGGACCAAAGTGTCTCTAGGGGCAGGCATTGGGGCCACATGGCCTGCTTTACTGAGTTCTCCAGATGTTATCTCAATAATATTATAATTATTTTTGCTTTTATATATATATATATATATATATATATATATATATATATATATATATATATAATATATATATATATATATATATAATGTCCTCCAATAGACACTGCCTTTTAAGTACCTCTCAGCTTCATATCTTTGCTCCGTGCATTGTATTACCATGCTGGGGGGCTGTCATAGGAACAAGGTGAGATACGCTGAATGGCACATTCTTCTGCACACTGCAACGTGTGTCTCTTTTGCTTCTTATGGCTGCATAGATTTATTGCCCTGTTGCACACTCTACATATGTCGGTTCTCCTTTTTGCTTATGTTTCATTTATCCCAATGCAAGTCCACCGTGCATGATCTGTCTTGTAAAGCCTCGTACACACGACCGAGAAACTCGACGGGCGTAACACATCGTTTTGCTCGTCGAGTTCCTTGTTAGGCTGTCGAGGATCTCGGCGAGCCAAATTTCTTCATTGCCGTCGAGGAAAAAGAAAACAGCTTTCTTTTTGGCTCGACGAGATCCTCGACAGTTTCCTCGTCGAAAAGTGTACACACGGCCGTTTTCCTCGGCAAAAAAAAAACGTTTCTTGCTGGTTTTTGCCGAGAAACTCGGTCGTGTGTACGAGGCCTTAGAAACAAGGGACTCAGGTCTTCATTCCCTAGGCTTTGGGCAATTTTTTTTTTTATTCATGGAAAGTTGTACACATCTATAACAATGGCGGCTGGTGCTCAAATTTTTTTGGGGGGGGGGCACAAACAAATTGAAAAAAAAAAACATCAATTGCAGCCTCACTGTGCCCATCAAACCCAGCTATTGTGCCCATCAATAGTCGCCACTGTGCCATAAAACTCAGCCACTGTGCCCATCAATTGCCGCCAGTTTGCCCCCTTAAATGATGCCAGTTTCCCCATCAAATGCCGCCAGTTTGCCCCCTCAAATACAACCAATTTCCCCATCAAATGCAGCCAGTTTGCCCCCTCAAATGCAGCCAGTTTGCTCCCATCAAATACAGCCAGTTTGCCCTCTCAAATACAGCCAGTTTGCCCCCTCAAATACAGCCAGTTTGCCCCCTCAAATGCAGCCAGTTTGCCCCCATCAAATACGGCCATTTTGCCCCCTCAAATGCAGTTAGTTTCCCCATCAAATGCAGCCAGTTTGCCCCCTCAAATGCAGTTAGTTTCCCCATCAAATGCAGCCAGTTTGCCCCCTCAAATGCAGCCAGTTTCCCCATCGAATGCAGCCAGTTTGCCACCTCAAATGCAGCCAGCTGCCCCCTCAAATGCAGCCAGTTTCCCCATCGAATGCAGCCAGTTTGCCCCCTCAAATGCAGCCAGTTTCCCCATCAAATGCAACCAGTTTCCCCATCAAATGCAGCCAGTTTCCCCATCAAATGCAGCCAGTTTCCCCATCAAATGCAGCCAATTTTCCCCCTCAAATGCAGCCAGTTTCCCCATCAAATGCAGCCAGTTTCCCCATCAAATGCAGCCAATTTTCCCCCTCAAATGCAGCCAGTTTCCCCATCAAATGCAGCCAATTTTCCCCCTCAAATGCAGCCATTTTCTCCATAAAATGCAGCCAGTTTTCCCCCTTAAATGCAGCCAGTTTCTCCATAAAATGCAGCCAGTTTGCCCCCTCAAATTCAGCCAGTACCCCCCCCCCCTGCCTTACCTCTCCCGGGTCAGCGTTGTCCTCCTCCACGCTCCCTCCAAGTCCTCATTGTCATCTCTGCTATGATTGGACTACAGCGCCTGTCGCTTCAGCCAATTAGGTGACCGGTAACCAGACCCGGTGCACCTGATTGGCTGAGAGGCGGGTCAGTGTTAGGGAAGCAAGGATACATATATTACATCACAGCTACATTGTTGCTTGTTCCTAAGTTCCCTGACAACGCAACTTTGTCTTGCGAAACGCGTAGAGGCTTCTGGGCAAGCGGAACTACGTCACACGAACACCTCCGTACGCTGAGACGCTCTGATACCGAGGCGTGGAGCGCACGCCTGGCGGAACAGCAAGGAGAGCGGTAACGCCGGACAGACTAGTGCCGGTCTTAGGCACTAGAGCATGTGAGTGCAATTCTTTTTATGCTATTGAACAAATAAATGTTATCGTTTTAACATACTACACCATATCGAGCCTCTTTACTTTTGAAAGCTATTCACCTCATTGGGGAAAAGAGCTGCGGATTAAGAGGAAAACTTCTCAGGCCTCGTACACACGACAAGAAGCTTGCTGTTTTTTTTTTTCAAGGAAATCGGTCGTGTGTACACTTTTCAACGAGGAAACGGCCGAGGATCGCGTCGGGCCAAAAAGAAAGCATGTCTTTTTTCCTCGACGGCAATGGGAAACTCAAGAAACTCGACGAGCAAAACGATGTGTTTCGCCCGTCGAGTTCCTCGGACGTGTGTACGAGGCTTCAGAGCTGGTGAAGGGCAGGCTGATCCCGTACAGGCTTTAATTAAAGTGTGGTCTGGTGAGAGCATTTTTTGCTAAGAGGTGGTGGAGACACGACGGGTGAAAAAGTCACAAATAATTGATGAAATCTATGATAGCTGCACTTTGAAGGAGAAATGGACTTTTAGATGCACATTTCACGGATTTGAATATACGTTATATACTTGTTGGATTACATTTTTTGTCATTGGGTTGAAGCATTTTTTCTTTGGTGTTTATTGATCACAGCACATTGATTGGTTCAGTGCATATTGATCACTGTTTATTGATATATGATTTATTCATTTATTTATTTAATTCGAACAAAATTGGGTATATATATGGGGTGATAAAGGGAGAACACTTAATTCACTGGTATTATACTTATATTTACATTTATATATATATATATATATATGATCAGCGCAGTAATATATGCTCACATATATAAACTTTTTTCTCTACAAATAGCAAATGTTTTCTATAAGAAGTGTTGCACCAATACTGCAGCAGATAAATTGGAGATATTGATAAAATAAGATTAATGAACGCCGTTGACACAACACAAAAACAATAATAATAGTAGAGCTCTTTGCAGCTAACATTGAACATGCCTGCATGTGTTACCCTAATGCCGCGTACACGCAACTTTTATCTCGACGTGATTCCTCTCAAGCCTGCCTTGCATATCACGATCGTGATAAAAAATGCTTGAGTAAAGTGCGGTGACCTACAACACGTACGACGGCACTATAAAGGGGAAGTTCTATTGGAATGGCGACACCCTTTGGCCTGATTATGCTAATTTCCCTTCTTATAACTTGCTTCTGAGCATGCACGTTTTTTTCCCCCTCGTTAAAGCCCACACACGACCGTTTTTCACGACATGAAAAACCACGAGAAAAAATAGAGCAGGTTCTAAATTTTTAATGCCCATTTTTCTCATCAAGAAAAATGCCATGGAGCCCACACACGACCGTTTTTCACGACCAATTAAATTTTTTTTATTTTTCGCGTCATGAAAAATGGTCCTGTGTACGCGGCATTACACTATCATTGTTTAGTTGCTGCTGTAAGATGTGAGTTTTTATTTGCACAGTCATAGTCATAAGCCACTAAAATGTAACATTAAATGATAAAGCATCGCATACACTTTAGAGATCCTCTGAATTACAGTGATGTTACAGAACAGTTATCATTTACATTCCCTGAAAGAGGACTTTTCCCTCTTAATTGAATTAAGCGCAGCACGCCTCCCATCCGATTCTGCAGTAAATGATCCAGACCGGTCTATGAAGCCATGTGCATTTCATTTGGTGATGAGATGAACAGCGGATAGAGTCTCTGCGACATCAAATTTCCATTAGGGAGATGATATCGTCTGGACTGACGTAGCCTAAAACAAATATCTCCATTCTCAGCAGGACACGCGATAATGATCTGAGAGCCGTTCAGGACAGCCAGAGTGGCTAATATTTTTGTGTTGTCCTCTGGCTGCTCTGTTCAGACACTGGCCCCATCATCATTCATGCTTTTCCAATGAAAAGACTTGCAGATACAGGCATCATGGATAATGTGCATTGTGTCTTTGTGTTGTGTGTTTGCATTTCCACAGGATCCTATAGAAATCTGCAAAGCTTTAAAGGCACAGTCCAGACAGATTTAAGAGCTAAGACTTAAAAATTAATTCATGGAAGACACCCAACATCCCTAGATCTTATGAAAATATGCTGTGTGCCAACACAGCTTCGTGTAAGTATCTTGACCTACGCTACGTAGCCAAGAGTATATGGACGCTGCTCCAAATGAATAAATTCAGGGTACTGTTAATCTACAACAGGAGTTTCCAAACTGCGGCCCGAGGGCCAGATGTGGCCCTTTGCTAGCCTTTATCCGGCCCTTGGGGCACTATTCCTCCCACTGACACCAACAATGGGGCACTATTTCTTCCATGATACCAATGATAGGATACTATTCCTCTTGCTAATAGTGAAACTACTCCTACTCCTATTGACCACCAACCCCAAGGCCATATTTATTCTCACTCATGCCAGGCCCGTAACATTTTCTGCCCCTGCTGGCCACAATCTGGCCCTCCTCAAGTCTGAAGGACAATAAACTGACCCTTTGTTTGAAAAGTTTGGAGACCCCTGATCTACAACATACTACTGAAAGTAAATTAGACAATTATGTACTTCCAACCTTGCGGTAACAATTTGGTGAAGATTCTCTCTGTTCCAGCTTGAACATGACCCTAGGTGCAAAGACAGTTCCATGAAACCATTATTACGCAAGAGTGGTGAGGAGGACATTGACCAGAGTCCTGACCTGGAACATATATTGCCCATCAGATCTCTTCATCCTACATACTGGATGATCTCACAAATCTTTTTTTTTTGGCTGAATGGGCACATATTCCTACAGACAAATCCAAAATCTTATGGAGAGAGTCTGTTATAACCATGAAACAGTTGCCACCTCCATATGAATGACCATCGTTGTTGGAATAGAATGTCCAACAAAGCTCATATAGGTTAAAGCTGGCCATACATAATTCATTCTTCTTTTTTTTTGTTCAACCAGCGGGTTGAACAAAAATAAATGAGCCTGTAACGAAACGTCCCACACTCCGATTGAGTGCTTTCCCAGTCTGAATATAGATATCAGATATTCAAACCGCTATCGACAACAAACAAGACGGTACTCGTTTGATTGCTGAACATGGACTGTTTTTTAGAACCAAAATACAAGTCTTATATACAGTTGAGGAGGAGGTTCCTACCTCCTGGTCATATTACTATAACAATACACCTGTAACCAGAAACATAATTAGCTAATTGATGAACTAATCCCTTAAAGCAGCCGATGTGACTCCATGCCCTCCTGGGCATTGTTATGATAAATCAGGCTTTCGCTACAGGTCAGACTTGTTGTCACCGAGCTTCACACGGTAGATTATAAATTATCATAAGTATAAACACAGGACACTTTCACACAATAGCAGGAGCTCCAGCAGGAGTCGACCCGTCTCCTACAATGTATAGAGGCCAATGTGATCAGCTCTCTCAACTAACATGTTGAGTTTAGAATCAAACAAACCAAGAATAGTCTTTACATATATCCTGGGAGATTTTGTGGATAAATATTACTGTCCCATTTTAAGTAATCCAAGATATATTTTCTATCCTGGCACCGGGTGACTTAGACATAAGAGGTGCATGGGGAGCTGAAACAACAAGAGGTCACACAGATGTTTGTTTTCCGTTACCAGCCTTACAATGAAAGAAGCTAAAATTTCTACAAAAAAACATTTTGTTTTTAGTTTTGGAAAATCCTTCTATTGAACAATGTTATTTTTCCCTTGTGAGTAACCTACCGTATATTACCATACATTGCTAGATCTTCAACAAAAGAAAGTACACTATTTCAGGAAGCACTTAGTAATCACGTAGCGTCTCGGTATTAATATTGCACCCAGCGTCTCTGGTGATATATAGCTTTTTATATCGAGTTTGCCTCCTCTTCCATTCCCTATCACATCTCCCTTGTGTCTCTTTTCTCAGGTTTAATGGTGTGACCCCTTGTTACAAAAGATATTTGCCGCTTGAAAATGCATTCCTACTGAAGTTTATTGATGGCGCATCACGTAACGGCTCCATAACCGCTGCATTTCAGAATACATAAACTTCTGTGTCTGAGGATTTTTTTTTTTATGATTTTTGCTCAACTTTATTCTGCTTTTAAAGTGAGTTAAAAGATCTGCTGTGGTTCGGATTCTTCTGTTAAATCTCTTGAGACATTTGCACCATAGGAAATTCCTTATAGACGTCTGTGAACCAGAAACATTTCTTTCTTAAAGGATAAGTGCACTTTAACTCATCTTAGCTCTTTTAATATATCAAGGCAAGGTCAGCAGTTTCGCTTTGGAAAGTAAAGGAGGAACGGAAAAGAGGAAAAACGCGTATTCTGGAAATATGGTTGCCAAAGTCTCGAGCAGCCCCTGGCCACAGCAGACTTTGTTGGAAGTCCGTCACATGATTCAGCTGAAGGGGCTTGGGGAGCAATGGTGATTGGTTGGCTTTAGTGGCGGATTATAGGAAGGCCCCATACGGCCTATGGAGGATGGAGGATGCTAAAAACATTAAACTTTTCACTGTAAGTCCATTTTTGCTTTTTCATTTCATGCAGACATGCTAAAATGGCCAATTTATTTACATGAAAACGACACAATCAAGCCCAACTAATTATTATGGGCCATATTCTTAAATAAAGTAGGTGGGCGGCGCGTAAGCCATTTACACTCCGCCGCCCCAACCTACAGGAGCAAGTGCTGTATTCGCCGTACTTTGGGGCGGCGTAGTGTAATTGGCCCGGCGTATCCCCGCGTATATCCAAGGGGGCGGCTTCTATTTAAATTAAGCGCGCCCCTGATTCGCATGCTCCAGTTCCCCGCTGTAAAACGTCAATGACGCCGACGTGTGCGTCATTGACGTAAAGTCGTATTCGCGGACGACTTAGTAAAACGACGTACCCGACGGAAAAACATGACACGGACCCGACGCCATACTTAACATGACCTACGTGGAACTGGCGTAAGGTTACCCCTCATATAGCAGGGGTAACCTTACGCCTACGCAAACGACGTTAGCGACGGTTACGCAACGCAATTTCGTTCGTGAATCGGCGTATCAGGCTCATTTGCATAAACAAATGAGACCTGAACGTAAACGCCACCTAGCAGCCGGCAGAGTAATTACATTTAAGATCCGACAGTGTAAGTGACTTACACATGTCGGATCTTCAGCGTATCTATGCGAAAACGATTCGAAGAATCACTCGCATAGATACACTGGCCAAAAAATAGAGATACGATGGAGTATCCTGAGATACTCCATCGTAACTATACTCAGAATATGGCCCTATGTAGTTTCTGAAAGCAGAGACCCTCTAGAGCAGCCTTTCCTAACCTTTCTACCCAGAGGAACCCTTAAAACAATATTCAGATCTTGAGGAACCCCTATTAAAACAAATTGTTTAGGAATCAGTGGGAAAAATTCCCCTTCCGTTGGTGGCCAATGGAAAGAATGCCTACATTACAGTGGTGGTCAGGATGGTACCCTTACAAACAGCTAAAAATATCATTGGTGTCCTGCTGTTGACTATCCCAATTGGCACTGGCCTGGGAACTATATAGACACAGCTTAACCGATTCCCGCCCCGGCCTATGACAAGATGACGCCATAGGGAACCTCTCATCCTTCCCGGTGGACGTCATATGAGAAGCAGCCAGGAGGCTCATGGTAACTCTGGAGGAGCTGCAGAGATCCACAGCTCAGGCAGGAGAATCTGTCCACAGGACAACTATTAGTCGTGCTCTCCACAATTCTGCCTTTTATTTAGTGGCAAGAAGAAAGACATTGTTGAAAGAAAGCCATAAGAAATCCTGTTTCCAATTTGAGAAAAGCCATGTGGGGGACACAGCAAACATGTGGAAGAAGGTGCTCTGGTCAGATGATTTTTTTTTTTAGCTTTTTGGCCTAAAAGCAAAACACTATGGCCCGGATTCACAGACATCAGCGCATATTTATGCCGCCGTAGCGTATCTCTTTTACGCTACGCCGGCGCAGTGCACAGAGGCAAGCACTGGATTCACAAAGCACTTGCTCCCACTTGCTGTTAAAGATTTGCTGGGTTTCCTCTGCGTAAGCCAGTGTAGGTGAAAGTGGGCATGAGCCATGCTAATGAGGCGTGACCCCATGCAAATGATGGGCCAAGCGCCATAGAAGTACTTAAAATGAATGGCGCATGCGCCATCCCGTGGCTGCATCCCAGTGCGCATGCTCAGAATCACGTCGAGACAACTGCCTAAGATACGTCGAATCACTGCCTACGACGTGAACGTAACCTATGTCTAGTCATATTCATGTGCAACGTAAATGACAAAAGATACGACGGCTTGTGTTCCCTGGTCCATACCTTTGCATGAGTTGCGCCTCCTATATGGGGAATAACTTTACGCCGGACGTACGACTTACGCAAACCGCGTATATGATGCGCCGGGTGCAACTACGTTTGTGAATCGGCGTATCTCCCTCATTTGCATATGTGCATAGAAAATCTATGGGAGCGGCAAATGCGTCCAGCGTAAATATGCGCCTACGATACGACGGCGCAGGCAAGTTGGTCGTAGGAAGCCTATTTTTAGGTGTATATGAGATTGTGGGCACGGCGCACAGATACGACGGCGCATAGTTACACTTACGCGGCGTATCACGAGAAACGTTGGCGTAAGTGCTTTGTGAATCCGGGCCTATGTGTGGCGGAAAACTAACACTGCACATCACCCTGAGCACACTATCCCCACTGTGAAACATGGTGGTGGCAGCATCATGTTGTGGGGATGCTTTTCTTTAGCAGGGACAAAGAAAGCTGGTCAGAGTTGATGGGAAGATTGATGGAGTCAAATACAAGGCAATCTTATAAGAAAACGTGTAGGAGTCTGCAAAAGACTTAAGACTGGGGCGGAGGTTCACCTTCCAGCAGGACAACGACCCTAAACATACAGCCAGAGCTACAATGGAATGGTTTAAATCAAAGCATATTCATGTGTTAGAATGGCCCAGTCACAGTCCAGACCTAAATCCAATTGTGAATCTGTGACAAGACTTGAAAATTGCTGTTCACAGCTATTTTACAAAGAAGAATGGGCAAAAATGTCACTCTCTAGATGTACAAAGCTGGTAGAGACATCCCCAAAAAGACTTGCAGCTGTAATTGCAGTGAAAGGAGGTTCTACAAAGTGTTGACTCAGGGGGGCGCCATACAAATGTACCCCACACTTTTCACATATTTATTTGTAAAAAAAAATGAAAACCATTTATAATTTTCCTTCCACTTCACAATTATGTGCCACTTTGTGTTGGTCTATCACATAAAATCCCAATAAAATACATTTACTTTTTTGGTTGTAACAGGACAAAATGTGGAAAATTGCAAGGGGCATAGGTGTGCGCACAGGGTGTGCCAGGTGTGCCCAGGCACACCCTAATTACCCTGTTCTGCACAGATTCCCCCTGCTGCTTGGCTGTAGAGAAAGGGAATCAGGAATCTTTGTCATCTTTCTCAAAAGTGAGATATCAGGGGTCTGTTTAGGTCCATGATTTCTCACCAAAGCCCCCTATGGTGCTCATAAAAAATTGTAAAAGAAAATAATAAAACATTATTGTAAAAAAATAAAAATAAATTGTAAATAATAATAAAAAAAATAGTAAAAAAATAAAAAAATGTTGTTGTTGTAAAAAGTAATAATAAAAAGATACTACTGACAACAGTCCCTGCCCACTGACACCATCCACTGTTCTACTGACACCGTCCATTGCCCTACTGCCCTAAGCATGTGTGTTTAAGCTTTGGGGTGCACACCCTATTGTAATAGGCTGTGCACACCTATGGCAAAGTATGAATACTTTTTCATAGGCTACCAAGATCATAATGTTGGTGTGCTTTCTAGCCCCCGTTTGGCCCCAGTTGGCTACTATTCCTTTACAGTCATACCATGAACTATCCTCAGCATCCAATCGCAGTCAGTTTCAGATGCACAATGTGAAGATGGGCAGATTTTTCCTCGCCTCTAAATTTAGCTCCAAGGCTCCCGGTGAGTCTTCTAAATGGAACTTCATAAAGAAGATAACGCTCTTACATTTTATATACATTTGCCTTGCATTTTGAATTATCAGCATCTTAAAGTCCTCCCAGCTGAATTTACCCTTTCCACATCTACGCTCTTCAACTCCTAGAAAAACAGCCGGGTGCTCAGAAGAAAGGCTTTTGTACCTTGTTTGATGTGTGACTTGGAGTGAAAAGCTTTTATGGTGATCTGCGCAGAAACTTCTATTACGATGAGGAGTCACTGCTGAATATGAAGGTGTCAGTCTGCGCCATTCAATTTCATTTCGTTCCACATAGGCTACTGGAATAAAAAAAAGGAATGCAAAGCTAAAAAGTCACAGGCCTAGGCAGCACTGGCTGGATTTGGAAAGATTTGAAGGATTTTAGATACAGAAAAGAAATGTTACTGGGCCGGTAATAGAAAAGTGGCAGACTTAAGATTTGTAGGCCGTTTTCTGGTGAGCCAGTTTTAGGATCTTTTACGCCTTTTTGACATATTTATAAAGAGATCAAAGACGTGACTTGTGCACTGAAAAACAGTTACCTGGCATTTGATTTTTTTAAACAAAAGTGTTGTATTTTGGGTGATAAAAAAGTATATATATATATATATATATATATATATATATATATATATATATATATATATATATATAGACCCAGATTCTGTGCCGTCGTAAGCCCTAATCTGGGCCGTCGTATCTATGCGACTGATTCTTAGAATCAGTTACGCATAGATAACCATTAGATCCGACAGGCGTAAGGCTCTTATGCTGTCGGATCTTAAATGCAATTTTTTTTTTCGCCGCTAGGTGTCGCCTCCATCGTTTTCCCGATCGAGTATGCAAATTAGCAAAATACGCGAATTCCCGAACGTACGCGCGGTCGACGCAGTGAAGATACAACGTTTACGTTAGATTTGCGACGCGTAAAGTTGCCCCTGCTATATAAGGGGCAACCAATGTGTTAAGTATGGCCGTCGTTCCCGCGTCGAAATTTAAAAAAATTACGTTGTTTGCGTAAGTCGTCCGTGAATGGCGCTGGACGCCATTTACGTTCACGTCGAAACCAATGACGTCCTTCCCTTATCATTTAGCGCAATTCACGTCGGGAAATTTTAGGGACGGCGCATGCGCAGTACGATCGCGTGGGAACGCGCCTAATTTAAATGATCCACGCCCCCTACCCAGGTCATTTGAATTAGGCGGGCTTGCGCCGGAGGATTTACGCTACGCCGCCGCAACTTTACAGGCAAGTTTTTTGTGAATAAAGCACTTGCCCGTAAAACTTGCAGTGGCGTAACGTAAGCGAGATACATTACGCCCGCTGAGATTTACGCCGAGATACGAGAATCTGGGCCATAGATATCTATATCTACATATATAGATAGATAGATAGATAGATAGATAGATAGATAGATAGATAGAAGCACCTGATTAAAGCCATTGGCTCTAATAGGCTTCAAAATAGGTGAACTGTGAGCGCCATGCTTGGCACTCGCAGTTCACCCAGGTGTGTTAGGAATGTGAATATTCATTCGCTTTCCTAACGCTGAACAGCCTCTCCACCAATCAGGTGCTCGAGCCTGTTACCCGTCACCGAATTGGCTGAAATGACAGGTGCTGCTATTGGACGCCTATCAGGAGGAGAGGGGGGTCACAGTGGCAGCATTTTATGGGCACACTGGTGGCATGTGATGGGCACAGTGGCTGCTTTTGATGGGCACACTGGCAGCATTTGATGGGCACAGTGGCAGCATTTGATGGGCACAGTGGCTGCATTTGATGGCACAGTGGCACCATTTGATGTGCACAGTGGCAACGTTTTATGGCACAGTGGCTGCGTTTGATGGGCACAGTGGCTGTGTTTGATGGCACAGCGGCTGCATTTGATGGGCACAGCGGTTGCATTTGATGGGCACAGTGGCTGCATTTGATGGGCACAGTGCCTGCATTTTATGAGCACAATGAGGCTGCAATTGATGTTTTTTTTCACAAATTTTTCAGTTTGTTCTCACCCCCCCAAAAATGTTGAGCACCAGCCGCCGCTGCTCCTAAGTGTGAACTCCCATTGCTAATTGAGTCACTTATTGTTTCTGTCTGCTAATCCTCTTGGAGATGTGGCTAGCATTGTGTCCGCTATTGGACGCCTATCCAGGGGAGAGGACAGGAGATGAGGACGGAAGGAGAGGATGGGAGGAGACGCATGAAGGACCCCACTCGTCACCCACTACCCCATTGAGACAGGGTAAGTGCCGGGCAGAGGGGTCACAGTGGCAGCATTTGATGGGCACACTGGTGGCATGTGATGGGCACAGTGGTTGCATTTGATGGCACAGTGGCTGCTTTTGATGGGCACAGTGGCAGCATTTGATGGGCACAGTGGCTGCATTTGATGTGCACAGTGGCAATGTTTTATGGCACAGTGGCTGCATTTTATGGCACAGTGGCTGCTTTTGATGGGCACACTGGCAGCATTTGATGGGCACAGTGGCTGCATTTGATGGCACAGTGGCACCATTTGATATGCACAGTGGCAATGTTTTATGGCACAGTGGCTGCGGTTGATGGGCACAGTGGCTGCGTTTAATGGCACAGTGGATGCGTTGGATGGGCACAGCAGCTGGGTTTGATGGCACAGTGGCTGCGTTTCATGGGCACAGCAGCTGCGTTTCATGGGCACAGCGGCTGCGTTTGATGGCTCAGTGGCTGCGTTTCATGGGCACAGTGCCTGCGTTTGATGGGCACAGTGGCTGCGTTTGAAGGGCAGTGTGAGGCTGCAATTGATGTTTTTTTCAGAATTTTTCAGTTTGTTTGCACTCCCAAAAAAATTTGGAGCACCAGCCACCACTGCTCCTAATTGTGAACTCCCATTGTTAATTGAGTGACCTATAATTTCTGTCTGTTAATCCTCTTGGAGATGTGACTAGCATTGTGTCCATTTTACCTTGTTACTGAACCATTGTTGGATGTTTATGTGTTTATGTTAGCCGCCCATTAGATGTACTGATGACATTACTGTTTACAGGTAGCATTGTTTAGGATAATGTGATCAAGCTCTTACCTGATTTTGTGTGGTATATAGTCTGTGTGAATTTATAATAAATCAGTTCCAGTTTGCACCTAAGCTAGCGTCAACTAGTTCTTGGTGCAACTCTGAGTGGAGGAAGCTGTATCTTGACGGAAACACCCAGATTAGGTGCCAGACGGTCCCTCATACCCCACTACCCAGTTCCACTGAGGCTTTCATTCTTCTCAGAAGGCTTTCTTCAAAATTTAGAGCGGGAAATTGTGCCCATTCAGCCAAAAAAGTATTTAAGAGGCCAGGTACTGATGTTAAATGAGAAGACCTAGCTCACAATTGGTGTTCCAATACTTTTCAAAGGTGTTCAATAATGTTGGGGGTCAGGGCTCAAGCAGTCGATCGGTCAGCCAACTCAATTTTTTTTACACAATACTCATCAAACCATGTCAATAAGGGAGTTGACTTTTTGTACACAGGCAAAGTCATGTTAGAACAAAAAAGACCTTTCACATTTTTACCACTAGGATGGAAGCACACAATTGTTTAGTCTAGTTATGTGGAGTAAGGTGCAGCGCTAAATAATTGTGCAAATGTAAAAACAATAAAGTAACATTACAAAGTTATAATAATGGCCAATATTATGCACCTGTAAAACAAAAATATTATGCAAAACAGTGAAAAAACACAATGTCCATCAAAACTGGATCAAGGGAAACGTGAATGAGTCCAAACAAATGTAGAAGTAAAAATTGATTCGTAAATGGTGGAAGGTGAATGTTCAACTTGTACAAAGAAGATCACCCGTATAAAAAATGTGTACTGAGCTCCTCGGAAAGAACAAGAAAGGGATTCACCATCCAATGTGAAACCGCAACTATTGAATGTATTAGGGTACGCTTATCGAATGGTGTGGTCTACCTGCCAGCAGCAAGGAGCCAAACAAACAGAACTGGAGTGACTTGGACGTCACGGGAACTAGCATGTAGAATGCACAACAGCACAGGTCCAACATCCAGAGACTCTTAGGCTCCACTGATCAACAAAAGGGGGTCATGAAGAAAATAAATCGCTACATAGCATAAAATCCTTGACCAAAAATGTATTAAATAAAGCATTGCACTTACATCAATGTAGTCAAATACAGGCACTGTATGTAGTGTGATCACAGGAAATGGAGTAAAAAAGAATGCAGTATTATGGAGCCAGCACAGTACGTGCCGACGTGTTTCGTCTACCAAGACGTCAGCTGGGTTAATACCCTAGACACACTATTTAAAATTGTGACTAATTTTGCCCTCTCTAGCTGTAGTAAATAAACCCCCTTGTGACATCAATAAAAGTGATAAAAAATAAAATAAATTAAAGCAACAGTGTAAAAAAAAAAATAATTCATTAAGTGCCTCTGTCCTTCCGTTACGGTGCGCAAAGTCGAACTCGCCTGTCAGTCGCAAAAGGCGATAATCCCATATATGTGAGGTATCACCGCGAACAACAGATCAGGCCAGCAATTCTGGCACCAGTCCTCCTCTATAAATCGAAAGTGGTAACCTGTAAAGGATTTTAAAATGTCTCCTATGGATAGTAAAATTTACGTTGTTTGTCGGCGTTGCACAGGCGTGCGCAAAAAAAGTTTGACATGCTTGGTATCTGTTTAGGGGTTTCTACGTAAGTTTCTAGCCAAGAATACTGATTGTTGCATGTGAACTAAAGTGTCAGAAAAGGTCCGGAATGGAAGTAGTTAATTGGAGAATGTAATGACTGGGCTTACCAGTGACATCAAGATTAGCCAGAGTCCATTAGAAAAGTGAAAGTAAATCAGAGAGGGTTAAAAAAGGATGTCGATATGACAAATATAGGTAGTAAAATGGGCATTTTTAAATTTTCGTGTCTTAAAGTGGTTGTAAACCCAACCACACAACTTGCACCTACAGGTAAGCCTCGAATAAGGCTTACCTGTAGGTGCAAGAAATATCTCCTAAACCTGCACGGTTTAGGAGATATTTACAATAATGACAGGCGCCAAAGTCTACGGCGCATGCGCGCTGTAGACAACGGCGCCGGCGCACTGAGCGTGCCATTTTTGTGAATGGCATTATTGGGGTTAATGCTGTATTTCCGCGGATGCACGGGGACCTACCGGTCCCGCGCGCATGCGTGGGAGTGACGTCGTCGCCGCTCTGGCCAATCACAGTGCCGGAGCGGCGATAACAGGAAGAAGATGCAAGGGGACATGGCGGCGGCGGAGGGGAACGAGGAGGACTTAGGGGGCTTTGATCTGATGTAAGTGCCACATAATGAGCTAGTACGCTATGCCTTTCTCAGGTTTGTTTTTCCCGTTTTTCGGGGGAGGTTTACTTCCTCTTTAAGCAGGACTTTTATTTTCAAAGGTTTGAAATGGAGAAAAAATTCACTAATAATATGTAATGGAGTAAAGGTTCATTTAGATAAAAATAGCTTGGCCTAAAAAAGGCCTAAGCATCTAACAAGGCAGATAGATTATTCGAGTGATACTTGTGCATAACAAGATATTTTCTTAAAAAAAAGATATATATATATAAAAGTGAGTACACATTTTTGTAAATATTTATTTATATATTTTCATGTGACAACACTGAGGAAATTACAGCTACATTTCATTGAGTGAATCATGAGTGCCAACATGTACTGTGACATACTGAAGCAGAGCATGATCCCCCCCCCCCCCCCCTTCAGACTAGGCCGCAGGGCAGTATTCCAATGTGATAAGGACACCAAACACACCTCCAAGATGACCACTGCCTTGCTAAAAAAGCTAAGGGTAAAGGTGATGGACTGGCCAGGCATGTCTCCAGACCAGGGATGGACTGGCCATTGGGACTACAGGGAGTTTCCTGGTGGGCCGATGGCTCAGTGGGCCGGTTTCAGTGACAGCGGCCTGGGAGTTTCTCACTTTTGCCTAATCTTGTCCCATAAGGGGGGGCACCAAACTGATTCTTTGCCCCGGGAGAAATAATGTCTAGCTTCCCCACTGGTACTGCCTAGAGTACCAGTACCAGCCGTTCTACTCTAATAAAGTAGAATGGCTAGTGAAGGGGGAGAGGGGGCTTGGGTGGCTGGGGTGCTTGAGTGCTTGAGTTGTCCGGCCGCTGTGGGAGAGACCTGTCAAAGTGGGCCAGTCTGGATGAAGTCCAGGGCCAAATTTTTGTCCCAGTCCAGCCCTGCTCCAGACCTAAACCCTATTGAGCATTTGTGGGGCTCCTCAAATGGAAAGTGGAGGAGCGCAAGGTCTCCAACATCCACCATCTCTGTGATGTCATCATGGAGGAGAGGAAAAGGACTCCAGTGGCAACCTGTGAAGCTCTGGTGAACTCCATGCCCAAGAGGGTTAAGGCAGTGCTGGGAAATAATGGTAGCCACACAAAATATTTACACTTTGGGCCCAATTTGGACATTTTCACTAAGGGGTGTACTCACTTTTGCAAAGAAAAATAAACTAAAAAACATATATATGCATATATATATTCTTTTTTTTTTTTTTTGCAGAAAATCTATTTTTCTTCAAAAAAAGACAGATGGACAGGTCACCATTATACTTCTGGACTTATATGGAATTGTTTCCATTTATTTAAAAATATCAATAATTAGAGCTCTATTAATTATTTATAATAGGGAACAAGAAGGCAAGAAATCAACATGGCTTTCCAAAAACGGGCTTTGTCTTAGAAACATAGTTAGTGTACATAATATATACATATTATATATACATAATGGAAAGCCACGTTGACTTCTTGCCCTCTTGTTCCCCATTATAAATAATAAATAGAGCTCTACTTATTGATATTTTTAAATAAAAGGAAACACTGTGTTCAATGTCCAGCATGAAGTACTTCTATTCCATATATGTCCTGAAGTATAATGGTGGCCTGTCCATCTGTCTTACCAGTAACATACATAATTCAGTTGCACAACCTACTGTACATATATTGGCTGTATGTTCAGCTTCAAAACTATCCTGGAAGGACAGTATAACGTGAACTTTGTTTGGATATATTTCCTAATTATTCTTTTATTTTTTATTATTTTATTATTTTATTATTATTATTATTATTTTGATTCTATTATGTTTGTGATATTTTAAAATTCAGTGGCCCAGATTCTCGTACGAGTTACGCCGGCGTATCTCCAGATACGCCGTCGTAACTCTGAGTTTGAGGCGTCGTATCTATGCGCCCGATTCTTATGCCGCGTACACACCATCACTTTATGTGATGAAAAAAAAAGACATTTTCTGTGAAGTAAAAAACTACATTTTCAAAAACTTTGCCTACACACCATCGTTTTTTCACAATGCTCTAGCAAAGCTAGGTTACGTTCACCACGTTTTTCCATTGAAGCTCGCTTCATAACTAGCTTCTGGGCATGCGCGGGTTTAAAAACGTCGTTTTAAACGTCGTTTTTTGCTACACACGGTCAATTTCTGTGAAGTAAAAAACGACGTTTTGAAAAACGACACATAAAATTGAAGCATGCTTAAATTTTTTTTGTAGTTTTTCACAAGACATAAAACAACGTTTTCCCCCACACACGGTCATTTAAATTGACGTTTTTAAAAACGTCGTTTTTTTTCATCACATAAAGTGATGGTGTGTACGCGGCATTAGAATCAGTTACACATAGATTTGTATTAGATCTGACCGGCGTAAGCCTCTTACGCCATCGTATCTAAGTTGCATATTTACGCTGGGCGCTAGGTGGCGCTTCCGTCGATTTACACGTCAAATATGGTAATGAGCTAGATACGCCGATTCTCAAACGTACGTGCGGCCGGCGCATTTTTTTACGTCGTTTGCGTAAGGCTTTTTTCGGCGTATAGTTACCCCTGCTCTATGAGGCGTAGATGAGGCGTACCAATGTTAGGTATGGACGTCGGAACAGCGTAAAATTTTTCACGTTTTACGTCGTTTGCATAAGTCGTCCGTGAATGGGGCTGGACGTAAGATACGTTCATGTCGACTAGGCATTGAGCGGGCGCAATTTAATTAGAAAATTTGACGTGATACTGAGCATGCGCGCGCATGCGCCGTTCGATAAAAGCGTCATTTACGTGGGGTCACAATAAATTTACATAAAACACGCCCACATCTTCCACATTTGAATTAGGCGGGCTTACGCCGGCCAATTTACGCTACGCCGCCGCAACTTACGGAGCAAGTGCTTTGTGAATACTGTACTTGCCTGTCAAAGTTGCGGAGGCGTAGCGTAAATACGTTACGCTACGCCCGCACACAAATACGCGCTCCCTACGAGAATCTGGGCCTGTGATATTTCATATATAAGCTGGATGTTCAGCTGAAAAACTATCCTGGAAGGCCAGTATAATGTGAACTTTGTTTGGATATACTTCTTAATTATTTTTTAATTTTTTTTTTTATTATTTTATTATAATTTTTTTAATTTTCTTCTATTATGTTTGTGACATTTTTAAATTCAGTGATATTTTTTAGAAGATAAAAAATAACCAGCATCCTCTGTTTGGCCACATGCATAATCAGCAGCGACAGCCACTCTGTACAGCAGATGGTCTGGGCCTTTTTAATCAGGAATCAGGAGCAATGGGCCCCATTCAGTACAATGTGCGGAGTGACAGCTGGACAGATGGGCGCACCTCTCCCAGCAAAAGTAACTTTATAGCTTCCTGAGCTCTCTTTTCCGCCGTAAATGTCAGTGTAAATCTATTTATACTTGCGCCGGAGTTGTGAATCAGGCCAAGGAAGCAGCACTGTTAACAACGCTGAAAGCATCATGGAATTGTTTTATTTTGCTTTAATGGCTGGAAGTTCAATTTATTTATTGTCACACATCTACACAACAAAGGACTGTTTTAACTGAGGAAAGATTAGTAAAAGCGTGTGTAGCTTTTAACGTTAAAAAAAAAAAAATTGCAAAAATATTTATATTTTTTACTAAATATTAATTTATTCATCAATAAAATCAAGCTTCAAAGATTTCTCTTTCTGGTTATTTATAGTAAATTGTTATTATTATTATTATTATTATTATTATTATTATTATTTGTTGTAGTAGGAGTTGTAGTAGTAGTAATTTAAGTAGTAGTAGCATATCATAAAAAATTGAAAACATTATTAATATTCTCATCATTATTATTACTATTGGTCGTAATAGAAATAGTTGAGTTAGGAGTATTTAATGTTTCAGTTTGTTTATTATTCCATAACATATATATATATATATATATATATATATATATATATATATATATATATATATATATATATATATATATATATATATATATATATATATATTATACAGTGTTTTCATTGTATCCCTTTTTTATTGACTAAATATTCATTTATTCATCATTAAAATGTTAACTAAGGAGCTTCTCTTCAGTGATTTATTTTTTATTTTATTTTTTATATATACTGAAGTTTATTTATTTTATTTTTTCAAATGCATTTTGCTTTCAGGCATTTTTTTTCTGAGGAAAGCACAATGAATGCAATTACCAGACTCAATTGTTCATGTGCAGATTAACTCCCAGGGGCCAAATTTCATCTGTGGGGTCGGTGGCAGTTTCGGTTACTGAATTTCAGATTGCCTTCAGGAGGGGAAAAAAAAATCCTTTCCTTGGCCTTCATAATATTTGGCATGGTGGAGACTTTCAGGAGTATTTGAGATGGGAACTAATTATAACAAGTCTGGTTAAAAATAAATGACAAATTATACGGAATGGAGAGCTATTTAAACCTTTCTGACAAATGATATAGTGGCATGTATAATTATTATCATAAACACAACTACCCTTACTAATATGGCAGCTGCTGTATATAATAATAATACTACTACTCTTACTACTACTAATAATAATAATAATAATACTATTAATAGTATATTGTTATTGTAAATATTATTATTTTTATTATTATTATTTTTAATACTAGTAATAATAATAATAATAATAATAATAATAATAATAATAATAATACTAATAATAATAATAATAATAATAATAATAATAATAATTGATTTGTAAATACATTTAGAAATAATGTTATTTTATATCATCATACTATATTATTATAATCATTTATAAAATAATATTTACAAGTTAATTATCCCCTAAAATATATTTTTTCCTATTGCACTAATTGTATTAATTTAAAAATATTTCTTCAGTTCCACAATTCCTTCAGCATGCTGGGATTTACGTTAAATGTTCTTTTTCTCACAATGACTGAATTATTGTAATAAAATATTGTGACAAAGAAACTAATATTAATACTAATATTGTTTTTATTTATAATTTTTCTCATAAAGTATTAATAAAGCCAATGGGGTAGATTCAGGTAGCTGCGCTTAAAGTTACGGCGGCGCAGCGTATTGTATTTACGCTACGCCGACGCAACTTACAGGAGCAAGTGCAGTATTCACAAAGCACTTTCTCCGTAAGTTGCGGCGGCGTAGCGTAAATGGGGCCGGCGTAAGCCCGCGTTATTCAAATGTGAAAGGGGGGGCGTGTTTTATGCTAATGTGTTATGACCTGACGTGATTGACGTGTTTTACGAACGGCGCATGCGCCGTCCGTGTACATATTCCAGTGTGCATTGCTCTCAAGTACGCCTCAACGACGTATTGGTTTTGACGTGAACGTAAATTACGTCCAGCCCTATTTGCGAACGACTTACGCAAACGACGTAAAAAATTCTAATTTCGAAGCGGGAACGACGTCCATACTTAACATTGGCTGTGCCACCTAATAGCAGGAGCAACGTTACGCCGAAAAAGCCTTATGCAAACGACATAAAAAACTACTGCCGGGCGCACGTAGGTTTGTGAATCAGCGTATCTAGGTAATTTGCATATTCTACGCCGAAAACAACAGAAGCGCCCCTAGCGGCCAACGTAATATTGCACACAATTATACACCGCCGCATTCAAGTTACGTCGGCGGAGGAAGCCTATTTTTTAGACGTATCTGCCTTGGAGAAACGGCGTAATGATACGCCGACGCAGATTTGAAATTACAGCGGCGGATCTGGAGATACGCCGCCGTAAAAGCTTGCTGAATCTAGCCCATTGTTTTTATTTATAATTTTTTCTCATAAAGTATTAATGAAGCCAATAAGTAAAAAATCTACTTACCACTTACTACTTTCAAAACACTAAAATAAAAAAAAATAAAACACTCTGTTAAAACCTAGCCTTAAAATAACCTGCATTTCTTAAACAGTGCCAATTTAAAAATCTAATTTTCCATTATTATTTTATTTTTTTCATAACAAAGATGCAAAGTGCTGGATAGTGGGAGGTATCTTGTTATTTATTCATGTGCTAATTTCCATCAGCCTCTTGGGGTTAAAAAATAAAACTTAATTGCTTGAATCTTGCCAGTGAGTAAAGAGGTGTCATGTAAAATGTTATCGTGTCAAAAGAATGGATGCTAATCAAATGAGCAAGAATGTGCTACATAGAAGTAAATGTGATATAAAAAGTGAGAAAATTATAGTGCATTTTGCAGTACATACCAATTTGTGGCTTTTTAAACATTTCACGAGATTCATTTCTGAAAACACTCAAATATATATATATATATATATATATATATATATATATATATATATATATATATATATATATATATATATATCATTTTTCTTTTTTCTTTTTTTATAGGAAAAAATATAATAAATATATTTAAAAAAATATATAAAAAATATAGATTGATATGTAATGTGTGTATATATGTTTTTACATATCAATCTATATTTTTATAAGGCTCTACTGTATATTAGGGAATGTGATGAAACTCCTTGTGTAACGCTGAACTCTAGGACAATATAAGACACAAGTAATGCAACTCCATAATCATTTACATCTGAACTCGCTGAGTTCCCTTTCACTGTAAGGGGGCACTCTGTAGACTCTGACAAAAGGGATGCTCTGGGAACTCTGATTTAAGGGGGAGAACTGAGATCGCTGATGTACGGAGAGGACTCTGATGTAAGGGGACAAACTGATCAGTCTCCTCCCCCAGTCAGTCCAATCCCACCACAGTTAGAACACACACTGAGGGAACATATTTAAAGCGGAGTTCCAGCCTTTTTTTATGTTTATTAAAAGTCAGCAGCTACAAAAAGCATAGCTGCTGGCTTTTAATAAACATACACTCACCTGTTCCTGTCCAGCGACGCGACGCCCAGAGCTTCGCTCCCCCCCTCTCCGCCTCTCCGCCACCATTCTAACTGTGGGCACCCGGCCGTGACAGCTTTTGGCTTCACGACCGGGCACTCACTGTGCATGCGCGAGCGGCACTGCGCTACCTGAGTGGACAGGCAATCACCTGGGACCTGTCACGTGTCCCAGGTGATCGCCTACAGGCAGGGGCCGCCAAAAGGCGATATGACATATCGCCTAAGCGGTCCCTGGGCGGAAGGAGGAAGTGGGACAGGAAGTCCCACTCCTACTGAAGCCCCCACTCCCCCCCCCCCCCCCAGAAAAAAATGACATGCCAAATGTGGCATGTAAGGGGGCGAGGAGTGGATTAAGCGGAAGTTCCAATTTTGGGTGGAACTCCGCTTTAACTCCTTGATCGCCCCCTAGTGTTAACCCCTTCCCTGCCAGTGACATTTATACAGTAGCTATTTTTAGCTCTGATCGCTGTATAAATGTCACTAGTCCCAAAAAAGTGGCAAAAGTGGCCGATCTGTCCGCCGCAGAATCACACAAAAAATCGCGATCACTGCCATTAATATAAAAAAAAAAATAATAATAATAATAAAAATGCCATAAAACGATCCCCTATTTTGTAAACGCTATAACTTTTGCGCAAACCAATCAATATACGCTTATTGCGTTTTTTTTTCTCAAAAATATGTAGAAGAATACATATTGTCCTAAACTGAGGAAAAAATGTGTTTTCTTAATTTTGTTTTGGGATATTTATTATAGCAAAAAGTACAAAATATTGTGTTTTTTTTCAAAACTGACGCTCTTTTTTTGTTTATAGCGCAAAAAATTAAAACCACAGAGGTGATCAAATGCCGTCAAAAGAAAGCTCTATTTGTGGGGAAAGAAGGACGTCGATCTTGTTTGGGTACAACGTCGCACGACCGCGCAATTGTCAGTTAAAGCGACGCAGTGCCGTATCGCTAAAAAAATGACCTGGTCAGGAAGGGGGCAAATCCTTTCCGTGGCTGAAGTGGTTCAATTAACGCACTGCCAAAAAGTAGCCAGGTCATGAAGGGGGGTAAAGCTTCCAGAAGTCAAAAGTTTAAAATGTTTTATAGAGATATATTTACTGAAAGTCAACTGAACTCACCCAAGACCCATCGTGAGAAAGCACCCCCCCCCCCCCCCCCAAACTCCAGCTTTAACATAGTCTGCTAATGGTTAGTGATAACTTATTCACTGTAAAGATAATTCGTATGTTATATAAACGGTTGCAATGTCTAAGTGCTCTCATTTTAGGCCGGGGGCCTATGGGACTATATCCGAGTTAACATATTTAAATTTATGGAGGATCAAAAAAATGCCAAAGGCTGATTCTTAATGGTTCATAGCATATAACATCCATAACATGAATGTAAAAATCTATATAAAGCAGATGCAAGAGCAATACTCGGCAACAGCAAGAGTTCAGTATAATGAGATGTTGGAGGGTAAATATAACTTACAGGGTGTTGTTTTTAGAGCAAAAGGTGTGAAAACCGCCGTTAGGAAATGCGTATGTCGTTAAGCAAACAAAGCTTGGTGATGTAAAATGTGTTTACACATCAGATTCCCGGTGTTTATTATCACCTGCAGCCTTGGAACTGACTGGTGCGCTCCCGTCTCATACTTTATTCTGAGCATGCGCACGTTTCTAAGCATACACACGAACATGTTTTTTTTTTTTCTCGTCGAGATCCACGACAGTTTTCTCGACGAAAAACATACACACGACCTTTTTCCTCGGCAAAAAAGCTCTCCCACCAAGTTTCTTGATGGATTTTGTCGAGGAAAACGGTCGTGTGTACAAGGCCTAATAGTTTTCCTCACTTTCCATACATTATAGACATGTGCAATTGGTTTAGTTCCGAATTATTTATTTAACAAATTTGGACAAATTAGTTAATTCCGAAATTTCAGAATTTTTGAATTCCGAATTTTCGAGTCTCGGAAATTTGGAATTTCGGAAATTAGAAATTTCGAAAATCCGGAAATTCAAACATTTCGGAAATTTGAAAATTCAAACATTTCGGAAATTTGAAAATTCAAACATTTCGGAAATTTGAAAATTTAAAAATGTTGGAGATTTGAAAATTCAAACATGTCGGAAATTTGAAAATTCTAAAATTAGAATCTCCAAAATTCAAAAAATCGGAAATTCGAAAATCGAAAATTCAAAAAGTCAGACATTCAAAATTCTGAAAATTTGGATTTTCTAATTTTTTCATTTTTTAAATTCTGAATTTTTTTAATTCTGAAAATTAGAAATTCAGAATTTTTGAATTTCCGAATTCGGAATTTCTGAAAAAAGCTACAAAAAACGAATGAAACGAAAACAAACACATTTTTCTGCAATGCACATGTCTAATACATTACACAGCCAGACTGTTTGCCAGCTGCAACAAAATGTAGACCTTATACGAAAGGTGGAGAATATGACTCTCCCTTTTCTACAGCAATGCATTACTGAGTGCCTGAGCCCCATGTTACAGTAACTCCAACTAGGTCTTCTTGATGTCCACTAAGGCCTGTTTCACACGGGCTTCACCTTGTAAATGGACAGTGTGAACAGTAAGCTTTGACAAAGCTTTTAATTATTATACAGGATTTATATAATGCAGCATTCAGCTCCAGTTTGTAACTGTTGAAGACGTATCCTAATGGGGGTGCTGATTGCCACTTTAAGCAACCTGCTAACAGGCTTCATCAGGCTGTCAACAAACTTCAATAAATGCTGAAGCCTTTTAGGAGCTTGTTTAACCACTTTAGGACCAGCTACCGCAGTTATACTGCTGCAAGTTGGCTCCCCTGGGCGAGCCTTCGTAGCTGTACGTCGGCCGCTTTAAGAGTACTAAGGGGCACACGCTCGCCATCGGATTCTGATTCTGCACTTGCCAAATATGCTGCAGAAATCTCCCTCCACTGAGTCTGGCTGCAACTATTTTAACTGTGGGCAGCTGAAGCTGCTGCCTGTTCACTTGCTAGATCTACACAGACACACAGAGGCAAATTCTCATGAGAGTGAGAGAGAGAGAGCTGTGCATGATGTCATAAGCCTAGGCTAATGACCAGACAAGAAACAGGAAGTGGGCTGTATAAGGTATTTCCTGGCAGTAAAAGAAACATTTTACCAACCAAAGTTAAAACAACAACGGGCAGAAGATTTAATAGATGGAAAGATAGATGGAAAGATGAAAAAATTACTGAAGGTCCACTTTAAAGTGTCAATAATGCCCTCACCACCTTTACACCGAACCCAGGAACAGACCTTAGACCCCTTTCACACTGGGACCACTCGTTTAAGCGGTGCTTTTCAGCCTCTAGCAGGCTCGCTTTTAACCCCAAAGAAGGGGTTAAAAGCGCCCGTGTTGTGGTACATCTGAAGCGCTTTCCAGTCACTTTGGAAGCACTGTCCATTCATTTCAATGGGCAGGACCTTTTTGGGAGCGATAAATACAGCGCTCCCAAACCACCCCAAAGATGCTGCTTGCAGAACTTTTCCAAAAGTCCCGCAAGTGCGCCTCCCCAGTGTGAAAAGTCACACTGAAATGAATAGGAGGTGGTTTTCAGGTGGTTCACAGTTCAGGTCCTCTCAGCAGGCTCTTGTTGTCCCAGGGTGTACAGCAGTCCGTCTCCCCTTCCTCTGTTTTCTCCTGGTGGTGGGTGGGGCTTCCCTCCAGCTCTGTGTTGTCCCAGGATGTACAGCAGTCTGTCTCCACTTCCGCTGTGTTTTCCTGGTGGTGGGTGGGGCTTTCCTCCAGCTTTGTGTTGTCCCAGGATGTACATGAGTCCGTCTCCCCTTCCTCTGTGTTCTCCCAGTGGTGGGTGGGGCTTCCCTCCAGCTCTGTGTTGTCCCAGGATGCACAGCAGTCCATTTCCCCTTCCTCTGTTTTCTACTGGTGGTGGGTGGGGCTACTCTCTAGCTTTGTGTTGTCCCAGGATGTACAGCAGTCTGTCTCCCCTTCCTCTGTGCTCTCCTGGTGGTCGGTGGGGCTTCCCTCCAGCTCTGTGTTGTCCCAGGATGTACAGCATTCCGTCTCCCCTTCCTCTGTGCTCTCCTGGTGGTGGGTGGGGCTTCCCTCCAGCTCTGTGTTGTCCCAGGATGTACAGCAGTCCGTCTCCCCTTTCTCTGTGTTCTCCTGGTGGTGGGTGGGGCTTCCCTCCAGCTCTGTGTTGTCCCAGGATGTACAGCAGTCCGTCTCCCCTTCCTCTGTGTTCTCCTGGTGGTGGGTGGGGCTTCCCTCCAGCTCTGTGTTGTCCCAGGATGTACAGCAGTCCGTCTCCCCTTCCTCTGTGTTCTCTTGTTGGTGGGTGGGGCTTCCCTCCAGCTCTGTGTTGTCCCAGGATGTACAGCAGTCCGTCTCCCCTTCCTGTGTGTTCTCCTGGTGGTGGGTGGGTGGTGGTGGGTGGGGCTTCCCTCCGGCTCTGTGTTGTCCCAGGATGTACAGCAGTCCGTCTCCCTTTCTCTGTGTTCTCCTGGTGGTGGGTGGGGCTTCCCTCCAGCTCTGTGTTGTCCCAGGATGTACAGCAGTCCGTCTCCCCTTTCTATGTGTTCTCCCGGGGGTGGGTGGGGCTTCCCTCCAGCTCTGTGTTGTCCCAGGATGTACAGCATTCCGTCTCCCCTTCCTCTGTGTTCTCCTGGTGGTGGGTGGGGCTTCCCTCCAGCTATGTGTTGTCCCAGGATGTACAGCAGTCCGTCTCCCCTTCCTCTGTGTTCTCCTGGTGGTGGGTGGGGCTTCCCTCCGGCTCTGTGTTGTCCCAGGATGTACAGCAGTCCGTCTCCCTTTCCTCTGTGTTCTCCTGGTGGTGGGTGGGGCTTCCCTCCGGCTCTGTGTTGTCCCAGGATGTACAGCAGTCCGTCTCCCCTTCCTCTGTGTTCTCCTGGTGGTGAGTGGGGCTTCCCTTCAGCTCTGTGTTGTCCCAGGATGTACAGCAGTCCGTCTCCCTTTCTCTGTGTTCTCCTGGTGGTGGATGGGGCTTCCCTCCAGCTCTGTGTTGTCCCAGGATGTACAGCAGTCCGTCTCCCCTTCCGCTGTGTTCTCCTGGTGGTAGGTGGGGCTTCCCTCCAGCTTTGTGTTTCTCCACAGCCCAGCACTGATCATTCTTCTCTCTCTATCTCTCCCACAATTGCTCCTGTGCTTGACATCTTGAGAGGAGGAGAGGAAGTGCAGACCAGCAGCTATGATAGTAGCCCAGTCCCTGCATATTTGTTAGGATCAGCTGCTTTTTTTTCATTTACATAACTTATAAAGAGTAAATAAGAGAAGATCATTGTTAAAGTGTATATAATCTTAAAAAAAACAGAAAAGAAAATTTAATAAATAGAATTCTGGCACTTGACAAAATTCTCCCATTTCCTCCGGGAACGGTGACCTTATATGTGTCTTTTCCAATTAATATTAACTAATCGCAGTGTCACTTAAGGCGGAAGCCAGCCCCCAGTACTTCAGACTAATTAAACGGTTGTGTTATTGGATTCAGCGAGCAGCTTTGCCCTTTTTATTAATTAGCATCTATTGCATATTTGTTTTCTTTCTCCGTGTAAATTAACATAATAATAAAAACAAGCTTTGCAAAAAAGGGCTCTGGAAGGCCTCCGCGCCGCGCAGTCATTAGCCACTTTTTATGGCAATAATGTCCTTGGACACAAAGACAGTAAAATACTACAAAGCAACGCAAAGGTGGAAATAGAAACGAACAATAGCCAGGGGTCTGCAGGAAGCATTCATGGGGTATATACCGTACTTTTTCTTTCTTGTGCTTTGTTCTAGGATTCAGTGTCAAACAGAAATACAAGGCAATAATAGCTAAACCAATTAAATACACCAAAAACCAGAGATCAGGGAGTTTACATATTTATACAATTAGTGTGACTGTAGGTTAATATCGCATATTTTGACTTCCATGGTTCTTCGTCCACCTCCATCAACATACTAATGGCATTTAAAAAAAGCTTTCTGTTTTCATTACGTATACTATATTAATATGTGTTTGTTGACACTTTATTGGCCTATGCATGTTTATATATATATATATATATATATATATATATATACAGTATGGGCCAAATTCTCAAAAAGTCTGCGTAACTTAAATTTCAGCAGTTAAGTTACACTGACTTAAAATTTCTACCTAAGTGCCTGATCGTCAAAGCACTTAGGTAGAAATTACACGCTGTGTAACTTAAGTGCCGCCGTCGTAAGGCGGTCCTCCTCTCCTGGGGGCGTTTAAAATTTAAATGAGGCGCGCTCCCGCGCCGGCCGTACTGCGCATGCGTGTGACGTCATTTTCCCGACGTGCAGCGCGCGAACGTAATTAACGCCGGTCGGCTTTGAGAATTTCGACGGGACACTAAAGTTGTGACGGGTGAAAAAAAAAGACGCGCCGGGAAAACAAATAATTTTAAAAAAAAATGTCAGCGTCGCTCAGCATGCATTCCTGAGAGGGAGAACTCCATGCCAATTTTCAAAGAAAAAATCGGCATTGGTTCCCCCCCCAGGAGCATACCAGGCCCTTAGGTCTGGTATGGGTTGTAAGGAGACCCCCCCACGCCGAAAAATTGACGTAGGGGGTCCCCCTACAATCCATACCAGACCCGTATCCAAAGCACGCTACCCGGCCGGTCAGGAATGGGAGTGGGGACGAGCGAGCGTCCCCCCCCCTCCTGAGCCGTGCCAGGCCGCATGCCCTCAACATGGGGGGGTTGGGTGCTCTGGGGCAGGGGGGCGCACTGCGGGCCCCCCCACCCCAGAGCACCCTGTCCCCATGTTGATGAGGACAGGACCTCTTCCCGACAACCCTTGCCATTGGTTGTCGGGGTATGCGGGCGGAGGCTTATCGGAATCTGGGAGTCCCCTTTAATAAGGGGGCCCCCAGATACCGGCCCCCCACCCTAAGTGAATGGATATGGGGTACATCGTACCCCTATCCATTCACCTGGAGGCAAAAAGTAAAATGTAGTAAACACACAACACAAGGCTTTTTAAAATAATTTATTATTCTGCTCCGGATGCCCCCCCTGTCTTCGTTATTAGCTCAATTACCAGGGGGGGCTTCTTCTTCCACTCTCCGGGGGTCTTCTGCTCTCCGGGGGTCTTCTCCGCTCTCCGGGGGGGGGCTTCTCCGGACTCTGGGGGGCTTCTTCCATCTTCTCCCCTCTTCCGCTGTTGACTCGGCGAACCCCGGTTCTTCTGCAGCTCTCCGGTGCCTTCTTCTTCAGCGCTGGCTGCCTGCTATGTTTGTGTGTTAGCTCGATTTCAAACAGGCAGCCGGCGCGGTCTTCTGTGGCGTCAGGGTCTTCTGGTCTTCTCCCCTCTTCCGATGTTGCCTCGTCGCCTGTTGTCGCTGTAATGATGGAAGCGCGCCTTGCATCCCATTTATATAGGCATCACCGTCCCATCATGCTCCGGTAGGTACCCACGTGGTGGGTGCACGTGGGTAGGCACCCACCACGTGGGTACCTGCCGGAGCATGATGGGACGGTGATGCCTATATAAATGGGATGCAAGGCGCGCTTCCATCATTACAGCGACAACAGGCGACGAGGCAACATCGGAAGAGGGGAGAAGACCAGAAGACCCTGACGCCACAGAAGACCGCGCCGGCTGCCTGTTTGAAATCGAGCTAACACACAAACATAGCAGGCAGCCAGCGCTGAAGAAGAAGGCACCGGAGAGCTGCAGAAGAACCGGGGTTCGCCGAGTCAACAGCGGAAGAGGGGAGAAGATGGAAGAAGCCCCCCGGAGTCCGGAGAAGCCCCCCCCGGAGAGCGGAGAAGACCCCCGGAGAGCGGAAGACCCCCGGAGAGCGGAAGACCCCCGGAGAGTGGAAGAAGAAGCCCCCCCTGGTAATTGAGCTAATAACGAAGACAGGGGGGGCATCCGGAGCAGAATAATAAATTATTTTAAAAAGCCTTGTGTTGTGTGTTTACTACATTTTACTTTTTGCCTCCAGGTGAATGGATAGGGGTACGATGTACCCCATATCCATTCACTTAGGGTGGGGGGCCGGTATCTGGGGGCCCCCTTATTTGAGGGGACTCCCAGATTCCGATAAGCCTCCGCCCGCATACCCCGACAACCAATGGCAAGGGTTGTCGGGAAGAGGTCCTGTCCTCATCAACATGGGGGCAGGGTGCTCTGGGGTGGGGGGGCCCGCAGTGCGCCCCCCTGCCCCAGAGCACCCAACCCCCCCATGTTGAGGGCATGCGGCCTGGCACGGCTCAGGAGGGGGGGGGGACGCTCGCTCGTCCCCACTCCCATTCCTGACCGGCCGGGTAGCGTGCTTTGGATACGGGTCTGGTATGGATTGTAGGGGGACCCCCTACGTCAATTTTTCGGCGTGGGGGGGTCTCCTTACAACCCATACCAGACCTAAGGGCCTGGTATGCTCCTGGGGGGGAACCCATGCCGGTTTTGAATTTAAAAATTGCCGTGGAGTTCTCCCTCAGGAATGCATACCAAATGCCGTCGCTGGAATGGGCCTTTACAAGGTTTGGCTAACTTTCCACATTGTAAAACCAGCCCTAATTTTGCGCCGGCAAATTCGGAACTTAGGCAGAAATCAAAGTGCTGAAATGCTTTGAAAATCTGCTTAAGTCCTCATTTGCATACGCAAAGCTGGATTTCAATGAGAAATGCCCCCAGTGGCGGATGCGGTACTGCATCCTAAAATCTGACCGTGTAAGTGTCTTACACATGTCAGATTTTCTGCCTAACTTTGGAAAAAGCCTTTTGAGAATCGTTTCCAAAGTTAGGCACAGACTGAACAGCAGTTAAGTCTGCGTATCTCTTTTGAGAATCAGGCCCTATATGTTTATCTAGCCCTTTGTGCTAACAACTATGGGCCAGATTCACGTATATTAGCGTAAATCTGCGGCGGCGTAACGTATCACATTTACGTTACACCGCCGCAAGTTTTACCGGGAAGTGCTTGATTCACAAAGCACTTGCCTGTAAAGTTGCGGTGGCGTAGCGTAAATCCGCCCGGCGCAAGCCTGCCTAATTCAAATGATCCAGGTAGGGGGCGTGGATCATTTAAATTAGGCGCGTTCCCACGCCGATCATACTGCGCATGCGCCGTCCCTAAAATTTCCCGACGTGCATTGCGCTAAATGACGTCGACGTTAACGTAAATGGCGTCCAGCGCCATTCACGGACGACTTACGCAAACAACGTTAAATTTCAAATTTCGATGCGGAAATGACGGCCATACTTAACATTGGCTACGCCACCTAGGGGGCATCTTTATCTTTACGCGGCTAATCTCTTACGGAAACGGCGTAAATTTACTGCGACGGGCAAGCGTACGTTCGTGAATCGGCGTAACAACTCATTTACATATTCTACGCCGACCGCAATGGAAGCGCCACCTATCGGCCAGCGTAAATATTGCAGCCTAAGATCCGACGGTGTAAGTCACTTACACCTGTCGGATCTTAGGCATATCTATGCGTAACTGATTCTATGAATCAGTCGCATAGATACGACTGGCCGGCCTTAGAGATATCAGGAGATACGCTGTCATATCTCCTATGTGAATCTGGCCCTATGTATTACTTTTAGATTTCTCCTGACGAAGCGACTCAGTCGCGAAACTAGTTGAGACCTTGACTTGCGACCTCCTCTTTCACCGTGACTCTCCCCTCGGGGACTACTGTAGCCCGGTGACCTGTCTGGTTGGTCCCGCAATATATGTTTTGTTTTGTATTATTGTTCCGATGTTTTTTATGACTATGCTTTTTTGATACTATGTTAATAAATTTATATATATCTTTTAATCTTTATTACTTTCTGAGTTTACTTTTCTCTATAGTACCGATATATTCCTCTTGCCCCCCACTCTTTTGGTCCTTTGGGTCCTTGGGTTCCCCTTAGTCCAAAACTCTATTCTTATATTAGACCCAGTGATCTCATCATTGAGTCTCTGTGCTTCTCTATGTAGCACCCATCTGATGCCCCAAATGCAGGATAGCACCCCCAAGGACCAGTGGTGGCTGGTTGTCTTTTTTTGCCGGGTCGGCAAACAAAAACCCCCCTGGTTCGCCGGTGCTAGTGCAACTGCCACCTCACCCACACCCCCCCCCCCTGTGCGCGGTGCAGCACTAACACCCCCCCCACCACGCGCTGTCCTTACCCTGGATGCGGGCGGTGAGAGCAGTAGTCGAAGCTGATGCGGCCATCTTTCAGCGTTGCGGGCTCGGGGGGATGCTGCTCCGGTGTCCTCTCCTAGAGCAGCTTCCGCGGTGCATCTCCTCTCTGCTCCTCCTGGTGTTAGACGTCCAATAGGATCACCTGACGTTTTGGCCAATCGGGAATCAGGAAACGGGTTTCATACCTGCTTGCCGATTGCCCGGGAGGAGGATCAGTGTTGCAAATGCGAGTATTCATCCGTTGTTGCAACACACCTGGGTGGGCTTTGGACGCATCCTCTGGAACCCAACCCACCCTATTTTAAAGCCTATTAGAGCCTCATTGTAAATGAATGCACCCGGACACATGAATAGGGGGAGGCCGTGGCATGAATCTATCCACTGCATATAGTGGGTGGCGAGGAGAGAGGGGGCGGTGCCCAGTGCCCCAATGGATGGGCCGCCACTGCCAAGGACTATGGAGGGCTAGCATTACACCCCAGGGCAGTCAATGGCTAAAATGGGTGGGGGACCAAGAAAGGATATTGGGCACCAGTCACTCTTGTGTTTTATTGCAGAACAATTAAGGAGGTGAGGGATAGGGGTCCCAGATACCATAGCAGATCCCTTACAGACTCTCCAGATCAATGCCCAGCTTCACAGTGTCAGTACATTTAAGCCGACCCCACAACATCGTAAGCACAATCCCAAATTTCTGTGCCGCCTCCAAGTGAGTCACCAGGCCCTTCGGAGACACCATGTAAGAATTGAAGACACATGGGCCCGGATTCAGAAAGAGATACGACGGCGTATCTCCTGATATGCCGTCGTATCTCTGATTGTGCTCGGTCGTATCTATGCGACTGATTCAGAGAATCAGTTACGCATAGATATCCCTAAGATCCGCCAGGTGTAAGTGTCTTACACCGTCGGATCTTAGGCTGCATATTTACGCTGGCTGCTAGGTGGCGCTTCCGTATGTTTTACGTGAGGAATATGCAAATTAGGATTTACGCCGATTCAGAAACGAACGACCACCCGGCGCTTTTTTTTTACGTCGTTTGCGTTCGGCTTTTTCCGTCGTAAAGTTACCCCTGCTATATGAGGGGTATGTGCGGCGTATCCTATGTTAAGTATGGCCGTCGAATTTTGAAAATTTTACGCCGTTTGCGTAAGTCGTTCACGAATACGGCTGGACGTAATTTACGTTCACGTCGAAACCAATGATGTCCTTGCGACGTCATTTAGAGCAATGCACACTGGGATATTTTACGGACGGCGCATGCGCCGTTCAAATAAAACGTAAAAAAAACGCGGAGTCAAGACAAATTTAAATACTACACGCCCCCAACATCCCCATTTGAATTACGCGGCCTTACGCCGCAACACATACGTTACGTCGCCATAAATATGGGCGCAAGTTTTACAGAACTAAGCACCCAAAGTTACATCGGCGTAACGTATCGGAGATACGTTACGCCGGCCGGACAGATACGCTCAGGTATCTGAATCCGGCCCATGGTCTACAAACGAAGTCACATAGTGGAACATTCGGTTGAGCACTTAAAAATTACAGCTTTATTGAAAACGATTGCAAATTACAAAAAAATGATTATTACCTTCACCCAATCAATAATAAAAATAGACAACATTGTCTAAAAACCGGACTGGCAGCTGCACACAGGCACATACACACCACTACGCTGTGTTGGGATACAGAAATATTGAGGCCATGTTCCAGCCAATGAGGGGATACTCTGTTAATACCGCTGGTCTTTCTCTGTAGCAGATAAAGAATAATGGGGTGTTGCTGCGCGACGGATGATAATAGCAGATTAGCATAAGTCGCGCCCACACACGACCAAACATGTCTGCTGAAACTGGCCTGCGGGCCAGTTTCAGCAGACATGTTTGCTCGTGAGTATGGGGCCTTAGACAATGCCTAGAAGCACTCGCAATGAAGATATTTGCATAGGATAAGAAAGCGTTCTGATAAGAAAATCTAGCAAAAGAACAGTTCCTCATAGAGGGGATGTAGAATGCATAAATGCTACTGTATGTTAGTAGATGTATACTGGTAGGTAAGAGCCTGGGTGCATCAATAGTGGGGATAGTCCAGTATATGTAGTATGGAGTGACAGGTCTCAGATCAGTGAACAGTAGTGATCTTCTGTAATCTCTAGCAACAAATCAGTGGGTGGTAATGATGTACTGTTACCCCTAGCAACCAATGAGTGAGCAGTAATGATGTGCTGTAATCTCTAGCAACCAATCAGTGAATGGTAATAATGTGAAGTAACCCCTAGCAACCAATCGGCAAGCAGAAATAATGTATTGTAACCTCTAGCAACCAGTCAGTGAGCGGTAAGGATAGGCTGTAATCTCTGGCAACCAATTGCGATTGCTGCATGATCTGTTGCAATAAACAGATTTTGACTCTACCTGCAATTTTTTTTTGTATGTCTTGGAATTGAGAGGGGGCCCAAGAAAATGTTTGCCCAGGTCCCAATCAATATTAAAGATGGCCCTGCAGGTCTGGGTATAGAGGTATGGGAAATGGATGGATATCTCACCACCTCAATGTATTCAAAGCATCCCGCTTCACTGTGTTGTGTCTGTCTGGATCCAGTATCACCCACATATCACCGGAATCCAACTATCTAAAAGTCCGGCTCTCTCCAGCTTGGGGCCTCTCCTGGGTCTCCTCCTTGGCACAACTTCAGGACCACTTTAAGACCACTTTAGCACACGTTAGGCCCCAAAACATAATTAGCTAGATTCAGGTACATTGGAATAAAGTTACGGCGGCGTAGCTTAGTGTGTTTAGGCTACGCCGCTGTAAGTTAGCTAGGCAAGTAATGATTCTCAATGTACTTGCCTGCTAATATACGGCGGCGTAGCCTAAAGCGGGCGGGCGTAAGGGCGCCAAATTCAAATGTGTGTTAGGGGGGCGTGTTTAATGGTAATGAGGCTTGACCTTACGTTTTTGACGTTTTTTGGTTACTGCGCATGCGCCGGACACCTACATTTCCCAGTGTGCATTGCGGCTAAGTACGCCGCACGGGCCTATTGATTTAGACGTGGACGTAAACGACGTAAATCCCGATTCGCGGACGACTTACGCAAACGACGTAAACATTTCGAATTTCGCGGCGGGAACGGCGGCCATACTTGACATTACTATTCCAACTAGGGCCCAGCTCTAACTTTATGCGGCCTATCTCTTTCGTAAACGGCGTAAAAGTACTGCGTCGGCCGGGCGTACGTTCGTGAATCGGCGTATCTCCTCATTTACATATCCTACGCCGACCGCAATGGAAGCGCCACCTAGCGGCCATCCGAAATATTGCAATCTAAGATAGGACGGCGCAAGCCGTCCTATCTTAGATATGTTTAAGCGTATCTCTGTTTGAGCATACGCTTAAACATAGGTCGGCATAGATTCTGAGTTAGGTCGACTTATCTACTGATAATTTGGCCTAACTCTTACTGAATCTACCTAATTATTGGGTCTAACAGCAGAGCTCCATCCAGTGCAACCTCCCTAAGCTGCAGCCCAGGGCAAGAGAGAAAATTAATGGCCTTTCCCAGATATTTATATCCCCCACAGCATGCACCAGTGGCACAAACCTGCTACTGGATTGGCTGAAGGAAATATAAATATTCATCATGGCCAGTGGGAGGGCCTAGCAGGGTCTGTACATAGCTTCCTGAAAACATCACAGCACCCTGCCTCAGTACTCAACTCAAGAGCCATCAGCCCTGATGCAAGCAGTCACCTGGCTCTTGGGAGGAGTTATGCAAATATTAACCTGTAACACATATGTGTGGTGGCGAAAGGGTGGGGCCACATGTTACACCTTTACGTCATTGGTTGGCTGATGTTTGTGTGCTGAGAGTGCTTTCACTGGGCGTTCCCCAGCACACTCGGTCTGCACTAATGATTGGTAGCCAGTAGGACCACTGTGAGAGCTAATCACATTGGTCACATGATCACTGATCCTTCCCACCCTCTGAGCATTCAGACTTGGGGCTAGGCAGGACTTAAAATGCCTTCATGAGTGGATGTAAGACTAAAAAAGTGGGCGTTCCTAGTCAGGGTGTGTTTGAATGCAGACATCCCCAGGTAACGCCCACATGTGATGCTGAGCCTCCACGATAGAAAGAATTAAAATCCAATGAGTGAAAAGGGGTGGGCCAGGCATAATCAGGCTGAGGAGGAAAGCGTTAGATGATGCTGGGCAGTCAGGAAATTAGGTGGAGATTTATCTGACTTGCTACGGCTTCTAATGCACATTGTGAGAAGCTCACAATGGGGGGATCTACTAAAACTGGAGAGTACAAAATCTGGTGCAGCTGTGCATAGTAGCCAATCGGCTTCTAGCTTCAGCTTGTTCAATTAAGCTTTGACAGTAAACCTGGAACCTGATTGGTTTCTGTGCACCAGATTTTGCACTCTCCTGTTTAAGTAAATCAACCTCATTGTGCAGTGAAGTCAGAGTGAGGGATTTCAGTCCAGGAGAGGAGTCGGTACAAACTGTGCAAGACTGAAGGGAAGTCTGGAGGTCAAACTGAAAGTGCTTCGGCAGCGAAGAGAGAGCAGAATGTAGCATGACAGGTATAGACAGTGACTTGATGCTGTCTTTTGCTGCACATTCCAAGGGAGAGGCTTGTCGGAGCCCTCTGGCCTGATTCCTGCCTAACATTTAATAAGATAAAGGTCCGGGTTCTGTTCCACAGAGGAGGGTGTCAGGTGTACTTATTCTCTTGAGCGAGAACCGCGATAACTCCAATGGACAGGGTCAACTGGGTCACCTCTCCGATATTGCTGGGTGAAGGGAAAAAATCTGTGTTTGAGCCATTCAATAACATTCTTCTATGTCAGCTGGGAATAGCTTATTCTGAATGTTTCCTTCTGGTCCACCTGGATCTGTAAGTTCATTCCTTTAAAGTAATTATTACCCCCCCCCCCCCCCAAAAAAAAATCATGCTCCTGTCCCTTTAAGATACAAGCTATATCATAGTGCTATTGCCTTTTCAATTGCCCCTTTCTATCTTCAGTACCTTCAGTGCAGTACCTGGTTTATCCTGCCCGGTCCTGACTTCCCCTCTGTGAGCTGACCACATTAATCATGGCTGCTGAGCCATGAAAGTGTGGTCAGTTTATGTGCCTCCATCATTGCAGCTCTCCCATCCTGCATCTCTGCATCTGCCCCATCCTCCCGTTCCCTCTCCTAAGTCTATAGTCAGCAGTGAGAACACAATCTCCTTCACTCTCCGCCCCTCTCCTCCCTTCTCCTCTCCTCCCTGCGCCTCTCCTCTCTGCCCCTCCTCTCTGCCCCTCTCCTCTCTGCCCCTTCCCGCTCCTCCCCATCCCTCTCCTCCCTACCTGGTCCTGACTTTCCCTCTGTGAGCTGACCACTTTTATCATGGCTGCTGAGCCATGAAAGTGTGGTCAGTTTACGTGCCTCCATCATTGCAGCTCTCCCATCCCGCGTCTTTGCATCTCCTCCATCCTCCCGCTCCCTCTCCTTGTCAGTTCTGTAGTCAGCAGTGAGAACCCAATCTCCTCCACTCCCCGCCCCTCCCTTCTCCTCTCTTCCCTGCCCCTCTCCTCTCTTCCCCTTCCCGCTCCTCCCCATCCCTCTCCTCCCTGCCTGGTTCTGACTTCCCCTGTGTGCTGACCACAGTTATCATGGCTGCTGAGCCATGAAAGTGTGGTCAGTTTTCATGCCTCTATCAATGCATCTCTCCCCTGTGCGTCTCTGCATCTCCCCCATCCTCCCGCTCCCTCTCCTTGTCAGTTCTGTATTCAGCAGTAAGAACACAATCTCCTCCCTCCCCGTTCCCTCCCCACCCCTCCCTTCTCCTCTCCTCTCCCCTGTGCCCCTTCCCTCTCCTCCCCCCCTCCTCTCCTCCCTGCCTGCTCCTGATTTTCCCTCTGTGGGCTGACAACATTTATCATGGCTGCTGAGCCATGAAATTGTGGTCAGTTTACATGCCTCTATCATTGCAGCTCTCCCCTGTGCGTCTCTGCATCTCCCCCATCCTCCTACTCCCTCTCCTAGTCTCCTTGTCAGTTCTGTAGTCATCAGTGAGAACACAATCTCCTCCTTTCCTTGCCCCTCCCCCTTCTCCTCTCCTTCCTGCTCCTCTCCTCTCTGTCCATTCTCTCCTTCCCACCTCTCTCCTCCCCTCTCCTCCCCTCCCCTCTCCTCCCCTCCCCTCTCCTCTCCTCTCCTCCCCTCCTCTCCCCTCTCCTCTCCTCTCCTCTCCTCTCCTCTCCTCTCCTCTCCTCTCCTCTCCTCTCCTCTCCTCTCCTCTCCTCTCCTCCCCTCTCCTCTCCTCCTTGCCCCTCCTCTTTCCTCTCCTCCTTTTTCGTAAAAACACTCCCTATAGTGTAAAACCGCATATAAACTGAAAACGCGGCTGACATTTATGTGTGTATGGACACAGGCTAAAACAAAATGTCCTGTGTGCATGAGCCCTAAAGATTATTAGGTAGATTCAGTAAGAGTTAGGCCGGCTTATCAGTAGATAAGCCGACCTAACTCAGAATCTACGCCGACTTATGTTTAAGTGTATGCTCAAACAGAGATACGCTTAAACATATCTAAGATAAGACGGCTTGTGCCGTCCTATCTTAGATTGCAATATTTCTGATGGCCGCTAGGTGGTGCTTCCATTGCGGTCGGCGTAGAATATGTAAATGAGTAGATACGCCGATTCACGAACGTACGCCCAGCCGACGCAGTACTTTTATGCCGTTTACGTTAGAGATAGGCCGCCTAAAGTTAGAGCTAAGCCCTACATGGAATAGTAATGTTAAGTATGGCTGCCGTTCCCGTGTCGGAATTCGAATTTTTTACGTCGTTTGCGTAAATCGTCCGTGAATCGGGATTTACGTCGTTTACGTCCACGTCTAAATCAATAGGCCCGTGCGGCGTACTTAGCCGCAATGCACACTGGGAAATGTAGGCGCCCGGCGCATGCGCAGTTCACAAATAACGTAAAGAACGTAAGGTCAAGCTCCATTAACATAAAACACGCCCCCCTCAAACACATTTGAATTAGGCGCCCTTACGCCCGCCGATTTAGGCTACGCCGCCGTAACTTAGCAGGTAAGTACATTGTGAATCATGTACTTGCCTGGCTAACTTACGGCGGCGTAGCTTAAATTCCTTAAGCTACGCTGCCGCAAAGTTAAGCAAATGTACCTGAATCTAGGCATATATTCATATGAATGTTTTTTTGACTGGAGTTTAGCTTTAAGCCTGGTTCTCCCCAAATCATTTAGCAGTTGGTACCAATTGTCTTTTATTCTTTTTTTGTAGCTACTTTCAAGTTTAATCAAAACTTCGAATATACCGTAAGTGTATCAGATCTCTCACAGATGGGAAGTCTGCAAGGGACGGGGAGTTTACATGCATTTTAATGTCAATGTTTTGCTCTATTTAGCGAACTCATTATATACTTTCAAACAATTACCTCCATATGGGGAAGCACGGCGGTGGTTTTATTTTCAGTCCTGAGTACATTACCGGCATCATTACTTTTTCTCTCTCCGATTTGTAATCAGTTAAAACTCCAGGGATACCAAACCAACCTGAACATGGAGTGCAAACAGGACAAGAGGAGTTCAAAAGCGTTTTTATATATATATATATAAGTAGCCCAGCTCTCTAAAAGCCCATTCACACCTCCGCGACAAAATGCCCGACGCCGGACGCTCGTGCCGCTGGAGGGGAGAATTCCCATTGCTGTCTATGGAGATGGTTCACATCTCATAGACGCCGTACGCCTGCCGCCTGAAAAAAAGTCCCGGACCCTTTTTTTCAGGCGGCATTGGCGTTCGGCCATACAAAGCAATGGGAAGGCTTTGTTAAAAAAAAAAAAAAAAAGTTACACACGCGGCAAAATACGCCGCGTACGCGGCGTATCTTGTCGCGGAGGTGTGAATGGATCATTAAGGTGACACCAGCAAACGTGGATGGTAAAATGAAGACTCGGGTATCACCCATCTTGCTTGATCGGTACCAAGATGAAGCTGTACTTGTACCCTGGCACAGGTACAGTATGTGGCTGACTATTCTTCAATCTTCACCACCTGTTACCAAGTCATACACCCTGTGGGTAAGCATGGCACAAAGGATACTGTGGCTGGTAGTTAAAGAGACCCTGTCTACATCATGGCACAATGTAGGTCTGGGACACTATAAGTAAAGTATTTGATGATTGGTTAGTGGGATGGATGTATTGATAGACAGACAGATAACTAGGTAATTAGGGGGTATATAATTAATAGGTGAATAATTTCATAGATAGATAGATAGATAGATAGATAGATAGATAGATAGATAGATAGATAGATAGATAGACAAATGAATAAAGGGATGGGTGCATCGATAGATCGGTGGATACATAATGGATGTCTAGATAGACAGATAGACATATAGGGGCAGATTCAGAAAGATTGGCTTAAGTTTAAGCGGGTGTAGCGTATCTCATATACGCTACGCCGCCGTAACTTAGAAAGGCGAGTACCGTATTCACAAATAACTTTCACCCTGAGTTATGGGGGCATAGCGTATATGGGCCGGCGTAATCCCGCGTAATTCAAAGTAGGCTGGTAGGGGGCGCGTTGTATGGAAATGAAGCGTGACCCCACGTAAATGACGCAACTAACGAATGGCGCATGCTCAGTATCACGTCAAATTTTCTCCCTAAATTACGCCGGCTCAATGCTTAGTCGACGTGAACGTAACCTACGCCCATCCCCATTCACGTACGACTTACGCAAACGACGTAATATACGACGCTGTTCCGACGTTTCCAACGTCCATACCTTAACATGACTTGCCCCTGCTTTATGAGGGGTAAAGTTACGCCGGTCGTACGCCTTACAGAAAAAGCGTATTTTAATACGCCGGGCGCAAGTACGTTTGTGAATCGGCGTATCTAGCTTATTTACATATTCAACGCAGAAATATACGGAAGCGCCCCTAGCGGCCAGCGTAAATATGCACCTAATATACGATGGCGTAAGAGATTTACGTCAGTCGTATCTTAGACAAATTCTGGCGTATCTGATTCTTTGAATCAGGCGCCGAGATACGACGCCTCACATCTGGAGATACGCCGTCGTAAATCCTTTGTGAATCTGGGCCATACAGTGTAGATAGATTGATAATGGATGGATAGAGGGATGGATGCATGGATAAATAGATAACTAGGTAGAAATATAATTAGGAGATAGATAGATAGATAGATAGATAGATAGATAGATAGATAGATAGATAGATAGATAGATAGATAGATAGATAGATAGATAGATAGATAGATAGATAAATAGATAATGTATGGATAGAAGGAAGGGTGCATTGATAGACAGACAAATATGGATAAATAGATAACTAGGTAGATTTACATGGGATAGATAGATAGATAGATAGATAGGTAGATAGATAGATAGATAGATAGATAGATAGATAGATAGATAGATAGATAGATAGATAGATACATAACGGATAGATAGAAGGATGCATGGATAGATAAATAGATTAGAGACATAGATGGACAGCCGGATAAGGAGGTACAGACCTGTAAAGCTGGTAATGTGGAGTGATTCAGTGCAGTGTATTATAAGAAGACTGGTACATTGTACGGCAGTAGATCATCAGTCCATTGAAGCCCATTAATATGTGAGTACATTATGCCGAGCTTAGTATAGGCAGATTTGTCCTCTGTGATATACATTTCCTCCCCGTGTAAATGGAACACTTAGTGGCTTCCAGGAGAGCTCCCATCTGTTGCACCGCATAGTCTTTTTCTCTGTAAATCTCATGTATGTTCCAATGAGGTTATTTATTAGCAAAATACATATTTCCCTTACAAACCTGTAATTTAAAGTGTTACCAAACCCACAACAGTAAAATCAGTCTGTATATGCAGTAAAGCATGCTTGTTATACTCACTGTGGAACCTAATCCTCTACATTGTGTATAAAGGCTGTTAAATCCTGTCTCTCTGATCCTCCCCTTCTTCCAATGTCTCCAAAAAAAATAACCTGATATTTACAGAGCAGAGGACAAGCTGAACATGCTCAGGTTGGTGTGTATTGCTAGAGAGTTTATTTTATTTTTATTGAGAGGGTGCATGTGATCAGCACAGGGCCAATCAGCACTGTCCAGACAGAGGGTCAGGGGTCCTCCATTCTTATTAGACAATTGTGGAAGAAGGAAAACTCCTCCTACACGCTTTAACCAGACACTGATAGAAGTCACAAGACTGCTATATACTGCTGATGGGAAAAGGTATTAGGCCGCTTTTATTTACTAAAATAATTGCATTTGCATGTTCTGTGTACTGTGGGAGACCAGATATAGTGAATGCAGAGTGCTGGGTTTAGTAACACTTTAACTTCATTATGTCGAGAATACAATAATATTTATTTACCCTATATTTTACGACACATAAATCATACCTCCCAACTTTTTAAGATGGGAATGAGGGACACCTATCAGCAAAAGTATGCAGGCATAGGGCACACCCCTTACCACGCCCCCTTAAAGGAGAATTGTACAAAAAAACAAGATTGGTTAAAACCCACAAGTGCTTTTTTTTACCTCTACTATTTCTTTATATTTGGAATTTACAAATGCAGCAATTTAGAAATTTAGATGAAAGGTTTAGCACTGGGAAACACTATTTGATAGATAAAAAGTGCATTTTTTATACAACTATATAGATCAGACCAAAATGAGGGACAAATGAGGAGGAATTAGGGACAGAGAGACATTGCTCCAAATCAGGGACAGTTGGGAGCTATGCATAAATGCCTTTGGTGTCCCACAGTTTTCTCTCTACTTAGTGCAACAGAGAGAGCTCTGTAATTGGAGGAGAGCCATGTCATGTGACTTTGATGGGTTGTATGATTGGGCTCTCCTACACTACCCTACCCCCTAACTTCCTTTCAGTTCATTTGTGCTCCGCCGGCTTTAGATTCCCAAGGCCAGAGGAGTGCGGTGAACATTGTATAGCACACAGCTCTTCTTTATCAATGCACTTTTTATTTTTTAGCATAACAATGCTCTTTAAAATAGCCCCTAAATGAACTTTAAACATCCTTCCCAAATAAAGAGACCATAAAAGCAAATTTCACCAAAATACTGAAAATCTGGGAGTGTTGGATCAGATGTTTGTTTTCATTGCTCTTAGCATACCTCCCAACTTTTTGAGATGGGAACGAGGGACACCTATCAGCAAAAGTAGGCAGGCATAGGACACACCCCTTACCACACCCCCTTAACCACTTAAGCCCCGGACCATTTTGCAGCTAAATGCCCAGGCCAGGTTTTGCGATTCGTCGCTGCGTCGCTTTAACAGACAATTGCGCGGTCGTGCGACGTGGCTCCCAAACAAAATTGGCGTCCTTTTTTTCCCCACAAATAGAGCTTTCTTTTGGTGGTATTTGATCACCTCTGCGGTTTTTATTTTTTGCGCTATAAACAAAAATAGAGCGACAATTGTGAAAAAAATGCAATATTTTTTACTTTTTGCTATAATAAATATTCCCCAAAAACATATATAAAAACTTTTTTTTTCCTCAGTTTAGGCCGATACGTATTCTTCTACCTATTTTTGGTAAAAAAAATCGCAATAAGCGTTTATCGATTGGTTTACAAAATAGGGGATAGTTTTATTGCATTTTTATTAATTATTTTTTTTTACTACTATTGGCCGCGATCAGCGATTTTTTTCGTGACTACGACATTATGGCGGACACTCCGGACAATTTTGACACATTTTTGGGACCATTGTCATTTTCACAGCAAAAAATGCATTTAAATTGCATTGTTTATTGTGAAAATGACAGTTGCAGTTTGGGAGTTAACCACAAGGGGGCGCTGTAGGAGTTAGGGTTCACCTAGTGTGTGTTTACAACTGTAGGGGGGTGTGGCTGTAGGACTGACGTCATCGATCGTGTCTCCCTTTTAAAAAGGATCACTCGATCGTTACGCCGCCACAGTGAAGCACGGGGAAGCCGTGTTTACATACGGCTCTCCCCGTTCTTCAGCTCCGGGGAGCGATCGCGACGGAGCAGCTATAAACGAATAGCCGCGCCGTCGTCCCGGATCGCTCCCCGAGGGAATCCGCCCGCCGCACGCAGCGGGGGTGGGTCACGATCGGACCCCCCACCCGCTAGAAGGCAAGGACGTATATATACGCCCTTCTGCCTGTCCGTGCCATTTTGCGGACGTATATAGTCGTGCGGCGGGCGTTAAGGGGTTAAAGGATAATTGTACAAAAAACAAGATTAGTTAAACCCACAAGTGCTTTTTTTTTTTTACCACTACTATTCCTTTATATTGGCTAAATGTGGACATTTAGAAATCAGATGAAAAGTTTGGCACTGGAAAACACTTTTTGATAGATAAAAAGTAAATTTTCTATACATCTATATAGAACAGATCAAAATGAGGGACAAATGAGGAGGAAAGAGGGACAGAGGGACATTGCTCCAAATCAGGAACAGTTGGGAGCTATGCTCTTAGTACAGGTACACGTAAAACGGGATCATAGAACCAGTTAGCCCTTTGACAGAGGAGTAGGAAACACTCAAGCAAAAGCTTGTGTCTATAAGGGATTATTATTACTTCTTTTTTAATAATCACAAAGAAACATAAACAAAATAACTAGTAATTTTGACCCCTAAATTGACAGATTTGGTCATTTAGAGACAGAAGGGAAAAAGAACATGCTTTGTTCTAATGAATTAATTATGATTCATGAAAGTGTGACTCATGGAGACAAAGTGGAACGCTGAAGGTCACTTTCAGGGAACGGTAAAGAGACTCAAGAAATGATAACCGAGCCTTCACTTCCACTAGTGAGACAACTGCTGGCTGTGCGCTCCTTTCTAGTTTTCCACTACAGATAAAAGCCGGTATTTAATATATATTTTTTTAGTTCCAGGGATGAATTCTTCTGTGCTTAACGGAAAGCATTGTGCTCATGTCCTAAATAAACAGACCCAGAAAAAGCTAAACATACTGTAGTTAGAACACAAAAGAAGAAAAAATATAAAAAAATCTGTTGCTATCAAAATTGGACATGTTTTCATGTTTTCTTTCATGGTACCCTGTCGGAGGTACAGCAAGTGCAGTGAAATCTCCCAAATGGTGGTATGGCAATAAAAACTTGAGGAAAATTTTTAGTCACCCCAAAAAAAAAAAAAAACTTTGGCTAGAATGGGGCTTTAAAGAGAAAGCTAACAAAGTACAGGATTAATTCTGAAAATATCTTCCAATTAATTCTTTGCTTATCTAGATACCGAAATAATTCATACCATATAAACTAGAAAGTGATAAGTTATATTAAATATAAGTATGTTAGTGCTGCAATCTTCAAGAATGAACTACTCAGGCCCAGATTCACGTAGGGCGGCGTAACTTTAAGCGGGCGTAGCGTATCGTATTTACGCTACGCTGCTGCAACTTAGAGAGGCAAGTGCAGTATTCACAAAGCACTTGCGTCCTAAGTTACGACGGCGTATCGTAAATGTGCCGGCGTAAGCGCGCCTAAATCAAATGAGGAAGAGGTGGGCGTGTTTTATGTAAACTAATCATGACCCCACGTAAATGACGCTTTTTACAAATGGTGCGTCGAATTTTCAAAGTAAATTGCGCCCGCTCAATGCTTAGTCGACGTGAACGTTACCTACGCCCAGCCCCATTCACGGACGACTTAGGCAAACAACGTAAAATACGACGCTGTTCGTACGTTTCCGACATCCATACGTAACATGACTTACCCCCGTTTTATGAGGGGTAACTTTACGCCGGCGTATGTCTTACGTAAACGACGTATCTTGATACGCCGGGCGCACGTACATTCGTGAATCGGCGTATCTAGCTAATTTGCATATTCTACGTGGAAATCTACGGAAGCGCCACCTAGCGGCCAGCGTAAATATGCACCCTAAGATACGACAGCGTAGGAGACTTACGCCGCTCGTATCTAGGCAACTGTGAGGCGTATCTGATTCTATGAATCAGGCGCCGAGTTGCGACGGCCCGCATTCGGAGTTACGACGGTGTATCTGGAGATACACCGTCGTAACTCCTTTGTGAATCCGGGCCTCAATTCGTAAACTATATATATACATATAGACAAAAAAAGATGCGCAAAAAAACTAAAACTTAATTGGTGATCAAAACCAACAAGTGAATAAAAAGATCAAATAATGAATACTTAAAGTTAAAAAAATAGTTATTAAAAATGAATCGTTAATTAGAGTGCAAAAAACACTATGTACCAAAAACCACAAATTGGTAAATTCATTAAAATATTTTGTGATCAAGTGAATGATTAAAAAAATGAATAATACCAAGATAAAAAATGATTAAAAAAATGAATAATACCAAGATAAAAAATTATCAAGTGCATCAGAAACTCATATAAATACAGATCAGACGTGCAGAAATTAAAAAACTCAATTGTATTTTGAATACAGTCCCAATTACTGTTTTTAACCCATCAAATATAGGTTTGATGGGATTCGGCCAGGGCATGATAAATATTCAAAGCAGTTATTTGAATTTCCCACCCTAAGCTCTGGAAACTTCTTCCAGACAGAGGGGGAAACAATCAAACGCCCAGCCTGTGAAACCAAGAGCAGACCAAAGCAAGTGATTACTGCTCCCTTGATTACAGAAAAAGCCAAAAATGTGATTTACTTTGCATCCTACTCTATGAGGGTGCTATATCTATAATGATGACACCCTCTGTTAGCCAGGGAGAACCAACATAAACTTTGAGTAGAAAGAAGATAATTCCTATGGTAACTATGGTGTTTGGGTCTGAATGCCAACTGCAGATATTCTGAAGTGCTTTCCGTCCCTCTGTTGGAATGGGTATATCCATAAATTCCAATTTTGTAAAAGAAGAGGAAGAACTGAAAGTTGGGTAGAAACAGAGCCCAGATAGCAAGCAATTGTGCGGCACGGTTGAAAATGACTTCCTAAGCTATTGCTGGACTTGCCAGACTTCACAGGTTTGTTGCACAATTTCAGCAAGTCCGCATTGCATCACTCCAGATCAACTTTCTTTGCAAACATTCTACAAGTCTGCTGTAAGTTCTGGTTCAGTTATGTTGTGCAATGATCATCCTACCACAGGGGTCACTGTGGCTGAATTGTCATGCTGTAGACTTGCAGAGCTCTTGCTGTAGACTCACCACTGCAACTTTGCTCGTACTAGAGACTTTCCACGCAAATTTTCTACAAATTGGAAAAGTTTCAACGAGAACTTCCAGTGCTCAGTGTACAACTTGCCAGTGAAAATGTGCAGCAAGTAAACAAGACTTACAATTCAACACTGCCACAAATTTGTGGCAAGTTATCTTTGCTATCTGGAGGGGACTACAGAGGGGATATGTCATGCATTGAGCCCCTAAGAGGTAAACAGTATTAATAAAAGCAAATGGGTGCATCAGCCCAACAAGACCTAACTGTTAGGCCCCGTACACACGACCGAGGAACTCGACGTGCCAAACACATCGTTTTCCTCGTCGAGTTCCTTGTTAGGCTGTCGAGGAACTCGACAAGGCAAGTTTCTCCATTCCCGTAGAGGAAAAAGAAGACATGAGCTTTTTGGCTCGATGGGATCCTCGACAGTTTCCTCATCAAAAAATGTACACACGACCGGTTTCCTCGGCAAAAAAAAAATCCCAGCAAGTTTTTGCTGGTTTTTGCCGAGAAACTCGGTCGTGTGTACGAGGCTTAAGCCTCCTTTCACACTTGTGCAACTTGGGATCCTACTTGTGAGACCCCACGTCACAGGACATGTGAAATTCAATGTATTTCTATGATAGTCGCCCCTACTGACACTACAGAAGTCCCGGCGACTTCAGAAAAGGTTCCAGCACTCCAAAATTTCACTGGAAGTCATGCAACTTTGGAGGCGCGCTAATGTAAAAGGAACATATATATATATATATATATATATATATATATATATATGCCTTTTGGTTTGACTGATCCTTTCAGTAGGTTCCTTGTCATGTTTCAGTAGTCAACATACACTATATGGCATTCAGTTTATTGCATTCAGGTGTTTCCATTGAAGGGTACTATTCATTCTACAGCCATGCAAAGACATGTTAGACAATTTTTTAGTTTTATCTTGTGGCATAAATTTGGGTAAGGCCAATTTTCGTTTTCACTGGACTGACTTCCTGTACAAAAACCAGCACCATAAAGACATGATTTGCAAGCACTCGAGTGGAGTGCACAAAGGCCTGACCAGGTATGTACTGGCCATCGGAACTATACCGGGAGTTTCCCGTGGGCCGATGGCTCAGTGGGCCGGTCAGGTGCAGTCCTGGAGCAGCTCCTCTCTGACAGTGAGTGATCGCGATTTCACTCTTGTCAGGAGGAGCAGCTGCCATCACTTGCTGGAGAGAGGATTAGGCGTTCTGCTCCCTCCAGCCTGCAGGGGGAGATAGACAGCCGGAAGACTTTCCTTCCTTTCTCCCTTTATCACTTGTCACTTATCACATAACTGGAGAGAGGAAAGAGATGCTGCCTTCAGAACTCTGAGTACATGTGGGAGGGGGAGGAGAGGGAGGACACTCTGATGTAAGGGAGCTGCTGGTGATGGGGACACTCTGATGTAAGGAGGATGCTGTTGGGGACACTTTGATGTAAGGGGGCTGCTGATGGGGACACTCAAAATTAAACTGGGCCGGTCTGGATGAAGTCCAGGGCCAAATTTTTGTCCCAGTCCATCCCTGCGGCCTGACCTTATTAGAAAGAATGATGGTGAAATAGGCCAGCCATACATAATTCAAATCTTGGCCGTTGACTGGTGCCAAACCGGAGCCCTTTGATAATTCAATTTAGCCATTGAAAATCTGTATCCAGTGCCTTCTTTGGACCTGTGATTATAAATTCTTGTGGCTGCCCGTATCCTCATTATGTGGGTGGCCTTGAATCTAAGGCAGGCCATACACTGGGCCGATTCAGCAGGAACCGGACAAGATTTGAACCGTTAATAGGCAGGCTGAATGTACCAAAGTTGATCGATTGATCAACTTGGGTACAACTAGCCTTCCAGATTCTCTTCCGATTATCGCTATCAACTGTTATAGCTGTAGCGATAATCACTGTCTTCTCCTGGTGAGGACGGTTTCCCCGGCCCGCCCCTCCCTCATTGGGAGAAGACAATTGCTGATTCCCCTGTCAACACTGGGGTAGATTCAGGTACATTTGCCCATTTCTTACGGAGGCGCAGCGCACCGTTTTGCCGCTGCGCCTCCGTAAATTTCCTGCGCTACGCTTGATTCACGGAGCAATAGCTCCGTAAATTGCGTGGGCGCTCCTGAAAAATGCCCGGCGTAAGAGCGCGCAATTTAAATGATCCCGTAGGGGGCGTGGATCATTTAAATTAGGCGCAAACTTTCCCGACGTGCATTGCGGTAAATGACGTCGCAAGGACGTCATTTGCTTCAAAGTGAACGTGAATGGCGTCCAGCGCCATTCACGATTCACTTACGCAAACGACATAATTTTTCGAAGACGCGGGAACGACGGGTATACGTAGCATTGGCTGCCCCTGCTAATAGCAGGGGCAGCCTTACGCAAAAACTGACGTACGCAAACAACGTAAACTGCGTACGCAGGGCGCGCGTACGGTTGTGAATCGGCGTTAGTATGCAATTTGCATACTCTACGCTGACCACTACGGGAACGCCACCTAGCGGCCTTCGTAAGAATGCAGCCTAAGATATGACGGCATAAGAGCCTTATGCCAGGCATATCTTAGGCTGCAGTCGGCGTATCGAGGTTCCTGAATCAGGAGCATTCGATACGCCGGCGCAAGTAAGCTATTGCGCTGCGTAACTATGGTTACGCAGACGCAATTGCTTTTTGAATCTACCCCACTGTCTGTGTTGAAGGGGGAATAGTGAAAGCTTCTTTCCTACAACCCGTGGTTGCAGGAAAGAAATTGGCACCTTATATGGCCTGCCTTAGGTCTTTTCTAACATCAGTATTTGACCTCACAAATGAGAAACCTGCCCCCGTTCGGCCACTTTATAGCACTCAGTTTTTCTTCTGTTTTTTTATGTGTCATACTGACTTTATAATAGAAATTCCCGAAAGCAGAATAGATGTAGCAACAAATGGCATTCAGAAAGAGTAACATCATATAAAGTGAGCATTTTCTTTCTGATTGTTATGTTTGTGAGCCTAAGGCCAATTGCTTTTTCCTGACACATCTTCTTGTCTCTTGGAGTATCCAGACAAATTTTATCAAGAGGATTTGTTGTGTGTCACTTCTCTTTTCCAACAGCGAGAATGCATTCATCAAATCCCCCAGCAATCGCGACAGATCTCGTCTCTACTACCAAGAGCTGTCTGTTTACTGATACTGATAAAATTTAAATATATTTGCGGCATAATAAATAAGGGTCTATCATATGATAACATGACATATAGACAATGGTCTAGTTACAACCCAATTTATGTATGTGTCACCTCCGCCCCAAACCGAAGAAGCACAAAGACAAGGAACGATTATAACAAGGAATGTTCTGGGCTGGGGACAGGGGGGCATTTGCAAGTACTAAGCCGGTACAAATGATATATAATGGGCCTGATGGCCCTGAGTGGATCATGATTTACCACGTGATCAGCCGTGTCCAATCAGGGATGATCACGATGTAAACAGGAAGAGCCGTTGATTGGCTTTTCCTCACTCGCGTCTGACAGACACGAGTAGAGACAAGTGGATCGGCTGCTCTCCTGACAGGGGGGGGGTCTGTACTGATTGTTTATAAGCGCAGCCCCCCCTCAGGACCACCAGAATGCCACCAGGACCACCAGGGATGGCCATCACACTGGACCACCAGGTATGCCACCCTAGACCACCAGGGATGGCCATCACACTGGACCACCAGGTATGCCACCCTAGACCACCAGGGAAATGCCAGTCAGTGCCCAGGCAGCTTTCAATCAGTGCCCATCCCCAATGCCTGCCAGTGCCAGTGACATCAGTGATGCCTATTAGTGCCATATATCAGTGCCGCACACCAGTGCCCATCAATGCCACGTATCAGTGGCCAGCAGTGCCGCCTATCAGTGCCACTCATGAGTACCCATCAGTGCAGCCTTTCAGTGCCCATCAGTGTAGCCTAGCAGTGCCCAGCAGTGCCATCCATGAGTGCCCATCAGTGCTGCCTATCAATGCCCAGCAGTTCCACCTACCAGTGCCCAGTGCTGCATATCAGTGCTCATCAATGCCACCTCATTGGTGCCACCTCATCAGTGCCACCTTATCAGTGCACGTCAGTACTGCCTTATCAGTGCCCATCAGTGAAGGAGAAAACTTACTTATTTACAAAATGTTATAACAGAAACAAAAACAAAAACATTTTTACAACATTTTCTGTGTTTTTTTATTTGTTCAGCAAAAAAAAAAAAAAAAAACGCAGGGGCGATCAAATACCACCTATAGGAGGGCTCTATTTGTGGGAACAAAATGATAAAAATTCTGTTTGGGTACAGTGTAGCACAACCGCGCAATTGTCATTTAAACAGCGACCGCGCAGAAAAATGAAAATTGTCTTGGGCAGGAAGGGGGTGTAAGTGCCTGGTATTGAAGTGGTTAAATACCACCTAAAGAAAGCTCTATGTGTGTTGAATTTTTTTTCTAAAATTGTCATACGGGTACAGTGTTGTATGACTGCGCAATTGTCATTCAAAGTGTGACAGCTCTGAAAATTAACCTGGGCAGGAAGGGGGTGTAAGTGCCCGGTATTGAAGTGGTTAAGTACCACCAAAAGAAAGCTCTATTTGTGTTGAAAACAAAAATGATAAAAACGTCACATGGATACAGTGTTGTATGACTGCGCAATTGTCATTCAAAGAAAGTGTCCGGTATTGAGTTGGTTAACAATGGACAGTAATAGCTGGATTCAAGTATCCCGCCGCATCTTTGCGACGGCGTAGCGTATTGTATTTACACTACGCCGCCGTAAGTTAGCTAGGCAAGTACTGTATTCACAAAGTACTTACCTGCTAAGTTACGGCGGCGTAGAGTAAATGCGGCGGGCGTAAGCACGCCTAATTCAAATTTGGCTGAGGGGGCGTGTTTTATGTTAATGGGGGGTGACCTGACTGGATTGACGTTTTTTACGAACGGCGCATGCGCCGTCCGTGTACATATCCCAGTGTGCATTGTGGCAAAGTACGTACGTATTGGTTTTGACGTGGACGTAAATTACGTCCAGCTCTATTCACGGACGACTTACGCAAGCGACGTAAAATTTTCAAATTTCGACGCGGGAACGACGGCCATACTTAACATTACTAGTCCAGCTATTTGATGGAATAACTTTACGCCTGAAAATGCCTTACGTAAACGGCGTATCTTTACTGCGACGGGTGGACGTACGTTCGTGAATCGACGTATCTAGTGATTTATTAATTCTACGCCGAACTCAAAGGAAGCGCCACCTAGCGGCCAGCCTAAATATTGCACCCTAAGATAGGACGGCGCAAGCCATCCTATCTTAGATAGGTTTAAGTGTATCTCTGTTTGAGCATACACTTAGGCCCCGTACACACGATAGAATCCATCCGCTGAAAAATCTCAGCAGATCGGTTTCAGCGGATAGATCCTATGGTGTGTACATTCCTGCGGAAATTTCCCAATTCCAGCAGATAAAAATGGTCTGTACAGACTCACCGGATCGATCCGTCCGAAGGGATCCCCCGCATGCGTCGTAATGATTCGACGCATGCGTGGAATTCCTTATATGACAGCGTCGCGCTCGTCGCCGCGTCATCATCGCGGCGACGGCGCGACACGTCATCGCGAGGGGATTTCGGCGCGGATTTCGATCCTATGGTGAGTACACTCCATCGGATCCAAATCCGCTGAAATCCTCGAGAGGATTTATCCGCGGAAACGGTCCGCTGGACCGTATCTGCGGATAAATCCTCTCGTGTGTACTAGGCCTTAAACTTAGGTCGGCGCAGATTCCAAGTTAGGTCGGCCTATCTACTGATACGCCGGCCTAACTCTTTATGAATCTAGCTATATATTTTAATATAAGGACATCTAAGTTGGTATAGCAGTAAAGTGCCTGATTTTGAATTCCGGAGCTGTATCTTCCATGTTGGTAATGAATAGTACATCTGGTCGATAAAGGGCTTTCGCAATAAAACGTAGTGCTGTAAGGAACGGCGCACCAAGCTGCTTGCTCAAGCGACACTTAGCGGCAGATGGCGAGGTTCGCGTTGACATTTTTCTCCATTGAACAAATGATATTTGTCCTTAGTGGCGAGGTAAAGGCATAGCATATAATCCATCTACAACCTTGATACGGAATGCGTGGTCAATAGAGGCGATGTGTCTTCCCAGCTGTGGAATTGGTACCTGACAGGGCAGGATGGTTACAAATGATGCCGAGGACCAGGCTGGAGGAGAGACATTGTTATTTGCCCCGGGTAGGTGTGTGTCATATGGATCCACTAGCTACAGATTAAATAAATGTTGTGAAGCATTTTGTTATGTTGGTCATGTAGCTCCTCATACTCCTGGTATCTAAGTTATTACAGCCTGACACGGCAACACAGGAGGTTTATGAGGACAAATGGGTTCATTGAAAAGCGTATTTCACTTCAAGGCCAAGGTTTCTTACACTTCAGGCGAACACGGACAACGTTTTTAAATTCACTCAAGGGACATCCCCTACCAACTGGGAGGCTCTTCTTTTTAATCCGGTTGTGAACCTGCCATGTTCTATCTCTAAATTCTGTATTTACAGTCCAATGAGAGCGCCAAACAAATGTGCAAGAGTCCAAAGTTGTATTGATAAAACTGGGTCACAGTAAAAAAAAAAGGCACCAAACAGACTCCTCCTTCATCAAAGCCAGGTATGTACTGGCGTGCGGGACTACCGGGAGTTTCCCGGTGGGCCGATGGCTCAGTGGGCCGGTTAGGTGCAGTCCTGCAGCCACTCCTCTCTGACAGTGAGCGATCGCGATTTCACTCCTGTCAGGAGGAGCAGCTTCCAACACTTGCTGAATGAAGATTAGGCTTTCTGCTCCCTCCAGCCTGCAGGGGGAGATAGACAGCCGGTGATCTGCCAATATGATTCCGGCTATCCAGATGGTTCCTGTAAGGACTGCACAGGCGCAATCCTTGCCGACGGAAATCTCCGAACCTCGGCCGGAATCCAGGGAGACGTGGAGTTTGAGGAAAGTGGCCAGTCAGCCTCACGTCCTCGCTTCGCTCTGCCTCCTGGCTCTTTTTTTAACATCCTTCAATCCACAGGGATGTTAAAGCGGGGGTTCACCCTTAGAGGGCACTTTTCCCCCTTAGATTCCTGCTCGTTATTACTAGGGGAATCGGCTATTTATTTTAAAATATGTGCAGTACTTACCCGTTTACGAGACGCATCCTCTCCGTCGCTTCCGGGTATGGGCTTCGGGAATGGGCGTTCCTTCTTGATTGACAGGTTTCCGAGAGGCTTCCGACGGTCGCATCCATCGCGTCACGATTTTCCGAAAGAAGCCGAACGTCGGTGCGCAGGCGCAGTATAGAGCCGCACAGACGTTCGGCTTCTTTCGGCTACGAGTGACGCGATGGATGCGACCGTCGGAAGCCTCTCGGAAGAATGTCAATCAAGAAGGAACGCCCGCTCCTGAAGACCCATACCCGGAAGCGACGGAAGAAGATGCAGCTCGAAAACGGGTAAGTACTGCACATATTTTAATATAAATAGCCGATTCCCCTAGACCGAACGAGCAGGAAGCTAAGGGGAGATTTTTTTTTTTTTTTTAAATGGGTGAACTCCCGCTTTAAGGAATGAGCCTGAATGCCGGCCGAGGTTCGGAGATTTCCGTCGGCAAGGATTGCGCCTGCGCAGTCCTTACAGGAACCATCTGGATAGGGGAACCATAACGACAAGTCACCGGCAGACTTTCCTTCCTTTCTCCCCTTATCACTTGTCACTTATCACATGACTGGAGAGAGGAACACGATGCTGCTTTCAGAACTGTGAGTATATGTAGGAGGGGGAAGAGATGGAGGTCACTCTCACATGAAGAGGGCTGCTGATGGGGGACACTCTAAAAGGAGGGGCTGCTGATGTGGGACACTCCGATGATGGGGGCTGCTGATGGGACACACTCTGATGTAAGGGGGTGCTGTTGATGGGGGACACTCTGATGTAAGGGGGCTGCTGATGGGGACACTTTGATGTAAGGAGGCTGCTGATGGGGGACACACTCTGATGTAAGGGGGCTGCTGATGGGGACACTCTGATGTAAGGGGGCTGTTGATGGGGGACACTCTGATGTAAGGGGGCTGCTGATAGGGACACTCTGATGTAAGGAGGCTGCTAATGGGGACACACTCTGATGAGGGGGCTGCTGATGGGACACACTCTGATGTAAGGGGGCTGCTGATGGGGGACACTCTGATGTAAGGGGGCTGCTAATGGGGACACACTCTGATGAGGGGGCTGCTGATGGGACACACTCTGATGTAAGGGGGTGCTGTTGATGGGGGACACTCTGATGTAAGGGGGCTGCTGATGGGGACACTCTGATGTAAGGAGGCTGCTGATGGGGGACACACTCTGATATAAGGGGGCTGCTAATGGGGACACACTCTGATGAGGGGGCTGCTGATGGGACACACTCTGATGTAAGGGGGCTGCTGATGGGGACACACTCTGATTTAAGGGGGCTGCTGATGGGGACACACTCTGATGTAAGGGGGCTGCTGATGGGGGACACTCTGATGTAAGGGGGCTGCTGATGGAGACACACTCTGATGTAAGGGGGCTGCTGATGGGGGACACTCTGATGTAAGGGGGCTGCTGATGGGGGACACTTTGATGTAAGGGGGCTGCTGATGGGGGACACTTTGATGTAAGGGGGCTGCTGATGGGGGACACACTCTGATGTAAGGGGGCTGCTGATGGGGGACACACTCTGATGAGGGGGCTGCTGATGGGGGACACTCTGATGATGGGGGCTGCTAATGGGGGACACTCTGATGATGGGGGCTGCTGATGGGGGACACTCTGATGATGGGGGACACTCTGATGTAAGGGGGTGCTGTTGGGGACACTTTAATGTAAGGGGGATGCTGTTGGGGATACTCTTATGTAAAGGGGTGCTGATGGAGACACTCAAAAATTAAAGTGGGCCGGTCTGGATGAAGTCCAGGGCCATATTTTTGTCCCAGTCCAGCCCTGATCAGAGCTTCAGGAATTTTGACTTAACACTGTCATAACGTGTCTTCTGAAAGTATTCCAACCAGAAAATCAAATGATCTGGGTCTTCTTAAGAACCGTCAAAATTCCTGAGCCCTGATGAAATTGGAGTCACATAGTCACATAGTCACATAGTCACATAGTCAGTCAGGTTGAAAAAAGACACAAGTCCACCCAGTTCAACCTCAAAAAAAATAAACAAACAAAATAAAAAACACAATACAATCCCATACACCCAACTCCATACCCACAGTTGATCCAGAGGAAGGCAAAAAACCCCAGCAGAGCATGATCCAATTTGCTACAGCAGGGGAAAAAATTCCTTCCTGATCCCCCGAGAGGCAATCGGATTTACCCTGGATCAACTTTACCTACAAATCTTAGTACTCAGTTATATTCTGTACATTTAGGAAAGAATCCAGGCCTTTCTTAAAGCAATCTACTGAGCTGGCCAGAACCACCTCTGGAGGGAGTCTGTTCCACATTTTCACAGCTCTTACTGTGAAAAAACCTTTCCGTATTTGGAGGTGAAATCTCTTTTCCTCTAGACGTAAAGAGTGCCCCCTTGTCCTCAGTGATGACCGTAAAGTGAATAACTCAACACCAAGTACACTGTATGGACCTCTTATATATTTGTACATGTTGATCATATCCCCCTAATTCTCCTCTTCTCAAGAGTGAATAGATTTAGTTCTTCTAATCTTTCCTCATAGCTGAGCTCCTCCATGCCTCTTATCAGTTTGGTTGCTCTTCTCTGCACTTTCTCCAGTTCTCCGATATCCTTTTTGAGAACTGGTGCCCAAAACTGAACTGCATATTCCAGATGAGGTCTTACTAATGATTTGTACAGGGGCAAAATTATATCTCTGTCTCTGGAGTCCATACCTCTCTTAATACAAGAAAGGACTTTGCTCGCTTTGGAAACCGCAGCTTGGCATTGCATGCCATTATTGAGCTTATGATCAACTAAAACCCCCAGATCCTTCTCCACTACAGATCCCCCCAGTTGTACTCCCCCTAGTATGTATGATGCATGCATATTCTTAGCCCCCAATTGCATAACTTTACATTTATCAACATTAAACCTCATCTGCCACTCAGTCGCCCAATTAGACAGAGCATTGAGGTCGGCTTGTAAATTGGAGATATCCTGCAAGGACGTTATTCCACTGCATAGCTTGGTGTCATCTGCAAAGACAGAAATGTTACTTTTGATCCCAGACCCAATATCATTTATAAATATATTGAAAAGTAAGGGTCCCAGCACTGAACCTTGGGGTACACCACTGATAACATTGGACCATTCAGAGTAAGAATCATTAACCACGACTCTCTGAATTCTGGCTTTCAGCCAATTTTCTATCCATTTACAAACTGATATATCCAATCCTGTAGACCTTACCTTACACATGAGCCGTGTGTGCGGAACTGTATCGAACGCTTTTGCAAAATCCAAATATATCAAGTCCACAGCCACCCCTCTGTCCAGGGTTTTACTTACCTCTTCATAAAAGGAAATCAGGTTTGTCTGACAACTTCTGTCTTTCATGAATCCATGTTGTCTGCTGCTTAAATAGTTTTTTTCCTGCAAGAACTCATCCATGTGGTCTTTTATTAAGTCTATTTGGCCACTGAATTGTGTTGGCTTTTTCTGCTATTAATTCAATTTTGGGTTCTTGAACATTTGTGTGGCTCTCTCATTGAACTGCACAGTATATAGATTCAAAAGCCCTAATGAAGGGGGGGGGGGGGCAGTCTGTTTGCTCCCCAAATCACATTGGCTTTTTTTTATGCTATGAACTAATTTTGTAAATACAATTTGGACTCTTGGACATTTGTTTGGTGCTCTAAATGGACTGTATTTATTTTGATTCTCAACATTGGGTTCTCTATTTGAGGTGTTTCCGTTGACTGCTGCCAAACCTGGGCCTGTGATAATTAGATTTAGCCATTGAAAATCTGCATCCAGGGCTTTGTTTTTACCCGTGTTTGGACTATTAATTCTTGTGGTTGCTTGTATCCTTATTATCTGAGTGACCTTGAGTCTAAGACAGGAAAATGCAGGCCAAAGCCTGGTACACACTAGTAGTTTTTTCGTTCAACCCTGCTTTAAACTTCTCCACAACTTTATCCCTGACCTGTCTGGTGTGTTCCTTGACCTTCATAATGCTGTTTGTTCACTAGAGTTCTCTAACAAACCTCTGAGGGCTGCATTTTTACTGAGATTAAATTACATACAGGTGGACTCTATTTACTAATTAGGTGACTTCTGAAGGCAATTGGTTCCATTAGATTTTAGTTAGGGGTATCAGAGTAAAGGGGACTGAATACAAACGCACGCCACATTTTTCAGATATTTATTTGTAAAACATTTTGAAAACCATTTATCATTTTCCTTCCACTTCACAATTATGTGCCACTTTGTGTTGGTCTATCACATAAAATCCCAATAAAACACATTTATGTTTTTGGTTGTAAAATGACAAAATTTGGAAAATTTCAAGGGGTATGAATACTTTTTCAAGGCACTGTACTACCAGGGATACTATACACGCCTCGAATTTCAGACAGTTTTTGCTGAAATTCGAGCCGTGGTTGTCAATGTTAGCATCACCTGGCTCACCAAAGTTCAACTGTTTGAACTTGACTTGTGTTGAAGATAGAAAATTATCTCCTTTGGCTTGCTCCCGTGCCTTACTGCTGTGAATGGAGAGTGTCTCATTCACACACAGAGCGTGGCTTGGCCCCGCCCCCATCTCTATCCTCATTGGCTCACTGGCTGTGGTTGACCGCAGCATAGGCCAATGGCTCCCGCTGCTGTTTGGAGGAAAGGGAGACCTGGGAGACTCATTTGGGCCTTGCACGTTACCTCAACATTTGTTGTCTAGGGGAAGAAAGTCTGGAGGAACTCCAATGTCCACACAAGATGTAAAACCTTTAGTTTTATTCTTTTGCTCAACACTTGTGAAGAAGGTAGAAGGATGAAAGGGGGAGGGGAAGGTTCGGTTACTCGGTACAGATCACTGGGGAAAAACCTCTATGCTCCAAAGTCATTCACCACTCCCTCTTGAGTGGGTATTGCTCAACCGGATAGACCCCTCTCACCTCTCCTAGCAGCCGGAGAGATGCACGCACCAGTTAGATAACAGTTTCTCCCACAAACTGATTGAGAACAAATTGAAGAGTCCGGAATCCTCTGCCACAGGATGTAATACCCAAACTTCCAGCCATACAGTTAAAGAGCCTTTAAGCTGACCCGGCGAACTGTAGGACAACTTGAGTTGTGGATCCCTCCTTAATAAGGTCACCAGGCCTATCCCGAGACATAAGCCTTCCGCTTGGTCTCCTCCAGGGCAGGTCCTCCCCTGGTTTCCTTTATTAAGTATAGCTTCCTTCGCTTAGATGGACAGTTTGGGATCCCTCTTGATTCGTAGGCCCCAGTCAGCATAACTGGGCCTAGTGATAGAGATGCAGCCTCGGGCCAATGTGGTCCCGGGGCTGGAAATCACGCAACACATACCTCGTTCCAGGAGGGCCACGAGGCAAAGGGCCCCAAAATATGGCATCTATCCCTTCCCGGCAAGCACAGCGGGGCACCACTCTCACTGGGCTGTTCCAGAGGAAAGATACCCTGTTTCCCCAAAAATAAAACCTACCCTGAAAATAAGACCTAGCATTATTTTCCAGGAGGGCTGCAATATAAGCCCTACCCTGAAAATAAGCCCTAGTTAAAAATGCTTGTAAAATCCTATAATCCACTCTATTATAGTAGTATATAATGTAAAATGTGTGTTTCTGTAATATAATTGCGGGGGAAGAGAGCTCCGGCGGGTAACAGAAGCACAGAGCGGCTCTATAACAAAGGTATTTGGCACAATTATATTACAGAAACACACACATTGTACATTATATAATACTGTAATAGAGTGGATTATAGGATTTTACAAGCATTTTAACTCAGTTCACACTGGGGATTCCTGACAGGCAGGGATAGAGAGGGGGAGAGAAGACATCACATTACACAGTAAGACCTACCCCGAAAATAAGCCCTACTGTGTCTTTTGTTGGCATAATTAATATAAGACCCGGGCTTATTTTCGGAGAAACACGGTACTCGATAATCTATGGCTTGCCTGTGTTCCAACACTGGCCTGTGAGGGTATCGCCACCTACAGGCAACAGTGGGAAAATGCTATCGGGCACAGCCACTGCCAGAACAGAGGCTAATTTAGTATAAATCATCACAGTCTGAGCCATATTATCGGCTCAGACACCCACTAAATTTAACATAGCGCCCAGTCATTTGGGAGCAGGGCGCTACATGTAGAACCACTTTAAGATATAAGAATGGACCTGGTGGCACATGCGGTCAAGCTAAAAGTTTTTAGGCAACCGCCGCACATATAAGGCTGACACAACCTTTGGGGGAAGTCTTTGGTTCTTTTTATCTGAAATGTTTTTTGGGAATCAGAACTGCCAAAAATAATGCCGAAATTTTAATTCATTTTAGTACATCCAGATTGAGTAAATTAGGTCTGAATCTGACATCATCCGAATTTCAGGATCAACTCTACTCACCAATCGTAAAATCCTAATACTATTAGCTGTGTCTGTATAGAATTGTATGTGTGTCCAAGTATACCCCTTGCAATTTCTATGTACAGTATATGAACCATGTCAAGTTTATGCCAATTTTTTTACAAAGGTGGGGAAAAAAGTCAATTTTATATTTGTAGACTTTGAAGGGTTTTATTGCTACCGGAGAATCCACTTTTGATTAAGTGATATCCCTTCTCGGCAATAGAAAAGCCATAAAGCGAAGGTCAGCCTATTCACATCTCTCACAGGAAATCATTAACCGCTGCAATAAATATTTACAACTATTATTCTACAGCCACGGCTAATAATATAAATTCATACATAGCCAAGCGAAATGTGAGTAACAAACTGTAAAACAGACCGGACCTACCGGCAATGGCTACATAAATATACTTTATATTATTGCAGCTCAATAGAGCGTCCCCTCCCGCTGATCCAAGCCTTATAAAGTATGGTTATTCCATAGCTTAATAGCAGGTTTTAATGCACAACCCATGGGACTGTTGCGTAAATCAGAGGCATACAACTGCAAAAACTATATATAGATATAGATAGATAGATAGATAGATAGATAGATAGATAGATAGATAGATAGAGTATCTCACAAAAGTGAGTGCACCCCTCAATTTTTTGTAAATCTTTTCTTCTATCTTTTCATGTGACAACACTGAAGAAATGACGCTTTGCTACAATGTTGTGTAGTGAGTGTACAGCTTGTATAACAGTGTAAATTTGCTGTCCCCTCAAAATAACTCAACACACAGCCATTAACCACTTAACACCCGCAAATGACGGCGGGCGGAATGCTCTATTGTTCTGACAGGACATCATATGACGTCCTGTCATTTAAAGCCGCTAGGGGGCGCGCACCCATCGCGTCACTGGGAACACAATGCGCGTGCCCAGCTGCCGCGATGGCCGCCAGGCACCCGCGATTTCCCAGTAACTGAGCAGGGACGTGGAGCTCTGTGTGTAAACACAGAGCTCCACGTCCTGTCAGGGAGAGGAGACCGATGCTGTGTCCCTTGTACATAGGGACACAGATCGGTCACCTCCCCCAGTCACCCCCCTCCCCCTACAGTTAGAACACTCACTAGGCTACACATTTAACCCCTTCCCCGCCCCTAGTGGTTAACCCCTTCCCTGCCAGTGACATTTATACAGTAATCAATGCATATTTATAGCACTGTTCACTGTATAAATGTGAATGGTCCCAAAAATGTGTCAAAAGTGTCCGATGTGTCTGCTATAATGTCGCAGTCCCGAAAAAAATCGCAGATCGCCGCCATTCCTAGTAAAAAAAAAAAAATCCTTATGTCCCTTATTTTGTAGGCAATATAACTTTTGCGCAAACCAGTCACTATACGGTTATTGCGATTTTTTTTTTTTTTACCAAAAATATGTAGAAGAATACGTATCGGCCTAAACTGAGAAAAAAAATTTTATTTTAAAAAAAGGGATATGTATTATAGCAAAAAGTAAAAAATATTGTGTTTTTTTTTTTTTAAAAATTGACGCTCTTTTTTTGTTTATAGCCCAAAAAATAAAAATCGCACATGCGATTTAATACCACCAAAAGAAAGCTCTATTTGTGGGAAAAAAAAGGACGTCAATTTTGTTTGGGAGCCACGTCGCACGACCGTGCAATTGTCAGTTAAAGCAACGCAGTGCTGAAAGCTAAAATCTTGTCTGGGCAGGAAGGGGGTGTATGTGCACAGTAGGCAAGTGGTTAATGTCTAAACCGCTGGCAACAAAAGTGAGTACACCCCCTAAGTAAAATTGTCCAAATTGGGCCCAATTAGCCATTTTTCCTCCCCGGTGTCACGTGACTCGTTAGTGTTACAAGGTCTCAGGTGTGAATGGGGAGCAGGTGTGTTAAATTTGGTGTTATCGCTCTCCCTCTTTCATACTGGTCACTGGAAGTTCAACATGGCACCTCATGGCAAAGAACTCTCTAGGGATCTGTTAAAAATAATTGTTGCTCTACATAAATATGGCATAGGCCAGTGATGGCGAACCTTGGCACCCCAGATGTTTTGGAACTACATTTCCCATGATGCTCATGACCTCTGCAGTGTAGTTGAGTATCATGGGAAATGTAGTTCGAAAACATCTGGGGTGCCAAGGTTCGTCATCACTGGCCTAGGCTATAAAAAGATTGCCAAGACCCTGAAACTGAGCTGCAACACGGTGGCCAAGACCATACAGCGGTTTAACAGGACAGGTTCCACTCAGAATAGGCCTCGCTATAGTCGACCAAAGAAGTTGAGTGCATGTGCTCAGCGTCATATCCAGAGGTTGTCCAGCATTTCTGAGGAGGTTAAAGGGGTGGGGGGTCAGCCTGTCAGTGCTCAGACCAGACTCCGCACACTGCATCAAATTGGTCTGCATGGTTATGGTCCCAGAAGGAAGCCTCTTCTAAAAAAAAAAGAAATATATAAAAAAAACAGAAAAAAAATGAAATTTTATTTTAATTTTTATTTTACATACTGCCACAAATCAGCATTTCTGATCACTGCCACACTTGTCACGATGTCGCTGTACTGCACTAATGATAGTAAGTAAAAAATTAAAACATTTATTTATTTATTTTCCCCAAAATTGTGCCAAAAAATGAGAACTTCAAAAAACTCGCCATGCCTCTTACTAAATACCTTGGACTGTCTACTTTCCAAAAAAGGGGTCATTTGGGGGTATGTGCACTGTCCTGGCATTTTCAGGCCTCAAGAAATTAGATGGCATCAGTACTTTAGGACTGATCGATTTTCAGCTATATACAGTATACTTTATATACCATACTACACTGAGAAAAATTATAAACGCAACACTTTTGTGTTTGCCCCTATTTATCATGAGCTGAACTCAAAGATCTACGACTTTTTTTATGTACACAAAAGGCCTATTTCTCTCAAATATTGTTCACAAATCTGTTAGTGAGCACTTCTCCTTTGCCAAGATAATTCCTCCACCTCACAGGAATGGCATATCCAGATGCTGATTAGACAGCATGATTATTGCACAGGTGGGCCTTAGGCTGGCCACAATAAAAGGCCACTCTAAAATGTGCAGTTTTACTTAATTTGGGGGGAGGGGGATCCAAAAACCAGTCAGTATCTGGTGTGACCACCATTTACTTCACTGTGGAATGTTGGTCCATTCCTCTTCAATGGCTGTGCCAAGTTGCTGGATACAGAAACTGGAACACGCTGTTGTATACCCCGATCCAGAGCCTCCAGAACATGCTCAATGGGTGACATGTCCGGTGAGTATGCTGGCCATGCAAGAACTGGGATGTTTTCAGCTTTCAGGAATTGTGTGGAGATCCTTGCACCATGGGGCCGGGCATTATAATGCTGCAACATGAGGTGATGGTCGTTGATGAATGGCACAACAATGGGCCTCAGAATCTTGTCATGGTATGAGTTGAGTTCATTCCACACCAGAGGTAGCTGGTGCTCAAAATTTTTGGGGGGGCGCAAATAAACTGAAAAAAACCTCATCAAGCGCAGCCACTGTGCCCATCAAACGCAGCTACTGTACCCATTAATTGCTGCCAGTGTGTCCAATCAATTTCCAACACCATGCCCAATCAATTGTTGCCAGTGTGCCCCATCAATTGTTGCCAGTGTGCCCCATCAATTGCCACCAGTGTGCCCCATCAATTGCTGCCAGTGTGCCCCATCAATTGCCGCTACTGTGCCACATCAAATGCTGCCAGTGTGCCCCCCCGCCCGGCACTTACCTGTCTTGGCGCTGTGCTCCATGCCCCGTGTCCTCCATGTCTTCTCCTGTCCTCTTCCCGTCATCTCTGCTATGATTGGATGCCTGATAGGCATCCAATCACAGTGCCTGTCGCTTCAGCCAATCAGGTAACAGGATAACCAGACCCGAGAACCTGATTGGCTGAGAGGCGGGTCAGTGTTAGGGAAGAGATTTATTTGCTTTCCTAACACCACACTGTGTAAACAGTGAACACACAGCATTACGCCGGCTGTTAACCAATTTGGAAGCCTATTAGAGCCCACAGGGCGCCTATTAAAGTCTATGGCTCTAATCAGGCGCTTCCAAAAAAAACGCTGTTTTAATTAAGGGTGACATGGGGCCGGACACCTGAATAGGGGGCGACAGCAGCCACAATAGATGCAATGCATGAATCTATCTATTGGCGATAGAGCGGTGCAGGAGAGAGGGAGCGGCGCTCCTGAGCCCTCTATGGACGCACCGCCGCTGTTCCACATCAAACTGGTCAAACCATGCCTTCATAAACCTGACTTTGTGAATCAGTCATAATGGAACAGAAAGGGGCCTTCTCCCAAACTGTTGCCACAAGATTTGAAGCACTCAATTGCCTAAAATGTCTTTGTATTCTGTAGCTGTATAGGAACCCTTCACTGGAAACACCTAAACTCCAATATTTTGAGGGAAGATTACATCATTTTCCCATATAGTGTTGGAGTAATGGTTAAAGCGGCGTTCCACCCAAAAATGGAACCTCCGCTTTTCCGAACCCTCCCTCTGGTGTCACATTTGGCACCTTTTAGGGGGGTGTAGATACCTCTCTAAGACAGCTATTTGCCCCCACTTCCGGCCATAGACTACTGTGGGAGTCACGCCCCCCCCCCCACTTCCCACGCTGACTCCTGGGAAACATACTGGTCCCAGGAGAGTGCAGGGACCAGTGAGTGTGTGCTGCACTACTCGTACATGCGCAGTAGGGAACTGGGCAGTGAAGCCGCAACGCTTCACTTCCTGATTCCCTCACCGAGGATGGCGGCGGGGCAGCCGAGAGACAAGCGATTGCTCGGCCTCAGCTGCCGACATTTCATGCGCACTGGACAGGTAAGTGTCCATTTTTTAAAAGTCAGCAGCTGCTGTATTTGTAGCTGCTGGCTTTTAAAAAAAAAATTGGGGGGTGGACCTACCACTGTATGCACAATTTTAGCTCAATGGTCAGCCAGATTCTACACCAGAAAGACCTGGTGATAACCATATAGGCTTTGAAGATGATGTTTAGACAAGACGAAAAAGATATATATAGCCAGATTCAGAGAGAGTTACGTTGGCGTATCAGTAGATACGCCGACGTAACTCTGAATCTGCGCCGTCATAAATTTAAGCCTATTCTGGAAACCAGATACGCTTAAATTAGGCTAAGATACAAGTGGCGTAAGTCTCCTACGCCGTCGTATCTTAGGGTGCAATATTTAGGTTGGCCGCTAGGTGGCGCTTCCATTGAGTTCGGCGTACAATATGCAAATGCCTAGATACGCCGATTCAGAAACGTACGTGCGCCCGTTGCAGTAAAGATACGCCGTTTACGTAAGGCGTTTTCCGGCCTAAAGTTATTCCAACAAATAGCTGGCCTAGTCAATGTTAAGTATGGCCGTCGTTCCTGCGTCGAAATTTGAAATTTTTACGCTGTGTAAGTCGTCCGTGAATGAGGCTGGACGTAATTTACGTTCACGTCGAAACCAATACGTCCTTGCGGCGTACTTTGGAGCAATGCACACTGGTATATGTACACGGACAGCGCATGCGCCGTTCGTAAAAACGTCAATCACGTCGGGTCACCACCCATTTACATAAAACACGCCCCCATCCTCATTTGAATTAGGCGCTCTTACGCCGGCCCCATTTACGCTACGCCGCCGTAACTTAGGAGGAAAGTGCTTTGTGAATACAGCACTTGCCTCACTTACTTACGGCGGCGTAGCGTAAAATACGATACGCTACGCCGCCGGAAAGATGCGCCGGCGTACCTGAATCTGGCTAAGAATGTATGAATTTTCTTTTTTATTGAACTATTAACACATTTTTCAACTCTGAGATTTCCACCAGCTCATTATACACAATTTTCTTCAACATTTCAATCCATCCTCTTCTAATGAGCTCATTTCTAATTAAAACTTTCCCTTTCTAAAAGTGATTGATTACTGAATTGATTAAACGATTTATTGATCTGGCAAACTAGGATATTTATTTGCCACCAAGATCAATATGCAAATACCAGAAAATGGTGCTTTAAGAACTCCCGAGGGAGAAGCGTTTCCTAAATTAAGATGATGACGTTAGGCAATAGATAAGTTCCACTTCTTTAGGCTTTAAAGAACCGTTATCCTGATGAATACAAGTGTCATTAGCTGTGATTGTATGGGGTTTAACCAGCAACACTGCATTGAATTGTATCAGTTATTACTGGATTATAAATATGTAGATGGCAATGATGGCTATCGGCACTGCTGATTCATCACTTTAATTACAGACATATCTAAATTTTACAGGTTCCTTGGTTAATTAGATTAAGTCAGCACCTAAAAGTGCCTACAGACATTCAATGATAGCTGGCCATGCATGCGGGTGATCACTCGAATGAAGAATTGCTACACAGTTCCGCAGGGTTGCATCAAGTGAACGTATACATGTTTGATTGTGAGGATTGGATGCTCTAGAGTAGTCTTTCCAGTTTTAGGGAACCCTTGCTAATTATTATCAATATTATTATACAGGATTTATATAGCGCCAACTGCTAATAATTTTTATTTTTAGCCTATCCCACGGTGCAATGCGAAAACAAAAAAAAACAAAGGGCCAAATCCTCAAAAATCCTGCCTAACTTAACTTTTCCCATTTAAGTTACACTGACTTAAAATTTCTACCTAAGTGCCCGATCCACAAAGCACTTACCTAGAAATTTCAGGCCGTGTAACTTAAATGTCTCCGGCGCAAGGCGGTCCTCTTCTGCAGGGGGCGATGACAATTTAAATGAGGCGCGCTCCCGCGCCGGCCATACTGCGCATGCTCGTGACGTCATTTTCCCGACGGGCAGCACGCGAAATTACGTTACGTCGGGCTTTGTGGATTGCGACGGGACAATAAAGTTGCGTTGGGTAAAAAAAAAGTTACGCGCTGGGAAAAAAAATTCAAAATTTAAAAAAAATCGCGGCGATCGAAAAAAAGGTCTGTTTTTACAAGGTGTTACTAGTTTACACTTTGTAAAAGCAGAACTAATTTTACGTATGCAAACGTAAACTTACGCAGAAAACACAAAGCTGAAAAGCTTTGTGGATCTCCGTAAGTCCTCATTTGCATACGCAAAGCGGCATTTCGACACGAAATGCCCCCAGCGGCGGATGCGGTACTGCATCCTAAGATCCGACAGTGTAAGTCTCTTACAGATGTCAGATCTTCTGCCTATCTTTGGAAAACTGCTTCTGAGGATCAGTTCCAAAGATAGGCACAGGGATACGCAGGCTGAACAGCAGTTCCGCCTGCGTATCCCTTTTGAGGATTTGGCCCATAGTATACAAAAAGGGGCACTTGGGATGTGTTCTATGGTCCCCTCCTGTAGAGCAAGGACCCTTCCCTGACCCCCAGGGGCGCCGGACTCCTGACAGGGGCAAGGCACACTTAAGTCCACCTAGCCAAAAGGCCTGGCTTACCCTCCTCCCCATGGTCAGCCAAAGCCAACCAACTGGGTACTAGGTGAGGGGTTCTCCTGAAGACAGACCGCCCCCTCCCTACAAGGCAGGGGAGGAAGGAACCTAAGGGCCACATATCCTCATCCATGAACCCCAGGGATCCAAAGACCCCCATCCTACAATCTAAGTGAAAAAAGGCACATACATATACTAAGGGCTGGATTCAGAAAGCACTTATCTTTATATACGCCGCGTAAATGCTCAGATGCGCCGTCGTATCTCTGCGCCTGATTCTTGAAATGATATACGCCTGAATTTTGGCTCCATCCGACTGACGTAAGTCTCCTACGCTGTCGTATCTTGGGCGCATATTTACGCTGGCCGCAAGGGGCGCTTCCATTGATTTACACGTCGAATATGCAAATGACCGAGATACGCCGATTCACAAACATACTTGCGCCTGTCGCTGTAATCTACGCCGTTTACGTAAGGCGTACGTCCGGCGTAAAGTTATTCCACCATATAGGAGGCACAATTATGGACGATGGAACAGCCGTCGAATTTTACGTTGTTTACGTAGGACTACGTGAATAGGGCTGGGCGTAGCTTACGTCACGTCGTAGGCAGTGATTCGACGTATCTTATGGAGTCTTTTAGACGTGATTCTGAGCATGCACACTGGGATGTGTCCACGGTACGGCGCATGCGCCGTTCGTTTGGACCAACATTTGAATGGGGTCACGGTTTATTTGAATAGATCACGCCCACTACCTTCCTACTTTGAATTACATGGGCTTACGCCCAAAGATTTACGTTACGCTGGTGCAACTTAGGGAGCGAGTGCTTTGTGAATACTCAGCTTGCCTCTCTGGAATACGTCGGCGTAGCGCATATGAGATGCGCTACGCCGGAACAAAGATGCGCCGATCTACCTGAATCCAGGCCTATATCTACAGCTCATGGTACATTAGTGTGATGGTCACTGGGAAAAATGAGATTTACACTTTTAGCCTTTGGGAATACTCACCTCAGGTAGCTAAAAAGATCATTGGTATCAGTGGTTACTCACTGCCCAAGGAATCCCTAGAAACCTCTGGCGGAACCTTAAAGTGGTATTAAAGGTTCACGTTTAAAAAAATAAAAATAACAATACTTACCTCCACTGTGCAGTTTGTTTTGCACAGAGTGGCCCCGATCCTCCTCTTCTGGGGTCCCACGGCGCCTCTCTCGGTTCCTCCCTGCAGTAGCTAACCCCCTCTGGGAAACCCTCTCCCGAAGGGGTTTACCTTGCGGGCACGCTCCTGTGTCATACACTCGGCGTAATTTTCCAGCAACAACCCTATTCTTCCAGAGAGATGCACTTTATTGATTCCCAACACAGAACAAAGTCTTGCAACAGATGACAAAATCCAACAGAGAAAATATAAGTCCCATTTTTCCTAGATCTGTGCTTTCATAATCATGGAGAATGAATAGACTGAAGGTTATATTGCCTATACTCTGAATGGCTGAGCAATTTGATTGGCTGTCTCCATTAGGCCTTTGATCTGCCCTCTGTCTTTCATAGTGACAGACAATGACCCCTAGCTGGAAACAGCTGCAGTCATAAACTGCCCTAATTTTCATTATTGCATATTATTATTTACTTAGCCCAGAGTCACTATCTGTCACCTTTGATATGTGGAGTAAATCTTGTTTGGCCACTTCCCCCTTTTGATCAACAAGTTCCCGTAACACCCTTTTGCCTGGAATGTTTGTATGTGACGCACATACACTGTGCTATACATATAAGACAATATATAAAATACATACACATATATATTAATATTACAACATCAGGGTCAGGGCACCCACATCCCTGAAGTGAACCATTGTGCCCAGGGCAGTCGTCCCCCCTGCCTACCCCTTGTCCTGCCCTGCTTCTCACTGACCACCAATGTAAGGAGCATTCTTCCCACCTGACCACCAATGTAAGGAACATCCTTCCCACTGATCACCAATGTAAGGAATATTCTTCCCACTGACCACCAATGTAAGGAACATTCTTCCCAATAACTATAGTGGGCATTATTTCCACTGACCACCAATGTAAGGAGCATTCTTTCCACTGACCACCAATGTAAGGGGCATTCCTCCCACTGAGAACCAATGTAAGGAGCATTCTTCCCACTGTTCACCAATGTAAGGGGCATTCCTGCCACTGAGCACCAATGTAAGGGGCATTTTTCCCATTGACCACCAATGTAAGGGGCATTCCTCCCACTGAGCACCAATGTAAGGAGCATTCTGCCCACTGATCACCAATGTAAGGGGCATTCTTCCCACTGATCACCAATGTAAGGGGCATTCTTCCCACTGATCACCAATGTAAGGGGCATTCTTCCCACTAACTATAGTGGGCATTATTCCCACTGATCCCCAATGAATTTATTTTCGCAGGGGTTCCCTGAGATTTGAATTCCTTCGGGGTAAACAGGTTTAAAAAAAGCTGCACAAGATCAATAATCTTCGTATCAATACATGAAATACAATATTGAAAGCAAGTCACAGGAAGCAAGTCATTGCTTATAGTCACATTGATAAATTTTTTTTTTTTCAGTTTAATGCGCTAATGATAAAATGTATCCTTACGGAAAATACCCAATCCTCCAACACATAATCGTTTTGTTATCACGTATTTCCCGGCTCCCTGTTCCGTCTCTATTTAAACTTCGGCGTCTGGCTCATTTTTATTCCCTTTATTATTATAGCTGCGTAAGCTAATTTGTATTGAGTGTATTAATCTCCAATAATATATTTGTGAAGGGGGCCTATTGTATTCCCATTTATTTAAAGAGATCTTTGGAGGCTTATGAAAAATGGCTGTCGGTGGGACGCCTTAATGTCGTGTTATTCATCTTTCCAGCACTTAGCACAGATAACAGAAATTAATAATGAATTATTAAGCAGGCCATGCATCAACACAATGATACATCTCTGGGTATTAAGAACATGGGACAGACAGACGGATGGTGACTATCATTTGTGACACCCTCCCGTAAAGTGATCTATTAATCTTTCCTGGGCTCGGGGGTTGGGGGATTCGGCTCTTTCCTCCATGTGGAAGGGTATTGTGGAGGAAAATGATGGATCCTAATTGGAGAGATTTACATCCTTTGTTATGTTACTTACCTGAAGGAGAAACATTTATATCATGGATGATACAATGTATCTGATTTAAAGGGAATGTATTATCTTTTCAAAGGAACATGTTAAAGTGATCACTGTGATGTTTATTATGTTTACATAGTGTTTGAGTGCCCATTTTTATTGTTTATTGGGTTTTAATGCATGCGCTACAATGCACGTGTCTAACTTCCCCATAATATAAATAGTGCCTGTTCATGTTCTTAACTCTTTTACTACCACTGACATATGTCATATGACGGTGCCGGCCCAAGACATGGTGCTGCCTGGGACCATGGTCCCATTGGGTCCCATGGTAGGGCCGGCCCTGCATATGACGGTACCGGCGGGGGGGGGGGGGGGTTATAAAGCTTTACATGTTGGGTATCTATTTACTCTGTGCAAACACATCTTTTATTATTTATCGGGTAATATATTAACCGCTTGAGGACCGCCGCACGCAGATATACGTCCTCAAAATGGCAAGGCTGGGCACAAGGGCATACATGTACGTCCCCTTTAAGAGCTCAGCCATGGGTCGCGCAGCGCGCCACCGGCGGCGCGCTCGGGACCCAGTCCTCAGCTCCGTGACCGTTTTCGCTTTTTAGTTAGACAAATGTTCAGTGTGAATGCTCTCAAACTTTTCGGCAACAAATGTCCGATGAAGGCTAATAGGGGTGTAACGGATCGTCACGGATCCGTGATCCGAACGGGCCACCCCGTTCGGATCGGCACACCCCGCGATCCGCGGAGCGCTCCGGAGCCTAGGCCTAGGAAAGTCCCCGGCTTCGGCCTAGCTCCGGAGCGGCGGCCAGTCTGCTTGCCAGAGCCCAGCGTGACACGCCTCCCCGCCTCCCCGGGGAGGCGTGTCACGCTGTGCACTGGGCTCTAGCAAGCTGAATGGGAATATTAGCAGTGAAGCACTGGTGTGAGAGGAGGGGGGGGGAAGGGGGAAAAAAGAGCACAATAGCAATTCACAGGGGTGGATTAAAGAGGAAGCAGGTGAGGCTGTTTGGGACTTAAAGTACAATCTTGATGTTTTTACAGCAAAAAAAAAAAATATATATATATATATATATATATATATATATATATATATATATATATATATTTTGCTGTAAAAACATCAAGATTGTACTTTAAGTCCCAAACAGCCTCACCTGCTTCCTCTTTAATCCACCCCTGTGAATTGCTATTGTGCTCTTTTTTCGGATCAGCAAAAAAAATAAAAAAAAAAGGGTTCCTTTTTTTAATTGGTCCAAAAAAAAAAATATATATATATATATATATATATATATATATATATATATATATATATATATATATATATATATTTTTTTTTGGACCAATGAAAAAACGGACCCTTTTTTTTTTTTTGCTGATCCGAAAATGATCCGATCCGTGACTCCTGATCCGAGGATCGATCCGATCCGTGAGTTTTTTGATCCGTTGCACCCCTAGAGGCTAATCCGATTGTGTGTACACAAGTCCATCGGACTAAAGTCCAAAGTACAAACACGCATGCTCAGAACCAATGCTAAAGATCAGACATCAATAGCAGAAGTTGCCCAAAGGGTGGCGATAAAGAGCTGAAAAAACACGTGATTTGGTGAAAGTTTGCTGAAAAAGTCCTGCCGTGTGTATGCAGAACAAGTTCACGGCCAACGCCCTTCAGACCAAAATCCACAGAAAAGTCAGAAAAGTCAGATGGCAGTCCGATCGTGTGTATGAGGCTTTTGAGAGGCTCCAACCCCTCTTTGCTCTATCCAAGAACAAAGTACGCTAGGGTTGCAGGTGGCTTTAAAATTGGTTCAAAAGTTCCTATCCACCTAAAAACTGGCTAGTAGACAAGCCGGTAAAACGGTATAAAAAAAAAAAAAACTTTAGAGAGACTTCAACCCTTCTATATTTTATCCAAGAACAAAGAATGTTGTGTCTAGTGGTGGCTTCAAAAATTGGTTCAAAAGTTTCCATCCACCTAAAAATTGGTCAGTGGGCAAGCCTGCATACAAAACTTGAGAGGCTCCATGCCTTCTCTTCTCTATTCCAGAACAAAGTACCGTATTTATCGGTGTATAACAAGCGCCAGCGTATAACATGCACCCAAATTTAAGAAGGAAGCTTCAGGATTTTATTTTTTTCAAATAAACCACTTTGAAGCCTGATTAGTGCCCATCTGCAGCCTCAATGCAGCCTGATGCCCATCTGCAGCCTCTGTGCCCATCTGCAGCCTGATCTGCACCCATCCAATGCAGCCTGATGCCCATCTGCAGCCTCTGTGCCCATCTGCAGCCTGATCTGCACCCATCCAATGCAGCCTGATGCCCATCTGCAGCCTCAATGCAGCCTCTGTGCCCATCTGCAGCCTGATCTGCACCTATCCAATGCAGCCTGATGCCCATCTGCAGCCTCTGTGCCCATCTGCAGCCTGATCTGCGCCCATCCAATGCAGCCTGGTGCCCATCTTCAGCCTCAATGCAGCCTCTGTGCCCATCTGCAGGCTGATCTGCGCCCATCCAATGCAGCCTGATGCCCATCTGCAGCCTGATCTGCGCCCATCCAATGCAGCCTTATGCCTACCTGCAGCCTCAATGCAGCCTCTGTGCCCATCTGTAGCCTGATCTGCACCCATCCAATTCAGCCTGATGTCCATCTGCAGCCTCAATGCAGCCTCTGTGCCCATCTGCAGGCTGATCTGCGCCCATCCAATGCAGCCTGATGCCCATCTGCAGCCTGATCTTTGCCTATCCAATGCAGCCTGATGCCCATCTGCAGCCTGATCTGCGCCCATCCAATGCAGCCTGATGCCTATCTGCAGCCTTACCATCTCTCATGCAGTGGAGGAAATCAGGAGGGGGACGAGCGCCGCCGGAATCACCGAGCCGTCATCTTCTGTTTACAGTACTCGGCTCTCAGTCGGCAGTCACATACACAGTCCCGCCTCCGCCATCGCCATTGGACCAGCTCCTGTGATTGACAGAACACTGGTCCAATGCCAGTGGCGGAGGCGGTACATGTGTACGACGTCAGAGCCGAGTAAACAGGACATGACGGCTCTGTGATTCTGGCGGCGCTTGTCTGCCTCCTTCTCCTCCGAGGTACGCTATTGGCGTATAACACGCACCCATGATTTTCCCCCTTTTTTCAGGGGGGAAAAGGTGCCTGTTCTACACTGATAAATACACTAAGTTGGGGTTGGAGGTGACTTAAAAAAATTATTTAAAAATTTCCATCCACCTAGGTAGACGGGCCTTCATTGACATGCAGATGTACAGATCATTAATAAGTGAACTGTCCACATTGTTCTTCGATAGGCATTTGTATTCCGGACCTCTGGCCGAGCGCCGTCGCTAAAACCAAGAAACACAGCCATTAATTATATAGCGGCTGATTATTATTTTGTGGCGTCTTGCTTCAGAATGAAAAATGTAACCCAAAATGAATGGCTTCCCCTGTCAGCCCAACCTCCTCCTATTCACCCGCCGAGGTGATAAATCAATGACGATGGAAACAACAGGAGTCCTTAATAATAACAACCTTCACTTCACCTAGGCCTCAGTCCGCGCGCCGCCTCTCCCGTCCCGCGTTATCTATTGAGGTTTGAAGCTCTGCTGGTGTTTTTGTGCTTATTGATCGGAGAAACGCAGAATCTTTGCATGGCTGGGCCGCATCCATCAACGTAACAAAGGATTCCTGTCAAATGTCCACCCTTCACCGGCGGCTTCATTGAACTAGTCATCTGAGCCTTTCAACCCTGGGAGCTAGCCGAACGCAGCGGCTGGAAGTAGCTTTGCTGCTTTGTATATAGCTTATGGCCTCCAGAAACGCAATTGATTAAATGAGTAACGCGTCCAGTGGACTCAAAGATTTTACAGAAATATATCCCTTCATTTTTTAAAACGGACCTTCACCCAAAACCTTATCACATCTTTCCCTGCCTTTTCCTCCCCTCTCTTTCAATTGGATATATACTATATACCAAAAGTATTGGGACATCTGCCTGTACATGAACTTTAATGGTATCCCAGTCTTAGTCCGTAGGGTTCAATATTGAGTTGGCCCCGCCCTTTGCAGCTAACAGCTTCAACTCTTCTGGGAAGGCCGTCCACAAGGTTTAGGAGTGTCTATGGGAAAGTTTGACCGTTCTTCCAGAAGCGAATTTGTGGGGTCAGGCATCGATGTGGACAAGAAGGTTTGGCTCGCAGTCTCTGCTCAAACTCATCCCATAGGTGTTCTATCGGCTTGAGGTCAGGATTCTGTGCAGGCCAGTCAAGTTCCAACACCCCAAACTTGCTCATCCATGTCTTTATGGACCTTGCTTTGTGCACTGGTCCAAATCATTTGGTGGAGGAGGGATTATGGTGTGGGGTTGTTTTTCAGGGGTTGGGTTTTGCCCCTTAGTTCCAGTGAAGGGAACTCTTAAAGCGGAGTTCCACCTAAAAATGGAACTTCCGCTTAACCCACTCCTCGCCCCCTTACATGCCACATGTAATTTTTTGGGGGGGGAGTGGGGGCTTCAGGAGAAGGGGACTTCCTCCTTCCGCCGAGGGGCTGGAAAGGCGATTAGCTTAATCGCCTTTTTGCAGCCCCTCTCTGTAGGCGAGCGCCTGTCCAATTGGACGGCGCCGCTCGCGCATGCGCAGTGCCGCTCGCGCATGCGCAGTGGGTGCCCGGCCGTGAAGCCGAAAGCTGTCACTGCCGGGTGCCCACACTAGGAATGAAGACGCCCGCCCGCGAGGAGCGGAGCCCCGGCCGGCACGTCGCTGGAGCCGTGGAGCAGGTAAGTGTCTGTTTATTAAAAGCCAGCAGCTACACTTTTTGTAGCTGCTGACTTTTAATAAACTTAAAAAAAAAGGTGGAAAACCCCTTTAAGGCGTCAGCATACCAAGACATTTTGGACAATTTCATGTTCCCAACTCTGTGGGAAAAGTTTGGGGATAGCCCCTTCCTGTTCCAACATGACTGCGCACCAGTGCACAATGCCCGCTTTGTGCATGTGCAGGAAATATCCTGTGCATGCACAGATGTGCCGAAGGGCTCTGTTGGGGCCCAATGGACAGGCAGAGCCATTCAACATATCTGCATGGGAGGGGGGAAAAGCCCCCAAAAACAGGGCTGAAGTTCCTCTTTAATAAATCTGATGTACCACTTCTACTATCTTCTGTGCCTCTTCTGGTAAAGGATATTAAAGTGTAAGTCCAGGTAAAAATTTTAGGGTTCGTTGACACATGTGTTTTTCAAGGGCAGTAAAAACCCCATGGTTAAGCCACGATTTTACCACCCCCAATTGCCCCCCCCCCTGCCTTTAACAGCTGATAGAGGTATTCACATCATGTCATGGCTGCAATTCTTCGCTTCACAGCCACAGCAGGGCTTATATCCCCTGTGGCTTCGGCAGGCAATAGCACTTGCCAAATGGGGCCATTCTAATTCCACACTTTATCCAAAATTAAGAAAAAAAATCTTGATGTACACTCTAACCCCCAGGTGCCCAACTTGCTGCAGCATGAGGCCTTTTGGGACTTTCTGTGTGGCTCTCGGGGTCATTCAGACAGTTGTATGTTTCTTCATTGCCTGTAATAGCAGGGTCTTATGTAATGTGACCCCTATCTATGTGTCCTAAAGCATGCCCTAATGCCGCGTACACACGATCAGTCCATCCGATGAGGATGGATCGACGGACCGTTTTACATAGTTACATAGTTACATAGTTAGTCAGGTTGAAAAAAGACACAAGTCCATCCAGTTCAACCACAAAAAAATGAACAAACAAAATAAAAAACACAATACAATCCCATACACCCAACTCCATACCCACAGTTGATCCAGAGGAAGGCAAAAAAAAACCAGCAGAGCATGATCCAATTTGCTACAGCAGGGGAAAAAATTCCTTCCTGATCCCCCGAGAGGCAATCGGATTTACCCTGGATCAACTTTACCTACAAATCTTAGTACTCAGTTATTTTATGTACATTTAGGAAAGAATCCAGGCCTTTCTTAAAGCAATCTACTGAGCTGGCCAGAACCACCTCTGGAGGGAGTCTGTTCCACATTTTCACAGCTCTTACTGTGAAAAAACCTTTCCGTATTTGGAGGTGAAATCTCTTTTCCTCTAGACGTAAAGAGTGCCCCCTTGTCCTCAGTGTTGACCGTAAAGTGAATAACTCAACACCAAGTACACTGTATGGACCTCTTATATATTTGTACATTGTTGATCATATCCCCCCCCTAATTCTCCTCTTCTCAAGAGTGAATAGATTTAGTTCCTCTAATCTTTCCTCATAGCTGAGCTCCTCCATGCCTCTTATCAGTTTGGTTGCTCTTCTCTGCACTTTCTCCAGTTCTCCGATATCCTTTTTGAGAACTGGTGCCCAAAACTGAACTGCATATTCCAGTTAACCGATAAAGCTGACTGATGGTCCGTCGCGCCTACACACCATCGGTTAAAAAAATGATCGTGTCAGAACGCGGTGACGTAAAACACAACGACGTGCTGAAAAAAACTAAGTTCAATGCTGCCAAGCATGCATCGACTTGATTCTGAGCATGCGTTGGTTTTTTAACCGATGGTCGTGCCTACTAACGATCACTTTTGTCCTATCGGTTAGGAATCTATCGGTTTATTTTTAAAACAAGTTGGCTTTTTTTTAACTGATGGTTAACTAACCGATGGCGCCCACACACGATCGGTTTTGACCGATGAAAACGGTCCATCAGACCATTCTCATCGGTTTAACCGATCGTGTGTACGCGGCATTAGTCTTCAACAACTCCTACAGCATATTTGCAGTCTCTGACCATCTCTTGTATCATACCAGTAGTCTCTGACCATATCTTGTAGAATGCCCATGACCATCTCTTGTAGCGTGCCCATAGCCTCTATCCATCTCTTATAGCAAGCCCTTAGTCTGTGACCATCTATTGGAGTGTTTTCGATACTATCTGACCAGAACTTGTAGCCCGCCCATAGCCTCTGACCATCTCTTATAGCAAGCCCTTAGTCTCTGACCATCTCTTGTGGCGTGCTCGTACATTCTCACCAACTCTTGTAGCACGCCCATAGCCTCTGATCATATCTTGTAGAATGCCTGTAGTCTCTGACCATCTCTAACATGACCATTAAAGCAACTGTGTAAATTTGGCCTTAAAGTTGAGCTCCAGAAACGACGCGAACTCCACCCAGCAGCGGCCGAAGTATTGCAGCCTAAGATCCGAAGGCGTACGAAGCCGTAAGCCTGTCGGATCTTAGCCAAAAGCCGTCGTATCTTGTTTGTGAATCACAAATTAAGATACAACGCAGCAAATTTGAAAATGCGCTGGAGTATCATTAGATACTCCGGCGTATTTGTTCTGTGAATCTGCCCCATAGTTAGTCATAGAACCTCTGTAAGGTTATTTTTTGCTATCTATTAGAAGTTCTTATCATTCTTCACTTCACTAAAATTGTGTTCTTTGACCACTTTTTACTGGAAATACTCTGGAATGCTCGACCATTAAAGCAAAATGGGGCATCCATTGTCCCCTATTTGCTAACAATCGGACAATTTATGGTCATTTCATTTCTTTTGGAAAGCGAGTACTCAGCAATATCTAACCATAGAAGAATCATAGAGGCATCTCCATGTAGCCCATTCATGACCACCAAACGATGACTTTTACTTTATGTTTGCAGCGATAATTCTAATGCACTGGAATCATGAGATCCTTTTCTGATCGTTATTGATCCAATCTTTGTCTGTCTCCACATGCTGAATGTCATTTCAAGAAGTGAATGAAAACCAATGCCCACAGGACGATGTGGCCTGGATACAAAGGCTGTACATTAATGCATCTTTGTCTTGGCGAGAGTTTATTAATTGTTAGGTTACTGTGTTATTACCTTCTATTCTTATCGGCTGTCCATGTTAAGTGCTTCCTGCTATCACCTTTCCTCTAATGCTATCAGCAATGTTATTATCTCTTCTCACATGTTCCATTATTTTGTTCCCTTCACTGCACGTTTTGTCCTTCCCGTCCTCGCTCCATACACGTCCCCTACCTTGCTTACAGAGAATGGTGGAGCATTAGAACGCTGTTTATGTCTAGTAGAATGCAAAGATTTAAATAGCTCATCAGGTTCCCCTACCCCCCCCCCCCCCCATCTGAATCTTAAAGGGTAGGCTCATCTTTTTTACAAACCATGAACTCCAAATATCCTGGCATCCTCTTCAGACCCTGCAACACAAAGGGGCCGTGATGCCCCTTGCTGCCGGTGTAGCGGTCTATACACCGTACACACCAATACAAAGCCCCAGAGTGAGTACCCATTATAATGTTCTCAATAGCAAGGTACTCAGTGCTGACCAATGAGAAGCCCATCTGAGGCTTCTTATTCCAGTAAGGTGTCCCAGAAGAGAGAATTTCTTCTCATTGGTCAGCGCAGTCATGTGGTCATGCTGACCAATGAGGGCTTGCCACTGCGGCCATTATGGTGGGTACTTTGAAATGTAAAGATGGATGAATGGATTGCAAGCATTAGCATGGATACTTTAGATGAGGGGTGCTCGGAAACAATTCAACGCATGCCCGGAAGCATACAACTTCATTTTCTCGGCTCGTCTTAGGCCCCGTACACACGACCAAGTTTCTCGGCAGAATTCAGCCAGAAACTCGATCGGAGCCGTATTCTGCCGAGAAACCCGGCCGTGTGTACACTTTTGGCCGAGGAAACCGACGAGGATCTCGTCGGGCCAAATAGAGAACATGTTCTCTATTTCCTCGTTAGTCAATGAGGAAATTTGGCTCGCCGAGATCCTCGGCGGCTTCACAAGGAACTCGGCGAGCGAAACGATGTGTTTTGCTCGTCGAGTTTCTCGGACGTGTGTACGGGGCCTTAGTGTTTTACGTCACCGCGTTCTTGACGGTCGGAATTTGGTGTGACCGCGCGTATGCAAGACAGCTTGAGCGGAACTCCATCGGAAAAACTGTTGGAGTTTATTCTGAAGGGAAAACCGGTCGTGTGTACAGGGCATAAGTGTTTAGGGTGGTAGCGGAAAAGTCACCAAAGGTTCCTTGTGTGGGTGCGATACATTTTTTAGGCCCCAATGCAACTGTTGTCCAAGTAAAGGCCCATACCCATGATCAGACTTTTTGACAACGTGTTTAATCGGACAATCTGACCGTGTGTACGCTCCATCGGACAATTGTTTTCACTTTTTCATCGGACAAATGTTCGCTGTGAATGCTCTCAAACTTTCCGGCAACAAATGTGTGTACACAAGTCCATCGGACTAAAGTCCAGAGTACGAACACGCATTCTCAGGACCAATGCTAAAGATCAGACAACGATAGCAGAAGTTGCCCAAAGGGTGGCGGTAAAGAGCTGAAAAAACACGTGATTTGGTGAATGTTGGCTGAAAATGTTCTGCCGTGTGTATGCAGAAAAAGTTCACGGCCAACGCCCATTCGAACCAAAATCCATGGAAAAGTCAGATTGAAGTCTAATCGTGTGTATGGGGCATAAGAATACCTACGTATTCTCTATAAATTAGCCTTCATGACTGTGGCCAGCCACCTGACCCAAATAAAGCATAAATTAACCCCTAGGTCCCAAAGGGCCCAGCACTTAATGTGTATATGTAGGGTGGTGGCAGACAAAGTCACCAAAGGCCCCCTGGGGCCATATGCTTTAGCCCCATATAGTAAATAGTATGAGAAACCCCTGGTTCAGTGTATATCGGCCTTTCTCAACCTTCTTACCTTCAGGTGTTGTGGAACTCCTACCGTAACCATTTTATTGGGGGGGTCAATGGAAAATGCCCTTTACATTGGTGATTAGTAGGAAGAATGCCTCCTTAGAGTGGTTGCCAGAATACCACTCTTAGGCCCTGTACACACGACCAGTTTCCTCGGCAGAATTCAGCTTCCGACCGAGTTTCTGGCTGAATTCTGCCGAGAAACCTGGCCGTGTGTACAATTTCGCAGAGGAAGCCGACGAGGAGCTCGACGAGGAAATAGAGAACATGTTCTCTATTTCCTCGTTGTTCTATGGGAGCTCTCGGCCCGCCGAGCTCCTCGGCGGCTTCAGGGCTGAACTGGCCGAGGAACTCGATGTGTTTTGGCACGTCGAGTTCCTCGGCCGTGTGTACGGGGCCTTACAGACAGACAAAGACATCATGGGTGTCAGAGGCGGAACTACCAGGGTTGCAAAGGTCGCACTTGCAACTGGACTCTGGCGCCTAAGACGGCAGGAAGGGGTCCCCCTGCAGAACATGGGTTTGGTTCACACTGTTGTGACCCCCAAAGTCGTACAACCTGCTTGCGTTTTCCTTGTGACCTCCTTGCGACTTGCTTGTGATTTCCTTGAGTCCTTTGTGATTTATCTTTGCAGTCTAATGCCGCGTATACACGATCGGAAATTCCGACAAGAAAACCGTGGATTTTTTTCCGACAGACTGTTGGCTCAAACTTGTGTTCCAAACACGGTCACACAAAATTCCGATCGCCAAGAACACGGTGACGTACAACACTACAACGAGCCGAGAAAAATTAAGTTCAATGATTCCGAGCATGCATTGAATTGATTCCAAGCATGCATGTTTTTTTGTACGTCGAAATTGCATACAGACGATCGGAAGAACTTTTCTTGTTGGAAAAATTGAGAACCAGCTCTCAAATTTTGTTGGAAATTCCGACAGAAAAAGTCAGATGGAGCCTACACAAGGTCGGAATTTCCGACCAAAAGCACACATCGAACTTTTCTTGTCGGAATTTCCGATCGTGTGTACATGGCATTTGGCACTCAAATTGCACCAACGTCGCAGAAATGTAAACAGCCCTGCAACTGGAGTAAAGGGCCTGGGATCAGTGGGAGGAACTCCAGACTCGGAGGGAAGGGCCCCTGAAGCCTCCTACACACGATCGAGGAACTCGACGGGCGAAACACATCATTTTGCTCGTCGAGTTCCTTGTGAAGCCGTCGAGGAACTCGACGAGCCAATTTTCTCCATTCCCGTCAAGGAAATAGAGAACTTGCTCTCTTTTTGGCTCGTCGAGTTTCTCGACAGTTTCCTTGACGAAAATGTACACACGACCTTTCCTTTGGCAAAAAAATATCTCCCAGCAAGTTTCTTGCTGGTTTTTGCCGAGAAACTCGATCGTGTGTACATGGCATTTGACACTCAAATTGCACCAACGTCGCAGAAATGTAAACGGCCCTGCAACTGGAGTAAAGGGCCTGGGATCAGTGGGAGGAGCTCCAGACTCGAAGGGAGGGGCCCCTGAGACCATAGGAAAGGGTCCCGGGGCCAATGGAAATTTCTAGTTACGGCTCTGATTGCTTTCTTTTCGCTGGCTTTCCCAAGTGGTGTTGGTCCTGGAACATGTGGGCACCATGAAATGGGAGGTCAATCAGCCACAGCTTAAGGAACCCCTAGCAACTTTTGGAGGAACCGCCGGGCTCCACTGAACCCTGGCTGAGAATAGCTGGTGTATATGGTCCATCTGCACTAAGTACAAGACTTTCTTATAATGTGTGGCCCAGATTCTCAAAGGGCAATTTGCGCCATCGTAAGTCCTAATCTGGGCCGTCGTATCTATGCGAATGATTCTTAGAATCAGTTATGCATAGATATCCCTTAGATCTGACAGGCGTAAGGCTCTTACGCTGTCAGATCTTAAATGCATTTTTTTTTTTCCGCCGCTAGGTGTCGCCTCGTCGTTTTCCCCGTCGTCTATGCAAATTAGCTTTTTACGCGAGATTCCCGAACTCACGCGCGGACGACGCAGTGAATTTACGATGTTTCCGTAAGAGTAAACTTGCCCCTGCTATATGAGGGGCAAGTTTACGAAGGTCCGTCGTATGCCATGTTAAGTATGGCGTCGGGTCAGCGTCGGCTTTTTCCGTCGTTTTCCTAAGTCATCTGCGAATACGTCGGCGTCATTGACGTTTTCCGTCGTGAGCTGGAGCATGCGCACTGGGCTATTTTTCCGCCCGGCGCATGCGCAGTTCGATCGGCGCGGGGGCGCGCTTAATTTAAATACAAACCGCCCCCTTTGAATTACGCGACCTTACGCCGGGCCATTTACACTACGCCGCCGCAAATTACGGAGCAAGTGCTTGAAAAATACGGCACTTGCTCCAGTAATTTGCGGTGGCGTAGTGTAAATGGCTTACGCTACACCGCCGCGGATTCTACAAGAATCTGGCCCTGTGTATCCATATTTTTGGATATGTGTTGAGGCATTCCTTTTCAGACATATAAGTGTTGCTAATAAAACGCATTGCGGTATGGTATCGGTATATATATTTTCAAGAAAAGACCAATCGTATGAAGAAAGATAAGAAAATTCTATTTTTGTGGATCATCTTCTAGAAGTAAGATAAGCTTTCCTTGCCTGAATTATTTATAAATGAAATTAGACTAAAACAATGTATCTGATATTTAAGAAAGAGCCGCGATGCCTATCTGTCCTCGTATGTAGAAAAAGCTTGCACGCATCATCCTTTTCCAGCTAATCTGAAAAATCTTCAGCGAGCAAAGAAAGAGCTGATTTAACTAAATGGCTCATTAGTTTCATAATGGGAGCCGCTCGGAAAAAGAAGAGGAAAGAGACGCCTGATACAGTTTAACACTCGCCGTGCTGACTGCCTCGAAGAAGCATCCTTACAGGGGCACTGTTAGGCTGGTTTCACACGGGCGGTCCGATCAGGTCTGCCTGTCACTTTTTTAGGTGGACCTGATTGGACCAGCCATTGCTCTCTATGGAGCGGTGCATGTCAGCGCATATCGCCAGCATCCGATCCTGTCTGCCATGGGCGTAGCATAAGGGGTTGCAGGGGTCACAATCGCAAACCCCGCCCCTAGCTCCAGAGGGCCCCTGCAGCCCCCCTGTGATATTATTATCGTGTCCTCCACAAAGTCCAGCTCCGAACTGCCCTAGGGCCCCACAGCCATGCTCCAGTACTGGGCTTCCGCTTTGCCTTCCACAGTCCACACCTCTCCGTTCTCATTTTCTGGGGAGGAGCTGTGAACCATTTCCTGAATGAAGAGGTGCACAGGGTGAGAACAGCCCAGTATGGGAAAGTGTCTGTGCTGTGTGTTAGCAACATGGAATAGTAGCCGAGTTCAGCGAGTTAAGAGGAGGAGAGTGCTGTCCTATAGACACGATGGGACCGCTGTCACTGGTGACTTAAGACACCACCATGCGGTGAGTGTATCTGCATGCACAGTGGAAGTGGAGGGTGGTAGTGGGGGGCCAGGTCAACTTTTGCATCAAGGCCCACAAACTTCAAGCTATGCCTCTGCTGTCTGCCAAAAACAGACAGATTGGGGATCCATTGCTCATCTGTTCAGTGGATCGGATGACCGTTGGATGGAAATGGACAGGGGGTCCACGTTTCCATCTCCGCCCCATAGAAAACAGCAGGGCTGTGTCCGTGTCTGCTCTGCATAGTGGAGCGGACACGGACCTGTCAGCCGCCTGCTCAGCGAATGCACATTATGGAGTCCCCCCTGCACCCGTGTGAAAGGGGCCTTACTAGGAAAACAAAAAAAATGTAGAGTCACCAGATCAGGAAGTGAGGGTCAATTTTGCGGGACACTTGTTTAGGTGAAAATTGAGTATTACGGGACTTCTGGTCACTTTAGCAAGTGCGTATATATTAAAAAATAGAAACCGTGCCACTCTTCCTGCCAGCCACCATGACATGTGAGTCAGGATCGGCCTCAGCCTACTGGTCTCTGCCAAGAAGCCACACCCCCAATGTGTTTTCCCCATCTACCGGGGGCTTAGTCATGATTAGTCATGACCCTATGACTAAGCCACGGTGGGCGGGACGAAACACGTCAGATGTATGGCTTCTTGGCAGAGACAGTACTGAGGCCAGTCCTTACTCACATGTCATGGTGGCTGGCTGGGACAGCGGCACTTTTTCTGTTTGTTGCACATATGACTCTCTGGATGGGCATATAAAGCCTGCTCCCCTTTTCCGGTGGATCATGGATACAGTATCCCTGGCTTTGAGCAGATTTACAAGCATAGCTTATAGTCATAAATGATGTATTTTAATTGTACAATACAGAACATATCCTGGATTGTTATAGACCCTTGACTATAGCCTGCTACCTTCAGGTGATTGGACACTGGACTCTAGCCCTACTGCCCCTGACCCCTTTCATTGTTGGATTTCCGTTCCTTCAATCGTGGAGGCTGGAGGGCGCCCAGCATCATCTATCTTATTCCTCTCTAGCCCTACTGCCCCTGACCCCTTTCATTGGATTTCAGTTCCTTTAATCATGGAGGCTGGAGGGCGCCCAGCATAATATAACTTTTTCCTCTCTAGCCCTACTGCCCTGACCCCTTTCATTGTTGGATTTCAGTTCCTTCAATCATGGAGGCTGGAGGTCGCCCAGCATAATATAACTTTTTCCTCTCTAGCCCTACTGCCCTGACCCCTTTCATTGTTGGATTTCAGTTCCTTCAATCATGGAGGCTGGAGGTCGCCCAGCATCAACTTCTTCCTTTCTAGCCTTACTGCCCCTGACCCCTTTTATTGTTGGGTTTCAGTTCCTTCAATCATGGAGGTTGGAGGTCGCCCAGCATCATCTAGCTTCTTCCTCTCTAGCCCTACTGCCCCTGACCCCTTTCATTGGATTTCAGTTCCTTCAATCGTGGAGGATGGGGGTCGCCCAGCATCATATAACTTCTTCCTCTCTATCCCTACTGCCCCCGACCCCTGTCATTGTTGGATTTCAGTTCCTTCAATCATGGAGGCTGGAGGTCACCCAGCATCATCTATCTTCTTCCTCTCTATCCCTACTGCCCCCGACCCCTTTTATTGTTGGATTTCAGTTCCTTCGATCATGGAGGCTGGAGGTCGCCCAGCATCATCTATCTTCTTCCTCTATAGCCCTACTGCCCTTGGCCCCTTTCATTGTTGGATTTCCGTTCCTTCAATCGTGGAGGATGGAGGTCGCCCAGCATCATCTATCTTCTTCCTCTCTAGCCCTTCTGCCCTGACCCCTTTCATTTTTGGATTTCAGTTCCTTCAATCATGGAGGCTGGAGGTCGCCCAGCATCATCTAGCTTCTTCCTCTCTAGCCCTACTGCCCCTGGCCCCTTTTATTGTTGGATTTCAGTTCCTTCGATCATGGAGGCTAGAGGTCGTCCAGCATCATCTAGCTTATTCCTCTCTAGCCCTACTGCCCCTGACCCCTTTTATTGTTGGATTTCAGTTCCTTCAATTATGGAGGCTGGAGGTCGCCCAGCATCATCTAGCTTCTTCCTCTCTAGCCCTTCTGCCCCTGACCCCTTTCATTTTTGGATTTCAGTTTCTTCAATCATGGAGGCTGGAGGGCGCCCAGCATCATCTAGCTTCTTCCTCTCTAGCCCTACTGCCCCTGGCCCCTTTCATTGTTGGATTTCAGTTCCTTCAATCATGGAGGCTGGAGGTCGCCCAACATCATCTATCTTTTTCCTCTCTAGCCCTACTGCCCCTGGCGCATTTCATTGTTGGAGTTCAGTTCCTTCAATCATGGAGGCTAGAAGGCGCCCAGCATCATCTAGCTTCTTCCTCTCTAGCCCTACTGCCCCTGACCCCTTTCATTGTTGGATGTCAGGTCCTTCAATCATGGAGGCTGGAGGTCGCCCAGCATCATATAACTTCTTCCTCTCTAGCCCTACTGCCCCTGGCCCCTTTTATTGTTGGATGTCAGTTCCTTCGAATAATGGAGGCTGGAGGGAGTCCAGCATCATCTAGCCCTTTTTTTTCTTGCCTGACTGTACCAAACACATTACAGGTAGAAATATTAGGGGAGCACGCTTGGGGCCAGGGGTTGCCATAAGAAATTGCTGTAGTGTCCCTTTCCTATGTAAAGTATACCTCCTGCATTTAATCAGCACACAGGAATAGCTTTCAGCACCATGGACAGCGCTGACATAACACTGAACCATCCCTGCCATCAGATTGGAGCTTTCAACATTTTTGGCCTAAATCAGGGATCTCCAAACTTTCCAAACAAAGGGCCAGTTTATTGTCCTTCAGACTATAGGAGGGCCGGATTGTGGTCAGCGACGTGGGCAGAAAATGTCCTGGGCCCGGCATCAGTGAAAATAAATGAGAGCCCCGGGGTTCGTGGTCAGTAGGAGGAGGAGTAGTACCCCTATTAGTATGATGAATAGTATGCCATCATTGCTATCAGTGGAAGAAATAGTGCCTCCTTGTTGGTGTCAGTGGGAGGAATAGTACCCCAAGGGCCGGATAAAGGCTAGCAAAGGGCCGCATCTGGCCCCCAGGCCGCAGTTTGGTGTGTATTGCTAGAGAGTTGTTTTTTCTTGGGAGAGTGCATGTGATCAGCACAGGGACAATCAGCACTCAGCAGACAGAGGGTCGGGGGTCCTGCAGTCTCATAGGACAGTCAGAGGAGAATGAAAACTCCTCCTACAAGCTTTAACCAGACACTGATAGAAGTCACAAGACTGCTATATACTGCTTATGAGAAAAGGGATTTAGCAATTTATATTTACCAAAATAATTGCATTTCTGTGTACTGTGGGAGACCAGACATAGTGACTGCAGGCTCCTGGGTTTAGGAACACTTTAACCACTTAAGGACTGCCTCCTGCACATATACGTCGGCAGAATGGCACGGCTGGGCACAGGCACGTACAGGATCGTCCTCTTTAAATGCCCAGCCGTGGGTTCCGGTCCGAAGCTTCGTGACCGTGACCGCGGGACCTGCGGACCCGATCGCTGGTGGAGTCCCGCGATCGGTCCCCGGAGCTGAAGAACGGGGAGAGGTGTGTGTAAACACAGCTTCCCCGTTCTTCACTGTTGCGCCGTCATTGATTGTGTGTTCCCTTTTATAGGGAAAACAATCAATGACGTCACACCTACAGCCACACCCCCCTACAGTTAGAAACACAAATGAGGTCACACTTAACCCCTTCATCGCCCCCTGTGGTTAACTCTCAAACTGCAATTGTCATTTTCACAGTAAACAATGCATTTTTAATGCATTTTTTGCTGTGAAAATGACAATGGTCCCAAAAATGTGTAAAAATTGTCCGAAGTGTCCGCCATAATGTCGCAGTCACGAAAAAAATCAGCATTTTTTTTTATAAAAATGCAATAAAACTATCCCCTATTTTGTAAACGCTATAAATTTTGCGCAAACCAATCGATAAACGCTTATTGCGTTTTTTTTTTAACCAAAAATAGGTATAAGAATACGTATCGGCCTAAACTTTTTTTTATATATATATATATATTTTGGGGGGATATTTATTATAGCAAAAAGTAAAAAATATTGCATTTTATTCAAAATTGTCGCTCTATTTTTGTTTATAGCGCAAAAAATTAAAACCGCAGAGGTGATCAAATACCACCAAAAGAAAGCTCTATTTGTAGGGGAAAAAGGACGCCAATTTTGTTTGAGAGCCACGTCGCACGCCCGCGCAATTGTCAGTTAAAGCGACGCAGTGCCGAATCGCAAAAACTGGCCGGGTCCTTTAGATGCCTAAAGGTCCGGGTCTTAAGTGGTTAAGCACACTTTACTTGCACATAGTGGGGTGGATTTACTAAAGGCAAATAGACTGTGCAAGAGCAATTGCTCTCATTTTCCTGTAAAGAATACCCAATCAGGTGTAGTGTTGAGCAGAATACGCCATATTCGATTTTGCGATATATCACGAATATATAGCCGAATATTCGAGAAATATTCGCTAAATTCGAATATTCGTGATATTTTATCAAAATGAAATGTTTGCGAAATTTCGCTATTGCGAATGCAAAAATAATTGCAAAATTTCGACAACTGCGGTAGGAGCACTCTGATTGGCTCAGAATATTCGTGATATTTTATCGAAATTTCGCAAAATGCGAATGCGATATTTATTGCGGAATTTCGACAACTGCGGTAGGAGCCCTCTGATTGGCTCAGAATATTCGTGATATTTTATCGAAATTTCGCAAAATGCGAATGCGATATTTATTGCGGAATTTCGACAACTGCGGTAGGAGCCCTCTGATTGGCTCAGAATATTCGTGATATTTTATCGAAATTTCGCAAAATGCGAATGCGATATTTATTGCGGAATTTCGACAACTGTGGTAGGAGAACTCTGATTGGCTCTGATGCAAAAGAAGGGCGGAGAAAATAATCGCGCAATATTCCTATTGCCGAATATTCGCATTGCGAATATTCGGCAATATAAAATGATCGCTTCAGCTACTCGGCCCAAGGTCTCTAATCATACCAGCAATGCTTTTAGACGTCGATGGAGATCACTAGGATGTGATCTGTTCTAAAAATAAAATTGAAAAAATCTGAATATTCGGAATAGCGAATATTGACCGCGAAATTCGAGATATTCGCGAATACTCGAATATGCCATATTCGAGCCGAATATTCGCAATACGAATATTCGTGAGCAAAACTAATCAGGTGCAAGGAAAAAAAAAAGCACATGATTGGATGATGGAAATCAGCGGAGTTGTACCTTATTTACTAAACTCTGGGGAAAATGCACAGTCTATTTGGATTTAGTAAATCCTCCGCAATGGCACATCTTCCTTCTAGTTTGCTCTTCTCCAGCAATGTGACTTCTGCACTCCCTGTCATCGCTCCATTCATGACTGCTGACAGCTTCTGCTGAACAATTCATTTCACAGCAACTTTAGTTCTGCATCCGAACGTGTGTGACATGTAATGAGATTTCTGTATAATGGTGTGCTCAATTGACATGCTTTTTACTGTACTTCTTGTGGGGGGAGAGAGAGAGACCGCCATGTGCCCATTCTTTGTCCTTTGATTCAGCTGCCATGGAGGGCATGGAGTAGGGTGACCAGACATCCCCGGTTTCTGGGGACAGTCCCCGGATTGAAGACACTGTCCCCGGACCAAGTCTGTCCCCGGTTTTGTCCCCAGATTGGATTTGAACAGGGGCTGGGGCAAATTCAAAGACAGTCAGTGCAGAATTAAAAAATAAAAATTCTTAATTACACTCCCCCGCTCTGCCACTCCTACTAGCTTAGGGCGGTGTATTTTTTTCCATTATCTGTGCCCCTTTCTGATGATCATGTGCTGGTCGGCGTGGAGGGAATATTTCTTCCCCTTCCCCCCTTCCCCCTTGTACTCACAGATCACAATTGCTGTTCCTGCCTGCAATAATGGCAGCTTCCCCTTCTTCTCCCAGGCTGAGACTGAGGTTAGTTCTAAGTCTCAGTGCTGGCTCTCTTCTACCCCCTACAGGAGGGAGGAGAAAGCTTAATCCTCTCTCCAGCAGAAGCCAGCTGCTGATCCTTCTGACAGGAGTGACACTGCAGTTTAGTGACGGCTGGTGTTTTTTTGTTTGGGAGGGGGGAATCAACCACCACGCCCTTGCAGCACCTCAAACCCCCCCGCGCGCTGTCTGCCGATTACCACTTACCCCATCGGCGGCAGGGATCAGCAGGCACATTGTGGATGGGCGGGCACATTGTGGATGGGCAGGCATATCAGGGATTGACAAGCACATCTGGGATTGGCGGGCACATTGGGGATCGGTATGCACATTGTGGATGGGCAGGCATATCAGGGATTGACAAGCACATCGGGGATTGGCGGGCACATTGGGGATCGGTATGCACATTGTGGATCGGCGAGCACATTGTGGATGGGCAGGCATATCAGGGATTGACAAGCACATCGGGGATTGGCGGGCACATTGGGGATCGGTATGCACATTGTGGATCGGCGGGCACATTGTGGATGGGCAGGCATATCAGGGATTGACAAGCACATCGGGGATTGGCGGGCACATTGGGGATCGGTGGGCACATCGAGCAGGAGGACAGGCTGCGTCGGGCATCTGCCAGCGTCTCCTGTGTCCTCTTCCCTTCTAAAGTCACGGCAGCTTCCGCCGTGCGTCTCCTCCCCCTCCTCCTAGGCATCCAATAGGATCGCCTGACCTTTCAGCCAGTCGGGAAATGGTTATCAGACCCGCGCTTTCTGATTGGCGAAGAGGCGATTCAGTGTTCGAAAAGTGAATATTCATTTGCTTTTCTAACACATCTGGGTGGGCTCCGAGCGCAATGCTCTGCTTTCCGAGTCCACCCTATTTTGAAACCTATTAGAGCCTATGGCTCTAAACGGGTGCCTCAAAAAAACACGCTGTAATTCAGGCACCATGCGTCCTGAAAGGGGCCGAACGCATGCATAGGGGTGGCCGCGGCAACCATGGATATATTCATGCTATACATGAATCTATTCATTAACCATATAGGGGAGTGGCATAGACAGTGGAGATGGCGCCCGTGGGATCTTAAAGGGGTTGTAAAGGTAAAAAAAAAATTCCCTAAATAGCTTCCTTTACCTTAGTGCAGTCCTCCTTCACTTACCTCATCCTTCCATTTTGCTTTTAAATGTCCTTATTTCTTCTGAGAAATCCTCACTTCCTGTTCTTCTGTCTGTAACTCCACACAGTAATGCGAGGCTTTCTCCCTGGTGTGGAGAAAGCCTCTTGAGGGGGGAGGGGGCGAGCAGGAGTGTCAGGACACTCTCTACTTTGCAGATAGAGAAAGGAGCTGTGTGTAAGTGGGCGTCCTGACACTCCTGCTCGCCCCCTCCCCCCTCAAGAGGTTTTCTCCACACCAGGGAGAATGCCTCACATTACTGTGTGGAGTTACAGACAGAAGAACAGGAAGTGAGGATTTCTCAGAAGAAATAAGGACATTTAAAAGCAAAATGGAAGGATGAGGTAAGTGAAGGAGGACTGCACTAAGGTAAAGGAAGCTATTTAGGGATTTTTTTTTTTACCTTTACAACCCCTTTAATGGATGAGCTGCCCCTGCTGCAGTTACTCCTGTCAAAGAAGAGTGGCACTAGCAGCCAAATCGCCAGTGCACCCCCAACACAGCTCCTGCTCCCCTTTTCCTGGCCCTGATTATGTGCCCCACCCATGCACCTGGGGCACCCGGGCAGTGCCCATTTATTAAGATTCATTAAGATGGCCCTGCTGAAGGGGGTACTCCCTTACCTGTCCCTCCTGCCCACCCCTTGTCCCGGCCATAAAGATAACTATTATGAAGGCATATAACTGTAAAAAGCATATAACCGTAACAGACAATAGAGAGGGCTTGCAAGTTCACAATGTTTGCGCTTTAATCTTCCCGACAATAATTCCTTTATCAGAAGATTTCAGGCAAGTGCTAAGGATCGTTAAGATAAACATACAATTGGTTTGAAAATCTCATTCAATGCGGAAGGCAGAACGTGGAAAAAATCTTTATCTGTGTTTTCATAGCGCGCTGCATCCCCAACAAAGATTTTCTGCTTTAATGCAAGTGCTGGAACAAGGATTATACATTTCTACTTGCTGAATAAGAGAATGGAGATTACATTTATCCTATTTAGCATCCGTCAACATGCAGAGATCAGCACTCTGTCGATAGCATTGTTACCGAGAGAAAAAGCGAAACGCGGGTTTAACTGTTCAAGCTTTATTCTGAGATGTCAGCTGGGGAGAAGCTGTAAATGTAATAAAGTTATTATCATCGCTATAATACAAAAACATCTATTAAGAGAAAAAGTATTCTACTGTATATGTCATATAGTACAGTGCTGCCACGATCATATGGAGAGATTCGGTTTTACGATCACAAACAATGACATTTAATGCTTAACGTGGTATTAAACCCAAAAACTAACGTTTACCCAGAAAGTATCCACAGTGCTTCACTTTTTCCACATTTTGTGATTGTAACGGTCAGGGGTTAACGCCGTTACGATATTCCATTCCACCAACCCACGACAGCTTCCGACACCCCACAATCCAGCAGACAGGACCCATTGGGTTTCCCCCCAGAATAACGAGACACAAGCTCTGTTCTCTGGTTCCAAACAGAATGACACTTTTAGCTAGATTCACAAAGGGTTAAGCCGGCGTATCAGTAGATACGCTGTCGTAACTCTGAATCTGCGCCGTCGTACATTTAAGTGTATTCTCAAATTGAGATACACTTAAATGTAGCTAAGATAACGTACGCTTGCCCGTCTCAGTAAAGATACGCCGTTTACGTAAGGCGTTTTCAGGCGTAAAGTTAGTCGAACAAAAAGCTGGCCTAGCCAATGTTAAGTATGGACGTCGTTCCCGCGTCGAATTTTTAAATTTTTACGTCGTTTGCGTAAGTCGTCCGTGAATGGGGCTGGACGTAATTTACGTTCACGTCGAAACCAATACGTCCTTGCGGCGTACTTTGGAGCAATGCACACTGGGACATGTCCACGGACGGCGCATTCGCCGTTCGTTAAAAACGTCAATCACGTCGGGTCATGGTTTATTTACATAAAACACGCCCACCTCTTCACAATTTGAATTAGGCGCACTTACGCCGGCCCATTTACACTACGCCGCCGTAACTTAGGACGCAAGTGCTTTGTGAATACAGCACTTGCCTCTCTAACTTGCGGCGGCGTAGCGTAAATACGATACGCTACGCCGGCTCAAACATACGCCGCCCTACGTGAATCTAGGCCTTTAATGGTAAAATTAGGCTTGTTATATACAGTTAGAAGCCCCAAGAAACAATGGCTTAACTCCACCCACAACATGACACAATGGGTGCTCAATACACATTCCTTTAGATAATGACATTCAGATAATCTACATGAGCTAATTACTGGTCATTTACCCAGACGTTCTGACTCCGCGATAAGCTATTCTCACCTGCTACACAATACACATTCCTTGAGGCCCCGTACACACGAGGAGACATGTCCGATGAAAACGGTCCGCGGACCTTTTTCATCGGACGTGTCTCCTGAGAGCTTTTGGTCTGATGTGTGTACACACCATCAGACCAAAATCCCCGCGGACAGAGAACGCGGTGACGTAGAAGACACCGACGTTCTCAAACACGGAAGTGCAATGCTTCCACGCATGCGTCAAATCAATTCGACACATGAGCGGGATTTCGGGACGCTGGTCACACGTCATAACCAGCGGACATGTCCGATTAGGTGTACTAACCATCGGACATGTCCGATTAGGTATACTAACCATCGGACATGTTTCCAGTGGACAAGTTTCTTAGCCAGATGTTTGCCCACATCTGGCACACCCCCTGCTCACATCTATGGGAGCTCCTTATAATGGACACAGAGGGGGTGCAGACCGGGAGGGGGGGAGGCAGAGCTGAGATTTCACCAATAGGGCCCTCAACAGACAATAGAAAAATTTGATTGTTTTTGGGACTGACGCTTTAAATTCATTCAACTCCAAAAACCTTCTATTTTTACACTTCTGACATCACCGCTCCTGACATATAAGCCGCGGCATCATTCACCTCCACGAGATACGGGATTGCCGGCTTACAGTTTAAGCTTGATTTCCTGTCTGCGACCAGAAACATTTGTTCAGTCCATGTGCATGTGAGCTGACCCCTTCCCTTCTAATGAATGAATGATTCAGACGATGACGGCCCAGGCGTGCCTGGAGGCTTCATTTACCCCGGAAGCCAGAGATTCAGTCCTGGGATAACTACTCATTAATTCCTGGAGATCACAGGATTTACCCAGCATGCTTGTTATCCGCCCCGTTCTTTAAGAAGAAACAATTGTTCCGCGCTCATACCATTCTCAGCATTATTTGCTATAAACCGGGAAACTAAATCCAATCTTTATAATTGAATACCTGCAGAATAATGTATTCATGGAAGGAGGTCTTATTCTAACTGGAAATGTCACTTTAAAGGAGTTCTCTGACCTAAAACTTTTAACCCCCGCTGTGCCCGGGCTGTAAAACTATACAAAATAAACTTTCACTTACCTGCCTACGATCCCCCGTTGTTCCGATATCGCCGTCCCGTTCTCCGGTCCCGGTCTCTTCCGCTTCCTGCGTGTCGGTGACTCATAGTGCGCTCAGCCTATCAGCGGCCGCAGCAATGTCCCGTCGCGCCCGCTGATAGGCTGAGCGCACTATGAGTCACCGACACACAGGAAGCGGAAGAGACCGGGACCGGAGAACGGGACGGCGATATCGGAACAACGGGGGATCGTAGGCAGGTAAGTGAAAGTTTATTTTGTATAGTTTTACAGCCCGGGCACAGCGGGGGTTAAAAGTTTTAGGTCAGAGAACTCCTTTAAGTATATCCTATATTTTATCCTATATATGTTTTATATACAGTTGAAAATCAAAAAATTTGAATATCGTGCAAAAGTTCATTTACTTCACTAATGCAACCTAAAAGGTGAAACTAATATATGAGATATACTCATTACATACAAAGCAAGATAGTTCAAGCCGTGATTTGTCGTGATTTGTCATAGATGTGATGATTATGGCTTACAGCTCATAAAAACCCCAAATCTCAGAAAATTAGAATATTGTGAAAAGGTGGAATATTCTAGGCTCAAAGGGCCAGATTCACAAAAGGGATACGATGGCGTATCTCCTGATACGCCGGCGTATCTCTGTTTCTATCTATGCGACTGATTCATAGAATCAGATACGCATAGATAGCCCTTAGATCCGACAGGTGTAATTGTTTTACACTGTCGGATCTTAGGATGCAGTACCGCGGCCGCCGCTGGGGGGAGTTCGCGTCGTAAACCAGCGTCGGGTATGCAAATTAGGAGTTACGGCGATCCACGACGGATTTTTACGTTCGCTACGTCGCCGCTAGTCTAGTTTACCGTCGCAAAGTTAGTCGTCGTTTCGGGTGCCCTAACTTTATTTAGCAAACATATTGCTGTCTAAAGTATGGCCGTCGTTCCCGCGTCGAAATTTAAAATTTAACGTCGTTTGCGTAACACGTCCGGGAATACGGAAGTAGGCTACGCGCGTCGCCGTTCGAAAAAATGACGTCACGGCGCGCAAAGCACGACGGGATGAATTGGCCCGCCTTGCGCCGGACGCTGCCAGCGTAGTTTTCATCGCAAGTGCTTTGTGAATCAGGCACTTGCGATGAAAACTTGCGGCGGTGTAATGTATCTACAATACGTTACGCCGCCGCTCACCTACGTGAATCTGGCCCAAAGTGTCCCACTCTAATCAGATAATTAAGCCATAACACCTGCAAAGGGTCTGAGCCATTAAATGGTCTCTCAGTCTGGTTCAGTAGGAATCACAATCGTGGGAAAGGCTGCTGACATGACAGTTGTGCAGAAAACCATCATTGACACCCTCCATAAGGAGGGAAAGCATCAAAAGTTAATTGCAAAAGAAGTTGGATGTTCCCAAAGTGCTGTATCAAAGCACATTAACCTCCCTGGCGGTATGATTCTGTCTGAAAAAACATGCTGAAAGCGGTACAATTATTTGCAAGGAAATTTGGTGTTTTATACTGTAGGCCTGTGATTTTTAGGAATAACTCACTTAAATCTGACCAAACAAGATTCTAATAGGCATCCTGGGTATGACATTTTTTTAAAAACAAAATTTTAAATTATAATATAATAAATAATTATAAATAATTATAGCAAGTAATAATATAATTAAAATAAAAAATATTCAATAATGTAATCAAATCAAAATCACTGAAATTTGCTCAGTTGCAGAATTGTCGCTGTCATTATTTATTTATTTTTATGACAAATTTCCCCGCAAATCGCTATCGCACAATTCTGCAAGTGATTATAATTTATTATCGCTGTTTTCTAGCTGATCTAAAACCATTTTTGACATAAAAAGACACTTTTGGTTGCTATGGACAATATACAGTTTTCAGGCAGAAAAAAAGGTTTTTATTATATAAAAGAACATGTAGGGCACTGGGCAGACCACTAGGGACAAAGGGGGTGTGTTTTTTTTACATACAGTACTGTAATCTATAAGATTACAGTATACTGTATGTAATGTGTTTGTTTACTTTTTTGAATTTGGCGCCGATCTCCGCTCCCGTGCGTCGTAACGTCGCAGGGAACGGAGATCGGCGGCACAGGAGGACGCTGTGTGAATCGAGCGAGGTCCCGCTCGCTCACACAGCGTGGTGGCATCACTGGATCCAGGAGAAGGTAAGCCAGCGTGCGCTGCAGGCTCTGCATGTCTACCCCGAGCGTGACTCGGGGTTACCGATTTTGGTAGAAAAAATCAACCCCGAGTCACGCTCGGGGATACCGCCAGGGGGATTAATAGAAAGTTATGTGGAAGGGAAAAGTGTGGAAGAAAAAGTTGCACAAGTAACAGGGATGACCGCAGCCTGGAGAGGATTGTCAGGAAAAGGCCGTTCAAAAGTGTTGGGGACTTTCACAAGGAGTGGACTGAGGCTGGAGTCAGAGCATCAAGAGCCACCACACACAGACGGATCCTGGACATGGGCTTCAAATGTTGTATTCCTCTTGTCAAGCCTCCTGACCAACAAACAACGTCATTAGCGTCTTACCTGGGCTTAAGAAAAACACACCTGGTCTGGTGCTCAGTGGTCCAAAGTCCTCTTTTCTGATGGGAGCAAATTTTGCATCTCATTTGGAAACCAAGGACCGGAGTATGGAGGAAGAATGGAGAGGCACACACTGCAAGATGCTTGGAGTCCAGTGTGAAGTTTCCACAGTCTGCGTTGATTTGGGGAGCCATCTGCTGGTGTTGGTCCACTGTGCTTCATTAAGTCCGGGGTCACCGCAGCCGTCTACCAGGAGATTTTGCAGCACTTAATGCTTCTTTCCACAGATGAGCTCTATGGGGATGCTGACTTCATATTCCAGCAGGACTTGGCACCTCCCCCACACTGCCAAAAGCACCAAAACCTGGTTCACTGACCCTGGGAATTACTGTGCAGAACAATGCGTCTATCACACAAGCTGATCTAGGCGGAGGGCGGGACTTTTCTCACAGCGCGGCCAAAGTTTTCACACTAAGTTCAGATACACACAGCGGGAGATGCCCGGTGCCGGACTCGGACTTCGGACTTCAGGCTGAAGCCGGGGAAGGGAGTCACCGCTCCAGGTGGGTCTAATAAGCAATTAGGAACTTCTCAGGAAACCAAGTGTGCTGGCAATGCACTAGGCAAATTGTAGAAATGTCAAAAGGGATGGACAGCCGCACTCCAAAAGAACTTCTTAGGTTGTCTTTATTGGTAAAATCAATAGAAATGCATCACAGAATACAGCCAAAAAATTGGCAAAAGGAGCAGCCTACGCATTTCACACTGGTTTAGTGCTTAGTCATTTGCCACTTAGCAATGTCCCTGGTGGCAGAGGAGGGATCTCCAGCCCACAGACTGTGATTGACAGCTTCAGCTCTGTCCCTGTGTGCTGTGTTAAGAGGGGTGTGTCCCTTTCTTCCAATCAGCTCTCAGAGCTCTCCTCACTGAGCTCCGCAGTGTGTAATTTCAGTTCTCTGCCCCCTTTTTTTTTAACTCTGAATAATGCATAATTAGCCTAACTGCATTACAGTAATAAATAATATTAATAATAATAATAATAATAATAATAATAATTATTATTATTAATAAATAATAATTTCAATTGGGCTTTACACATTTTCACATTTTCAGGCTAGTAATATATATATACCCACCCACACAAATAAATTAATATCTATATAGGATATACTTAAAGTGACATTTCCAGTTTAAATAAGACCTCCTTCCATGAATACATTATTCTGAAGGTATTCAATTATAAATATGCTGCAGATAAACAAGTACACCTTATGTAGGAGGATTTATTTCATCTCTGTGTATCAGCTGGGGGGAAGTCACTTCACTGGGTATATGGAAGGGTTTACACCCACTATAACATCCATAACTTGTTATGAATGGTTTAATTCAAACCACGGTTCAAAACGTGGCCTGATTTACATATAACATTGTATGTGTTGGATTTTGGCCTCTGCACGATCTCCGGGGGGGAAGCTGCACTGCGGCTGACAGCAAAAGCAAAACTTGGTTCTAAGAATTTTATAAGAGGAATGAAAGCTGTTGACCTCATTTAAGGAGCTCAGCTTGAAATGTTGCATGCTATTGTTTTATTGCTGCAATAATCTGGTCACCGCTCATCGCGTCTTCCCAGCACTCCGCAGGAGGGGATCTTCTTCCCTCTTGTTGTACAGTAAAGCTTCCCCTCCCTTCTCCTTTCTGGGGAACTCTGACCCTGCCAAGTGTCGGGAGATATTGATGAAGTATTTTTATGCATGCATTAATAATTGATGGCTTTGATCAGATGACCAATACCGGGACACAATCATGTGTTTTCACTATTGATTATACGCCACATATTAGTTCTTTGCAAATAAAGATATACTGTAGGAGTTATTTACTAAAGACACATAGGGGGGGGGGGGGATATTTACTAACGCTAGAGAGTGCAAAATATGGTGCAGTTCTGCACAGAGCCAATCAGCTTCCAGGTTTTATTGCCAAAGCTTAACCACTTGCCGACCAGGCCAATTATGACATTTCTCTCCTACATGTAATTTTTTTTGCTAGAAAATTACATAGAACCCCCAAACACTTAGGCCCAGATTCTCGTAGGAGATACGACGGCGTATCTCCAGATACGCCGTCGTATCTCTGAGTCTGAGCCGTCGTATCTTGGCGCCTGATTCAAAGAATCAGATACGCCAGAATTTGTATAAGATACGACCAGCGTAGGTCTCCTACGCCGTCGTATCTTAACTGCATATTTACGCTGGCCGCTAGGGGCGTGTACGCTGATTTACGCCTAGAAATATGTAAATCAGCTAGATACGCCTATTCACGAACGTACGCCTGGCCGTCGCATTACAGATACGCCGTTTACGTTAGGCTTTTCCCGGCATAAAGTTACCCCTGCTATATGAGGCGTAGATGAGGCGTACCAATGTTAAGTATGGACGTCGGAACAGCGTCAAATTTTTCACGTTTTACGTCGTTTGCGTAAGTCGTTCGCGAATAGGGCTGGGCGTCATTTACGTTCACGTCGAAAGCATTGGCTTCTTGCGTGTTAATTTGGAGCATGCGCACTGGGATACTTTGACGGACGGCGCATGCGCCGTTCGTAAATGCTTCATTTACTTGGGGTCACATAAAATTTACATAACACACGCTCCCACATCTTCCACATTTGAATTAGGCGGGCTTACGCCGGCCTATTTACGCTACGCCGCCGCAACTTTGGTTTGAGAATGCTGCACTTGCCTGCCAAAGTTGCGGAGGCGTAACGTAAATAGGATACGTTACGCCCGCACAAAGATGCGCGCTTCTACGTGAATCCGGGCCTATATATGTTTTTTTTTTTTTTTTTTTTTTAGCAGAGACCATAGAGAATTCAATGGCGGTCATTGCAACTTTTTACCTCGCACAGTATTTGCGTAGCAATTTTTCGAACGTGTTTTTTTTTTAAAAAAAAAGTTTCATGTTTTAAAAAAATAAAAAAAAAACAGTAAAGTTAGCCCATTTTTTTTTTGCATAATGTGAAAGATGATTAAATAGTGTCAAAAGAAAGCTCTATCTGTCTCAAAAAAAATCTAAAAATGTAGTTTGGGTACAGTGTTGCATGACCGCGCAATGATCATTCAAGAGGAAGTAAACCCTGATGGGGTCCTTCCGCTATGTCTCCCTGCAAAGGTAAAGCATAGCAGCCCATTGTGTGACACTTACCTGCCGTAGAAGCCCGCGATGTCACTGTCTTCCTCCATGGCAGCAGGCGTCCATTCTTCACCCCTCTTCTTCCGGGGGCCGCGAACTCCGGCTCTGTGACTGGCCGGAAGTCGCGTGACGTCACTCCCGCACATGCGCACGGGAGCCGCCTTTAACAGCATGAGCAGAAGAAGGTGTCGCTCAGGGAAATTGCAAATATCTCCGGAGACATTGCAAGCACCTACAGGTAAGCCTTAATTTAGGTCTATTGCCGCGTACACACGATCATTTTTCAGCATAAAAATAAAAACGTTGTTTTTCAGCATGTCCAAAAAACGAAGTTTTTCCAACTTCATCATTAAAAACGACGTTGCCCACACACCATCGTTTTTAAAAAATGCTCTAGCAAAGCGCGGTGACGTACAACACGTACAACGGCACTATAAAGGGGAAGTTCCATGCGGATGGCGCCAACCTTTGGGCTGCTTTAGCTGATTCCGTGTTAGTAAAAGATGATTCGCGCTTTTTTGTCTGTCTGAGCACCCACCCCCCCCCATGTTGAGGGCATGCGGCCTGGTACGGCTCAGGAGGGGGGGGGGCGCTCGCTCATCCCCACTCCTTTCCTGATCGGCCAGGCGGCGTGCTTGGATACGGGTCTGGTATGGATTGTGGGGGAACCCCCATGCCGTTTTTTCTGCGTAGGGGTTCTCCTTACAATCCATACCAGACCTAAGGGCCTGGTATGCCCCCGGCGGGGGAACCCATGCCCCTTTTTTTTTGGCGTGGAGTTCCCCCTCATGATTCATACCAAACGCAGCGGCTAAAATTGGCGGGAATTCAAGTCGGATCCCCGTCGCTTCTATGTCGGCTTTTTCCCATCGCGGCGAGCCGGCTCGGCGCTGGCTCCCGCGATGGGGCTCGTAGGTGGTCAATCTCGCCGAGAAAGGGAGCAAGATTGACACAATATCGCGGTTACCTACTGTATGTGAATCTCGATTCTGGTTGTCAACATTTTGAAAAAGAAATTAATAAATGTCCCAACAATGATTAACCACTTGCCGACCGCAATACGTATATATACATTGTGGCTTGCAACTGGTTTGCCGGCATTATGGCTGAAGCTATCAGCAATAATCCAGGTATTGTTTTTTTTCCCCTAGTGCCTGGCTTCCACTCAAAAGCATTCTGAGTGTCTCATGTGCCGCTGGATCGCTTTCAGAAGCAGTGAGAGGGGATGTTACCAAAACCCCCCCATCCCCTTCCCGCCGCCCGCCTATGCTTTAAGCTGGCTCGCCCGAGGAACGATATGACGGTGCGGCCAGCTAGTCACAGAGGCAATAAGATTAGATTGTCTCTGATCGCCTCTATGGTCTTGGAGGACGGGAGCGACACCATGGTGTCACTTCCATTCCAGGGAGGACGTAAACTATATATATATATATATATTTATTTTATTTTTTTGCAAAAGATACATTTAAAAAAATGGAATAATGAACATATAATATGGGGGGAAAAAAATAACAATTATTATGCACAAATACATAATAATAGGTTAGATGTCAAAGCAACTCAAGATCTCAAATATATGTATGAGTATAGATGTTTAAATTATGAGAATATGTATATGTAGATAAAATTTCAAATGCAATAAAAAAAGATTTGAAATATTAAAGATATATTTTGCTTTTGAGGGTAAAGGAGAGATAATGGATCTTTTTGACTCCAGATCTCTCCATACAGAGGACCAGGTCATCATTATTTTTTGTAACCGAAAGACAGGTCATCATTATTACTATTACAAGGGATATTACAATAGGAAAAAAAGTGATAAAAAAAAAAAAAAAAAGATTAAAGAGGTTGTAAAGGTTAGTTTTTTATTTTCTAAATAGGTTCCTTTAAAGTGGAGTTCCACCCATAAATATAACATTACATCAGTAGTTTTAAAAAAATGTCATTAGTCCTTTAAGAATTTTTTTTTTTTTTTTAGATGCCTTCAAAGTGTTGTTGCTAGGCAGACTAGTTAATCTTCCCTCTTCCTGCACCTAGGTGCTTAAGCTTCCTAACCTACACCGCACAGACTCCTGGGAATGTAGTGGGTTTAACTTTCCAGGAGTCTGTGCACTCCCCAGTCTCAAAGAATCATGTGACTTGGACAGCACAGGTGCTGAAACCTGATCTGAAACCTATTACACTGCTTGTGCAGCACTGAGCATGTGCGAGATCTGCAAGGCTGAAATCCAGGAAGTCATACAGTCTGGCTTCATGATGCCCACACTTAAGATGGCCCCAGTCAATTTCTATTTTATAAAGTGTCTAAATGCTGTAACAACCTAACAAAACGGACCTTAGTTTACAGACTAACTTTACTAGAATACATTAAGCTTGTGTATTACAGGGGTATTTATATTTAAAAAGTGAAATTGTGGCCGGAACTCCGCTTTAAGCTAGTGCATTGTTGGTTCACTTACCTTTTCCTTCCATTCGCTTATAATGCCTTGTACACACGGTCAGACTTTTGACCGTGCAACAGTCTGTCGTGAGTCCGTCGGAAAAAAAACATGTATGCCTCGTACACACGGCCGGATTTTCAGAGAAAAAAAGGCAGACGGGCTGTTTTTCTAGGAAAGTCCGGCCGTGTGTAGCCTCCATCGGACTTTTTTTTTTCCGGAAGTCCGACGAACCTTAGATAGAGAGCCTATTCTTTCTTTCCATCGGAACTTCTGAAAAAAAAGTCAGATGGAGGCTAAACACGGCCGGACTTTCCTAGAAAAACAGCCCGTCTGCCTTTTTTTCTCTGAAAATCCGTCCGTGTGTACGAGGCATAAATGTTTTTTTTCTTTGTCTGAATTTCTCACTTCCTGCTCCTCCTCAGTAAGCTTTCCACCATCATCCGAGCCGTTCTGGCTGGGGGTTAGTCAGCCAGAACAGCTTACTGAGGAGGAACAGGAAGTGAGAAATTCAGACAAAGAAAACAAAGAAAAAAAAACATTTATGAGGGAAATAGAAGGAAAAGGTAAGTGACCTATACACTAGCTTAAAGGAACCTATTTAGAAAATAAAAAACAAACCTTTACAACCAATTTAGTAATAACGTGTTTAGTTCTGAAGTGAGAAAGATCTCCCAAAATTAGAATTTTGAATAGAACAAATTTGATTTGAATGAAATTCGATGCAAGTGCAATTCGAAACGATTCGAATTCTAATAAATGAAAAAAAATCTGAAAACAAAATAAACAAATTTTAACAAATTTAGGTAAATAACTAAACAAAATGAAACCTCTCGAATTCGTTGTGCCCATGTCTACTAAAAAGTGGACTGTTCCTTTAAGAAGATAAGACACTCGCCATATTTGTATTCTCTGTGGGGCAGATCCTCAAAGAAATTACGCCGGCGTATCTGTTGATACGCCGCGTAATTTCAAATTTTGCGCATCGTATCTTTGTTTTGGTATCCACCAAACAAGATACCACGGCATCTGTGTTAGATCCGACAGGCGTACGCCTTAGTACGCCGTCGGATCTAAGATGCAATTTTCCCGGCGGCCGCTGGGTGGCGTTCACGTCGTAATCCGCGTCGAGTATGCAAATTAGCTTTTTCCGACGATCCACGAACGTACGAGCGCCCGTTCGTTTCCGTTCGGCTTTTTCTGGCGTATAGTTAAATCTGGTGGCGTACTCAATGTTAAGTATGGCCGTCGTTCCCGCGTATAATTTTGAAAATTTGCGTAAGTCGTCCGTGAATGGGGCTGGACGTCATTTACATTCACGACGAAAACAATGACGTCCTTGCGACGTCATTTGGAGCAATGCACCCTGGGAGTTTTGACGGACGGGGCATGCGCAGTTCGTTCGGCGCGGGGACGCGCTTCATTTAAATGAAACACGCCCCCTACTCGCCGCATTTGAATTCCGTGCCCTTACGCCGCGAGAAATACACTACGCCGCCGTAACGAATATTTTCAGGATTCAAACATTTGCAAAGTAAGTTACAGCGGCGTAGCGTATCTCACATACGCTGCGCCCATGCAAATGTATGAGGATCTGCCCCTGTATATTTAGCACTTTGCTATGAGTGAAGTTGAGAGACGCCCCGGCACATCCAGAATATCACAATAGCTCAAAGCCTAATGTATGCCGAGACATGAAAAGAGCGACGGACATGAAACAGAAAAAGTGGCGAGTTTTCGGTTAATTAGCGCGGTGGAGAGATCCGAGTCTCGGGAACGCTATGTGACATAATAAGACTGGCCTACAGCCAGAAGGTGGCAGATCGGTGACATCGCTGACATCTCCAGATGCTGAGATCAGCGCCGGGGATGTGAATAAGTAATTTGGTGTTAATAATTTGATCCCCTGCTAATTTACATACAGTGTGTCACCGTCACCTACTGAAGAGCTTCCCCAGAACAAACGTCTGGCGGAAACTCAGCCTGAAAAGGACGCCAACGCTTTTTTCATAGAACTTCCATTATTTAGTAAACGTGTTCTCGTTATTTTAAACGAGTAAATTCACTTTTGTTGAGAAAAAAAAACACTCCCCCTATGGGTGATCTTTGTACATTGTAGGGATTAAAAAAAAAAAACGTTGGGCCAGATTCAGAAAGATTGGCGTAACTTTCGGCGGGCGTAGCGCATCTCATATACGCTACACCGCCATAACTTAGAGAGGCGAGTACCATATTCAGAAAGAACTTGCGCCCTAAGTTAGGATGGTGTAGCGTAAATGGGCTGGCGTAAGCCCGCCTAATTCAAATTATCAAGGCAGTGGGCGTGTTGTATTACAATGAGCCGTGACCCCATGTAAATACGCCGTCGTAATTCCTTTCTGAATCTGGCCCGTTGTGGCAGATTCCTACCTTTTTGTTATTCTGGAGAAATCCCTGTGTGTTTGTCTGTGTCCATGAGCATAGAGAACGCAAATGACTTTATAATTATCAATCAGCTGCTGCACTTGCAGGGCTCTAATTAAGACATCTGCAGGGTCTGCATCCTTTTAGACGTGATTTCCCTTTTGGAGTATCTCACCAAAAATGACATTTTTGTTGCAGGGGAAGCCTGAAATCTGACGTCTGGGAAAATCAATGAGCCAATCACACAAGCAGGAAATTACATATCTGGAAAGGGGGGGGGGGAGTTCTGTATACATTCTGTGTACACAGCGACTCCATGTGGCCATATTGCATTTTACAGAAAGTTACAGCACTGCAGATTGAAAAGGAAAGGTCATTTTGAATAACATTTAACTACAATATGACTTAATTGTATATGTTACATTATTTTATTAATGTTTTTATATATACAGTTGAACCTTGGATTACAAGCATAATCCGTTCCAGGAGAATGCTCGTAATCCAAAGTACTCGCATATCAAAGCGAGTTTTCACATTGAAGTCAATGGAAACTAAAATAATTTGTTCCGCATTGACTTCAATGGGATGCAATACAGAATGCGGCCAGAGGTGGGGGGGGGGGGGCGCCAGAGAGCACCGAAAAGGTCTGAGGGCGCTTCGGCTTGTTTCCTGCGCCAAAATGTATAGAAAAGAACCGGGACGGCCGCACTCCAAAAATAAAAATGTGTTCCTTTTAATAAAAACTGGTCACAACATGAACATGTCACAGCAAAAAATCAGGAAAATGGGCTAATGCGTTCCACACTCTCATACAGTGCTTATTCATAGCTTGTTTCCTGCGCCCCCGTACCCCAGGCCAAATGAGGTACTGCAGACCTATTTTCGGCGCTGCTCGGCTTCTGCGCCCCTGTACCTCAGGCCAAATGAGGTACTGCAGGCCTATTTAGCTTGAATTCTGCTTTTCTTGCGATTCAACACTCGCAAACCGAGTCAGAAAAAAAAAGTTGCTCGCAAATCAAAACGCTCTCAAACCAAGTTACTCTTAAACCGAGGTTTCACTGTATTTGATCTTTTTCTTCCCCACAAAAGTGGAGTTACTCTTTAACCAATTGACCCCTGCGCTATATAGCTGAAAGACGGATACAGAGCAGGCTTAAAATGCCAGGATGGCGTACATGGACATTCTCGAGAATCCTTGGGACTCGGCTGATCACAGAGCAGGGTAAGGGGCCAATCAGAGCAGCCCTTTACCATGTGATCAGCTGTTAGCCAATGACAGCTGATCACGGAAGAAAACAGAAACCGGTGTGCGGCTTTTTTTGTCTTCACACTGTCAGCATGAAGAAACAAAGAAAGACGTTAAGCAACTTCTGTTAAAGGGACATCAGTCCACTTAGTGTCCTCCAATCAGTACCCACCAGTGCCATCTATTAGTGCCCATCCATCAGTACTGATAATCAGTGCCCAACAGTGCTGCCAATCAGTGCACATCAGTGCCCACCAGTGCCAGCTATCAGTGCCCATCAGTAGACATGTGCAACTTGTTTAGTTCCAAATAAATTTTTAACGAATTTTGACAAATTTGCTCATTCCAAAATCTCCGAATTTTTCAATTTCCAAATTTTTGTATTTTCTGATTTCCGAAACTTACATTTTCTGAAATTTCAAATATTGAATTTCTGAATTTTTGGAAACTTGAAAATTCGCAATTCGAAAATCGAAAGTTTGAAATTCGAAAAGCGTTAATTTGAAAATTCGAAAAAAAATCACAATTTGAGAATTCGAAAATCCGAAAGTTAGGAAATTAGAAAATTGATGCCAAATTCGAAAGGAAATTCCAATACCTATAATTTAATAGTTGTTATCATTAGTTAGTTATTTCGAATTTTACTTATTTTCTTTCAGATTTTTGAATTTTGAGATTTCGAAAAATCGAAAATCGGAAATTCTAAAATTTGAGATTTGATAATTCAAAACTTTCAAAATTGGTAAATTCTAAAATTTTTATTTAAATTTACGAATTTACGAATTTTCCGAACTCCGGATTTTCGAATTTAAAAAAAAAGCAAAAAAATGTATGAAATGAAAAATAACAAATTTTTCAGCAGTGCAGATGTCTACCCATCAGTGCCTCCTGAACAGTGCCCACCAGTGCCACCTATAAGTGAACATCAATGCCACCTATAAGTGTCCATCAGTGAAAGAGAAAAATTACCTGTTTGAAAAATGTTCTAACAAAATATATATGTATAAAAAAAAATCTTTTTTTTTCAAATTTTCTGTCTTTTTTTTGTTTGTTTCATGTTCAGGTTGCAACCCATTCAATTTAATGGGGCTACGCCACAACGTCCTGCACTGTGTGTGGTTGCGGCGCGGTTATGCAGCATTTGCAGGGTTAAAACAGGCGGCGAGGAGGTGACATTTCCTCTCCCCACTGCCTGTCAAATCCCTCTGAAAAGCGATTCACTGCAAATAGCTTTTCAGAGGTGCTTAACCACGCCGCAGGAATACGTTGGCATTTTGAAGAGGAATACCGTTGTTATGATAGCAGCTATCTACCATAACTCCAGTATCCTCTTCTTCAGCGGGCGGTCCTCTTTCAGATAAAAGAGGTCTCTGCAGCGGATTTGCCGCAATAACAATTTTATCGGCGACGGGAGAGGGGGCCCCCCTTCCGCCGCTCTCCAGTGCCCTCTGCCACTTACCGGAGGTGATCGCGTCTGTCCCCTTGCTGTGTATGGAAACGAGTGAGGGGAAGATGGCCCCCACCTGTCTCCATATCATTGCAGGGCGGAAGCGACGTCAAAACATTACTTCTGCTCAAAGCTCTTAAAGGGATTTTTTTTTTTTTTTTTTTTTTTTTAGAATGAGATAAAAAATATATATATATTTTATTGCATTTTAATGTAAATATTAGATCTGAGGTCTTTTTGACCCCCAGATCTCATATTTAAGAGGACCTGTCATGTTTTTTTTCTATTACAAGGGATGTTTACATTCCTTGTAATAGGAATAAAAGTGACACATTTTTTTTTTAAAACAGTGTCAAAGTAAAATAAATAAGAATAAAAATGTTTTTTAAAGCGCCCTGTCCTGACGAGCTTGCGGCGCAGAAGCAAACGCATACGTGAGCAGCGCCTGTACATGGAAAACGGTGTTCAAACCACACATGTGATGTATCGCCGCAATCGTTAGAGCGAAAGCAATAATTCTAGCCCTAGACCTGAATACATGCAACCCGTAGAATTTTTTATACATCGCCTATGGAGATTTTTAAGGGTAAATGTCGCCATTCCACTTTGAAGCGTGACATGTTGGGTATCAATTTACTCAGTATTAAATTTTCTCATAATATAAAGAAAATTGGGCTAACTTTACTGTTGTCTTATTTTTTAATTCCAAAAAGTTATTTTTTTCCCCCAGAAAAAAAACGCTTGTAAGACCGCTACGCAAATACGGTGTGACGAAAAGCATTGCAACGACCGCCATTTTTTTTCTAGGGTGTTAGAAAAAATAAATGTAATGTTTGAGGGTTCTAAGTAATTTTCTAACTTGTAAACACCAAATCTCAGAAAGAGGCTTGGTCCTTAAAGCGGTTAATTCCTATGATTGTCAGCGCCATCTAGTGGCCAGATACTTCAGAAAACTATACTGCTTTTGGCCACTAGATGGTGCTGGCGATCATAGGAATTTGCCTGGAGTTAATTTTTTTAAGTCCTAATAAAGAGAACCTGTCATTCCAAACAATCACAGGCTATGCCATGCTGAGGAGGAACGGGGGCAGCGAATTTCCGCGCATGCCGCTGGCGATCTGCCCCAAATAAAAGTCAGTACTTTTCAGAGACATAACGGTTTGCGTTGTATGGTCACTTGAGATGCACAGAGTGCTTCTTACTGCGACTCTTCCAAGCGTATAAGTTCCAAGCGCTTGATGTTTAGTGCCTTTGAAGTGCTGGAAACACAAACACGACTAATATTGGCAGTTTTTCACAATGGAAATGTTGGAAGTGGAATAGGAAATGAAGCTTCTCGTTGTTGCTGTCTGGCGAGCAATTTAGAGGAGACAGCGGGCGATTAATCCTCGAGCGGCAACAGATCGCATTTGTCATGAATTACACACTTGGCATGGTCAGAACATAAGCAACATGAAAACTCTCATTAATGTTTTTTAGTTAGTCAAAAATAATAGCGTGTGAAAGTGGCAAGGGGATTTTAATTCGATGCACCGCGTTCTAGAGATGTTGTACTGTAAGTGAGCGTATGTGACCTACCTGGTGGAGGAGTTCAAACTGTTTAGAGAGAGATTCTGTGTCACTATATGCCAAACAGGAGCCGAGACAAGGGGTGGGCAAGAGGGTCAGTTGCCCTGGGTGCAATGGTTTACTATAGGGATGGGGGCCCCTTCCTTTTGTTACAAGGCTGACAGGAGTAGTGACAGCAGCAGTGATTTTGACAAAAGAGTGACTGCTGGGTGTAGGATCCCTTAAGTTTTCACATCTTGAATGGGGGGGCGCGGTTTGGCATCTTTGCCCTGGGCGCTGGATGACCCTTTCCCAGCACCTGATGCCCACATCCTATACCTGATCCACAGCTTTCCCGTTCTTCACTGTGGCGGCAGCATCGATCGTGTCATCCCTTTTATAGGGGGACACAATCAATGACATCACACCTACAGCCACACCCCCCTACAGTTGTAAACACACTTGAGGCCACACATAACCCCTTCAGCGCCCCCTTGTGGTTAACCCCCAAACTGCAATTGTCATTTTCACAGTAAACAATGCATTTTAAATGCATTTTTTGCTGTGAAAATGACAAGGGTCCCAAAAATGTGTCAAAATTGTCCGAAGTGTCCGCCATAATGTCGCAGTCACGAAAAGTAATCGCTGATCGCCGCCATTAGTAGTAAAAAAAATATAATTAATAAAAATGCAATAAAACTATCCCCTATTTTGTAAACGCTATAAATTTTGCGCAAACCAACTGATAAACGCTTATTGCAATTTTTTTTTTTACCCAAAATATGTAGAAGAATACGTATCGGCCTAAACTGAGGAAAAAAAATGTTTTTTTACATATATTTTTGGGGGATATTTATTATAGCAAAAAGTAAAAAATTCTGGGCCAGATTCACAAAGAGTTACACCGGCGTATCAGTAGATACACCAACGTAATTCGCAATCTAAGCCCGTCGCATGTTTAAGTGTATGCTCAAACGGAGATACACTTAAACCTACCTAAGATACGACGGCCTGCGCCGTCGTATCTTAGGGTGCAATATTTCCGCTGGCCGCTAGGTGGCGCTTCCATTGAGTTCGGCGTAGAATATGCAAATATTAGATATGCCGATTCACGAACGTACGCTTGCCCGTCGCAGTAAAGATACGCCGTTTCCGTAAGAGGTATGCCGGCGTAAAGATAAAGCTGCCCCCTAGGTGGCGTATCCTATGTTAAGTATGGCCGTCGTTCCCGCGTCGAAATTTTGACATTTTACATCGTTTGCGTAAGTCGTCCGTGAATGGGGCTGGACGCCATTTACGTCAACGTCAAAACCAATGACGTCCTTGTGACGTCATTTAGAGCAATGCACGCCGGGATATTTTAGGGGACGGCGCATGCGCAGTTCGTTCGGCGCAGGGATGCGCTTCATTTAAATGAAACACGCCCCCTACCCGCCGAATTTGAATTCCGCCGGGTGATTTACGCTACGCCGCCGCAACTTTACAGGCAAGTGCTTTGTGAATAAAGCACTTGCCTGAAAAACTTGCGGCGGCGTAACGTAAATCAGATACGTTACGCCCGCCCAAAAATACGCCCATCTACGTGAATCTGCCCCATTGAATTTTTTTAAAAATTGTCGCTCTATTTTTGATTATAGCGCAAAAAAATTAAAACCGCAGAGGTGATCAAATACCACCAAAAGAAAGCTCTATTTGTGGGGAAAAAAGGACGCCTATTTTGTTAGGGGAGCCACGTTGCACGACCGCGCAATTGTCTGTTAAAGCGACGCAGTGCCGAATCGCAAAACCTGGCCGGGTCCTTTAGCTGCCTAAAGGTCCGGGTCTTAAGTGGTTAATACATTTAAATAGGTTACACGTCCTTCATTGTAAACTGTGTTCTATCCCAGATTAGTAAACCCCACTCAGACAGAAAAGGACAAATCTTACACAAGTGATGATGTTTGTTAGATCGGCAAATCGTTTGAAAATGCCATTCATTATACATGTTGGGAAATTTCCATTTACTTATACAGTATATTGCGGGGAAAAATGAAAAGAATAAAAATAGGCCATTGTCTTCTCACATCAAAGACGGCCAAAATGAATATTTAAAGCGTTTTTCTGGGACGTGCTGTCAGATGTGGTATTGTTTTGTTTGGTTTTGACTTTCATGAACGTGATCCTTGCGAGAAATCGCGCCGCAAAATATAAATTAAAATTAACATCAAGCTAAGGAAAAGGAAATAATTAATTAAGCTCCGTCGTAGAAAACGGAAGGAAGGTTTCAGAATCAGCTTAAAGGCTTTGATGGTGCCTGAAAGTCATCCGATTACTCCTAGGAAGGCATAGTATACTCTTCAGGAAAACTCTACAGCGCTGTTGGGGGTTGGCTCGGCTGTTTTTCCATCATATGTTAAAAAAAAATCTCTTTTATTGATAAATGACTTAAATTGAAAAAGTATTAGGTAGATTCAGTAAAAGTTAGGACGGCTTATCAGTAGATAAGCCGACCTAACTCAGAATCTACGCCGACTTACGTTTAAGCGTATTCTCAAACAGAGATACGCTTAAACATATCTAAGATAAGACGGCTTGCGCCGTCCTATCTTAGGTTGCAATTTTTCGGATGGCCGCTAGGTGGCGCTTCCATTGCGGTCGGCGTAGAATATGTAAATGAGTTGATACACCGATTCACGAACGTACGCCCGGCCGCCGCAGTAGTTTTACGCCGTTTCCGTAAGGCATTAGCAGGCCTAAAGTTATTCCACCTATTAGGTGGAATAACAATGTTAAAGTATGGCCGCCGCTCCCACCGCGAGATTCAATTTTTTTTTATGTCGTTTGCGTAAGTCGTCCGTGAATCGGGATTTACGTCGTTTACGTCCACGTCGAAATCAATTGGCCCGTGCGGCGTACTTAGCCGCAATGCACGCTGTAGGCGCCCGGCGCTTGCGCAGTAAAACAAAAGCGTCAAAAACGTGAGGTCAAGTCTCATTGACCATAAAACACGCCCCCCTCCAACACATTTGAATTAGGCGCCCTTACGCCCGCCGCATTTACGCCACGCCGCCCTAAGTAAGGAGGCAAGTACTTTGAGAATACAGTACTTGCCTCTCTTACTTAAGGCGGCGTAGTGTAAACACGCTAGGCTACGCCGCCTTAGTTTTGCGCGCCCCTACCTGAATCTACCTAAATATCTACAATGTGCTCATTTAAACTATTCGTGCCGACCACCTCCCGGCCCTTTAAGAGCTTAAAAAGCCTGGGAGGCGAAGGCGGGCATTCAGGCTATGTGACTGCTGTGATTGGCTGTCACAGCGGTCACATAATTGGAAAGCTCCCGATCAGTGGCAGCCACTCATAAGGGATGCAGGGAATCCATGCACTCAGCCCCTAATCTCAGCAGGGCGCCGGACGCATGAATTTCAATGTTTTTTTTTTTCTGAAGCACATGATTAGAGCCTGAGGCTGTAATTGGTTAAAAAAAAGGATGGGCTCGGGGCGCAGAGCACTGTGCCCCAAGCCCACCCACTTGTGTAACATTATTATTATTATGCACAATTTATATAGCGCCAACAGTTTACACAGTGCTTTACAATGTATGGGGGTACAACACAATTACAGTACAGTTCAATACAAAAGGTACAGGAGGGCCCGGCTCATAGAGCTTACATTCTAAAGGGAGGGGGTGGTGGTACAAAAGGTAATAGCTGCAGGGAATGATTTGATGGGGTGGCTCGGGGACAGTTGTTAGGTGGGTGTGGGATGGCTTCCCTGAATAAATGAGTTTTCAGGGATCTCCTAAAGGTGGATAGGGTAGGGGCTGATCAGACATAACGGGGTAGGGAGTTCCAGGGGATGGGAGAGGCTCTGTAGAAGTGCTGAAGGCAAGCATGGGATGAGGTAATAAAGGAGCTAGAGAGCAGAGGGTCCTGGGAGGAGCGATATAATGAATATTCGCTAATGTCTTACTGCTTTTTCTCCCGACCAATCAGGAAGCTGGTCCTGGGACCCGATTGGCCAGGAGTCCTGAAACCTGATTGACCAGGAGTCCTGAGACCTGATTGGCCAGGAGTCCTAAGACCCAATTGGCCGGGAAAGTCCTAAGACCCGATTGCCTGGGAGGGGATGCAGGGGGGAAGCCGCGGCCTGGATGCGGTAAGTGCAGGGCTGGCGGGAGATGGGCAAGCAAAGAGTCGATCAATTGTGTGACGAGGGGCGGGTGGGGGGGAGTGAGGATGCCAGGTTTGCTGCCCCCCAAAAAGCATTACCCCTTAAAATTAAAGTGTTTTGGTTTGGCTTGAAGAAAAAGTGGCAACCCTACGGCCAGCATCAAGGGGTTAAGAAAAAGGGCTAATATACCATATCAACGATTACTCAGTTCTCTACAGATACCTTACAGCCAATCAAATCAAAGATGTTCCAGAGCCAGAGCCAATCAACAGGCTTGTAATTTGTAGACCCAACCACTCTATTAATAGTAAAGCTGACATTTAAGCCTCATTCACATCCGAGTGTAGGCAGGTGCAGTCTACTTTCTCCACTGCGGGTGGCACTCTCTACAGTTGGAGAGGACGTCAAGAGGAACACAGATCCTCTATGGTTTTTTGGGTCACTGGGGAAGCTTCCAATTAGATGACGCTGCCCCATGTGACTCTGGCAGCCATCTTGGGTCAGGCAGAGCCTATTTAAGGCCCTGGCTCCCAGGTTTGGCATGCATTTATGGGTGGGGTAGACTAGGGGCAGGTACCCTGCTTGCAAGGGACAGAACTAGCGACCAGAAAAGTTTCCTGACGAAAAGGGAATGCGCGGGGCTCGCAACTGCTCTGGACACCTGCCATGTTGGGCGCAAGATGCCCAGGCCACATTCCTCCACTCGCTACAGACGCTGACAGTTTAGTTTCACAGGTTTGACTAATGCGGTTTAATTTTTGTCACGTCCATGGTGTTAATTGAGTACAATTATGATGCACTGGAAGCTAGTTGAATGCAGAGAATAACTTTACTTGCATGGAGGATTGCAGAACATGTCTTCACATCTGAACTACTTGCCATCTTTCAGCAGCTTGTATACAGTTCTCACTGACTTGTCGTATTCCTTCCAGTGCCTGGGCCCATAACCCGCTGGCTGAGTATTGAAGTGATGCGCTGGAAGCTTGTTGAATGCAGAGAATAACTTTATTTGCATGGAGGATAGCAATAAACATACAGTACCTTCCAACTTTTTGAGATGGGAGCGAGGGACACCTATTAACAAATGTATGTAGCATAGGACACACCCACTGCCACGCCCCCTTAAAGGAGAATTATTAGTTAAACCCATAAGTGCTTTATTTTTACCACTTTATTCCTTTATATTGGCTTTTGACGTTTTCAAATGCAGCAATTTAGAAATTGGATGAAAGATTTAGCACTGGGAAACTCTTTTTGAAAGATAAATAGTGCATTTTATATACAACTATATAGATCAGACCAAAATGAGGGACATATGAGGAGGAATGAGGGACAGAGGGACTTCATTCCGAATCAGGGACAGTCCCTCGAAATAAGGGACATTTGGGAGGTATGGCAATAAATGTTGTGACTGTGAAGACATGTATAGCTAGATTCAGGTACATGGCCGCAACTTTGCGGCGGCGTAGTTTAAGGCATTTAAGCTACGCTGCCGTAAGTTAGCGAGGCAAGTACATGATTCACAATGTACTTGCCTGCTAAGTTACGGCGGCGTAGCGTAAATGCGGTGGGCGCAGGCGCGCCTAATTCAAATTTCGGCTGAGGGGGCGTGTTTTATGTTAATATGCTTTGACCTTACGTTTTTGACGTATTTTTTTAACTGCGCAGGCGCCGGGCGCCTACATTTCCCAGTGTGCATTGCGGCTAAGTACGCCGCACGGGCCTATTGATTTCGACATGGACGTAAACTACGTAAATCCCTATTCACGGACGACTTACGCAAACGACGTAAACATTTCGAATTTCGAAGCGGGAACGGCGGCCATACTTTAACATTACTATTCCATCTATTAGATGGAATAACTTTAGGCCTGATAATGCATTACGGAAACGGCGTAAATGTACTGCGGCGGCCGGGCGTACGTTCGTGAATCGGCGTATCTACTGATTTACATATTCTACGCCGACCGCAATGGAAGCGCCACCTAGCGGCCAGCCTCAATATTGCAACCTAAGATAGGACGGCGCAAGCCGTCGTATCTTAGATATGTTTAAGCGTATCTCTGTTTGAGAATACACTTAAACATAGGTCGGCACAGATTCAGAGTTAGGTCGGCTTATCTGTAGATAAGCCGGCCTAACTCTTTCTGAATCTAGCTAGTATTGTTATCCTCCATGCAAGTAAAGGTATTCTCTGCATTCAACAAGCTTCCAGCGCATCATTTCAATACTCAGCCAACAGGTTATGGGCCCAGGCACTGGAAGGAATACGACAAGTCAGTGAGTACTGTATACTGTACCATTCAAAGGGGATATGTTGTGCCACAGCTGCGGCACCATGCAGTTAAGGACACTGTTGCGCATCTTCTAAAGGGCAGCGCGTTTGTGTGAGCGTAGGGAAAACACAAAATTTTGCACACACGTTCCCAGCATGCACAGAGTTTGAAAGTAGGCTTCAGGATCTCTAGTCTGAAAGTCTAAGGGCCTCTTCATACCAGAAACCACAATTTTTTGCATGAACGTTGATGAATGCACGACATACACTTTTTTTCACACGTTTGCTGTGCATTTTTTTTTTTTTTTTCAGGGCATTTGTGCTTTGAGGTCACTTTATTTTTCCTTCTTTATTGGGATTTTTAGTGCGCTGCTTTACGTTTTCACGCATTTGCGTTGCAAAAAATACTTTTTTGCACTGGTGTGAACTATGCCCATTGGATAACATGGATTTTGGACTGTCTATGCAGTGGGAATGCGTTCTGATACTTTGCTGCAGGCGACGCACAGAATTCTAAACATCCAGCAGGTACAAGCACGGCGCTGTTTTTTTCTGTGTCGTCGTCTTCGGGTTTTTTCTCCGCGTCCCTCAGGGGCTCCGAGCTGAAACTTACTTATTGTTAAACAAGACATGGGTGGCCTGAATCTACAAAGCAATTCACAATCCCTCCCCCGCCGGGAGCCAGAAAAGACGACCCACATACTCTTTACAATTTAATGTGTAATCTCCCGATGGTGGGGATGGTTTTCCTTTTGTTCAGGTTTCATTTTTGTCTCTTTGTCGCCGGGTAGAAATGTCTTTCCTGCTGCTTCTTGTAATGAGAGTTCACTGAACTATTCCACAATCTCCTCATTCGCTGTGGCCGCCGCGTCCTGCCTGGAATAACGATCGACCAAGGTTATTATGTGTGCAGCTTTTCCTCCGACTTCTCCCGCTGAAGGCTGTTCTGAATGTATTCCACATATTGCGATTAAAGGATAACTTCGCAGAGCACTGCTTGGCTTTTTACCAGACAGAAAAAAGTAAAAGAAAAAAATATTCTGTATTCAAACTCAAAAACGAAAATTTCATGTATTGCAGTTTATCATTTCTTAGATGGCGTGGCTGCATTAGCTTTTTTACTTTATTTCCACCTGGTAATCCAAATAGTTACATGTTTGTGGCTTAGGGTGGCTACGCCAACTTCTCTGCAGTGGCAGTGCGTCCATAGTGGGCGCAGGAGCGCCGCCCCCCTCTCTCCTGCACCCGTCAATTAACAATAGATAGATTCATGCATTGCAAACTGGCTGCATTTGATGGGGCAAACTGACGGCAATTGATGGGCACAGGGGCTGCGTTTGATGAGCACAGTGGCAGCAATTGATGGGCACAGTAGCTGCGTTTGATGGGCACAGTGGCGGCAATTGATGGGCACAGTAGCTGTATTTGATGGGCACAGTGGCGGCAATTGATGGGCACAGTAGCTGCGTTTGATGGGCAGAGTGGCTGCAATTGATGGGGCAAACTGGCGGCATTTGATGGGGAAAACCGGCGGCATTTGATGGGGCAAACTGGTGGCAATTGATGGGCACAGTGGTGGCAATTGATGGGCACAGTGGCTGCGTTTGATGGGCACAGTGGCGGCAATTGACGGGCACAGTAGCTGTATTTGATGGGCACAGTGGCGGCAATTGATGGGCTTAGTAGCTGCGTTTGATGGGCAGAGTGGCTGCAAGTGATGGGGCAAACTGGCGGCATTTTATGGGGGAAAACTGGCGGCTATTGATGGGGCAAACTGGCGGCAATTGATGAGCACAGTGGTGGCAATTGATGGACACAGTGGATGCGTTTGATGGGCACAGTGGCGGCAATTGATGGGCACTGTGGCTGTGTTTTATCGGCACAGTGACGGCAATTGATGGGCACAGTAGCTGCGTTTGATGGGCACAGTGGCGGAAATTGATGGGCACAGTAGCTGCGTTTGATGGCACAGTGGCGGCAATTGATGTGCACAGTAGCTGCGTTTGATGGGCACAGTAGCTGCATTTGATGGGCACAGTGGCGGAAATTGATGGGCACAGTAGCTGCGTTTGATGGCACAGTGGCGGCAATTGATGGGCACAGTAGCTGCGTTTGATGGCACAGTGGTGGCAATTGATGGGCACAGTAGCTGCATTTGATGGGCACAGTAGCTGCATTTGATGGGCACAGTGGCGGAAATTGATGGGCACAGTAGCTGCGTTTGATGGCACAGTGGTGGCAATTGATAGGCACAGTAGCTGCGCTTGATGGGCACAGTAGCTGCATTTGATGGGCACAGTGGCGGAAATTGATGGGCACAGGTGCTGCGTTTGATGGCACAGTGGCGGCAATTGATGGGCACAGTAGCTGGGTTTGATGGGCACAGTAGCTGGGTTTGATGGGCACAGTGGCTGCAATTGATGTTTTTTTTTTTTACAGTTTGTATGCGCCCCCCCCAAAAAATTCCGAGCACCAGCCGCCACTGCTTCTCTGCTGTATCTATAGAGGAGCAGCATTGCCACCCTTGGACATCAACATTGTCTGCAGAGTTCTAAGATGTGGTGGCTTCGTTCGTTTTTTGTTTTTTTTTAGGATTGTTTTCCTTTATTTTTGCTGTCCCGCTATAAGTTGCTGATCGCCGCCATTACTAGTATAAGAAGTGGTTAAAGCCTATTTTATTTTCCATAAAATGTACCTTCAGAGACTACTGAAGTCAGGGAGAGCCAGGCAAGTAGTATTTTCAGGAGGAAGCTACTTTAATAGTCCTCTGGTAAAGGAACAGTTTCTAGGGAAGGATTTGACGTCCTCATATGTTGTATAAGGTGATAGGGCAGGGAGGAGGAATTAGCTGAATGCTGAATATTCATGTTTTACTGAAGTGAACTCTTAATTAGAACCCATTATTGAAGAAATGAGAATTGTTAATGGTTTTCGGCACTGCGGGTGATTCCAGCCCTGCAGTCTCTGATTTGAGGAATGATGTCCTATAAGCCCCTCGGCTATGAAGACATGGCTGGTGATAATATCCCCCCACACTGTCAGATCTTCCATCACCCAACCAACCACTCTTCTCACTTCCATCTCCTGAGTGAGATCAAAGACAGTGACAGCCAATACACCTTCCTACACCGGGATGCCAAGGAGCCAATACACCTTCCTACACCGGGATGCCAAGGAGCCAATACACCTTTCTGCACCGTGATGCCAAGGAGCCAATACAGCTTCCTACACCGGGATGCCAAGGAGCCAATACACCTTCCTACACCGGGATGCCAAGGAGCCAATACACCTTCCTACACCGGGATGCCAAGGAGCCAATACACCTTCCTACACCGGGATGCCAAGGAGCCAATACACCTTCCTACACCGGGATGCCAAGGAGCCAATACACCTTCCTACACCGGGATGCCAAGGAGCCAATACACCTTCCTACACCGGGATGCCAAGGAGCCAATATACCTTCCTATCCTACACCAGGATGCCAAGGAGCCAATATACCTTCCTACACCGGGATGCCAAGGAGCCAATACACCTTCCTACATCGGGATGCCAAGGAGCCAATATACCTTCCTACACCGGGATGCCAAGGAGCCAATACACCTTCCTACACCGGGATGCCAAGGAGCCAATACACCTTCCTACACCGGGATGCCAAGGAGCCAATACACCTTCCTGCACCGGGATGCCAAGGAGCCAATACACCTTCCTACACCGGGATGCCAAGGAGCCAATACACCTTCCTGCACCGGGATGCAAGGAGCCAATACACCTTCCTGCACCGGGATGCCAAGGAGCCAATACACCTTCCTGCACCGGGATGCCAAGGAGCCAATACACCTTCCTGCACTGGGATGCCAAGGAGCCAATACACCTTCCTACACCGGGATGCCAAGGAGCCAATACACCTTCCTGCACCGGGATGCCAAGGAGCCAATACACCTTCCTGCACCGGGATGCCAAGGAGCCAATACACCTTCCTGCACCGGGATGCCAAGGAGCCAATACACCTTCCTGCACCGGGATGCCAAGGAGCCAATACACCTTCCTACACCGGGATGCCAAGGAGCCAATACACCTTCCTACACCGGGATGCCAAGGAGCCAATACACCTTAATACACTGGGATGCCAAGGAGCCAATACACCTTCCTGCACCGGGATGCCAAGGAGCCAATACACCTTCCTACACCGGGATGCCAAGGAGCCAATACACCTTCCTGCACCGGGATGCCAAGGAGCCAATACACCTTCCTACACCGGGATGCCAAGGAGCCAATACACCTTCCTGCACCGGGATGCCAAGGAGCCGATACACCTTCCTGCACCGGGATGCCAAGGAGCCGATACACCTTCCTGCACCGGGATGCCAAGGAGCCGATACACCTTCCTGCACCGGGATGCCAAGGAGCCAATACACCTTCCTACACCGGGATGCCAAGGAGCCAATACACCTTCCTACACCGGGATGCCAAGGAGCCAATACACCTTTCTGCACCGTGATGCCAAGGAGCCAATACACCTTCCTACACCGGGATGCCAAGGAGCCAATACACCTTCCTACACCGGGATGCCAAGGAGCCAATACACCTTCCTACACCGGGATGCCAAGGAGCCAATACACCTTCCTACACGGGATGCCAAGGAGCCATACACCTTCCTACACCGGGATGCCAAGGAGCCAATACACCTTCCTACACCGGGATGCCAAGGAGCCAATACGCCTTCCTACACCGGGATGCCAAGGAGCCAATATACCTTCCTATCCTACACCAGGATGCCAAGGAGCCAATAATACCTTCCACACCGGGATGCCAAGGAGCCAATACACCTTCCTACATAGGGATGCCAAGGAGCCAATTATACCTTCCTACACCGGGATGTCCAAGGAGCCAATACACCTTCCTACACCGGATGCCAAGGAGCCAATACACCTTCCTACACGGGATGCCAAGGAGCCAATACCCTTCCTGCACCGGGATGCCAAGGAGCCATACACCTTCCTACACCGGGAGCCAAGGAGCAATACCCCTTCCTGCACGGGATGCCCAAGGAGCCAAACAACCTTCCTGCACGGGATGCCAAGGAGCCAAATACACCTTCCTGCACTGGGATGCCAAGGAGCCAATACACCTTCCTACACCGGATGCCAAGGAGCCAATACACCTTCCTGCACCGGGATGCCAGGAGCCAATACACCTTCCTGCACGGGATGCCAAGGAGCCAATACACCTTCCTGCACCGGGATGCCAAGGAGCCAATACACCTTCCTGCACCGGGATGCCAAGGAGCCAATACACCTTCCTACACCGGGATGCCAAGGAGCCATTACACCTTCTACACGGGATGCCAAGGAGCCAAACACCTTAATACACCGGGATGCCAAGGAGCCATACACCTTCCTGCACCGGGATGCCAAGGAGCCAATACACCTTCCTACACGGGATGCCAAGGAGCCAATACACCTTCCTGCACCGGGATGCCAAGAGCCAATACACCTTCCTACACCGGGATGCAAGGCGCCAATACCACCTTCCTGCACCGGGATGCCAAGGAGCCGATACACCTTCCTGCACCGGGATGCCAAGGAGCCGAACACTTCCTACACCGGGATGCCAAGGAGCCAATACACCTTCCTGCACCGGGATGCCAAGGAGCCAATACACCTTCCTGCACCGGGATGCCAAGGAGCCAATACACCTTCCTGCACCGGGATGGCCAAGGAGCCAATACACTTCCTGCACCGGGATGCAAGGAGCCAATACACCTTCCTGCACCGGGATGCCAAGGAGCCAATACACCTTCCTACACCGGGATGCCAAGGAGCCAATACACCTTAATACACCGGGATGCCAAGGAGCCAATACACCTTCCTGCACCGGGATGCCAAGGAGCCAATACACCTTCCTACACCGGGATGCCAAGGAGCCAATACACCTTCCTGCACCGGGATGCCAAGGAGCCGATACACCTTCCTACACCGGGATGCCAAGGAGCCGATACACCTTCCTGCACCGTGATCGCAAGGAGCCGATACACCTTCCTGCACCGGGATGCCAAGGAGCCGATACACCTTCCTGCACCGGGATGCCAAGGAGCCGATACACCTTCCTGCACCGGGATGCCAAGGAGCCGATACACCTTCCTGCACCGGGATGCCAAGGAGCCAATACACCTTCCTGCACCGGGATGCCAAGGAGCCAATACACCTTCCTACACCGGGATGCCAAGGTTCACCTTTGCCAAGAAATCTGCCTGTGCGGGTAAAGGGGTGTCTGGAGTGAAAAACAAATTTTGCAGCTTTGACCAAAGTTGATTAATGCCTTGCTATAGGCTGAGGCCCATGGTCTCCAAAGTGCAACCATTTTCTTGCCTTTATCTAGTCCTTGGGGCACTATTCCAACTACTGACACCAATGATGGGGCACTATTCCGCTTACTGACAACATCGAAAAGGCATAATTCCCCCCACTGACACCAATGATGGGGTACCATTCCTACCACTGACACCACTGATGGGGTACCATTCCTCCCACTGACACCAATGATGGGGTACCATTCCTCCAACTAACACCAAATGGGGTACCATTCCTCCCACTGACACCAATGATGGGGTACCATTCCTCCCACTGACACCAATGATGGGGTACCATTCCTCCAACTAACACCAAATGGGGTACCATTCCTCCCACTGACACCAATGATGGGGTACCATTCCTCCCACTGACATCAATGATGGGGTACCATTCCTCCCACTGACACCAATGATGGGGTACCATTCCTCCAACTGACACCAATGATGGGGTACCATTCCTCCCACTGACACCAATGATGGGGTACCATTCCTCCTAATGATACCAATGATGGGGTACCATTCCTCCCACTGACACCAATGATCGGACACTATTCCTCCCACTGATATAAATGTTGGAACACTATTCCTCCCACTGACACCAATGATGGGACATTATTCCTATATATTCCAAAAAGCGGAAGTTCCGTTTTTGGGTGGAACTCCGCTTTAATGCATTCTATGAATGTTAAAACCATTTTGTGCTGCAGCAGCGCCCCCGAGCACACCTAAGGACCCGTACACATGAGAGGATCTATCCGCTGGAATTGATCTGCGGATCAGTTCCAGCGGATAGATCCTGTGGTGTGTACGGCCCAGCGGATCTTTTTCCGCTGATTTTTTTCGGCCCGACCGATTTCCAGCAGATAAAAATTTCTTAGCATGCTAAGAAATTTATCCGCTGGAATCGGCTTCAGCGGATCGATCCGGTGGTCTGTACAGACTCACCGGATCGATCCGTCCGATTCCCTCCCTCGCATGCATCGTAATGATTCGACGCATGCGTGGGTATCCTTATATGACAGCGTCGCGCACTTCGCCGCGTCATCATCGCGGCGACAGCGCGACACGTCATCGCGATGGGATTTCGGCGCGGATTTCGATCCGATGGTGAGTACACTCCATCGGATCCAAATCCGCGGATTAATCCTCTCGTCTGTACCCGGCATTACACTTACCTGAGCCCCGTAATTCCCACGACGGGAACGGGCACACCACATTGACAGCAGCGCAGCCATTGGCTCCAGCTGCTGTTAATCAAATCCAATGACGCGGGCGCCGCAGAGTCTACGAATGCAGGACACGGGAGCGCACGCGCACAGGTGTCCCTTCGACGAGCGCTTCTCTGGCGGGACACTCGAGAAGAGGAGGAGCCAGGAGCACTGCGGAGGGACCCCAGAAGAGGAGGATTGGGGCCACTCTGTGCCAAACCAATGCACAGAGGAGGTAAGTATAATGTATTTGTTTTTTTTAAACTGAACCTTTACAACCCCTTTAACCAGTTGGTAACCGCCCTATAGCCAAAATACGGCTACAGAGCGGTTCCTGTACTCTAGGAGGGCGTCAATGTACGTCCTCCCAGAGACTGCGTTGTGCGCGCCCGAGCGGGCGCGCACACGCGATCGCCGGTGCTCGCCGGGTCTACGGGACCCGCAGCAACAGCACTCGCGGTAAGGAGCCAATGGAAGCGGCTCCTTACCACGTGATCGCGCCGTCCAATGACGGCGCGATCACTTGTAAACAAACCGGCGTCATGTAATGACGCCGGTTCCTCCCTCTCCTCTCTGTACCGTTCGGTACAGTGTGAGAGGAGAGGGAGGGGGGGGGGATCGGGCGGCAGCAGCAGCCGCCGCACTGTGGGCTGGATCTGTGACAATTGCAGTCACAGATCCAGCCATCCCTGCGCAATACTCTGCAAAATAAAAATGATGATGAGTGCATTACTCTGCAATACCCCACCCCATACTCTGCAATACCCCACCCCATACTCTGCAATACCCACCCTGGGGGGGGTGGGTATTGCAGAGTATGGGGTGGGGTATTGCAGAGTATGGGGTGGGGTATTGCAGAGTATTGCACTCATCATTTTTTTTATTTTACTCTGCAATACCCACCCCCCCATACTCTGCAATACCCACCCACCCATACTCTGCAATACCCACCCCCCCATACTCTGCAATACCCACCCATACTCTGCAATACCCCCCCCCATACTCTGCAATACCCCCCCCCATACTCTGCAATACCCCCCCCCATACTCTGCAATACCCCCCCCATACTCTGCAATACCCCCCCCATACTCTGCAATACCCCCCCATACTCTGCAATACCCCCCCCCCTACTCTGCAATACCCCCCCCCATACTCTGCAATACCCCCCCATACTCTGCAATACCCCCCCAATACTCCGCAATACCCTCAATACTCCAATACCTTGCAATACGTCGCCTATGGGGATTTTTAAGTAGCAACGTTTGGCGCAATTTCACGAGCGTGTGCAATTTTGAAGGGTGACATGTTGGGTATCTATTTACTCGGCGTAACTTCATCTTTCATATTATGCAAAAACATTGGGCTAACTTTACTGTTTTTTTTTTTTTTTAAGCACAAAACTGTTTTTTTTTTAAAAACACGCGTTCAAAAAATTGCTGCGAAAATACCGTGCAAGATAAAAAGTTGCAACAACCGCCATTGTATTCTCTAGGGTCTTTGAAAAAAAAGCATATATAATGTTTTGGGTTTCTATGTAATTTTTTTAGCAAATAAATGATGATTTTTACATGTAGGAGAGAAATGTCAGAATTGGCCTGGGTGCTCCAGAACGCCTGATGGTGCTCCCTGCATGTTGGGCCTCTCTATGTGGCCACGCTGTGTAAAAGTCTCACACATGTGGTATCGCTATACTCGGGAGGAATAGCAGAATGTGTTTTGGGGTGTAATTTGTAGTATGCATATGCTGTGTGTGAGAAATAACCTGCTAATATGACAGAAACTAGATTTTTTTTTTTTTTTTTTACAGAATTTTCAGTCTTTTTTCTTTTATAGCGCAAAAAATAAAAACCGCAGAGGTGATCAAATACCACCAAAAGAAAGCTCTATTTGTGGGAAAAAAAGGACAAAAATTTCAGATGGGTACAATGTTGTATGACTGAGTAATTGTCATTCAAATTGTGAGAGCACCGAAAGCTGAAAATTGGTCTGGTGATTAAGGGGGTTTTCGTGCCCAGTGGTCAAGTGGTTAATCTGTAATATCCGTTTTGGACGGCCTGACCCTTTAATTATTGCCTCCTTCCATGGGGGGGGGGGGGGGGTGTCCAGGCTCTTTGTTTTCGGAGGCCCCTTTGATTGCTGTCCTCAGACTTAGCCGGTTCAATCATTTGAACTTTGAAAAGCAACAAAAAAAAGGGTGCGGAGCGAGTGGAGCGGGGAGAGAGGTTATTATATAAAAGTGGTACAGTATGACGGCAGGCGAAGACGCGGCCATGAAACGCAGACTTTGATGTTCACTTCAGTGAATGGCGGGCCTTTGATGTCGGCTTCAAACTGCGCCCGTTTCCCCCAGTGAGCAATTTGAAAAGTAGGATCATTGACTTTATTGGCAAGTTACGGCAGCTCTTTTCCGACCAATCAGCAGTGACTGAGGATGACAATCATTTCAGAGTTATTTAGCCTTTGTTTCATCAACACGTAGCAATTGCGTTGACATTCTTTACAGGTGAATGGGGACAGACCATCATTGTGGTGCCGCAGGGCATGTGCATGCAGGGCCGCCATCAGGGGGGTACGGGCATTACACCTGTAAGAGGCCCGATGGTCCCCAGGGGCCCGGTGCCCCCCCATTTTTTTCCGTCAGACCATCATTATGGTGCCGCATGTCTCCTTGTGATGAGATTTAATGCTCGGTTCACACATGCCGCGGCCGTGATCCGCAGGGGGTCCCAATTTCTGCACCTGAATCAGAACTAAAGACGCACGGTAGACATGTGCATGCAGGGCCACCATAGGCGTGCGCACAGGGTGTGCCAGGTGTGCCTAATTACCTTGTGCAGTGCAGATTGCCCCTTCCTTCCTCTTCTCTCCCAAAGGCTGCTGCTGCTGTCACACACTGGGGAAGTTTTAAAAAGAGTGGGGGAAGGGGCCGGTAAATATATCATTTACCGGCCCCTTCCCTTTAGGAATTAAAACGGTAAGTGATCGGTACCATATGTGTTTGAACTTTGGAGTGCACACCCTAATGCAATAGGCTGCGCACACCTATGAGGGCCACCATTAGGGGGGTACAGGCATTACACCTGTAAGGGGCCCGGTGCCCCCCATTTTTTTCCGTCTGACCCCCCCCCGCTTATCAGCACCAACCCACCCCCCCCCCGCTTATCATCTCGCGGCAGGAACGAGAAGAGATGACACTTTAGTTACCACAACCCCCCCCCCCCCCACACTTATCTCGCGGCAGGAGAGAGAAGGCCCCCCTGTTCTATGCTCCAGCTGTGTAAGGGGCCCCAAAATTTGTGATGGCTGCCCTGTGTGCATGACAAAAAATGAGTTTTGTTTACATTCGTTAATCCAGGTACAGTGGAACCTCTGATTACGAGCATAATCCAGGAGAATACTTGTAATCCAAAGCACTCGCGTATCAAAGCGAGTTTCCCCATAGAAGTCAATGGAAACGAAAATAATTTGTTCCGCATTGACTTCAATGGCATGCAATACCGCATGTGGCCAGAAATGGGGGGGGGGGGGCACCGGAGAGCCTCAGGAACACTCGGAAAGGCCCAAGGACAGCTCGGCTGACTTAGAAACCCCTTGGAAAGACTTGGAAACACCCGGGAACTGAGTATTTCCGAATGGTTCAGAACAGCTCCGCTCAGTTCTGCTTGGCTCCAGTGCCCCCGCACCTCAGGCCAAACACGGTACTGCAGGCCCCATTAGCTTGAATTCTACTCGTTTTGAGAGACAACGCTCGCAAACCGAGTCAGAATAAAAAAAAAAGTTGCTCGTCTTTCAAAACGCTCGTTAACCACGTTACTCGTAAACCGAGTTTCCACTGTACTTTCTTTAGTCATTTACTTTCATTAAACTGCGACATTATGGCAGACAGATCGGACACTTTTGAATTTTTTTTAGGACCATTGTCATTTATACATCAATCAGTGCTATAAAAATGCACTGATAAATGTCACTGACAGGGAAGGGGTTAACACTAGGGGAGTGATCAAGGGGTTAATGTGTTCCCTGGGAGGCGTTTCTAACTGTGGGGGAAGGGGACTGACTGGCAGAGGAGACATATCGCTGTTCCTGATCACTAGGAACAGTAGATCCGTCTCTCCTCCCCTATCAGAACGGGGATCTGTCTGTTTACATTGACAGATCCTTATTCTATCTCTCAGGAGCGATCACGGGTGGACGGCCGACATCGTGGCCTTCGCCGCCCCCTCTTAAAGCTGCCGACGTACAATGAGGGCGATTCGCCCAGGAGAGCCAACCTGCCGCAGTACAACTGCAGTGGCTGATCCTAAATTGTTTAAATTCAGTTGATTCGTTCAATTTTTCGAGATTCATATTTGGAATTCGTTTTTATTAGCTAGATTCAGAGAGAATGGTGCAAAGTTGCGGCGGCGTAGCTTAGCGTGTTTAGGCTACGCCGCCGTAAGTTAGCGAGGCAAGTACTTGATTCTCAAAGTACTTGCCTGCTAAGTTACGGCGGCGTAGCCTAAAGTGGGCGGGCGTAAGGGCGCCTAATTCAAATGTGTGTAAGGGGGCGTGTTTTATGTTAATGGGGCTTGACCTTACGTTTTTGATAGTTTTTTTTTAACTGCGCATGCGCCGGGCGCCTACATTTCCCAGTGTGCATTGCGGCTAAGTACGCCGCACGGGCCTATTAATTTCCACGTGGACGTAAACAACATAAATCCCTATTCACGGACGACTTACGCAAACGTCGTAAACATTTCGAATTTCGAAGCGGGAACGGCGGCCATACTTTAACATTACTATTCCAAATAGATGGAATAACTTTAGGCCTGATAATGCCTTTACGGAAACGGCGTAAATGTACTGCGGCGGCCGGGCGTACGTTCGTGAATCGGCGTATCTACTAATTTACATATTCTACGCCGACCGCAATGGAAGCGCCACCTAGCTGCCAGCCTCAATATTGCAACCTAAGATAGGACGGCGCAAGCCGTCGTATCTTAGATATGTTTAAGCGTATCTCTGATTGAGAATACACTTAAACATAAGTCGGCGTAGATTCTGAGTTAGGTCGGCTTATCTACTGATAAGCCGGCCTAACTCTTTCTGAATCTAGCTATATGTCTTTTTCAAATTTTTAAAAAAAAAAAAAAGTTTGGGGTCCAGGGGACCTACAGGCAGCCAGTACTGGGTCCCCAAATTCCAGGAGATCAGGCGCAAAAAGGTGACTTGAGTATAAGCCGAGGGGGGCATTATCAGCACACAAAAAATTTGCTGAAAAACTCGGCTTATACTCGAGTATATACGGTAAATATTTTCTTCTTTTGTTTTTTCTTTTTTTTTTACGCTTTCAGATTCTTGTATATTCCCATGTCCATCCTCCTCCTCCGACTGTCGGGATTGTTTGTGTTCAGATTCATCAATTTAATTTAATTGGCTTCACTCTGCGTTTGAAAATGCAATTAGAGCCAGTGGTACCTTTTCTTTCATTATTTTCCGGGACACGCGAGAATTCGCTCTTTCATGCGGGGGGGAACAGGATCCACTTTAAGCGCAAAAAAAAACAAAAATAATGTTAATTAAAACGCGCACCGTCTTGTCCAAGGTGCTGTCTGACGATAAGCGATGGCTGCAATATGGATTCCGCCGCTTTTGTTTGTGGAATTGCGATGAAATTGTCGGTTATGTCTATTTTTTTTTATATTTTTGCATTTTTTTTTTACGCATTTAGGGCTCTGCCGGTGTCCTCATATTGAGCTTTTCTGTAATTTTCTGAAAAAATATAAAAAAAAAAGCGTACAGCCTACTAGCGTGCGTCCCTGCTTGCTCAGAGTGAAGTTAATACAGCTGTGATCTTGTTATTTGCGAAAGGTCGATGAGAGATAAACCAAGGTGTAATCACGCTGGAATGGAAAGGGAATTGCATTTGTATGTGGCGTATATTTATTTAGTAAGTGTGCTGGAAATCTTTGAAGCTACGATTTAAATGTAATCAGCGCGGAACACCAAAGGAGTTTTTTTTATGGGCTTAATCTATCTTTCCCAGCTGGCTACGTGGAATATAGAAGCGTAAAACAAAATAACTTACTAGTATTGTCTATAAAATGATATGTTTTTAGACGGCTCTATAATAAAATTATTTATAGGTGGCTTATTAAATGTGTAAAAAGACCCCGTGACATCAAGCTGCGGTAGTACTTAAGGTCCCATGCACACGAAAGCATCCTGTTGCAGGGTAAAACAAATGTTAATGCCTGAACCATGGGCGTCTGCAGGTAGGGGCAATGGGGGGCAAGCACCCCCTCCCCCTGGAATCGGGGATCAGCAAGGTGTCCGCCATAGGCGTGCATATGAGTGGTACACGCCTGAAATCTGCACCCTGTACTTAGCACACGCCTGGATTCTGCACCCTGTACATAGCACACACCTGGATTCTGCACCCTGTACATAGCACACACCTGGATTCTGCACCCTGTACATAGAACACGCCTGGATTCTGCACCCTGTACATAGCACACGCCTGGATTCTGCACCCTGTACATAGCACACGCCTGGATTCTGCACCCTGTACATAGCACACACCTGGATTCTGAACCCTGTACATAGCAGACGCCTGGAATTTGCACCCTGTACATAGAACACGCCTGGATTCTGCACCCTGTACATAGCACACGCCTGGATTCTGAACCCTGTACATAGCACACGCCTGAAATCTGTACCCTGTGCATATCACACACCTGGATTATGCACCCTGTACATGGCACACGCCAGGATTATGCACCCTGTGCACAGCACACACCTGGAATCTGCACCATGTACATAGCACACACCTGGTATCTGCACCATGTACATAGCACACACCTGGTATCTGCACCCTGTACATAGCACACACCTGGTATCTGCACCCTGTACATAGCACACACCTGGAATCTGCACCTTGTACATAGCACATGCCTAGAATCTGCTCCCTATATATAGCACACGCCTGGATTCTGCACCCTATATATAGCACACGCCTGGATTCTGCACCCTGTGCATAGCACACACCTGGAATCTGCACCTTGTACATAACACATGCCTAGAATCTGCACCCTATACATAGCACACGCCTGTAATCTGCACCCTGTACATGGCACATGCCTGAAATCTGCACCCTGTACATAGCACACAGCTGGATTCTGCACCCTGTACATGGCACACGCCAGGATTCTGCACCCTGTACATAGCACACACCTGGAATCTGCACCCTGTACATAGCACACACCTGGAATCTGCACCCTGTACATAGCACATGCCTAGAATCTGGTCCCTATATATAGCACACGCCTGGATTCTGCACCCTATAGATACATACCTCCCAAATGTCCCTGATTTTGAGGGACTGTCCCTGATTTGGAGCAATGTCCCTCTGTCCCTCATTCTCCTCATTTTGCTGATAGGTGTCCCTCATTCCCATCTCAAAAAGTTGGGAGGTATGTACATAGCACACGCCTGGACTCTGCACCCTGTGCCTAGCACACACCTGGAATCTGCACCTTGTACATAACACATGCCTAGAATCTGCTCCCTATATATAGCACACGCCTGGAATCTGCACCCTATATATAGCACACGCCTGGAATCTGCACCCTGTGCATAGCACACACCTGGAATCTGCACCCTGTACATAGCACACACCTGGAATCTGCACCTTGTACATAACACATGCCTTGAATCTGCTCCCTGTACATAGCACACGCCTGGATTCTGCACCCTGTACATAGCACACATGATCTACTTCATGTCTGGTGCCTACACTGTCCTCCCTGCACTGTCTTCTGGGAAACACACAGGTCCCAGAAGACAGCGGGGACCAGTGAGGACACGCAGGGCTACTCGCGCATGCGCAGTAGGGAACCGGGAAGTGAAGCCGCAATGCTTCACTTCCTGATTCCCTCACTGAGGATGGCGGCGGGGGCAGCCGAGAGCCGAGCCATTGATCGGCTTCGGCTGCTGGCATCGCGGGCACCCTGGACAGGTAAGGGTCCATTTATTAAAAGTCAGCAGCCACAGTATTTGTAGCTGCTGGCTTTTAATATTTTTTTTTAGGCGGACCTCCACTTTAAGTGGTTAAAGGGGAGTTCCACCCACAATTTCACTTTTTAAATATAAATACCCCTGTAATACACAAGCTTAATGTATTCTAGTAAAGTTAGTCTGTAAACTAAGGTCCGTTTTGTTAGGTTGTTACAGCATTTAAATAGTTTATAATCTAGAAATAGACCGTGGCCATCTTAAGTGTGGGCATCATGAAGCCAGACTGTATGACTTCCTGGATTTCAGCTTTGCATATCTCGCACATGCTCAGTGCACAAGCAATGTAATAGGTTTCAGTCAGGTTTGCAAGGACTACTGGGAAACATGATGCCTATCCCAGAAACCCTTGCAAATAGCCTAGGCAAATAAGGAGGAGGAAGTAATGAAGGACTACAAAATAAAGGTATTTACAAGCAACAAATTAAATAAAAATTGTCCATTCTGAACACTATGAGATTAGGGCATGCAGCACAGACAAACATAAAAAAAATGGGTGGAACTCCACTTTAAGTAATTTTACGCAAAAAAAAGAAAAAAATGCTGTAGAGAGAAACTGGTTAACAAACAGATACAGTACGAGACCCTTTTATGTGTAACAGACCAAAAGGGGGCAAATAAGAGAAGTTCTTTGTTGGGTTTAAGCCTCAGCTTTTGATATTTATGACTAGGTTTGTAGAATGTTGTACAAATCATGAATAGGTTATGATTACTGATACTATTGTCTTATCTTCTGCTGTATTTTATGTTTCAGGTCCCTGGGGAAGATGCATGGGAGATGAATGTGGGCCCGGTGGGATTCAAACAAGGGCCGTATGGTGCGCCCATATTGAGGGATGGACAACCCTCCCCACAAACTGCAAACAGATCGACAGACCTGAAAACCAGCAGAACTGTTTTAGGGTGTGCGACTGGCACAAAGAACTATACGACTGGCAGCTGGGCAGCTGGAACCAGTGTGTGCCGGTAACGTCAAGGTTGCCGGAAAAGCCTTCAGAGTGCACAAAGGGCGAGGAAGGAATCCAGACCCGGGAAGTCGTCTGTTTACAAAAAGCCACCGGGTCGGAGGCCGATGACAGTATATGCGAATACTTCGAGCCGAAGCCCAGGCTGGAACAAGGGTGCCTTATTCCCTGCCCCCAGGACTGCGTGGTGTCCGAGTTCTCCCCCTGGTCGGAATGTTCCAAGACGTGCGGCAATGGCTTGCAACACCGAACGCGCCATGTGTTGGCCACGGCCCAGTTTGGTGGGTCGGCCTGCCCGAACCTCACCGAGTTCCAAGTTTGCCAGACGTCACCCTGCGAAGGGGAGGAGAATATGTACAGCCTCAGCGTGGGACCTTGGAGCTCCTGCTCCATGCCTCTGTCCAGGCATGTACGGCAAGCTGGCAAGAGAGGGCGGAACAGGGAACGGGCAAAGGAGAGAGAAAAGGCCTTAAAGGACCCAGAGGCCCGGGAGCTAATCAAAAAGAAGAGAAACCGCAATAGGAAAAACCGCCAAGAGAACAGATATTGGGATATACAAATTGGCTATCAAACGCGAATAGTCACCTGTATGCACAAGAATGGAAAAACCGCGGCATTGAGGTAATTTATTTATATTAAACAAAACGGTGGTTGTGATCCTCTGAAATGTAAAATGAACAAAGCATATCTTTCTATGTTGTGTAATTGCCTCAATCCAAAGCACCTACCTGTGATTTCTCTTTCTCTGCCATCTGCATGAGTCACTTCTGAGGCCGCGTACACACGGTCGGTCAAAACCAATGAAAACGTACTGAAGGACCTTTTCATCTGTCCAAACCGATCGTGTGTGGGCCCCATCGGTCAGTTAACCTTTGGTCAAAAAATTTAGAACTTGCTTTAACCACTTAAGCCCCGGACCATTTTGCAGCTAAATGCCCAGGCCAGGTTTTGCGATTCGGCACTGCGTCGCTTTAACAGACAATTGCGCGGTCGTGCGACGTGGCTCCCAAACAAAATTGGCGTCCTTTTGTTCACACAAATAGAGCTTTCTTTTGGTGGTATTTGATCACCTCTGCGGTTTTTATTTTTTGCGCTATAAACAAAAATAAAGCGTCAATTTTGAAAAAAAATCAATATTTTCTACTTTTTGCTATAATAAATATCCCCCAAAAACATATATATATAAAAAAAAATTCCTCAGTTTAGGCCGATACGTATTCTTCTACCTATTTTTGGTAAAAAAAAATCGCAATAGGCGTTTATCGATTGGTTTGCGCAAAATGTATAGCGTTTATAAAATAGGGGATAGTTTTATTGCATTTTTATTAATTCTTTTTTTTTTACTACTAATGGCGGCGATCAGCGATTTTTTTCGTGACTGCGGCATTATGGCGGACACTTCGGACAATTTTGACACATTTTTGGGACCATTGTCATTTTCACAGCAAAAAAATGCATTTAAATTGCATTGTTTATTGTGAAAATGACAGTTGCCGTTTGGGAGTTAACCACAGGGGGCGCTGTAGGAGTTATGTTTCACCTAGTGTGTGTTTACAACTGTAGGGGGGTGTGGCTGTAGGACTGACGTCATCGATCGAGTCTCCCTATAAAAGGGATCACTCGATCGATGCAGCGCCATAGTGAAGCCCGGGAAAGCCGTGTTTACATACGGCTCTCCCCGTTCTTCAGCTCCGGGGCGACTATAAACGAATAGCCGCGCCGTCGTCCCGGATCGCTCCCCGCGGGAATCCGACCGCCGCATGTAGCAGGGGGGGTCCCGATCGGACCCCCCACCCGCTAGAAGGCAAGGACGTACATGTACGCCCATTTGCCTGTACGTGCCATTCTGTGGACGTACATATACATGCGGCGGTCGGGAAGTGGTTAAAATTGAACCGATGGACTGGTAACCGATAGGTCAAAACCGATGGTTAATATGCAAAAGCATCGGTTAAAAATCCACGCATGCTCAGAATCAAGTCGACGCATGCTTGGAAGCATTGAACTTTGTTTTTTTCAGCACGTCGTTGTGTTTTACGTCACAGCGTTCTGACACGATCGGTTATTTAACCTATGGTGTGTAGGCACATCAGACCATCAGTCAGCTTCATCGGTTAACCATGAATGGACTGATCCTGTGTTCATCGGTTGGACTGATCGTGTGTACGCGGCCTGACAGTCTATGCTGACACTAGTCAGTCCCAGGAGATGGCCCTGTCTCTGCTCCAGCACACAGCAGGTGATTGACAGCCTCAGATGTGTGGAGATGCCATTAACAAAGGGCACTACCACATGTCTGCTAAAGGGCAGCACGTTTCTATGTATGTTGGGAAAGCACAAAGGGCCAGATTCTGGTAGATCGCCGCATCTTTGCGGCGGCGTAACGTATCTCATTTACGTTACGCCGCAGCAAGTTTTACGAGCAAGTGCTTGATTCACAAAGCACTTGCCTGTAAAGTTGCGGCGGCGTAGCGTAAATCCTCCGGCGCAAGCCCGCCTGATTCAAATGATCCGGCTAGGGGGCGTGGATCATTTAAATTAGGCGCGTTCCCGCGCCGAACGTACTGCGCATGCGCCGTCCCTAAAATTTCCCGACGTGCATTGCGCTAAATGACGTCGCAAGGACGCCATTGGTTTCGACGTTAACGTAAATGGCGTCCAGCGCCATTCACGGACGACTTACGCAAACGACGTAAATTTTCAAATTTCGACGCGGGAACGACGCCCATACTTAACATTGACTGTGCCTCATATATCCAGGGGGAACTTTACGCGTCGCAAATATTACGTAAACGTCGTAACTTCACTGCGTCCGTCGGGCGTAAGTTTGGGAATTCGCGTATTTTGCTAATTTGCATACTCGATCGGGAAAACGACGTTGGCGACACCTAGCGGCGAAAAAAAAAATGCATTTAAGATCCGACAGCGTAAGAGCCTTACGCCTGTTGGATCTAATGGTTATCTATGCGTAACTGATTCTAAGAATCAGGCGCATAGATACGACGGGCGGACTCAGAGATACGACGGCGTATCAGGCGATACGCCGGCGTATCTCTTTTGAGAATCTGGCCCAAAATGTTGTCCTCATTTTTTTTATAATAAGCATCCTTTACCTGCAGACATTCCTCTTTTCACTTCCTCATTGTTCGTTTTTGCTCAGAAATTGCTCTATTTCTTCTCTGTTCTGTTCACTTCCTGCTTGTCTGATTGTTACTCACCACCGTGAAGGGAGGCTTTACTGCGGTGGTCAGTGACGTGCTCACCCCCTCCTGGGAACTACATCTGTGCGGCAGGACGCTCTCTATGTGTTAGAGACTTCAAGGAGGTGTGAATTACTGAGCGTGACGCAGTTCATACTGGGAAATGTAGTTCTTACATGAACGAGCGCTGCAAACCAGGAAGTGAATGAGAGAACAGAAACTAGAATGCCGGAGGTGATATAGATGAAGGAATTTAATAGGTATTTACTAGTTTTTTAACAGAATCATTACACTATTCTGTCTGTCTACCTTGCAGACATTCATTTTAGGCAACATTTTTTTTTTCCTTTAGTGACCCTTTAACCGCTTGCCGACCAGCCGTCACAGTTTTACTGCGACAACATGGCCTGGCTGGGCGAAACAACGTTATGTGACGTTGCTTTGCCCTGTGGCCACTAGGGACACACGAGCGCCGCTGGAGGCACGCGTGCGCACCCGCTGCTTTGCCCCAGAGCCGATGCGAGTGCCCGACGGGTGTGATGACCGCCGGGCCCCCGCGATCACTCGTGACACAGCGAGAACCGGGAGCACGACTCAGGGGAGAAATGAATGATCGTCTGTTCATACAATTTATGAACACCGATCAGTCTCCTCCTCTAGTAAGTCCCACCCCCACCCACAGTTAGAATCACTCCCTAGGACACACTTAACCCCTTGATCGCCCCCTGGTGTTAACCCCTTCACTGCCAGTGACATTTTTGCAGTGATCAGTGCATTTTTATAGCACTGATCACTCTAAAAATGCCAATGGTCCCAAAAATGTGTCACAAGTGTTCGATGTGTCTGCCATAATGTCACAGTCCCGATAAAAATGGCAGATCGCCACCAATACTAGTAAAAAATAAAAATGCCATCCTAGGCTTTCACACTGAGGCAATGCGCTGGCAGGAGAGAAAAAAATCTCCTGCAAGCAGCATCTTTGGAGCGGTGAGAGGAGCGGTATGTATACCGCTCCTTCACCCGCCCTTCCCATTTAAAACAATGTAAAAACCGCGATAATACCGCCCGCAATGCGCCTCTGCAGAGGCGCATTGCGTGCGGTATTAACCCTATTATCGGCCGTTAGCGGGGGTTAATACCGCACCGCTAGCGGCCGAATCCTGCGGCAATTCCGACGGTATAGCACCGCTATTTTTAAATCTGGCCTGTTAAGCCGCGTACACACGATCAGTCCATCCGATGAGAACGGACGGATGGACCGTTGTGATAGGTTAACCGATGAAGCTGATGACTCGCACCTACACACCATCGGTTAAATAACCGATCGTGTCAGAACGCGGTGACGTAAAACACAACGGCGTGCTGAAAAAAACGAAGTTTAATGCTTCCAAGCATGCGTCGACTTGATTCTGAGCATGCGTGGATTTTTAATCGATGATTGTGCGTACTAACGATCAGGTTTTGACCTATCGGTTAGCAATCCATCGGTTACATTTTAAAGCAAGTTGGCTTTTTTTTAACCTGAAGGTTAAATAACCTATGGGGCCCACACACGATCGGGTTGGACCGATGAAAACGGTCCATCAGACCGTTATCCTCTGGTTAACCAATCATGTGTACGAGGCCTTAGTGGGCTCTGAGGACAGGGTTGATGACCACTGCTATAGGGATATACTAAAAAGTCAATTGACTTGGGTTATGGCTGCTTTATGGTCTCTGTAGGACTCCAGGCTACTCAAGCGATTGCAGAAATCGTTATCTCTTAAAGTGTACATTTACTGTCATCACCAGCTGAATTTTTTTTCTGCCATTCTTTATTTTGTTCCCTTCATCCACGTCATTGATTAATCTCTGATTTGTCCAAACTGCACAAAGTTAAAGTGGTTGTAAACCCTTTACAACCACTTTTACCTACAGGTAAGCCTAGATTAAGGCTCCATTCACATCTAGGCGTTTTCACGCCAGACGCCCGACGCTCGTGCCGCTGGAGGGGAGATTTCACATTGATGTCTATGGAGATCACATCTCACGCCGAAACGCCGCCTGAAAAAAAGTCCCGGACCCTTTTTTTCAGGCGCCATTGGCGTTCGGCCATAGACAACAATGTGTTGTAAAAAAAAAAAAAAAAAGACACGTTTTGTCGCGGCAAATCGCAGGTTAAATACGCCGAAATACGTCGCGTTACAGTGTGAATGCGGCCTTAGGATTACTTGTAGGTGCAAGAAATATCTCCCAAACCTCCACGGTTTAGCAGATATTTACAAATGAGATAGGCGCCGATGTCTACGGCGCATGCCCCACAGACAACGGTGCAGGCGCACTTTAGTAACGACGAGCGTGCCATTTCTAAAGGAGATCGTGCCGTGACTGGCGGCTCCCAACATCATCATGGCTCCGGCCAATCACAGCGCCGCAATACCCAGAAGGAAGATGGATGCTTTGTAGAAGAGGGGAAAGCGGGGACATCGCAGGCTTCGGTTTCAGGTAAGTGACACATAACGGGCTACTATGCGATGCATAGTAGCTAGGGATGAGCCGAACACCCCCCCATTGGGTTCGCACCAGAAACTTTGAATGGACCGAACGTTCGCGTGAACATTTAGAACCCCATTGACGTCTATGGGACTCGAACGTTCGAATTCAAAAGTGCTCATTTTAAAGCCTAATATGCAAGTTATTATTGTAAAACGTCTTTGAGAACCCGGGTCTTGCCCCAGGGAACATGTATCAATGGAAAAAAAGATTTAAAAACGGTTGTTTTTTTCAGGACTCCTGAAAAAACTACAGTTTTTAAAACTTTTTTTTCATTGATACATGTTCCTTCAGGCAAAACCTGGGTTCTCAAAGACGTTTTCACAGGCATACAATAGACACCCAGCAGGTACAATATTTAAAGGAATTTTTCATTTTTTTTAAATTGAAGCATCATTAAAATCACTGCTCCTGAATCTTTAGGTGCAAACTACAGAGCACACGGCCAGTACACACCAAGTAGCTTTAGGTGCAAACTACAGAGCACACAGGCAATAAACCACGTAAGAATACTGCAGCAAGCACAATTACCTGCCTGCCAGTAAATTAGGAAGAACTGATCTAGCTAAACTATACAGTGTATAAATATATGTACAACACCTGGGATGTATATATATCCTCTACACACTGTAACATTAACTGACTAGCCTGCCTGCCTGCCTGCCTGCTCTATCTACCTGCAAAAAATGACACTCTCTCTGTCCTCTCAACCACCGCAACACACTACACAAGGCCGACCTGCAGGCGGCCTTTTATATTTCTTTGTCGTATCCTAAACCCCCTGAGCCATAATTGTCCAAAGCCACCCTGGCTTTGGCCAATTATGGCTCCCCGTTTTTTGCAAGCTGTGATTGGCCAAGCATGCGGGTCATAGTGCATGCTTGGCCAATCATCAGCCAGCGATGCCACAGTGAATTATGGACTGTGAAACGTAACTCGAATTTGGCGCGAACGACCCGTTTTGTTCGTATTTCGACGAACGATTGAACATACGATGTTCGAGTCGAACATGAGTTTTGAGTTGAATACGAAGCTCATCCCTAATAGTAGCCCATTATGCTTTACCTTTGCAGGGAAACAAAGAGGAAGTAAAACCCATCAGGGTTTACTTCCTCTTTGAGGCTGGGTTCACACTACGGTTTTCCCGTCCGTCAGCCGCATACGATTTATATGAAAAAACGTATGCGGCTGAAACGGACGGGAACGTATGGCACCGCACATATGTGCGTTTCCATTAACATTAATGTTAAAGGAAAACGTATGCGGTTGCCATACTGTTTTAAAAACGACCGCAAAACCGTGGTTGAACACGGTTTTGCGTACGTTTAAAAAACGTTTTGCCAGCAAATCGTACGCACCCGGATGCATCCGAGTGCATACGATTTGCAATGCATTGTCTATCTCTACGTTTTCCCGTCCGGGCCCGTACGTTTTCAATACTGAAATCGTATGCGGCTGACGGACGGGAAAACCGTAGTGTGAACCCAGCCTAACAAGCAGGTGTTCCTCATAAAGTAGCCATGGAGTGTATGTAAAACCATAGTAAAAATAAAAAATAAAGAAAACACTGTAAGAAAACGTACATGGAGTGTAAAGTAACCAGGCACAATGCAGAACACAGGAAAAGTCGAAAAGTCACGTATTGCCACAGGTCTAAGATCGAACTCATTTGATGTCTACTTGAGCGAGAAAATCTTCATTCCCAGTTAATATCTATTTGGGGAATTATCCTTTCTACTATTCTCTACATGGAGAATTGATAATGACTCAGCTAATGTGGCTGAACGATAAAATTAAAAAAGAAACAAATTACTCTAATTGATCTATCTCTTTTAATTAACCAGCAACTGATAATTGGTAAGGCAAAATCGTGGTGGATGGGCATTACTTAGGGAACAGTAATGTAAATATATATATAGAATTGTCATCATTAATCAGACATGGAACAAGCTGATGGAATAGATTTTGGAACACTGGGCCGGATTCAAAGAGATTTTCGCATTTATTACGGAGGGCGCAGGGCAACGATTTTGCCCTGCGCCCCCGCAATTTTTTTGTACTGCCCTCGATTCACGGAGCAGAAGCTCCGTAAATTGCGCGGGCGCACCAGCAAAATGCCCGGTGAAAGAGCACGCAATTTAAATGATCCCGTAGGGGGCGGGAATCATTTAAATTAGGCGAGTTCCGGCGCCGAGCGTAGAGCGCATGCTCCGTCGGGAAAGTTTCCCGACGTGCATTGCGGCAAATGACGTCGCAAGGACGTCATTTGCTTCAAAGTGAACGTGAATGGCGTCCAGCGCCATTCACGATTCACTTACGCAAACTACGTAAAATTCAAATTTCGCGACGCGGGAACGACGGGTATACGTAACATGGGCTGCCTTGCGCGAAAACCGCCGTACGTAAACGACGTAAATTGCGTACGCAGGGCTCGCGCAACGTTGTGAATCGGTGTTAGTATGCAATTTGCATACTATACACTGAGCACAACGGGAACGCAACCTAGCGGCCATCGCTAGAATGCAGCCTAAGATATGCGGGCATAAGAGCCTTATGCCGCGCAGATTTTAGGCTGCAGTCGGCGTAACGAGGTTCCTGAATCAGGAGCACTCGTTACGCCGGGGCAAGTAAGCAATTGCGCTGTGTAACCTATGGTTACACAGGCGCAATTGCTTCTTGAATCCACCCCACTGTGGTCTATGGGTTATCTGACAAGGCGGTAGTATAACAACCTATCAGATGTCAGGTTTTATTTGTCAACAACAGTTTGAAAATGAAAATGTGGTTTCCAGTTAGTTGACAACAATTACTACACAGTTCTTCATGTCTACAGTGGACTGAGCATCGCGTATACTTTTTCATGCCTGGGATACCTGGGAATTTTTGGTAATTGGAAATTCCTGGGATTGGAGGTGGAGGTAAATTTTGGGTGTGGTCAAAAAAAGAGTATAAAAGTAGAGGGGCTTAACCGGTTAAGACCCGGACGGCTATGCAGGTTAAGGACCTGGCCCCTTTTTGCGATTTGGCACTGCGTCGCTTTAACTGACAGTTGCGCGGTCGTGCGACGTGGCTCCCAAACAAAATTGGCGTCCTTTTTTCCCCACAAATAGAGATTTCTTTTGGTGGTATTTGATTACCTCTGCGGTTTTTATTTTTCGTGCTATAAACAAAAATAGAGCGTCAATTTAAAAAAATATATATATTTCTTACTTTTTGCTATAATAAATATCCCCAAAATATATATAAAAAGAAATGTTTTCCCCAGTTTAGGCCGATACGTATTCTTCTACATATTTTTGGTAAAAAGAAAATCGCAATAAGCGTTTATTGATTGTTTTGCGCAAAAGTTATAGCGTTTACAAAATAGGGGAGAGTTTTATGGCATTTTTATTAATATTTATTTCTTACTAGTAATGGCGGCGATCAGCGATTTTTTTTCATGACTGCGACATTGTGGCGGACACATCTGACACTTTTGACACATTTTTGGGACAATTGTAATTTTCACAGCAAAAAGTGCTATAAAAATGCACTGATTACTGTGAAAATTACAATGGCAGTGAAGGGGTTAACCACTAGGGGGCGCTGTAGGGGTTAAGTGTGACCTCATGTGTGTTTCTTACTGTAGGGGGGGCGGGGCTGTACGTGTGACATCACTGATCATCATTGCCTATGACAGGGAACAGACGATCACTGACACTGCCACAGAGAAGAACGGGGAAGGTTTGTTTACACAACCCTCTCCCCGTTCTTCAACCCCTGTGACCCGATCGCGGGACACCGTGGGTGCGGTCACGGAGCTTTGGACCGGGTCGCGAGTGCGCCGCCGGGGGCGTGCTCGCAACCCACGGTTGGGTTCTTAAAGGGGACGTACATGTACGCCCTTATGCCCAGCCGTGCCATTCTGTCGAAGTCTATCGTCGTGCGGCGGTCCTTAAGTGGTTAAAGGATAGGTCTACAGACCATTCCAGTGATAATGTCAGTGCACTTTGACCTTAACCCGGCACTGCTACTGGGACAGGGTTGCCATCCGGGAGGGGGATAGGACGAGCCTAGGAGAGGATTGAGGAAGTGGGAGTGGGTACTGGCAAAAAAAAGTTCTGGCTCCCCACCAGACAACCTGCAACCCGGTTACAAGCTGGGGGGGAGGGAGAGATGGAACAGTACTTTGCTTTTGAAGTTAAAGTGGAGTTCCACCCATAAATATAACATTACATCAGTAGTTTTAAAAAAATGTCATTAGTCCTTTCCGAAAAAAAATTTTTTTTAGATGCCTTCAAAGTGTTGTTGCTAGGCAGAATAGTTAACCACTTAAGCCCCGGACCAATATGCAGCCTAAAGACCCAAGGTGTTTTTACAGTTCGGGACTGCGTCGCTTTAACAGACAATTGCGCGGTCGTGCGACGTGGCTCCCAAACAAAATTGGCGTCCTTTTTTCCCCACAAATAGAGCTTTCTTTTGGTGGTATTTGATCACATCTGCGGTTTTTAGTTTTTGCGCTATAAACAAAAATAGAGCGACAATTTTGAAAAAAAAGCAATATTTTTTACTTTTTGCTGTAATAAATATCCCCCAAAAACATATATAAAAACATTTTTTTTCCTCAGTTTAGGCCGATACGTATTCTTCTACCTATTTTTAGTAAAAAAAATCGCAATAAGCGTTTATCGATTGGTTTGCGCAAAATTTATAGTGTTTACAAAATAGGGGATAGTTTTATTGCATTTTTATTTTTTTATTTTTTTTTACTACTAATGGCGGCGATCAGCAATTTTTTTCGTGACTGCGACATTATGGCGGACACTTCGGACAATTTTGACACATTTTTGGGACCATTGTCATTTTCACAGCAAAAAATGCATTTAAATTGCATTCTTTATTGTGAAAATGACAGTTGCAGTTTGGGAGTTAACCACAGGTGGCGCTGTAGGAGTTAGGGTGCACCTAGTATGTGTTTACAACTGTTTGGGGGTGTGGCTGTAGGAATGACGTCATCGATCGTGTCTTCCCTATAAAGGGAATGACGCGATCGATGCGCCGCCATAGTGAAGGACGGGGAAGCCGTGTTTACACACGGCTCTCCTCGTTCTTCAGCTCCGGGGAGCGATCGCGACGGAGCGGCTATAAACAAATAGCCGCGCCGTGGTCCCGGATCGCTCCCCGAGCGGACCCGACCTCCGCATGTAGCGGGGGGGGGTCCCGATCGGACCCCCCACCCGCTAATAGGCGAGGACGTACGTGTACGCCCATGTGCCTGTACGTGCCATATTGTGGACGTATATGTACATGCGGGGGTCGGGAACTGGTTAATCTTCCCACTTCCTGCACCTAGGTGCTTAAGCTTCCTAACCTACACCGCACAGACTCCTGGGAATGTAGTGGGTGTAACTTTCCAGGAGTCTGTGCACTCCCCAGTCTCGAAGAATCATGTGACTTGGACAGCACAGGTGCTGAAACCTGATCTGACACTGCTTGTGCAGCACTGAGCATGTGCGAGGTCTGCAAGGCTGAAATCCAGGAAGTCATACAGTCTGGCTTCATGATGCCCACACTTAAGATGGCCCCAGTCAATTTCTATTTTATAAAGTGTCTAAATGCTGTAACAACCTAACAAAACGGACTTTAGTTTACAGACTAACTTTACTAGAATACATTAAGCTTGTGTATTACAGGGGTATTTATATTTAAAAAGTGAAATTGTGGCCGGAACTCCGCTTTAAGTTGTTTTTAGGCCAAGATTTTGGCTTTCCTTTCCAGTAAAAAGGTTTGACTGCATTTTGCAAAAGAAAGTTTTCAACAGAGTTAAGATTTGTGTAGTAAAAGCGTGTAGTACTAAGTGAGTGAAAGTGATCTGACCTCTTAATGTGCTGTTCGCAAGTTAAATAATGCATGAAGAGAGCATTAAAAAGCCGTTAGGTATGAGTGAGCATTAAAACAGCCAGAGGTAACATCCACAAGTACAGAGTCAAAGGGTCTGATTTACTAAAGTCAAGATCACGCTGACAAACTACTCACGCCGGCTCTCAAGGAAAATGAATTCTCTCAACTCATTTATCTCTTGACCCGAGCGAAGCTTGGTTATTAGTCTCTTGCATGGAGTTTACTATAAGGCCACACAAGCTTTGGTTTTCATAAGAGGAGGGAGGCCTGCGATTAGAAGAGGTGGGGGATGACTGTCACAATCTCCTTGGACCGCCAAAGGTGGACCATTCAACATCTCCTGGAGAACACAGTCAATAACTGTGTACCCCAAGAGGAAACAAAACTACTCTGACTCTTGCCAACCACCCCACATGACCTAACCTGCCCACAAATACTCTCCCGACAGGTCCCGGCTCCCACTCTCAATTGACAAGAAACTGTCCAATCAGAAAAAGGGGCTACAGTAGTAAAAAAAATTCTTCCACCCACCATCATCACCCAAAATCCAACCACCACCAACCCACTTCACCACCACCACAGTGAAAATTCCCTCCACCACTACCCTACTCCACCACCACCACCCAAAATCCCATCACCACCCCACTGCTACCAACACCACCACAACCCAAAATCCCACCATCAATGCCCCACTCCACCACCAACACCCAAAATCCCACCACCAACACCATCACCAACCCATTACATTGCCACCAACACCACCACCACCCAAAATCCCACTATCACCACACCAGTCCACCACCACCACCCAAATTCCCACCATCACCACTCCAGTCCACCACCAATACCCCACTCCACCACCAACACCATCACCACCTCACTCCACCACCAACACCCAAAATACCATCACCAACACCACCACCCAAAATTTCACCACCAACACCACCCAAAATCCCACCATCACCACCCCAGCCCACTGCCACCAACACCACCACCACCAAAAATACCACCATCACCACCAAACTCCACCACCAACACCCAAAATATTGTAATAGAAATAAAAATTATTAAAAAAAATGAATAAAAGGGACAGTGTAAAAATAAAATAAATCAAGAAAGCCCACCATCACCACCCAACATCCAACCACCACCAACCCACTTCACCACCACCACAGTGAAAAATCCCTCCACCACTACCCCACTCCACCACCAACACCCAAAATCCCACCACCAAAACCACCACCCAAAATCCCACCATCACCACCCCACCCCACTGCCACCACCACCACCCAAAATCCCACCATTACCACCAAACTCCACCACCAACACCCAAAATCTTGTAATAGAAATAAAAATAAGAAAGAATTTTAAGCCGCCCCATCCCTCTGTGCTCGCACACATACGTAAGTCTCGCACACATACGTAAACAGTGTTTGCACCACAAAAGTTAGAGTGAGAACAATAATTCTAGTGCTAGACCTTCTCTGTAACTCTAAATCGTTAACCTGTAAAAAAAATTCAAGCCTCGCCTATGCAGATTTTTAAGTATTATAGTTTGTCGTCATTCCACGAGCGTGCGCAATTTTAAATCATGACATAGTTACATAATTAGTCAGGTGGAAAAAAGACAAATGTCCATCCAGTTCAACCATAAAAATAATCAAATAAAATAAAAAATATCATACAATCCCATATACCCAATTCTATACCCACATGTTATTCCAGAGGAAGGCAAACAACCCCAGCAGAGCATGCTCCAATTTGCTACAGCAGGGGAAAAAATTCCTTCCTGGTCCCCCCGAGAGGCAATCAGATTTTTCCAGGAACAACTTTACCTATAAATGTCAGTACCCAGTTATATTCTGTACATTTAGGAAAGTATCCAGGTCTTTTTTAAAGCAATCTATTGATGTTAATCATCTATTTACTTGGCGTAACATCATCTTTTATATTATACAAAAAAACTGGGGTATATATTTTGCTTTTGTTTTTTTTTTATTCATTAACCACTTAAGCCCCAGACCATTTTGTTGCTCAATAACCGGGCCACTTTTTGCGATTCAGCACTGCGTCGCTTTAACTAACAATTGCGCAGTCGTGCGACGTGGCTCCCAAACAAAATTGACGTCCTTTTTTCCCCCCAAATAGAGATTTCTTTTGGTGGTATTTGATCACCTCTGAGTTTTTTATTTTTTGCGCTATAAACAAAAATAGAGCGTCAATTTTGAAAAAAAAAAAAACAATATTTTAAACTTTTTGCTATATGAAATATCCCCCAAAAATATATATATAAAAAAAATGTTTCCTCAGTTTAGGCCGATACGTATTCTTCTATCTATTTTTGGTAAAAAAATCGCAATAAGCGTTTATTGATTGGTTTGCGCAAAAGTTATAGCGTTTACAAAATAGGGGGTAGTTTTGTGGCATTTTTATTAATAATTTTTTTTTTTTTTTACTAGTAATGGCGGCGATCAGCGATTTTTATCGTGACTGCGACATTATGGCGGACACATCGGACACTTTTGACACATTTTTGGCACCATTGTCATTTTTACAGCAATCAGAGCTATAAAAATGCACTGGTTACTGTGAAAATGGCACTGGCAGTGAAGGGGGTTAACCAATAGGTGGCGCTGTAGGGGTTAAGTGTGCCCTAGTGAGTGTTTCTCACTGTAGGGGGGGATGGGCTGTGTGTGACAAGACAGTCATCGCCGCTACTGATTACAGGAAGCGGTGATCACTGTCATTGTCACTAGGCAGAGCGGGGAGATGCTTGTTTACATTAGCATCTCCCCGCTCTATCACTGTCTACGTATATATGCGTGCAGCGGTCGGGAAGCAGTTAAAGTGTATTTTCTCCCAAACAAATGCGTTTTTTGCACAAATGCGCTGTGCAAATACCGTGTGACATAAAACATTGCAATGATCATTTTATTCCCTAGGGTCTTTGCTAAATATATATATATATATATATATATATATATATATATAGGGCCAGATCCACGTAGAACGGCGTAATTTTAAGCGGGCGTAGCGTATCGTAGTTACGCTACGCCGCCGCTATTTTGACAGGCAAATGCAGTATTCTCAAAGCAAAATTGCGGCGGCGTAGCGTACATAGGCCGGCGTAAGCCCGCCTAATTCAAATATGGAACATGTGGGCGTGTTTGATGTTAATGTATTGTGACCCCACGCAAATGACGCTTTTTACGAACGGCGCATGCGCCGTCCGTGAAAGTATCCCAGTGCGCATGCTCCAAATTAACCCGCAAAAAGCCAATGCTTTCGACGTGAACGTAAATGACGCACAGCCCTATTCGCGAACGACTTACGCAAACGACGTAATCAACGGAAAATTCTACGCCGGCCCGACGTCCATACTTAACATTGGCTGCGCCTCATATGGCAGGAGTAACTTTACGCCGGAAAAAGCCTAACGTAAACGGTCTATCTGTACTGCGACGGCCGGGCGTACGTTCGTGAATTGGCGTATCTAGCTGATTTACATATTCTAGGCGTAAATCAGCGTACACGCCCCTAGCGGCCAGCGTAAATATGCAGTTAAGATACGACGGCGTAGGAGAGTTACGCTGGTCGTATCTTAGCAAAATTCGGGCGTATCTGATTCTTTGAATCAGGCGCCAAGATACGACGCCTCAGACTCAGAGATACGACGGCGTATCTGGAGATACGCCGTCGTATCTCCTACGTGGATCTGGCCCATAATGTTTGGGGGTTATAAGTAATTTTCTAGCAGCAAATACTGATTTAAACTTTTAAACACAAAGTGCCAGAAAAAAAGCCTGGTCTTCACGTGGTTAATGGGTAAATTTTAGGGTTTATAAATACTTAAATGGCTAAAGTGTGTTCTAAAATATTCACAGAACGGCTATTTTTACGTGGCAGTGGATGCAAAAGACCAGAGGAGAGAGGAGAGCCTGCTGGGAAAAGCAAATTAAGTCAATGAGATAATGCTGCATGCAGCGGTTGGGTTAGCGCTGTATAAAGCAATCATGGGCATCTGCAAGTAGGGGCAAGGGGGGGCAATTGCGCCCCCCTTGAATCATCATGAAGGTGCTGTAGTTGCCAGCTGCAGTGTCCGCTGTGGCCGTCACTGACTTTTTTCTGAGTCAGCCGGTTGCTCTCTGTCCTGAGCAGTCCTTTTTTTCTCAGAAAATAGGTGCAGGAACTCAACCACGACCCCCCCCAAAAATCCCCCCCCCCCCTCACACACACACCTTCCAAACCACATCAAATAGTGGATGTGGTCAAATTTTACTAACAGTTAAAGTGTCTTAACCACTTACCCCCCGGACCATATTGCTGCCCAAAGACCAGAGTACTTTTTGCGATTCGGGACTGCGTCGCTTTAACAGACAATTGCGCGGTCGTGCGACGTGGCTCCCAAACAAAATTGGCGTCCTTTTTTTCCCACAAATAGAGCTTACTTTTGGTGGTATTTGATCACCTCTGCGTTTTTTAGTTTTTGCGCTATAAACAAAAATAGAGAGCCAATTTTGAAAAAAATGAATATTTTTTACATTTTGCTATAATAAATATCCCCCAAAAATATATAAAAAAATCATTTTTTTTCCTCAGTTTAGGCCGATACGTTTTCTTCTACATATTTTTCGTAAAAAAAATCGCAATAAGCGTTTATTGATTGGTTTGCGCAAAAGTTATAGCGTTTACAAAATAGGGGGTATTTTTATGTCATTTTTATTATATTTTTTTTTACTAGTAATGGCGGCGATCAGCGATTTTTTTTTCGGTATTGCGACATTATGGCGGAAACTTCGGACACTTTTGACACATTTTTGGGACCATTGGCATTTTTATAGCGATCAGTGCTATAAAAATGCATTGGATTACTATAAAAATGCCACTGGCAGTGAAGGGGTTAACACTAGGGGGCGGGGAAGGGGTTAAGTATGCCTGGGTGTGTTCTTACTTTGGGGGGGGGGGGGGTGGCCTCACTAGGGGAAACACTGATCCTCTGTTCATACATTGTATGAACCGAACATCAGCATTTCCCCTGCTGACAGGACCGGGAGCTGTGTGTTTACACACACAGCTCCCGGTCCCCGCTCTGTAACGAGCGATCGCGTGTGCCCGGCGGCGATCGCGCCCGCCGGGCACACGCACGGGAGTCGGGGGCGAGCGGGGGGTGCGCGCGCCCCTAGTGGCGGCTGGGAGAGAGGACGTCATATTACGTGCTCTCGCCCAGCATAGCCACCTTGTGGACGTATAACGACGGTGCGCGGTCGGCAAGTGGTTAAAGGGGCAATAAAAACCAGGAGTGCATTATGTACAGAAATTTTAGGGTTGTCCCGATACCACTTTTTTAAGACCAAGTACAAGTACCGATACTTTTTTTTCAAGTACTCGCCGTTACCGATTACCGATACTTTTTTTTAATGTCATGTGACAGTGGCACATATGTCAGTATTTTATTTTTTATTAATGTTTTTTTTACAATGCTTTCTTCTTTTTTTAGGGGGGGGGGGGTGGGGAGTGGATGGTGTCAGTGTGTTTTTTATTTTTATTATTTTTTACAATTCATTTCTTTAAATATTTATTGCAATTTTTTTTTTAGCGCTGTTGGGGGGGCCTTTGGTGAGATATCAGGGGTCTTAACAGACCTCTGACATCTCACCTTTGAGACAAAGAAAGGGACTAAGGACACAGATTCCCCAGTCCCTTTCTCTGCAGCCTCAGCTAAAATGAATGGACAGGAGACAGAGGGCCAGATCCTCGTAGTGCAGCGCATTCCTACGTCCGGCGTAGCGTATCTCTGATACAGCGCATTTTCCTTATCCTCAAAGAATTTGCGCCGTAAGTTACGGCGGCGTAGTGTAACTTTGGCGGCGTAAGGGCGCGCAATTCAAATGTATGTGATGGGGGCGTGTTTTATGTTAATACGTCGTGACCCGACGTAAATGACATTTTTTTTTAACGGCGCATGCACCGTCCGTGGGGGTATCCCAGTGCGCATGCTTGAAAATAAACCGGAACAAGCCAATGTTTACGACGATGACGTCATTTTACGCAAATCCCTATTCGCGAACGACTTACGCAAACAATGTAAAAAATTTAAAATTTGACGCGGGAAAGACGGCCATACTTAACATAGGATACGCCTCATATAGCAGGGGTAACGGATAAAAAATCCGCCGGGCGCACGTACGTTTCTGAATCGGCGTATCCAGCTCATTTGCATATTCTACGCTGAAATCGACGGAAGCGCCACCTAGCGGCCAGCGTAAATATGCAACTAAGATACGACGGCGTAAGAGACGACGACGCCAGTCGGATCTTAGCCTAATTTCAGCGTATCTTGCCTTCTGAATACAGAAAGAAGATACGCCGGTGCAGCTTTGAATTTACGCGGCGTAAATTCTTTCAGAATCGAGCCCTATATATACAAAGCCCGTTGAGCTGAGTGGGACATTTATTTTCTAAGTGCCAATAACTAGGATTTGGACAACACGGCGATGTTCGAAAACGTGGATTACCATTATTCTTTTCTGGGATTTAATTTTCATGAATATTGCTCGTGTTCTAATCACGCCTGGCGAAGTAAAGTGGCACACGTCTCCGAGGCTTTCTGGAAGGACTATGGTACAATGCTGGCAGCTAATGCATTCTGTTTGTCTGTTTTGTAATGGGAAGTACAGAGTTGCTGTCATATAACAGAATGTAGTTACATGTCATCATTTCCATCAGGAGACCAAAAGCAAAAGATTCATTCCCTTTATAAAAGTAGTGGTAGAGCCATATATATTAACCCTTTGTACACCCAGGTCAATCATACCCCCAAAACGGTTGGTTTATGGCACATATACAGCCTAGAACAGCCTTTCTCAACCAGGGTTCTGTGGGACCTCGGGGGTTCCTCCAGGTCCACAGGGGCAGGGCTAGGGTGACCACGTGTCCCGGATTGCCCGGGACAGTCCCGCATTTTGCAGGTCTGTCCCGGGAACCTTCATTCCAGGTCAATACGGTGTCCTGGAATGAAACTGACACAGCCACCCCCCCAAGCCAAACTAATGCCCCCACAAAAAAATGCCACATCACCGCTTTACTCACTGACAGTACTTGTCCTGGCCGGGAATGCATAGAGGAGCACAGACCCCACCCCCTGCTTGTGATTGGAGAAATCATAAATCCGCCTCTTGTGTCCAATCACTGTGCTGTGATTCGTTACAGCACAAGCTGATTTTTGGGAAGGGGGTTGTCCCTGAATGGTAGTTTGGAAATGTGGTCACCTTAGGCAGGGCAGGACTTAGGGTGATGGGGGTGCCTGGGCTTGAGTGTTGATTGAGGGGCCCCCTGGAGCCGAGAAGAAGGGGGGGCGGTGGCGTCAATCAAAGCTGATCGAAGTTGTATAGCCAGCTTGGGGGGGGGGGGGGCGTGCCGCCGATCCGAGTTGTTGAGCGGGGGGGTGCCGCCGATCGAAGCTGATCGTAGTTGTTGAGCAAGTTGGGGCACCGATCGATCAAAGTTGTTGAGGGGTGTTGTCGATCATAGTGGTTGAGCGGGGGTAGCCCGGGGGGGGGGGGGGTGATGAGGACTTCTTACCTCTTCATCAGCAGCGGCATGGCTCTTCCTGCTTCCTCCTCCCGGTGCCCCCTATTGAGCCCAGTCAAGCCCAATGATAAGTCGTGCTTTGCGCGAAATTACGACGCGCCGACGTTTTGTGAATCGCGACGTGAAAAAAAGAGTTACGCCGGGAAAAAAAAAAAATAAAAAAAAAAAAGCGACGCGGGAAAGACGGGCATACTTTAACATGGTGGAGTAATTTTACACCATGTTAAAGGTGCCCTATCTTTGCGACGGAAATCTAACACTTGCGACGACGTAACGACGGGGAAATCCGTTGTGAATCGCCGTAACTCCTAATTTGCATACCCGACGCTGGTTTACGACGCAAACTCTCCCCAGCGGCGGCCGCGGTACTGCATCCTAAGATCCGACAGTGTAAGTCCATTACACCTGTCGGATCTAAGGGCTATCTATGCGTAACTGATTCTATGAATCGGTCGCATAGTTAGAAACAGAGATACGACGGAGTATCAGGAGATACGCCGTCGTATCTCTTTTGTGAATCTGGCCCACTTTTTCCACTATCCACCAGTTAAAGTGGAACTTCCTCCAAAATGAGACAAGGAGACGTTACAATCTTCCTCCCCCTCCTTTAAATTTGGTACATTGTTTTTTTTGGGGGGGGGGGGGCAGGTACCTGATTTTGGCAGGTACCCGCTCCCCACTTCCGGTCAGTTCCCCGGAGGGTCTGGTATGGAAAGGGGGGGGGGCACTCTGTTTTTTTTTTCCTTATTTTTTTTATTTGGCGGCGTTCTTTTTTTTCTACATTCAGCTGTCAGTGGGGAAACCTGCTGACAGCTGATGACTCATCGTTTGTTAAGGACACGGCGGCTGGCTGTGCGGCCCGCTCCTTATTAACCAGCTATTCTTTACACAGAATTTGGATCGGTCGGTACATTTTTGACCGATTCAAATTCAAATCGTTCTGAAAATTTTGAATTTGTTAGAAAATAAATAAATGAAGCAAAACCAATTTTAAAGAAATTCTTACTATTGTCATTTGGAAATTTGGATACCTCCAAATCTCTGAAGAACCAAAAACTCAAAGACTACGGGCATGAAACAAAAGATGGTCAGAGACTGCAGACATTAAACAAGAGGTGATTGAAGACAATGGACATGCTATAAGATATGCCCAGAGACTGCAGACCAGGTACAAGGTATGGTCAAAGACTGCAGTCATTTTACAGGAGATGGTCAGAGACTACAGACATTCTACAGGAGATGGTCAGAGACTACAGACATTCTACAGGATATGGTCAGAGACTGCAGACATTGTAAAGGAGATGGTCAGAGACTGCATACATAATACAGGACATGGTCAAGTGCTGCAGATATGCTACAGGAGATGCTCAGAGACTGCAAGTAAAAAACAAAAAAACATAAAAAAAAGAAGGGTGGACAGTGGACTACACAGTCCAAAAGTCAATCAGTTCAAAAGAAATGAACCAAACCATGTGTAGCACCCTCTAGTAGTGTGCTAGAGAAAGTAGGTACATTTAGACAGGTTTAGCTGGTTGCTAGGCCTGTTTGTTTTCATTCTGGGCTGGGAGTGGCTCAATGTAGCAGCCGGTGACTAAGACCTCCCTCTTCTTCCAAGAGCTTTCTAAAAGGTTCTGGAAAGAGAGGAGCAAAGGGGATATGGAGCTGCCTGGGTATTCTGAGGAGCCCAACTTGGATTGGCAGGGGTCAGGCCTCCTTAAATACCCAGGGTCAGCCCAGCTGGGGAGGAGTTGTCGGGTGGAAGAGCTGGAGTGAGAGAGTGTGGAGGCAGTTGGGGCCTTTGAGGGAGCTTCCCAGTCCTGGGGGGGGACCTTGGGCCTGGGCTCGGGTGCAGTCGGGACCAACTCTAAGAACATCTGAAGAAGTCCTTGACCAGAGGCACATGAGAGAGCAAGGAGATGAGAGTGACTGCGGGAGAGAGTACTACCAAGAGACTCCAGGGAGGACAACTGGTTGCAGCCAAGAGGGCTGGTGAGTGAGGCACAGTCAGGAGGACTGGGGAGGCACGCCTGAGAGGACTGGGAGCTTGCAGTCTGCGATGGGTGCAGAACCAGAAGAGTGGACTGTGGTGAATGGGGTAGTGGAGAGAGGCAGAGGGCTAGCAGGGCCTAAGGATGGGTTACTGGGCTCATTAGCCACGAGTAGGACAGCTAGCACCATAGACTTTCTATTTTGCTACACTATAGGGGCCGCGGTCCCTGCCTGCAAAGGGCAATTGCTAAAAGCCTGGCTGAGCCAGTGTCAAGCCTAACCGCTTTGTGCTAGCTATGCCTGGAGATTAGAATGGAAGCAATGTGATGGAGGAGAAAGACCTAAAGATTAGAGAGGAAGTGATGTGCAGGAGGAGAAATGGAGTGTATATACTGGACTGTATATAGTGGTCCCAAGCAAGTTCTACCAATTCTACTGGGCAGCTCCATATTTCCCTTGCCCTTACAGACAATCCAACATTTCGGCAGCTCCTTCAGGGGTACCGCTACACATGTAATTACTAGAAGTTAGTCTACACTTTTAAGCCTTGGACACACACCAGCTCTTTTTTTTCTGGGATTCCCAGTGGTTTTTAACCCGTTAGTTCTCCTATGGGAAACACTGCGATGGAGCAGACACATGGACGGGATTCCCGACCAAAGCTCTCATGGCAGTTTTCCTGTCGGGAAACCCTGTCGTGTGTAGGGGGAAAAAGTTACCAAGCAGGTTCTCGGTTTTCCCCTCAGGTTTCCCGGCGGACTTTTTACCCGAGGGGAAAATCCCGGAAAAAAGAGAGCTGGTTCTCTTTTTTTTTTCCCGGCAGTTTTCATGTCTGGAAATACTGCAAATACACGCGGCCGGTTTTCCCGGCCAAAAGCTCTCATGGCAGTTTTCCCAACAGGAAAACCGGTCGTGTGTACGAGGCTTTCGTGTCTTTAGTAAGCACCAAAACACAGGCTAGTGTCTGCAGGAGCCCTGAGCGCTGCATAGTAAGTTTCAAAGGGACACAGCTTGAGCACCAGGGTTCAAGGCTGGACATTTTCACCCACAAAACTGTATCTAGGTAGGACCTGCATTGTCACCACAGGACCCCATGGAAAGTCCACAGAGAGTCTTTCTAGTGGAGGTGTGTTCCTTGCATATCAACTTTTGTTGCAAATCCCCTTTTAGACTATTTCCATGGTCTTCACACAGCTTTCTAGGATATTTGGGTAGAATGTTGGGATTTTCTGGTATATACAGGAAGAGCCGGTTCACACAGGGGCGACTCGTCAGGCGACTCAGCCGCCTCAATACAGAAGTCATTTTGCAAGTCGCCTCTGAAGTGGTCTTGTGATCGCCTTGCCGAGTCGCCCCCAAAGTCGTGCCGCCCCAGTGTGAACCGGCTCTAAATGACTCCTCCTCAGGGCCGGCCCTATGATGGGACCGGGTGGTACCATGGGTACCAGGCAGCACTTTTAGGGGGGCAGCATTCTGCCGCCCGCCAGACAGCCCACTCTGCTGCCTGTGAGGACACTCGCAGCCGGAGGGGAGCAGTCTGCGAGTGAGAAAGGCAGGCGCCGCTCCCTCTGAGGAACCTGTTGTGCCGAGAATGGTTGCCCGTCGGAATGTGTTCCCCCCTAGCTCTCGGCTCCGATCAGAACTCCGCCTCTCCAGCCCTCTGCATTACCGCTCCCTCCTACTCTACCCACAAATGCTAATGATCCTATTACCGCCCGCCTCTCCAGCCCTCTGCATTGCCGCTCCCCCCTACTCTACCCACAAATGCTAATGATCCTATTACCGCCTCTCCAGCCCTCTGCATTGCCACTCCCTCCTACTCTACCCACAAATTCTTATGATCCTAATACCGCCCTGTCTCGTGCGTATCCCCGGTACAATGTTATTACTCATTATGGCAGATTGGATAGTAGCGTTTGCCCCCAGGAGACAGCCTGTGTACAGGATATATCTATGCCTATGTGGTTCAGATGACTCACGGCGAAACGCGTAGACGCACAGGGGACATTTTTCATACCTGACATCTTGTATGGTTTTCTTTTTAATGTTGTTTCATGTAACTACTTTGTAATAAAATTATATATTTTTTGCTATTCCTGTCTGTGTTGACTATAAAGTCCGACCATTGGTTGCTTTCCTTAAGCAATTTTGTCTTCATCACATGAATAGAGCCATGACAGGTCCTCTTTATACTTCTTTATACATGTATAGAGCCATGATGTTATTTTTTTGGGGGGGGGAGGGGCAGCATTTCATTCTTGGTCCCAGGCAGCACAATGTCTTGGGCCGGCACTGCTCCTCCTCAATGTAATAAGTTGTGTCATCATCTCTCAAATGCCGTGGTCATGGGTGTAGAACATTACTAAAATAGAACTACAATTAGTTGGTGCAGATGGTGATAATGTCTCTTCAAATGTGGAAATCTTTAAGGGGTGTGAATACTTTTTCAAGGCACTGTACATTCAGTTTTGGAAATCTGACAAGCTGTATGATGTAATAACTTAATTGCTACATTTAATTTTTTTTTCCATTTTTATTTTATATATTGATTAAAGAGACTAACAGCATTGTATATTTTCCTTTAGCTTTTGTCAGCAGGAGAAGCTGCCGATCACGTTCCAGTCCTGTGTGATGGACAAAGAATGTCAGATGACTGAGTGGTCAGAATGGAGTTTGTGTATAAAGTCTTGTGAGTCGGTGCCACCTACCGGACACCGCACCAGGGAAAGAACCATTCAACAGTTCCCAATTGGCAACGAAAATGAGAGCCCAGAACTGGAGGAGACGGAGTCATGCACACCTCCACCTGATGGGCCCCATGCCTGTGTAAAGTAAGTAAGGGCTGAAGACTGAAATCTTATTTTTCCATGTATTTAGCAGCTATATATGACCTAGGGGAGCCTTGGGAGTAGGTGGTAAAGTTCTCATCCGGGTCATTATGTCAATGGTGTTCTTGGTTTTCTTTAACACTCAAAATAACTACCAGCTTTCATCCACATGTCCTATTTAGTGTCTGGATGGGGCAGAAATATTTGCTAATTACATATGCGGTGTCTGCTTCCTCCCCCCTTCCCTTCTCCTCTCCTCTACTAGACTCGTCTCCTTCTTTCTCCTCCCATCGCCTTCCCTCTCCTGTCATCCTTCCCTCCCCTTTCCTGTCATTCCTCTCCTCTCTCCCCTCCTCTTCCCTTCTATTCTCCTCTCCTCTCCCCTACCTTCCCCTACCCTCTCCTCTACCCTCTCATCTCCCCTTCCCTACCCTCTCCTCTCCTCTCTTCTCCCCCCACCTCTCCTAGCCTCTTCCCTTCCCTCTACTCTGCTCTCCCCTCTCCCCTACCATCCCATACCTTCTCTTCTCCCCTACCCTCTCCTATCCCCTACCCTCTCTCTGCTCCTTTCCCCCCACCTCTTCTAGCCTCTTCCCTCCCCTCTACCCTGCTCTCCTCCCCTCTCCCCTACCTTCCCGTACCTTCTCTTCTCCCCTACCCTCTCCTATCCCCTACCCTCTCTCTGCTCCTTTCCCCCCACCTCTTCTAGCCTCTTCCCTCCCCTCTACCCTGCTCTCCTCCCCTCTCCCCTACCTTCCCGTACCTTCTTCTCTCCCCTACCCTCTCCTATCCCCTACCCTCTCCTCTCTCTGCTCCTCTCCCCCCACATCTCCTAGCCTCTTCCCTCCCCTCTGCTCTCCTCCCCTCTCCCCTACCTTCCCGTACCTTCTCCTCTCCCCTACCCTCTCCTCTCTCTGCTCCTCTCCCCCCACCTCTCCTAGCCTCTTCCCTCCCCTCTACTCTGCTCTCCTTCCCTCTCCCCTACCTTCCTGTACCTTCTACTCTCCCCTACCCTCTCCTATCCCCTACTCTCTCCTCTCCCCCACCTCTCCTAGCCTCTTCTCTCCCCTCTACTCTGCTCTCCTCCCCTCTCCCCTACCTTCCCGTACCTTCTCCTCTCCCCTACCCTCTCCTATCCCCTACCTACTCCTCTCCCCTCTCCTCTACTACCCTCTCCTCCCCTACCCTTTTCCCTCCTGTCCTCCCCTTTCCCTACTCTCTCCTCTCCCCTAACTTTTCCTCTCCTCTCCCTTACCTTTTCCTCTCCTCTCGCCTACCTTTTCCAATCCCCTCTCCTCTCCGCTCTTCTCTACTCCCCTACCCTCTCCTCTCCCCTCCTCCCCCTACCCTCTCCTAACTTCTCCGCTCTTCTCTCCTCTCCTACCCTCTCCCCTCCCCGCTTCTCTCCCCTACCCTCTTTTTTCCTACCCGCTCCCCTCTCCACTCTTCTTTCCGCTCCTCTCCCCTCTACTACCCTCTCTTACCTTACCCCTTTCCCTCCCGTCCCCTCCCCTCTCCCCTACCCTCTCCTCTCCCTTACCCTCTCTTCTCCCCTAAATTTTCCTCTCCTCTTCCCTACATTTTCCTCTAACCTACCCTCTTCTCTCCCCTCTCCCCTACCCTCTCCTACCTTCTCCGCTCTTCTCACCTCTCCTACCCTCTCCCCTACCCTCTCCCCTCTTTTCTCCTACCCGCTCCTCTCTCCGCTCCTCGACCCTCTCCTCTACTTCCCTCTCTTCCCCTACCCTTTTCCCTCCTGCCCCCCCCCCTGCCTCTCCTCTCCCCTACCCTCTCCTCTCCCCTCTACGCAACTCTCCCCTACCCTCTCCTCTCCTACCGTCTCCGCTCTTCTTTCCTCTCCTACCCTCTCCCCGCACCTCTCCCCTACCATCTCCTACCCTCTTCCCTCTTAGACGCTTCCCTCCCCGCTCCTCTCCCCGTCCTCTCCTCTCCTACCCTCTCTTCTCCCAACTTCTCTCCTACCCTCTCCCCTCTCTTCTCCCCTCCCCTCTCTTTTTCCTTCTCTTTCCCAGTGAATAAGTGTTTGTACTATGGCAGTAATCTCTCTCATTCTCTCCACCCCTGCATCCCCTCCCCTCCCCCCCAATCCCCACGCCCCCAGCTCATCTCTCTATCTTTTACCATAAATAAGTGTTTATATCTGGGCAGCAGTTGAATTTGGGCCCCAAAGGTGTCCTTGCACAGGGGCCCCTTGGAGACCATATCTGTTACTGGTATTCAGGCAATGGAGCAGGCACAGGATTGCGGCGCACCTTCTATATAAATTGCCTGCTTACTGATATTTTAATAACTAACAACCTGCTTACTTTAGTCACCGGGTATCTTTCTACCTGAAAAACTCTGTTTTGTTAGCGATACCGATGCCTGAGGTGGGTATAAATTAAAAATGACATTACCATTTCCCGCCGTTACTGTGCCGGCTCCACAGTCCCATAAAGAATTCATAGCTTAGGATTCCTGATGAAAGTGTTCTGCATTATTCTGTTTCATATATAGACGGGACATCGTCCCTGCCAGGACTTCACCATATGAAGATCATATTGACAAGAGCAAACGTGTTCTTTTTTCATTTTTCATAACATGTAACAGATTTCCGGTAGTTCCGAATATTTAATAATTTGTGCTCTAGAGATCTTGCAGAAAGTGTATAAGTGGAGATCACAAGGCATTGGCAATGGGCCAAGTTTTGGCTGTGTTTGCCAGCTACCGTCAGGGCAAAAGGGGAAGCTGCCCTGAGCCCTGTCATTGTTGTGGAGCCCAAAGCAGCTGCCTCATATTTGCCAACTATCCCAGTTCAAATTCCCTTGTCCCTTGAGGTTTTAGTCCTTTGCAGTGTCCTGATATCTCAGTGTGAAGTGCTGCTACTAATGTTGCCCAGCTCTACTCTATTGTTGTGTACAAATGACTCACCTGTAGACCCTGGAACGGATTCAGAGAGCAATTGCGCCTGCGTAACCATAGTTACGCAGCGCAATTGCTGACTTGCTCCGGCGTTACGAATGCTCCTGAATCAGGAACATCGTAACGCCGACTGCAGCCTAAAATCTGCGTGGCATAAGGCTCTTATGCCACGCATATCTTAGGCTGCATTCTTGCGATGGCCGCTAGGGGGCGCTCCCATTGTGCTCAGTGTATAGTATGCAAATTGCATACTAACACCGATTCACAATGTTGCGCGAGCCCTGCGTACGCAAGTTACGTCTCCGTACGGCGTGTTTAGCGTAAGGCTGCCCCTTCTAATAGTAGGGGCAGCCAATGCTAAAGAATACCCGTCGTTCCCGCGTCGCCAAATTTGAATTTCACGTTGTTTGCGTAAGTCATTCGTGAATGGCGCTGGACGCCATTCACGTTCACTTGGAAGCAAATGACGTCCTTGCGACGTCATTTGCCGCAATGCACGTCGGGAAAGTTTCCCGACGGAGCATGCGCTCTACGCTCGGCGCGGGAGCGCGCCTAATTTAAATGATTCCCGCCCCATACGGGATCATTTACATTAGGCACCCTTACGCAGGGCAATTTTAAAGAGCGCACACGCAATTTACGGAGACACTGCTCCGTGAATCGCGCGCAGCGCAGATAATTTGCGGGGGCGCAGGGCAAAAACGCTGCCCTGTGCCTCCGTAAAAAAGGGGCAAATCTCTTTGAATCCGGGCCCCTGTGTTTACATGTAAATATATGTAATTCATATGTAAATACCGGGAGCATTCATATGTAAATAGCTGAGGCCGGCGGCATTCATATGTATATCATGCCCCTCTGCAGTGAAGAGATGATCAGTGAGCAGTATTACTGTACAGTAAAACATTTTTTGCCCAGGGTCCAATCAACATTAAGGACAGCCCTGGCAACCACATGTCCACCTGGGGTCATGGAAGGGAAATCTATTCTCCATGATGAGTGAAGGCCTTGTACTGGAACAGTAGTTTCCAAAATTGGGCCCACAGGCCAGATGCTGCCGTTTGTTTTTGCTTATCTGGCCCCTGGGGCCTTATTCCTCCCACTGATACAAGACACCACTCCATCCACTGACACCAACAGTGGGGCCTAATTCCTCCCTCTAATACTTAATGATGGGGCACCATTTCTCCCATTGACATAAAGGATGGAACATTATTCCTTCCATTGATACCAACAATGAGACAGCATTCCTTCCACTGACACCAATGGTGGGGCATTATTTCTTCCACTGATACCAATGATGGTGCACTATTCCTCCCACTGATACCAACAATGGGACACCATTCTATCCACTGACACCAACAGTGGGGCCTAATTCCTCCCACTAACACTCAATGATGGGGCACCATTTCTCCCCTTGACATCAAGGATGGAACATTATTCCTCCTATTGATACCAATGATGGGGCAAGATACCTTCCGCTGACACCAATGATGGGGAACTATTCTTTCCACTGGCACCAACGATTCTGCATTATTCCTTCCACCTACATCAAGGATGGGGCACTATTCTTTCCACAGAGACCAATGATGGGACACTATTCCTCCCACTGATACCAACAATGGGACAGCACTCCTTTCACTGACAGCAACAGTGGGGCATTATTTCTTCCACTGATACCAATGATGGGTCACTGATCCTTCCACTGATACCAATAATGGGGCATTAATCCTTTCACTGACAGCAGCGATGGGGCATCATTTATGCCAGTGGTCATCAACCCTGTCCTCAGGGCCCACTAACAGGCCAGATTTTACTTTAATTACCTTGGGAGATGCAGACTAGAATACTGCAATCACTGAGCAGAAAATGATATCACCTGTGATGTATTTCTGTTATCCTTCAAACCTGGCCTGTTAGTGGGCCCTGAGGACAGTGGTGATGACCACTGATTTATGTCACTGACACCAACAATGGGGCACTATTTAGCTGATTCCGTGTTAGTAAAAGACGATTCACGCTTTTCTGTCTGTTACAGCGTGATGAATGTGCTTACTCCATTATGAGCGGTAGTTTTACCAGAACGAGCGCTCCCATCTCATAACTTGCTTCTGAGCATGCGCGGGTTTTTTTACGTCATTTTAGCCTACACACGATCATTTTTTACAACCCGAAAAACGACATCGTTTAAAACTACGTTAAAAAAATGCAGCATGTTCGATTTTTTTTTTTGTCGTTTTTCAAGGACATGAAAAATTATGTGAAGCCCACACACCATCATTTCAAATGAAATTTTTTAAAAACTACGTTTTTTTCATGCCGAAAAATGATCGTGTACTCGCGGCATAATTCATCCCAAAGATTTTCTATCGGGTTGAGGTCAGGACTCTGTGCAGCCCAGTCAAGTTCCTCCACCCCAAACGTGTTCATCCATGTCTTTATGAACCTTGCATTGGTCCAAATCATTTGGTGGAGGGGGGATTATGATGTGGGGTATTTTTTTCAGGGGTTGGGTTTGGCCCCTTAGTTCCAGTGAAGAGAACTCCAAAAAGCGGAGGTTCACTTTTTGTGTGAACCTCCGCTTTTTGGATCTCTCCCCCCCTCCGGTGACACATTTGGCACCTTTCAGGGGGGAGGTGGGTGCAGATACCCATCTGAGACAGGTATTTGCACCACTTCCGGGTCTGATCCCCGCGGGGAATCCAGCCTGTGACATCACTCCCCCCCGCTACCTTCTGGGAAACACTGTTCCCAGGAGAGAGCGGGGAACAGTGACGGCGCGCCGCGATCCTCGCGCATGCGCAGTAGGGAATCGGGCAGTGAAGCCTTCAGGCTTCACAGCCTGATTCCCTCACCGAGGATAGTGGCGGAAGCAGCCGAGGACCGAGCGATTTCTCAGCCTCGTCTTCTGATATCGCGGGCGCGCTGGACAGGTAAGTGTTCGTTTTTTAAAAGTCAGCAGCTGCCGTATTTGTAGCTGCTGACTTAAAAAAAAAAATGGCGGAACCTCCGCTTTAATGCGTCAGCATACCAAGACATTTTGGACAATTTCATGCTCCCAACTTTGTGGGAACAGTTTGGGGGATGACCTCTTCCTGTTCCAACATGACTGAGCACCAGTGCACAAAGCAAGGTCCATCAAGACATGGATGAGCGAGTTTGGGGTGGAGGAACTTGACTGGCCTGCACAGAGTCCCGACCTCAACCCGATAGAACGCCGTTGGGATGAATTAGAGACTGTGAGCCAGGCCTTCTTGTCCAACATCAGTGCCTGACCTCACAAACACTTCTGGAAGAATGGTCAAACATTCCCATAGACACACTCCTAAACCTTGTGGACGGCCTTCCCAGAAGAGTTGAAGCTGTTATAGCTGCAAAGGGTGGGGCCAACTAAATATTGAACCCTACGGACTAAAGCCGCGTACACACGATCAGTCCATCCGATGAGAACGGACCGACGGACTGTTTTCATCGGTTAACCGATGAAGCTGACTGATGGTCCGTCGCGCCTACACACCATCGGTTAAAAAAACGATCGTGTCAGAACGCGGTGACGTAAAACACAACGACGTGCTGAAAAAACCGAAGTTCAATGCTTCCAAGCATGCGTCAACTTGATTCTGAGCATGCATTGATTTTTAACCGATGGTCGTGCCTACTAACAATCGGTTTTGACCTATCGGTTAGGAATCCATCGGTTAAATTTTAAAGCAAGTTGTCTTTTTTTTAACCGAAGGTTAAATAACCTATGGGGCCCACACACGATCGTTTTGGACCGATGAAAACGGTCCATCAGACCGTTATCCTCTGGTTAACCGATCGTGTGTACGAGGCCTTAGACTGGGATGCCATGTGTGTGTAAAGGCAGGTGTCCCAATACTTTTGACAATATAGTGTATGTGTCCATGGTGGTTTGAGGTTATCCCTGACAGCTCTTGGTCAGGAGCCAATGAGATGGGTTCCCAATCACGTGACCACAGTGAGAGCCAATCACAGCGGTCACGTGATTGGGAAGCCGCTCTGCATCCCATTTAAATGGGCCGCCAGTAACCATCAGGAAGGAGTTAATAAAGTTTTTATGTATTATGTTTAGTGCCAAAAAAATAAAAACCTGCAGACGTTGATCATTTAATTGATATGCTATGAATCCAGCTGATCCTTTTGATAATTTTGCTTTGGAAAATAACAAACGTTGATGAAAATATCGCCAGCGTTGTGCTTTGGTGCATCGCCCTCTTCTCCACGGCTCGGTGCTGCTGTTGATTGTGAGAATAGAAGTGTCCCTGGGGCACTGGTCTCCTTGCCCCCTCTCAGGCCTTCTGCAAGCAATACATCATAGAGGCAATTTAGTTTCTGATGCCGCGTTTGATGTCTCTGACTATAGCGGTAAATATTTTATCCTTTTTGCCTGTCTGAAAATAAAAGATGTCTGACGCTTTCCAAAAAAAGATCTTGCGAGGTGTTTTAGACTTGGGGGCTTGAAAGACCTCTTATTGAGTCTCAGTACCCAGCTTATTATTAGGAACTGATCAGTGGCGGCTGGCGCTCAAAATTATTGGGGGGGGGGGGCGCAAACAAACTGAAAAAAAAAACATCATTGCAGCCACTGTGCCCATCAAACGCAGCTACTGTACCCATACATTTCCGCCACTGTACCCATCAATTGCTGACACTGTGCCCATCAATTGCAGCTACTGTGCCCCATCAGATGGTGCCAGTGTGCCCATCAATTGCTGCTACTGTACCGCATCAAATGCTGCCAGTGTGCCCATCAATTGCTGCTACTGTGCTGCATCAAATGCTGCCAGTGTGCCCATCAATTGCAGCTACTGTGGCCCATCAGATTTTGCCAGTGTGCCCATCAATTGCCACTACTGTGCCCCATCAAATGCTGCCAGTGTGCCCATCAATTGCCACTACTGTACCGCATTAAATGCTACCAGTGTGCCTGTCAATTGCCACTACTGTGCCCCATCAGATTTTGCCAGTGTGCCCATCAATTGTTGCTACTGCGCCCGATTAAATGCTGCCAGTGTGCCCATCAATTACTGCTACTGTGCTGCATCAAATGCTGCCAGTGTGCCCATCAATTGCTGCTACTGTGCTGCATCAAATGCTGCCAGTGTGCCCATCAATTGCAGCTTCTGTGCCCCATCAGATTTTGCCAGTGTGCCCATCAATTGCCACTACTGTGCCCCATCAAATGCTGCCAGTGTGCCCATCAATTGACGCTACTGTGCCCCATCAAATGCTGCCAGTGTGCCCATCAATTGCCGCAACTGTGCCCGATCAGATGCTGCCAGTGTGCCCATCAATTGCCGCTACTGTGCGCCATCAAATGCTGCCAGTGTGCCCATCTTTTGCCGCTACTGTGCCCCATCAGATACTCCCAGTGTGCCAAACAATTGCTTCTACTGTGCCGCATCAAATGTTGCCAGTGTGCCCATCAATTGCCGCTACTGTGCCCCATCAGATGGTGCCAGTGTGCCCATCAATTGCTGCTACTGTGCCCCATCAAATCCTGCAAGTGTGCCAATAAAATGCCACTACTGTACCCCATCAGATGCTGCCAGTGTGCCCATCAATTGCCGCTACTGTGCGCCATCAAATGCTGCAAGTGTGCCCATCAATTGCCGCTACTGTGCCCCATCAGATGCTGCCCGCCACTTACCTGTCTCGCAGCAGGTCAGCGGCGGTCTCCTGCACATCCTCCATGTCTTCTTCCGTCCTCTCTCAGACGTCCAATCACAGCGCCTGACGTTTCAGCCAATCAGGTGACCAGTAACAGACCCGACAACCTGATTGGCTGAGAGACGGTTCAGTGTTAGCAAAGCAAATTCCTTCGCTTTGCTAACACACAGCTGAGTGAACAGCGAACGCCCAGCATGGCGCCAGCTGTTCACCTTTTTGGATGCCGGTATAATTCAGGTGCCCGGCGCCCGAAAAGGGGCCGGACACCTGAATAGGGGGTGACAGCGGCGACCATAGATAGATGCATGCAATTCATGAATCTATCTATGATGGTAGAGCGGTGCCAGGAGAGGGGGGGGGGGCGGCGCTCTTGCGCCCTTTATGGACGCACCGCCACTGGAACTGATCACGTGTTCAGCACCATTGCAGAGCCCCTCTTTCTGCAGTTGCAATGGTGCTGCACATGTGATCAATTATGACAGTAGCCATTTAATGGTTCAACAGTTGTGTTAAGAGCACAACCAACTGTGACAGTTATCATTCACAGCATGCCTCGAATTTAACTATTTTGGGAAACAGAAAAATCAATGGCTATTTAAGAAAAAGACAGGACTTGAGTCAAGAAGCAAATATCGCATTCTATGATGTGTTGCTCACGAGCACAATGCAATCTGTCATTAAGGTATGCCTGGAGAGCCACGGAATGGACGGAGTGTCGGGTGGACCCACTGCTTAGCCAGCAGGACAAGAGGAGGGGGAACCAGACAGCCCTTTGCGGAGGAGGGATCCAGACCCGGGAGATCTACTGCGTACAAGCCGATGAAAACCTTCTATCATACCTCAATGCTGTGAAGGACAAAGAAGGTAAATTCAAAATATTTGATACATTTCTCTGATTTGAAATGATATGCAGGATTACCAGTAGAGGTGAATGCATCTTTATAAACCCATTTGCTTGATATAGGATCCCTGAGGGAGGGGACAGATAAAAATGAAGGGTGTGGTCTAGTGATAGGCGTCCAATCACAGCGCCTCTTGTTTCAGCCAATCAGATGACAGGTAACAGACCCGAGCACCTGATTGACCCGAGAGGCGGCTCAGTGTAAGGAAAGCGAATATTCATTTGCTTTCCTAACACAATGCTGAGTGAACTGCGAGCTACCAGCATGGCGCCCACTGTTCACCTTTCTGGACGCCTATTAGAGCCTATGGGCCAGATTCAGATAGAGATACGCCGTCGTATCTCTGAGTTTGGCCGGTCGTATCTATGCGACTGATTCATAGAATCAGTTACGCATAGATCTCCCTAAAATCCAACAGGTGTAACTGTGTTACACCGTCGGATCTTAACTGCAATTTAAAAATGGCCGCTGGGGGCGTTCTCGCTGATTTACGCTGAGAATATGTAAATCAGCGAGATACGCCAATTCACGAACGTACGCGGGCCCGACACAGTCACTTTACGCCGTTTACGTAAGGGTTTTCCCGTCGTATAGTTACCCCTGCTTCTATGAGGCGCAGCCAATGTTAAGTATGGCCGGCGTTCCAGCGTCAAATTTTAAAATTTTACGTTGTTTGCGTACGTCGATTCACAAACACGCTGGACCCAAGTTACGCTCACGCCGAAACCAATGACGTCCTAGGCACGTTATTGGGAGCAATGCACGCCGGGAAAATTCGCGGACGGTGCATGCGCTATTCGATCGGCGCAGGGACGCGCCTGATTTGAATAGTACACTCCCCCTAGCCGCGGAATTTGAATTCCGCCGGGGGATTTACGATCCGACGCCACAAGTTTTGAGGTAAGTGTTATGAGAATTACCCACTTGCCTCAAAAACTTGCGGCGGTGGATCTTAAATCACTTAGGTTACGCGGATCTAAAGATCCGCTAACCTATGTGAATCTGGCCCTATGGCTCTAATCAGGTGCTTCCAAAAAATACCCTGCAATGCATGAATCTATCTATGGTGATAGAGGGGTGGCAGGAGAGAGGGGGCGGCCCTTTATGGACGAACCTCCACTGTGTATATATATATATATACTAGGGGTGTTACTGATTAAAATTTTTCTGTTCGATTAATCGTTTTTGTTTTTTTAATCGATTAATCGACTAATTTCGATTAATTATAATGCACATACAGATCCAACTACTGTTAGCTGATCTCCTTGCAGGCTGATTCCCAGTGCAGCTACCAACCACTGGAAAAATGGATAGCGGGATACAAAAAACACACAAAGGCAGCGCTCGATGGGAATAGCATTAAAACTTGTATAGTCTTCAAGTAGGTAACAAAATAAATATTGCACTGGAGATAAAATCAATGTAGCTACATAAACTGTAAAAATGGTGCGAGTAATATCAAACGGTACTAAAAGCAGTCATAAAAACATGTAGATAAGTATGATACTGGTATAAAAATGTGTACAATGATACCACTGCTGAATCCAGATGAGGAGGGGTTAACATCAGTCCGTCGGCATGTAGATGTCCCATGAAGGGAACTATCACAACTCCCAGTGGATGGCTGTAGAATCCCAGGTTGATAGAGGGAAGTGATAGAGGAAAGTGATAGAGGAAAGTGATAGAGGAAAGTGATAGAGGAAAGTGATAGTGATAGAGGGAAGTGATAGAGGGAAGTGATAGAGGAAAGTGATAGAGGGAAGTGATAGAGGAAAGTGATAGAGGGAAGTGATAGAGGGAAGTGATAGAGGGAAGTGATAGAGGAAAGTGATAGAGGGAAGTGATAGAGGGAAGTGATAGAGGAAAGTGATAGAGGAAAGTGATAGAGGAAAGTGATAGTGATAGAGGGAAGTGATAGAGGGAAGTGATAGAGGAAAGTGATAGAGGGAAGTGATAGAGGAAAGTGATAGAGGGAAGTGATAGAGGAAAGTGATAGAGGAAAGTGATAGAGGAAAGTGATAGTGATAGAGGGAAGTGATAGAGGAAAGTGATAGTGATAGAGGGAAGTGATAGAGGGAAGTGATAGAGGAAAGTGATAGAGGGAAGTGATAGAGGAAAGTGATAGAGGGAAGTGATAGAGGGAAGTGATAGAGGGAAGTGATAGAGGAAAGTGATAGAGGGAAGTGATAGAGGGAAGTGATAGAGGTAAGTGATAGAGGAAAGTGATAGAGGGAAGTGATAGAGGGAAGTGATAGAGGGAAGTGATAGAGGGAAGTGATAGAGGGAAGTGATAGAGGGAAGTGATAGAGGAAAGTGATAGAGGAAAGTAGAGGGAAGTGATAGAGGGAAGTGTTAGGCTCCATTCACACTAATGTGTTTTTTGATGCATTTTGCAGAAATGCAGGACATTTTTTTAACATGGTTTCCTATGGAACATGTTCACATCATCACATCAATGCTTTTTTGTGCCTCTGCGTTTTTGGAAAGGTTCTGGGACTTTTTTTCCCGCAAAAAGCAGCGTTTTGCATGTAATAGAGTTCAATAGACCTGCATCCAAAATGGCTGGTTGTTAAAGGAAATGTAAAAAAAATTAAAATTGCTGGCTAAAAAAAAAAAAAAAAAATTTCCCTGAAGACCCGGAAGGCGGCGGAAAGGTGAGTACCAATCAAAATAATTTTGATCGCTCAAATAAAATTACGATTAATCGAGGAATTAATAGTTAATTTCCACAGCCCTAATATATACACAATATTCCAGTGTGGTTGAACAGTGAGTCTGATTGGTGCAGGTCAGACTGGGGTTCTCGGTCACCCTGTGCCCCTAATAGACACATAGGAGGGGCCGGGGGAGCTGGACAAGGAGATTCCAGTGCTCTCCAAGGCAAGCCCCCCCGCCCAAAGTGACTCCCGCAAACTGCAAAACGCATCGGTGTGAGCCATTGTTACAGAGAAAAATCAGGTCTCTTGCCCTGCCAGACAGGGCTGTGCAGTGTAGCAGAGCTTTGTAAGGCCCCTTTCACACGGACGGATAGAATGGCGCTTTTTGCTGCGGATTCTGCCGCAGCTAGAAGCACACAATGCTTTCCTATGACACCCTTCACACACTGTGTTTAGCTGCGGTTTTGTTACCTGCGGTTTTGTGCGAATAGAAAAAATTGAATTTATTGTGTCCAGGTGCGATCTGGCGCAGCTATCGGCACATCACCGCAGGTAATCGCAGTGCACTGCGTTTGGTATGAATCTCGAGGGGGATCTCCATGCCAAATTTTTAATAAAAAACCATCATGGGTTCCCCCTCCAAGAGCATACCAGGCCCTTGGGTCTGCTATGGATTTTAGGGGAACCCCCGTACGCCGAAAAAAACGGCGTAGGAGTCCTCCCAAAATCCATACCAGACCCTTATCTGAGCACGCAGCCCGGTCGGTCAGGAAAGGGGGTGGGAACGAGCGAGCGCCCCCCTCCTTAACTGTACCAGGACGCATGCCCTAATCATGGGGGGGTAGGTGCTTTGGGACACCCCAAAGCACTGTGTCCCCATGTTGATGGGGACAAAGGCCTCTTCCCAAAAACCCTGGCTGTTGGTTGTCGGGGTCTGCGGGTGGGGAGCTTATTGGAATCCGGGACCCCCGTTTAATAAGGGGACCCACAGATCCCAAAGGTGAATGAGTACCCCTACCCATTCACCTGGAGGAAAAAATAAATAAAAAAAACACACTACACAGGCTTTAAAAGTAATTTATTAGACAGCTCCGGGGGGGGTCTTCCTTCCGACTTCGGGGGTCTCTTCTTCTGCTCTCAGGTGCCTTCTTCCTCTCTGCTGTCTTCTTGCAGCTCTTTTACCAGTGGGGGGGGGGGGGGGTCTTCTCACGACTGGATGGACAGCCCTGCAAATCCTTTGGCAGGTAAAACAGCTCCCTTATGCCCTGTACACACGATCGGTTCATCTGATGAAAACGGACCGATGGATTTTTTCATCAGATATCCGATGAAGCTGACTTTCATCAGTCTTGCCTTCACACCATCAGTTAATAAAACGATCTTGTCAGAACGCGGTGACGTAAAACACAACGACGTGCTAAAAAAAAATGAAGTTCAATGCTTCTGAGCATGCGTCGACTTGATTCTGAGCATGCACGGATTTTTGACCAATGGATTTCCCCACAGACGATCGTTTTTTTCTATCGTTTTTTTAACCATCAGATAATTTTAAAACAGGTTCTAAGGGGCAGATTCACGTAGAGCCAGGTAAAATTGTGCGGGCGTAACGTATCTGATTTACGTTACGCCTCCGCAACTTACGCGGGCAAGTGCTGTATTCTCAAAGCACTTGCTCCGTAAGTTGCGGCGGCGTAGCGTAAATCGGCCGGGGTAAGCCCGCCTAATTCAAATTTGGATCAGGGGGACGTGTTTTATGCAAAACTACTGTGACCCGACGTGATTGACGTTTTTTCGGAACGGCGCATGCGCCGTCCGTGGAATTTCCCAGTGTTCATTGCTCCAAAGTATGCCGCAAGGACGTCATTGGTTTCGACGTGAACGTAAATGACGTCCAGCCCCATTCACGGACGACTTACGCAAACGACGTAACTTTTTCAAATTTCGACGCGGGAACGACGGCCATACTTAACATTGGCTGCGCCTCATATAGCAGGGGCAACTTTACCTCGGGAAAAGCCTAACGTAAACGTCATAATTTGACTCCGTCGGTCGCGCGTACGTTCGGGAATTTGCATATCTAGCTAATTTGCATGCTTGCCGCGGAATTCGACGGAAGCGCCACCTAGCGGTCAAAAAAAAATGCAGTTTAGATCCGACGGCGTAAGAGACTTACGCCTGTGGGATCTAATGGATATCTATGCGTAACTGATTCTAAGAATCAGGCGCATAGATACGACGGCGCAACTCTGGAGATACGCCGTCGTATCTCGGTTGAGAATCTGGGTCTAAGTTTTTTCACCGATGGGAAAAAAAAATGATGGGGCCCACACACAATTGGTTTGTCTGATGAAACCGGTCCATCGGACGAACCGATCATGTGTACGCGGCATTATATGTATTTCGTCTTTGTATTTAGCTGTTCGCCTGATGTTCACATTTAAAAAAAAGAAGAAGTCCTCAGAGATTTCCATATCTTTGGATTGGCAGGCTTGCTGGTCACATAGCGGAGAGACTTTTGTAACATCTCTGACCGCGCTGAATTTCTAATCCGCCGCTCAGGATCCTTGTGTACATCTGCTGTCAGCCCGGTTAAATTAAATAAGCCAAACACATGATAGGAGAGAGCGAGGGCCTTTCACAGTTCCCTGGCTCTGCGTTCCAGGCTAATCCCCATATTCATCCCTAAATAAAAAAATATGAATATCGCAGAGTGAAAAAAAAAAGAGCGCTCTCGGCGTTCCCCAATGACAAAGCAGCAGATATCAGATCCGGAATATCGTGTATGGTAATGTAGACAAAATTATGCACACTTTCATCAAATAAAGCTTTGATCAATCATCCGGTGCCGCGCCTGGCGCTAATCAAGTCTCCTGTGCCGTGTGATGATAACACCAGATGCAGATCTCTCAGAAAGCGCCTTTTACTTTGCTGCAGAATTCATTTTCCGACAGGTGGGGGCCCCTTCCTGAACGTCGGCACGGTGCCTTCTGGAGCCAAAGGTGTGTTTTTTGCCGATTTGACTTTGTTGCCAATTAACCCCAATAAAGCTCTGGAGGATTTGGCTGCCAAATGACCGGGCCACTTTTTTGCGATTCAGCACTGCGTCAATTTTACTGACAATTGCGCGGTCGTGCGACGTGGCTCCAAAACAAAATTGGCGTCCTTTTTTTCCCACAAATAGAGCTTTCTTTTGGTGGTATTTGATCACCTCTGCGGTTTTTATTTTGTGCGCTATAAACAAAAAAATAGCGACAATTTTGAAAAGAAAAACAAGGGGCCAAATTCACATAGAATTGCGTTACGCTGCGGCGGCGTAACGTATCCAATTTACGTTACACCGTCGCAAGTTTACAGTGTAAGTGCTTGATTCACAAAGCACTTACCTGTAAACTTGCGGCGGCGTAGCGTAAATCCGCCCGGCGCAAGCCCGCCTAATTCAAATGGGGCGGGGACCATTTAAATTAGGTGCGTTCCCGCGCCGAAGTACTGCGCATGCTCCGTCCCTAAAATTTCCTGACGTGCATTGCGCTAAATGACGTCGCAAGGACGTCATTGGTATCGACGTTAACGTAAATGGCGTCCAGCGCCATTCACGGACGACTTACGCAAACGACGTGAAATTTAAAAATTTGACGCGGGAACGACGGCCATACTTAACATTGCTTAGACTACCTAGAGGGCATGCTTAGTTTTACGCGACGCATCTCTACGGAAACAACGTAAATTTAGATCGGCGGGCAAAGCGGACGTTCGTGAATCGGCGTAACTAGTCATTTGCATATTCTACACCGACCGCAATGGAATCGCCACCTAGCGGCCGGCCTAGAATTGCAGCCTAAGATCCGACGCCGTCGTATCTCTTTTGTGAATCTGGCCCAAGATTTTTTAATTTTTTCCAAATTTTACCAAAAAATCTTAATAATAACTAACTATTAAATTATCGGTATTGGAATTTCCTTTCAAATTTGGCTGTCAGTGAACGTAACGAATACAAATGTATCTGAAGTTACGAATTATCTCAAATAACGAATGTCGCATCTAAACAAATGGAACATGCTGTAACAAAATAAAAAATAATAATAATATATTTTTATTATTATTATTGTTATTTATTATTATTAATTTGTTACGTTCCATTTGTTTAGATGCGGCATTCGTTATTTGAGATAATTCGTAACTTCAGATAAATTCGTATTCGTCATGTTCACTAACAGCCAAATTTGAAAGGAAATTCCAATACCGATTATTTAAACCTCTTCAGCCCGGAAGAATTTCCCCCCTTCCTGACCAGAGCACTTTTTGCGATTCGGCACTGCGTCACTTAAACTGACAATTGCGCGGTCGTATGACGTGGCACCCAAACAAAATTGGCGTCCTTTTTTCCCCACAAATAGAGCTTTCTTTTGGTGGTATTTGATCACCTCTGCGGTTTTTATTTTTTGCTATAAACAAAAAAAGAGCGACAATTTTGCTATAATAAATATCCCCAAAAAATATATATAAAAAAAAATGTTTTCCTCAGTTTAGGCCGATACGTATTCTTCTACAAATTTTTGGTTAAAAAAATCGTAATAAGCGTTTATTGATTGGTTTGAGCAAAAGTTATAGCGCCTACAAAATAGTTGATAGTTTTATGGCATTTTTATTATTAGAATTTTTTTCACTAGTAATGGCAGCGATCTGCGATTTTTATTGTGACTGCGACATTATGGCGGACACATCGGACACTTTTGATGCTATTTTGGGACCATTGTCATCTATACAGCGATCAGTGCTATAAAAATGCACTGGTTACTGTGTAAATGGCACTGGCAGGGAAGGGGGCGAGGAAGGGGTTACCTAGGGAGTGCAACATCCATAAAGACATGGATGAGCGAGTTTGGGGGGGAAGAACTTGACTGGCCTGCACAGAGTCCTGCACAGAGCACCACAAATTGATACTTTGGTTCTGTATAAATTACTGAGAGGTGGGTAGGGGGTGGAACCAAGGAATGGTGCTCAGAGTTTGGTAGGAAATGGAACCGAGGAATGGTGCTCAGAGGGGGGTAGGGAGTGGAAGCAAAGATAGGTGCTCTGAGGTGGGTAGAGGGTGGAACCAAGTAATGGTGCTCAGATGGGTGTAGGGAGTGGAACAAAAGAATGGTGCTCGGCGGTGGGAATGGAGTGGAACAAAAGAATGGTGCTCGGAGGTGGGTAGGGGGTGGAACCAAGGAATGGTGCTCGGAGGGGGGTAGGGAGTGGAAGCAAAGATAGGTGCTCTGAGGTGGATAGGGGGTGGAACCAAGGAATAGTGCTCGGAGAGGGGTAGGGATTGGAACCAAAGAATGGTGCTCGGAGGTGGGAATGAAGTGGAACCAAAGAATGGTGCTCAGAGGTGGGTAGGCTGTGGAACCAAGGAATGGTGCTCAGAGGTGGGTAGGGGGTGGAACCAAGGAATGGTTCTCGGAGGTGGGTAGGGGGTGGAACCAAGGAATGGTGCTCGGAGGGGGGTAGGGAGTGGAACCAAATAATGATGCTCCGAGGTGGGTAGGTGGTGGAACCAAAGAATGGTGCTCGGAGGTGGGTAGGGAGTGAAACCAAAGAATGGTGCTCAGAGGTGGGTAGGGAGTGGAACCAAAGAATGGTGCTCAGGGGTGGGTAGGGAGTGGAACCAAAGAATGGTGCTCGGAGGTGGGAAGGGGGTGGAACCAAGGAATGATGCTTGGAGGTGGGTAGGGAGTGGAAGCAAAGATAGGTGCTCTGAGGTGGATAGGGGGTGGAACCAAGGAATAGTGCTCAGATGGGGGTAGGGTGTGGAACCAAAGAATGGTGCTCTGAGGTGGGTAGGGGGTGGAACCAAGGAATGGTGCTCAGATGGGGGTAGGGAGTGGAAACAAAGAATGATGCTCGGAGGTGGGAATGAAGTGGATCCAAAGAATGGTGCTCGGAGGTCGGTAGGCTGTGGAACCAAGGAATGGTGCTCAGAGGTGGGTAGGGGGTGGAACCAAGGAATGGTTCTCGGAGGTGGGTAGGGGGTGGAACCAAGGAATGGCGCTCAGAGGGGGGTAGGGAGTGGAACCAAAGAATGATGCTCCGAGGTGGGTAGGTGGTGGAACCAAAGAATGGTGCTCGGAGGTGGGTAGGGAGTGAAACCAAAGAATAGTGCTCAGAGGTGGGTAGAGGGTGGAACCAAGGAATGGTTCTCGGAGGTGGGTAGGGGGTGGAACCAAAGAATGATGCTCAGAGGTGGGTAGGGAGTGGAACCAAAGAATGGTGCTCGGAGGTGGGTAGGGGGTGGAACCAAGGAATGGTGCTTGGAGGGGGGTAGGGAGTGGAACCAAAGAATGATGTTCCGAGGTGGGTAGGGGGTGGAACCAAAGAATGGTGCTCGGTGACTCAGAAGTAGAGAGTTTCTGCACCTATTCTCTGAGAAAAAAAACCCTGCCTATGACCAATAAAAAGGAAACAGCGAGAGAAGAATAAAGGAAGAGAGAAAAGTAACTGAGGCCAGACTATAAATGTGGTGCAAATATGAAAATAAAATAACAAATCTTTGACATTTGACCAGTGTGGTTTTCTTCTCTTAAAATAAGTCGATTGCAAACCTTGTAATTATTTTTCCGTCTCATGTGAACTTATATTTCAGACAGCCATTCGCACAGCACATCGAAATCAAGCGAGGCGCCGTACCTGTCCATCTCATTTGAAATAACAGGTAAGTGTCTTCTCAATGTCATATATTTTTAAATCAATTTAAAACCTTCGAGTTGAGAGAGATCTACAGATTCCAACAAGCCTCTCCAGAAGGTCCGCTCACAATTCCATGTCTATTGGTCCAGGACACAACCATGGGAGAAACACTCAGGGGAACAATGGATTATGTTGGTCCAAAACCCAACCTTGATTGTTCACTTTGTGACGGCATCCTCCGTTTTTTAAGCCGACCTTCTTCCTTCCTTCCTTACAGTCTTGCGCAGTTTTACAGTCTCCTCTCCTGTACTGGAATTTCACTGCACACTGAGAGCTTCTCACAATGTGCGTTAGAAGCTACAGCAAGTCAGACAGAACCAACCACCTCCTGGCTGGAGGATGCCCAGCATTATGGTTGAATGTTCTTGATAGTGTCAATCAGGAAAATGCTGTGTTATGGCCTCTAGATGGAGCTGACAATCACAGTAAATAATTATTTAGTTAATATGATCATCAGCTCCATCTAGTGGCCTTAATGTGGTGTTGTTCTTATTTCCTTGTACAGTGGAACCTCAGATTACGAGCATAATCTGTTCCAGGAGAATGCTCGTAATCCAATGTACTCGCATATCAAAGCGAGTTCTCCCATTGAAGTCAATGGAAACAAATATAATGTGTTCCGTGTTGACTTCAATGGCATGCAATACTGCATGCGGCCAGAGGGGGTGCCGGAGAGCCTCGGAAACGGCCGGAAAGGCCAGAGGACAGTTCGGGTGACCTCGGCAAACCTGGGAAAGACTCAGTTCTCAAGCCGTTTGGCTCTGGCGCCCCCCACCTCAGGCCAAATGCGGTACTGCACACCACTTTGGCCCGTATCCTGCTTGTTTTGCGAGGCAACACTCGCAAACGGAGTCAGGATTTTTAGAAAAACATTGCAAAACACTCATTAACCGCGTTACTCGCAATCCAAGGTTCCACGGACTGCGAGTAACACGGTTATCGAGCGTTTCGCAATACAAGCAATTTTTTTCTTTTTTAACCACTTCATTACTGGGCACTTAAACCCCCTTCCTGCCCAGACCAATTTTCAGTTTTCAGCGCTGACGCATTTTGAATGACAATTGCGCAGTTATACAACACTGTACCCATATTATATTTTTATCATTTTTTTCCCACAAATAGAGCTTTCTTTTGGTGGTATTTGATCATCTCTGCAATTTTTATTTTTTGCGCTATAAACATAAAAGGACAGAAAATTTTGAAAAAAAACACAATATTTTTTACTTTTTGTTATAAAAATATACCAATTTTTAAAAAAAAAAAATGCACTAATTACTGTGACTGGCAGTGAAGGGGTTAACACTAGGGGGTGAGGAAGGGGTTAAATGTGTATCCTGGGTTAGTTCTAACTGTGTGGGGGGAGGGGGTGACTGGGGGAGGTGATCGATGCTGTCGGTCACCTCTCTCCCTGATCGGTCTCCTCTCTCCCTGACAGGACGTGGAGCTCTGTGTTTACACACAGAGCTCCACGTCCCTGCTGTCACCGCCGATCGCGTGTACCCGGCGGACATCGTGGCCGTCAGGCACACGCATCTGCTCCCCAGCGATGCGCCGGGCACATTGTTTCCCCGCTGCGCGCCCCCAGCGGCGCGCACGGGGATTGTCAACAAGAGGACGTCCAAAGACGTCCACTCGGCACTTGAGAGCCGCGCTGTGGACGTCTTTCGTCCATAGCGCGGATCCCAAGTGGTTAAATCCTGACTCACCTTGTTGTCTTGCAAGACGAGCAGGATTCAAGCTGCTGGGGTGCAGTACCTCATTTGGCCAGAGGTGAAGGGGCACCAGTGACACTCAGAGACGCTTGGACACACTCGAAAACACTCAGGAACACTCCATTCCCGTGTGTCTTTGAGTGTCTCCGAGCGCCTCCAAATGTCTCAGAGTGTCTCCGGAGCCCCCGCACCTCCTAGCCACATGCAGTACTGCATAGACAAGCAGTGGCTGTGGAACGGATTATCTGAGTTTCCATTATTTCCTATTTCTTATGGGGAAACTCTCTTTGATATACGAGTGCTTTGGATTACAAGCATTCTTCTGGAACGAATTATGCTCATAATCCAAGGTATTACTGTATATATAAATATTCTTCCAACCAAACTAGTAATCGTGCCCCAGAAGACGGCGTTTGTGACAAAACACATAGGGCGGAGCCTGTTGTGACGTCATCACGTATATCTAAAGTGCGGAGCTTTATATGTGATTTGGTATTTTACACAACACTGTTTATAGTTCTTGCTTGGAAGTGCAGTTTTTGGGGGTTTTAAATAAATATATAGAAGTTTTCACACTATGTGGAAGCTTTGGTTCTCTTTCTATTGGCATATACCGGCACGCGCCCAGAGGTGAGCCCTGTGCCAGTAATTCCTGGAAAAGGGACCTGTTGTATAGAGGGAGACACTGGGAGGCTGATTGTGCCGACTGTATTTTCTAAGTGAGTTATGGCTCCTAAAATTAACCACTTCAGGACCGGAAGATTTGGCTGCCAAATGACCGGGCCGCTTTTTGCGATTCGGCACTGCGTCGCTTTAACTGACAATTGCGTGGTCGTGCGACTTAGCTCCCAAACAAAATTGCCGTCCTCTTTTTCCCACAAATAGAGCTTTCTTTTGGTGGTATTTGATCACCTCTGCGGGTTTTTTATATTTTGCTCTGTAAACAAAAATAGAGCGACAATTTTGAAAAAAAAGCAATGGCCCAGATTCTCAAAGGACTTACGCCGGCGCAGCGCCATGTACGCCATCGTAAGTCCTAATCTGGGCCATCGTATCTATGCGACTGATTCTTAGAATCAGTTACGCATAGATATCCATTAGATCCGACAGGCGTAAGTCTCTTACACCGTCGGATCTAAACTGCAATTTTTTTTTGCCCGCTAGGTGGCGCTTCCGTCGATTTCCGCGTCAAGTATGCAAATTAGCTAGATACGCAAATTCCCGAACGTACGCGCGGCCGACGCAGTAAAGTTACGACGTTTACGTTAGGCTTTTCCCGGCGTAAAGTTGCCCCTGCTATATAAGGCGCAGCCAATGTTAAGTATGGCCGTCGTTCCCGCGTCAAAATTTTTAAAAGTTACGTTGTTTGTGTAAGTCGTCCGTGAATGGGGTTGGACGTCATTTACGTTCACGTCGAAACCAATGACGTCCTTGCGACGTCATTTGGAGCAATGCACACTGGGATATTTTACGGACGGCGCATGTGCAGTTCGTTCGGCGCGGGGACGCGCTTCAATTAAATGATACATGCCCCCTACCCGCCGAATTTGAATTCCGCCGGGTGATTTACGCTACGCCGCCGCAACTTTGCAGGCAAGTGCTTTGTGAATAAAACACTTGCCTGAAAACTTTGGGCGGCGCAACGTAAATCGGATACGTTACGCCGCCGCAGAGATACGCCCAGTGGACAAGAATCTGGGCCAATATTTTTTACTTTTTGCTATAATAAATTTCCCCCAAAAATATATAAAAAACGTGTTTTCCCTCAGTTTAGGCCGATACGTATTCTTCTACATATTCTTGGTATTAAAACAAAAAACGCAATAAGCGTTTATTGATTGCTTTGCGCAAAAGTTATAGCGTCTACAATATAGGGGGTAGTTTTATGGCATTTTTATTAACAATTTATTAACAATTTTTAATAAGTAATTGCGGCAATCAGCGCTTTTTATTGTGACTGCGACATTATGAGGGGCACATCAGACACTTTTGATGCTATTTTGGGGCCATTCACATTTATACAGCGATCAGTGCTATAAAAATGCACTGATTACTGTATAAATGTGACAAATATGCACTGATTACTGTATAAATGTGACTGGCAGGGAAGGGGTTAACACTAGGGGGCAGGGAAGGGGTTAAGTGTGTCCTAGGGAGTGATTCTACCTGTGTGTGGGCGGGGCTTACTGTGACACAATACTGATCGCTGCTCCTGATGAGAGGGAGCAGGCGATCAGAGTCCTGTCACTAGGCAGAACGGGGAGATTCCTTGTTCACACTGGCCTCTCCCCATTCTGCAGCCCTGTGACCCGATCGCGGGACACCGGCGGACATCGTTACTTTGTGCAGCCGTGACGTTCTGCCGACATATATGTGCAGGACACGGTCGGCAAGCAATTAAGGAGTTATATTTATCTGGTAGGCAGATTTGAGTCTCATTTTTGGTGAACCATAAAGGTTCATGAAGACATTGATGAGCGTGTTTGGAGGAACTTGACTGGCCCGCACAGAGTCCTGACCTCAACCCGATAGAACGCCTTTGGGATGAATTAGAGCAGAGACTGCGAGCCAGGCCCTTCTTGTCCATCAGTGCCTGGAAGAATGGTCAAACATTCCCATAGACACACTCCTAAACCTTGTGGACGGCCTTCCCAGAAGAGGTGAAGCTGTTATAGCTGCAAAGGGAGGGCCAACTCAATATTAAACCCTACGGACTAAGACTGGTAAGCCATTAAAGTTCAATACTTTTTCAATACTTTTGCCAATATAGGGCTAGATTCAGAAAGAATTTACGCCGGCGTATCTATTGATACGCCGCGTAAATTCAAATCTGCGCCAGCGTATCTTCTTTCTGTATTCAGAAAGCAAGATACGCCGAAATTAGGCTAAGATCCGACTGGCGTAAGTCTCTTACACCGTCATATCTTAGGGTGCATATTTACGCTGGCCGCTAGGTGGCGCTGCCGTAGATTTCAGCTTAGAATATGCAAATGAGCTGGATACGCCGATTCAGAAACGTACGTGTGCCCGGCGGATTTTTTTACGTCGTTTGCGTAAGGCTTTTTCCGGCATAACGTTACTCCTGCTATATGAGGCATAGCCAATGTTAAGTATGGACATCGTTCCCGCTCCGAAATTTAAAAATTTTACGTCGTTTGCGTAAGTCGTTCGCGAATAGGGCATTACGTAAATTACGTTCACGTCGAAAGCATTGACTATTTGCGACGTGATTAGGAGCATGCGCACTGGGATACATTCACTGTCGGCGCATGCCCCGTTTGTGAGAAACGTAATTTACGTGGGGTCATGTTTTATTTACATAAAACACGCCCACCTCTTGACAATTTGAATTTGGCGTGCTTACGCCGGCAGATTTACGCTACGCCGCCGCAACTTACGGAGCAAGTGCTTTGTGAATACTGCACTTGCCCGTCTAAGTTGCGGAGGCGTAGCGTAAATAGGATACGCTACACCCGCACAAACTTGCGTCCCCCTACGTGAATCTAGCCCATAGTGTATATTGTATGTATACCTTTTCAAGTGTAACTGCGACATCCATTTTTGCTTGTAAAGATGTGTTTCATGAGATTAAGCTGTTCTATATTGATTTCTAGGCAACGGTGGATTAAAAGGCTTTATGATAATCTCTGCTTGAATTATGTTAATAGAGATTTTAAACTGTATTAAGCAACCGTGCTGAGATGTAGTCACTAAATATTACTGTGCGGTTTCCATATGATGGTACTTAAAGTGGATGGTTCCTAAAAGATGCTGTGTCATATTTCACCGGAACAAGCTGGGAGAATTGTTCCCTCAAATTGTTCTATTAAAATGAATTACACGGAATGAAATGAGCCATTGGCGTTGGCACGGAATGGATTGCGAGACCGCGTGTAATAAAATCCCCCACGGATTCTTCGCAATAAATAGACGATCATTCTTCTGTTATATGGATTTTCCTGGGGGTTCAGAAAACAATTTATAGCCATGGAATAAACACAGGCCTCATGTTGTTTTATTCTTCAAATCAGCTGAATATATACGTGGAGGCAGATAAAAGGCAAGAGCAATGCAAAACAATGTGTTCATTGCAGGAGATGTAATTCTTCGCAATAAATGGACGATCGTTCTCTTGTTTAAAAGGTGTTCCTGGGGGTCTAAAAACAATTTATAGTGTTGGGAAACACGGGCGTCCTGGTGTTTATTTCTTCAGATCAGCTGATTATAGACCTGAAGTCATATAAAAGGCAAGAGCAATGCAATGATCTGTTTCATTGCTGGAGCTGCAAAACACCACAATAAATGGACGATCATTCTTCTTTTTCATGGATTTTCCTGGGGGTCTAGAAACAATTTATAGCCATGGAATAAACCTAGGATTCCTGTTGTTTTGTTCCTCAGATCAGATGATTATAGACATAAAGTCAGATAAAAGGCAAGAGAAATGCAGAAACCTGTTTCACTGCAGGAACTTCAAAACACCACAATAAATGAACAATATTTTCCTGTTTCTTGGATTTTTCCTGAAGGTCTAAAAACAATTTAAAGCCATGGGAAAAACACAGGCACCCTGTTTTGTTCTTCAGATCAGCTAATTGTATACGTGAAGTCAGAAAAAAGGCAAGAGCAATGCAAAAATCTGTTTTGTTGCTGGAGCTGCAATACACTGCAATAAATAGACGATCATTTTTCTGTTTCATGGATTTTTCTGGGGGGGGGGGGGGGTGTAGAAACAACTTATAGCCATGGAATAAACACAGGCCTCCTGTTCATCAGATAAGTTGATTGTATACATGAAGTCAGATAAAAGGCAAGAGCAATGCAAAAATCTGTTTAATTGCTGAAGCTGCAATACATGGCAATGAATATGGACAATCGTTCTTCAGTTTCAAGGATTTTCCTGTAGGTCTAAAAACAATTTATAGCCATGGAATATATCTAGGACTCCTGTTGTTTTGTTCTTTAGATCAGCTGATTATAGACATGAAGTCAGATAAAAGGCAAGAGCAATGCATAAATCTGTGCAGGAACTGCAATACACTGCAATAAATGAACAATGTTTTCCTGTTTCTTGGATTTTTCCTGAAGGTCTATAAACAATTTATAGCCATGGAAAAAACACAGGCCTCCTGTTTTGTTCTTCAGATCAGCAGATTGTATACGTGAAGTCAGATAAGAGGCAAGAGCAATGCAAAAATCTGTTCATTGCCAGAGATGCAATTCTTAACGATATATAGACAACAATACTTCTGTTTCATGTATTTTCCTGGGGGGGTGTAGAAACAATTTATAGCCCTGGATTAACACAGGCCTCCTGTTCTTTTAGTGTTCAGATCTGCTTATTATATACAGTCATGGCCAAAAATATTGGCACCCCTGCATTTCTGTCAGATAATGCTTCGCCCAGAAAATTGTTGCAATTACAAATGTTTAGGCCAGGGGCAGACTGACCATTCGGGCACTCGGGCACTGCCCAAATGCCACTAGGGGGCCCCATCAGGGTTGCCAGCCTCAGTAAAACCAGGGACAGTATGTAAAAATATATATATTTTTTAAATGACAAGATTATAGCTGCCCCGCCTCTCCAGTACCTTTTCAGTGTGTGTATGTGTATACTGTGTGTGTATATTGTGTGTCTGTGTGTGTAGACTGTGTATGTATACTGTATGTGTGTGTGTATACTGTGTGGCCCCATAATCTATTGCCCGGGGACCTATAATCTCCTATTACCCGGGGGCCCCATAATCTCCTATTGCCCGGGGGCCCCATAATCTACTATTGCCCGGGAGCCCCATAATCTCCTATTGCCCGGGGGCCCCATAATCTCCTATTGCCCGGGGGCCCCATAATCTCCTATTGCCCGGGGGCCCCATAATCTACTATTGCCCGGGGGCCCCATAATCTACTATTGCCCGGGGGCCCCATAATCTACTATTGCCCGGGAGCCCCATAATCTCCTATTGCCTGGGGGCCCCATGAGTTGTCAGTCTGCCCCTGGTTTAGGCATTCCCCTGTTTATTTATTTTGTTTGTATTGGTATGACATCAAAAAGTGGAGAACACATTCCACGCAAAACACCAAAAATGGACTGGCCAAAATTATTTGCACCCTCAATTTAATATTTGATAGCAGACCCCTTGGACAAAAAGACTGAAATCAATGGCTTCCTGTAACCATCAATGAGTTTCTTACACCTGGTCTCTACTCAAATTTTGGACCACTCTTCTTTTTTAACAGAAACACAGAGGGCCAGATCCACGTACCTCCGCGCATCTTTCCGCCGGGCGCAGTGTATCGAAGATACACTACGCCGCCGTAACTTTTTTTTTTCTAATACTCAAAGAATTTGCGCCGTAAGTTACGGCGGCGTAGTGTATCTTTGGCGGCGTAAGGGCGCGGGATTCAAATGGGTGTAATGGGGGCGTGTTTTATGTAAATACATCGTGACCCGACGTAAACAAAGTTTTTTTTGAACGGCGCATGCGCCGTCCGTGGGGGTATCCCAGTGCGCATGCTCGAAATGAAACCGGAACAAGCCAATGTTCTAAGACGGTGACGTCATTCCACGCAAATCCCTATTCGCGAACGACTTACGCAAACTACGTAAAAAATTCTAAATGCGAGGCGGGAACGACGGCCATACTTAACATTTGAGTACGCCTCATAATAGCAGGGGTAACTATACGCCGGAAAAACCCAAACGCAAACGACATAAAAAATGCGCCGGCCGAACGTACGTTCGTGGATCGCCGTAAAGCTAATTTGCATACTCAACGCGGAATTCGACGGAAGCGCCACCTAGCGGCCGCCAAAAAATTGCACCTAAGATCCCACGGCGTACTAAGACGTACGCCTGTCGGATCAATCCGAGATGCCGTCGTATCTTGTTTTGTAGATACAAAACAAAGATACGACGCGCAAAATTTGAAATTACGCGGCGTATCAAGAGATACGCCGCGTAATTCTTTCGTGGATCTGGCCCAGAATGTGCTGCTGTAATTCTTACCTTTATCTGTATCACTCGCTGCCACATCCAGACAGGAATGTAACTGAGTTTACACTTCTGTAGCTTCTGCATTTCTCATTAGAGCATTTAGAGACTAGCTAAATATAATTTTAAAGATCGCAACATCACCACCTGCCTCTCCACTTTGTCCAATCAGAGAATGGCTTGTATTCATAAAACAAAAAAAACAAGGCACTATGTGAAAGGCATTGGTGCTGAGCAAGTGCCCCCCTGTGTTCACTATGCATTAGGGAAGCTGCTCGGCATGGAACCCGGGAGATCATGGCGACCACTGTGGTAGTGGCTACTACTAAGATTGTCACCTTCCACAGCGGTCCCTCAGCTATGAGATATGCGCATGTACATTGTGCTAGACAATAAAGATTATACCTGGAGTTCGGCTTTAAAATATCTTTTCTAATTTGTCATTGCAAAAAAAAAAAAAAATACCTTTTACAAGAAATACTTTCTATTAAGCAGACTATCATATACTGATACAAATTGCCACGCTAGTAATTTAATATCAAGCAGGATATCTCGTATTACAATAAGTGCTTTCCATTATCTCTGTATAAAGATGTCATTTAAGTGTAATTTCAGACTTTTCATATTAAGTTCTCATTGACTGCTCCTTGTTACACGGTGACCTTGCAGCCCAAAAGCACCAAATGATGCACTAAGTTTATTTGCACTGATCTAGGAAATAGAACTAATGTGATTGTCTAGAATCCGCTGTAACAGCGCCTCCTCCCCAGGTCGGCGGTATTCTTTTGTGTGTACTTTCTTACTTTTATATCCTATCTTTTGTGTTACTGGGAGTAGAGAGGAACATGCAATATTGCTATGCAAAGGCAATTATCTTGACCATTTGTATTAGTTTTCCTGCAGTACATGGGAAATGCAGAGAGGCAAAGAATAAATGGGATACATTTTGAAGCTCAATGGAAGTCAAGAAATGAACTTTATAGCAAAAAGCTTGTGGACTCCCCTTCAAATGATGGAGTTTAGGTGTTTTCAGTGAAGGCTACTGCTAAAGCCCTGTAGACACGGCAAGAACGCAGTGACGTCATTAACTACGACGAACCGGCGCCCGTCACATTCAATGCCGTCGCCGCCATCTTGCTACACCCTACACATAGTTACGTAGGGCCAGATTCACAGAACAGATACGACGGCGTATCTCCTGATACACCGTCGTATCTGTTGTTCTATCTATGCGACTGATTCATAGAATCAGGTTCCGCATAGATACCCCTAAGATCCGACAGGTGTAATTGACTTACACCGTCGGATCTTAGGATGCAGTACCTCGGCCGCCGCTGGGTGGAGTTTGCGTCGTATTCCAGCGTCGGGTATGCAAATTAGCAGTTACGGCGATCCACAAAGGTTTTTCCCGTCGTTACGTCGGCGCAAGTCTTAGTTTCCCGTCGCAAAGTTAGGGCTGCTATTAACATGGTGTAAAATTACTCCACCATGTTAAAGTATGCCCGTCGTTCCCGCGTCGCTTTTGAATTTTTTTTATCCCGGCGTAAGTACGTTACGCACGTCGCGATTCACAAACACGTTGTGCCGCCGTAATTTCGCGCAAAGCACGTCGGGAAAATTGCGAACGGAGCATGCGCAGTACGTCCGGCGCGAGAGCGCGCCTAATTTAAATGATACCCGCCCCATTTGAATTGGGCGGGCTTGCGCCGGACGTGTTTACGATACACCGCCGCAAGTTTACAGGTAAGTGCTTTGAGGATCGGGCACTTAGACTGAAAACTTGCGGCGGTGTAACGTAAACGGGGTACGTTGCGCCGCGGCAATTGTACCTGAATCTGGCCCATAGTTACATAGTTAGTCAGGTTGAAAAAAGACACAAGTCCATCCAGTCCAACCACAAAAAAATAAAATAATAAACAAACAAAATACAAAACACAGTACAATCCCATACACCCAACTCCATACCCACAGTTGATCCAGAGGAAGGCAAAAAACCCCAGCAGAGCATGATCCAATTTGCTACAGCAGGGGAAAAAAATTCCTTCCTGATCCCCCGAGAGGCAATCGGATTTACCCCGGATCAACTTTACCTACAAATCTTAGTACTCAGTTATATTCTGTACATTTAGGAAAGTATCCAGGCCTTTCTGAAAGCAATCTACTGAGCTGGCCAGAACCACCTCTGGAGGGAGTCTGTTCCACATTTTCACAGCTCTTACTGTGAAGAAACCTTTCCGTATTTGGAGATGAAATCTCTTTTCCTCTAGACGTAAAGAGTGCCCCCTTGTCCTCAGTGTTGACCGTAAAGTGAATAACTCAACACCAAGTCCACTGTATGGACCTCTTATATATTTGTACACTATGCCTTGCATGCTACCACGCATGCGTCGAAGGCTTATCGAGCATGCCCGGGTTTACCTTCGGACAGGTAAGCATACAGATGACTGGTTTTCTCGGCAGGAAACACTCTGCCGGAAATCCAGACGAGAAAATAGAGAGCCAGGTTCTCTATTTTCCCATCGGGATTCCCGGTTGTTTTCCTGATGGGAAAACTGCTAGGGAGCATACACAAGGCCAAATGCTCTCCTGGCAGTTTTCCTGCCGGGAAAACCGGTCGTGTGTACGAGGCTTTATGCTACGGCCTACTTGAGGTGATTGTTGCCGTATCGGTGCACTTGCAACAAGAACAATTGACTGGTCAGGCCCACATGACTGGGCAATTACCAGTTACAGTAGTGCAGTGCTAAATAGCAATAAATGGCCCAGTAATGAAGGGGTAAAACCTACTGGAGCTGAAGTGGATATATAAGGTGATTTTTTCCCCGGATACTTTGGACGATCATACCTGTTATGAATGTTCTTATAAACAATGGTTCATCTATAAATCCAGCCAATAGGGAGACTGTGATCTAATGTCTATAGACACCCTAGGGCTCATTCTCCCTCTGAAGAACAATCTATGGTGGACTGCTTTTTAGAGGGTGTGTGGTGTTGCGTCACCTCTTCAATACCTATTTTAACCCCCTAAGAGCCCGTACCATTGCTATGTAGCCCTATTTGCTTGAAAGGGTCACATTCGGCAGGCGTTACTGGCCACCGAACGCGTTAGGTTATCTTTTTTTGCGACGCAATTTTAGCCATGGTTCGATAGGGAGGGGGTATGTAGACTGTACATCCACAACTGCTGCGAACCAGAACGGCTGCGAGCGGAGAGCCAGAACGGCGATCTGCCTATGTAAACAAGGCAGATCACTGTTCTGACAGTAGCCAAGGCATGGATCCTGTGTTCCTGCAAAGCAGAGGCACCAATCAATGCCTTCCTCTAGTAAAACCATGCAGTGCACAAACACTGGCTAGGCACACAGTTAACCCTTTGATCGGCCCTTATGTTAACCCAGTCAGTGTCATTAGTACAGTGACAGTGCATATTTTTAGCACTGATCATTGTATTAGTGTCACTGGTCCCCAAAAAATGTCAAAAGTGTCAGTTAGTGTCCTGACTGGTGCAATATCGCTGATCGCTGCCATTACTAGTAAAACAATTTTTTTTTAACCGCTTGCAGACCCGCTGCCGCAGTTGTACTGTGGCAGCAGGCTGGTTCCACTGGGAGAACCGCCGTAGCTGTACGTCTGGCGCTTTAAGCCTGCTGCATCGCGGGAGTGACGATGCTCGTGAACGGCGGTCGCGATGACCGCTGGCCATGAGCAATCTCTGGGCATGAGAGGCAGAACAGGGAAGTGTGTGTCTAAGCCGAGGAAATACAGATTGTAAGTTCCTAATAGCTAGGAACCACGATCTGTCATTTCCTCTAGATCAGTCCCCTCCCCCTTCAGTTAGAACACACATTAGGGAACACAATTAACCCCTTGAGAGAGGATGGAAGTAGGAATGGCGCTAGCTTTTAAAGTGCAGCGCTGATGTGGTAAATAGTGTTACAGGCGCCTGTACTTAATAGTGAAAAACACAGTGTCATATAATCAAATACAGGTAAATTGGTGCATTTTAATAAAACCTAATTTTGAAATCCTAGTACGGAAAGTGAAGGAAAATGCTGGTGATATCCAAAATGTGTGTGTAAATAGCAATGCGATTAAGTGAGAATAGATGAATTGGATTGCTTGAGCAGCTGCGATAAAAAACACAGTTCCAAGTGATCCAAAAAAAATATATAATATAAAAAAATAGTGCACCTTAATAAAATCCTTGTGCTACAAAGGCTAGTGCTATCCACTCCAAAGGTGTGAGAAATGACAAAGAAAAAATTAATTAAGTGCCAATAATTATATATAAATTAAATAGAAATAAAAATTAGAAAAAGATGGGGGTCTTGAGGAGGGGATAAGGGGAGAGGGAATGGGGGAAAAGAAATGGGAAAGGAAGAGAGACGGAGTTCAAGAGGGAATCAGTTTAAGAATTAAAAAGTATGGAATATATGGATTAATTAGGGTGGGCGATGAAATAACTGGGGAAGAATGGATTTAAGGTAAAGAAGGAATAGTACTGTTTTTGTCATTTTTCCCCGTTATATTGGACTTTAATGCCTAGTACACACGAGAGGATCGATCAGCGGAAACGGTCCGGAGGTCCGTTTCCGCGGATAAATCCTCTGGCGGATTTTGATCTCATGGTTGTACTAACCATGAGATCAAAATCCCAGCGGAATTCCCTCCGCGGTGACGTGTCGCGCCGTCGCCGCGATGATGACGCGGCGACGTGCGCGACGCTGTGATATAAGGACTTCCACGCATGCGTCGACTCATTACGACGCATGCGAGGGATGGATTCGGACGGATTGATCGGGTGAGTCTGTACAGACCAGCGGATCAATCCGTTGGACTGGATTCCAGCGGATCGATTTCTTAGCATGTTAAGAAATTTTGATCCGCTGGAAATCCATCCCCGGGATAAAAAATCTGCGGAAAAATATCCGCTGGATCGTACACACCAGGGGATCTATCCGCTGAAACCGGTCCGCGGATCAATTCCAGCGGATCGATCCTCTCGTGTGTACGGGGCCTAAGGCCCCGTACACACGATAGAATCCATCCGCTGAAAAATCCCAGCAAATGGGTTTCAGCGGGTAGATCCTATGGTGTGTACACTCCAGCGGATCTGTTTCCGCGGATATTTCTCCCCTGGAGTGGATTCCAGCAGATCGAATATTCGCTGACATGCAGAACAAATCCATCTGCTGGAGTCCATCCCAACGGATGGATCCGCTGGTCTGTATAGACTCACCGGATCCATCCGTCCGATGGGATCCCCCGCATGCGTCGTAATGATTCGACGCATGCGTGGAATTCCTTATATGACAGCGTCGCGCACGTCGCCGCGTCATAATCGCGGCGACGGCGCGACACGTCATCGCCAGAGGATTTCGGCGCGGATTTCAATGCGATGGTGTGTACACCATCGCGATACACTACGCCGCCGTAACTTAGGGCGTAAGTTCCGTATTCAGAAAGAACTTGCGCCCTATGTTACGGCGGCGTAGTGTAAATGTGTCGGCGTAAGCCCGCCTAATTCAAATTTGGCTGGTAGTGGGCGTGTTGTATGTTAATCTATCATGACCCCACGTAATTGACGCTCTTTACGAACGGCGCATCCCAATGCGCATGCTCCAAATCACGTCGCAAATAGTCAATGCTTTCGACGTGAACGTAACTTACGCAAAGCCCTATTCGCGAATATTTTACGCAAACAACGGAAATATTTACGCTGTCCCGACGTCCATACTTAACATTGGCTACGCCTCATAGAGCAGGGGTAACTTTACGCCGGTCCGACGCCTTACGTAAACGACGCATATAGATACGCCGGGCGCAACTACGTTCGTAAATCGGCGTATCTACCTAATTTGCATATTCTACACGTAAATCTCCGGAAGCGCCACCTAGCGGCCAGCATAAATATGCAACTAAGATACGACGGTGTAAGAGACTTACGTCAGTCGTATCTTAGCCAAATTTCGGCGTATATTGCTTTCTGAATACAGAAAGAAGATACGGCGGCGCATGCTAGAATTTACGCGCAGTATCAATAGATACGCCGGTGTAAATTGTTTCTGAATCCGGGCCAGAGAATAAAAAAAAAGAAAAGAAAAAGTGCTTCATGCTGTTGTGAACGTCTAGTTCTATGCTTCACACAGTGATCCGCTCCAATCTGTGCTCCTGTATGGACCGCACTCACCAGATTTGTGCCCCCTCTTGGGGTTTGCAGCATTCACAGTGTATGCCACTGTGCAGCACTCTGGCACGTCCTGCTGTGGTCCTGGTGGTGCTCTCAGTGTTTATCCCATATACAGGAAAAAAGAAGGAAGGGGTCCCAAGATAGTGTAGTAGTACCGTTTAAAAATTCAGCTTTTATTGGTAAAAGACAAATGGGTACTCACAATTTTGTTGAAATGACAGAGCATTACTTTAGCATGCACAAAACGATCCGACAGAACGCCACAACACTTCCGTGTTCTGCATGCTCAAGTAATTATTGGATACGTCTTTTTTTTTTCTTTCGTTTTTTTGTTATAAAATAAAAACTGCAGTGGTTATCAAATCCCAACAAAAGAAAGATCTATTTATGGTTAAAAAGGACATAAATATTATTTGGGTACAGCGTCGCGCGGCTGTCAGTTAGAGTAACGCAGTGCCGTATCGCAAAAAATGGCCTGGTCATGAAGGGGGGGTAAATTTTCTGAAGAGGTTGTAGTGAAGAGCTGAAGTGGTTAATTTGTTCTGGCATTTTCGAGGAGGAATCCTCACAGGCAGCCTACATATTTCTCCCATGTAATGGTGAACTTTCTAGAAATCCTACTTATAAAATTACCACCATCTGGAAAATCTTTCTAATTTAAAGGGCCAGTCACCCTCCGGATAACATGGAAAGGTCACCTGCACTCGTATGGCTCCCGATGTGCATAAGATTTAGATTGAGTTTTGCAGGAAATGCCTAACCTTTATGCCTTATATAAAATCTTATATACATAATGAGATGCCCATTGTTCTTGTTTTGTCCACGCCCACTTCATTAATATGGAAATTACCCCGACGGCCTGCGCAGACTGATTGACAGGCGACATCTGTCCTCAAATAACACAAATCACAGGAGAGCCCGGCTTCTCCTAGTAATCCCAGGCAATCTCCAGGAGTGCTCTCTTATATGAAATAAAAAGGAAAAAGAGAACACACAGGGAAGTAAATGCCGCTATTTGTAAAATAATATTTGCAGATATGGCGTGATAGAGACGGGGGGCGATTACCAGCAGCCTGGTGACCTAGAATAGCAGACCTCAGGGGCCCATTGGTGACATAAATGTTTAGCGGTAATTAATGGTCTTATAAAGTCTTTTTAGAAATGTGTCCCATATGACGATGATGGTGACCATTGTCATAATAAAGAGTGCAAACAGCGTGAAGAAATAACAGCCAATCAAAATTGACTTTACTGAAGCCTAACCTGTACAGCATGGCTTCTGAGCTTTGCTATGGTTTGCAATTTCGTTATTTGCTTCTTGATTTGTTTAACTGAATAAGCCAATACATATCTACAGGGTCCGATTTTTTAAGAAACACAATAATATTGGATATTTCTGTATTTACAATGCCCCGGGTTCCAGGACTGATAACCTTCGGAGGTTCCTGTGTATGTTCTGCACTGGGTACCAGGACTAATAACCTATGGAGGTTCCTGTGTATACTTCTCATTGGGTTCCAGGACCGATAACCTATGAAGGTTCCTGTGTATACGCTGCACTGCAAACCAGGACTTATAACCTATGGAGGTTCCAGTGTATACTCTTCAATGCTTTCCAGGACCGAAAACCTATAGAGGTTCCTGTGTATACTTTTTATTGGGTTCCAGGACTGATAACCTATGGAGGTTCCAGTGTATACTCTTCATTGGGTAACGGGACCGATAACCTATGGAGGTTCCTATGCGTACTCGGCATTGGGTACCAGGACTAATAACCTATGGAGGTTCCTATGTGTACTCGGCATTGGATACCAGGACTGATAACCTATGGAGGTTCCAGTGTATACTCTTCATTGGGTTCCAGAACCGATAACCTATAGAGGTTCCTGCGTATCATATTGCATTGGGTTCAAGGACTGATAACCTATGGAGGTTTCTGTGTATAATCTGCATTGGGTTCCAGGACTGATACGCTATGGAGGTTCCAGTGTACACTCCTCATTAGGTTCCAGAACCGATAACCTATAGAGGTTCTTGTGTATACTTTTTATTGGGTTCCAGGACTGATAACCTATGGGGGTTCCTGTGTATACGCTGCACTGCAAACCAGGACTTATAACCTATGGAGGTTCCAGTGTATACTCTTCATTGCTTTCCAGGACCGAAAAACCTATAGAGGTCCTGTGTATACTTTTAATGGGTTCCAGGACAAATAACCTATGGAGGTTCCAGTGTATACTCTTCATTGGGTACCGGGACCGATAACCTATGGAGGTTTCTGTGTATACTCTGCATTGGGTTCCAGGACTGATAACCTATAGAGCAGGGGTTCTTAACTCGTGTCCTCTGGACCCACTAACAGGCCAGGTTTGCAAGATAACAGAAAAACATCACAGGTAATATCATTTGCTGCTCAGTGATTGCTGTATTCTAGTCTGCATCTTCCCAAGGTAATACTTAAAAGCTGGCCTGTTAGTGGGCCCTGAGGACAGGAGTTGAGAACCACTGCTGTAGAGGTTCCTGTGTATACTTTTTATTAGGTTCCAGGATCGATTACCTATGGAGGTTCCTATGTGTACTCTGCATTGGGTTCCAGGACCAATAATCTGTGAAGGTTCCTGTGTATACTCTGCATTGGGTTCCAGGACTGATAACCTACAGAGGTTCCTGTGTATACTCTGCATTGGGTTCCAGGACTGATAACCTACAGAGGTTCCTGTGTATACTCTGCATTGGGTTCCAGGACTGATAACCTACAGAGGTTCCTGTGTGTACACTGCATTGGGTTCCAGGACTGATAACCTACAGAGGTTCCTGTGTATACTCTGCATTGGGTTCCAGGACTGATAACCTACAGAGGTTCCTGTGTATACTCTGCATTGGGTTCCAGGACTGATAACCTACAGAGGTTCCTGTGTATACTCTGCATTGGGTTCCAGGACTGATAACCTACAGAGGTTCCTGTGTATACTCTGCATTGGGTTCCAGGACTGATAACCTACAGAGGTTCCTGTGTGTACACTGCATTGGGTTCCAGGACTGATAACCTACAGAGGTTCCTGTGTATACTCTGCATTGGGTTCCAGGACTGATAACCTACAGAGGTTCCTGTGTATACTCTGCATTGGGTTCCAGGACTGATAACCTACAGAGGTTCCTGTGTATACTCTGCATTGGGTTCCAGGACTGATAACCTACAGAGGTTCCTGTGTATACTCTGCATTGGGTTCCAGGACTGATAACCTACAGAGGTTCCTGTGTGTACTCTTTATTGGGTTCCAGGACCGATTACCTATGGAGGTTCCTGTGTATACTCTTTATTGGGTCTATGTAGCAGGATATCCGGATATCCGGTATCCGATAACTCCCCCACCGCTCACAGATGATCAATAATGATTATAGCCAAGGTGAGGAAGGAAAAAAGGCTGACATAGCGTAATCCAGTAAAACCATTTAATATAAAAAATATTTAAAATCACACTTACAATAAGTAAAGTTTTGAATCCTCAAAACAAGATACGACGGCATCTGGGTTAGATCCGACAGGCTTACGTCTTCGGACGCTTTCGGATCTAAGATGCAATTCTTCGGCGTCCGCTGGGTGGCGTTCACGTTGTTTTCCGTGTCGAGTATGTAAATTAGCTATTTCCGACGATCCACGAACGTACGAGCGGCCGGCGCATTCCTTTACGTCGTCTCTAGTCGGCTTTTTCCGGCGTATAGTTAAAGCTGGTATTTCGGGGCATATAGTTAGACCTGCCATGTTAAGTATGGCCGTCGTTCCCGCGTTTATTTAGAATTTTTTATTTTTTTTGCGTAAGTCGTCCGTGAATCGGGATGGACGTAATTCACGTCTATGTTAAAAAAAATGACGTCCTTGCGACGTCATTTAGCGCAATGCACAGTTCATTCGGCGCGGGGACGCGCTTCATTTAAATGAAACACGCCCCCTAATCGCCGATTTGAATTTCGCGCCGTTACGCCGCTTGAGATACACTGCGCCGCCGTAACTTAGGGCGCAAATTCTTTATGGATTCGATTTAAAGCCAGGTAAGGTACGATGCGCCGGGGCAGATCTTTGTGGATCTGCCCCATTGTGTTCATCATATGGGAAAAAACAACAACAATCTTGGGCTTTTTCCTGTGCTAAACTAATGATTTTCATTTAATTAAATTGGAAAATTCTTCATTTGGTCACCAGATGGTGCTAAGTATCAAATGAATTAGCGCATCTAGGGGCCAAATGTGTTTTTTTCCCCTTTTTGTTTGAAATCAATGAAATCCATTCGTACAGGACAGGAAACCTTCATTTTTTACCCCAATTGCACGGAATGAATGTGCATGCACTTTCACTGGGTGATTAACTATGCAATTTCTATAGCGCTAATATGTGGATAATCATCCAAATAAATAAATAAATAAATAAAGTGGTGAAAACCTGAAAGATACTGATGGTGTGAAGGGTGATCTATAGCTGGTATAAGTGCACCTGGCACCAGATATTGCACCAATATTGTGGATGGGTCCCAATCAATCAATGGGATGTGTGCTTACCACAAAAAAAGCAAACCTTCAGATCAAACTGGTACTGTAAGGGTTAACACTCGAGCAGGGTCATATGTGGAGACAAAAAAACAGCATAATCATGGTATAATATCGTCTACACAACAGCCCATTTGCCAGGTTTAAATGACAAGTCCCCAGTGTGTGCCCGTACAGTGACTGTGAATGATAAAAGCCAATACAAACGAGTTCACCGCTTCTCACTGGCGTCCTCCCGTCCACAGGGGCCGCGCTGGTGCTGCGGATGCGATAGTAAGCTGTGTCCTGGATACGATTGGATGGCCGTGGAACGCAGTGGAACGCACGTAGACTTCCTGTGTAGCGCTGTGTAGCCACGCCCTGACGCGTTTCGTCACTTCCGACTTCAACTGAGGGCGTGGCTACGTGGCGCCGTCAATATCCCTTTATACCCATGTAGCTGTCGGCTATTGGATGAGTCATCCCTGCCTGTTGGATCTGATTGGTGCTACTTGATCCGGATATCAGGGAGGACATCAGCCGAGCTACTAATGGGTTCAAAAGAGTATATATCGAGGGAGTCTAAAATTATAAACTTTAATATGATCAATGTAATCAAGTATAACCGTATAGGGTAAAAAAGGATCTATAAACTCAGTATTAAAAAACGTACCATTCACTATTTTAGTTTTAATAAAGCAATATAGAAAAAATAGTACTATGGGTTATTTCTTTTTTTCTAAAAACGAGCAAAATTGAAAAAAGTCAGCAAAGAAACTGACACAGAGCGAGTACTGGGTAATAAACACAAATTGCTAAATGGTTAATCAAGCAATTCAATGTAAAACTGGGGTTGTTAGTTCCTATATTATGGAACAACGAGGCAAGGCACATAGGGTTGGCGATATCCAATCACTAAAAGTGGGCGTGTCTACCAGCCCAAATTTTACATCACGGGAATAGCACTGGTAGATAGCATAGAGCCCACCAGCGATATCTTCACAGGTGGACAGTACCTGCAAATGCTAGCGCAAGCAGGTCATAGGGCAACAAATCAGCGCTTATAGTAACATTTGATGACACACGGGAATGTGCATCAAGGATTGAAAACATACTTAAGTGTACATGTACCATCTTGAATAGCTGTTCCCAGATTAATCATATCTATAAAAACAGCGATTATTTTTTCCTCATATCTTCAAGAACATAGATTTTCAGAGAGGATAGCTTCAAATGTATATTCAAGATGATTGCATAATGACCCAGTTAGTCTTATCAGGCGTGTATGGGTCATATATTTGTGTATAAGAATAAAGAGACATGTACACATGTATGTCTCTGTAGATGAGAACTTAGAGAGGATGAATATAAATAAATCGATAAATATGTATATAGGTATGGACCTATAGTCCACATAAATATATAAGAAAAATATATGTATATATAAAAAAAAAAAAAAAAAAAACATACATATAAAAATCTATAAAAAATATATGTGTATATATATATATATGTATACACGTATAAGAGAAGGGGTGGTAAGGAGATGGTGGAACATAAGTAATATTTAGAAATATTAAAAATATTATTAAAAAATTACTAAAAGGCCACTCAAATAAATATAGTAAAATACATATAAAATATGTATAAAACTTCCTTGCATAAAAAATATATAATATATATATGTCTAGATAAAAGGATAAAAAAATCACTATATATTTTTTATATATTTTTTATATATTTTCTATATATAACTGCGCAAGGGGGAGTGGATGTGAGAGGGAGGAGGCTTATGTGGTCGTCCATAAACCTTGCATCATATAGAAGATAGTGTCAAAGAATAGGGAAGGAGGAGCCAATATCAATGATCACTAATGAAGCAGTTAATGTCCAATTCTATGTTTAACCCATTGGGAGCCAGAGTCCCTGCTGAATAAATCCATTCCGTCTCACGTTTGGATAACTCCCTGACTTGATTACAGCCCCTCCAGGGTGGTTCGAGGTGATCTACACCCCAAAATTTCAAGCCGATAGGGTTCTGATTGTGGTGTAACTTAAAATGGAGTGAGACATTGTGATCTTTATATCCTATTTTGATATTGGCAATATGTTCTGCTAAACGGATTTTTAGCTTTCTTTTTGTCCTTCCAATATACATCAGGTGACAGGGACACTCGAGCATGTAGACGACATAGGTAGTATTACATGTGATAAAAGGATCAAGGATCTTGGGCTATTCAAGATGGTACATGTACACTTAAGTATGTTTTCAATCCTTGATGCACATTCCCGTGTGTCATCAAATGTTACTATAAGCGCTGATTTGTTGCCCTATGACCTGCTTGCGCTAGCATTTGCAGGTACTGTCCACCTGTGAAGATATCCCTGGTGGGCTCTATGCTATCTACCAGTGCTATTCCCGTGATGTAAAATTTGGGCTGGTAGACACGCCCACTTTTAGTGATTGGATATCGCCAACCCTATGTGCCTTGCCTCGTTGTTCCATAATATAGGAACTAACAACCCCAGTTTTACATTGAATTGCTTGATTAACCATTTAGCAATTTGTGTTTATTACCCAGTACTCGCTCTGTGTCAGTTTCTTTGCTGACTTTTTTCAATTTTGCTCGTTTTTAGAAAAAAAGAAATAACCCATAGTACTATTTTTTCTATATTGCTTTATTAAAACTAAAATAGTGAATGGTACGTTTTTTAATACTGAGTTTATAGATCCTTTTTTACCCTATACGGTTATACTTGATTACATTGATCATATTAAAGTTTATAATTTTAGACTCCCTCGATATATACTCTTTTGAACCCATTAGTAGCTCGGCTGATGTCCTCCCTGATATCCGGATCAAGTAGCACCAATCAGATCCAACAGGCAGGGATGACTCATCCAATAGCCGACAGCTACATGGGTATAAAGGGATATTGACGGCGCCACGTAGCCACGCCCTCAGTTGAAGTCGGAAGTGACGAAACGCGTCAGGGCGTGGCTACACAGCGCTACACAGGAAGTCTACGTGCGTTCCACTGCGTTCCACGGCCATCCAATCGTATCCAGGACACAGCTTACTATCGCATCCGCAGCACCAGCGCGGCCCCTGTGGACGGGAGGACGCCAGTGAGAAGCGGTGAACTCGTTTGTATTGGCTTTTATCATTCACAGTCACTGTACGGGCACACACTGGGGACTTGTCATTTAAACCTGGCAAATGGGCTGTTGTGTAGACGATATTATACCATGATTATGCTGTTTTTTTGTCTCCACATATGACCCTGCTCGAGTGTTAACCCTTACAGTACCAGTTTGATCTGAAGGTTTGCTTTTTTTGTGGTAAGCACACATCCCATTGATTGATTGGGACCCATCCACAATATTGGTGCAATATCTGGTGCCAGGTGCACTTATACCAGCTATAGATCACCCTTCACACCATCAGTATCTTTCAGGTTTTCACCACTTTATTTATTTATTTATTTATTTGGATGATTATCCACATATTAGCGCTGTTTTTATCAGTTTGAACACCTGTTCACGTTTATTGATTCTACTAGTTTTATACTTGGAAAAGGTTTTTTACCTTTTTAATAAATAGCTGCTCACATAGTTTGTCATCTGTCATCACTGGCATAACTTTTTCACAGCATACTTTGCTTTTACTATCCACATCGATTTATCTCCACCTCTAACACACTCGGGTTGAGTTACCTAGTCCTTTGGCGCCGGAAGTGCAACTTTAGGCCGTTTTCGTTTGCACCCTTTTATATATATGCAATTTCTATATATATAATTATGCCTCTTTCTGTTTATTTGTAATTTTTTTTGTATATAACACCTTTTTTTTAACGTGAAACCAATACAGTCACGTGACACTGTGTCCATAGATCACCTTGTAGCAAGGACAAGTTACCCACTACATAATGGCAGATGGAGAGCAGAGAGTTTGTGTTTTTCCATAGACAACAGTGGTCTTTCTGCAAGTCCTATTGCATATGTTTGTTCTGGAGTAAAAAAGTAAACAGTGATGAGACATATAAAAATGATGGGTTTTGTGTTCAGCTTCTTTGATTAATTATTTTTTAATCATATTTTTGTATTCTTTTTTTTTTCCTAATATAGCATCAAAACCAGTGGATGCCAAGCTCTGCACAGATCCTTCTCTGAGTACCAGCCAGCTCTGCCATGTCCCATGCCCCATAGAGTGCGAGGTGTCGGCATGGTCAGCGTGGGGTCCGTGTACATTTGAAAGCTGTGATGACCAGCAGAGTAAGAAAGGTGTGTGAGGTCAAAGGATTCTCCAATGTGACTTTTAAATGAGCCAAAAAAATTAACCTTCCACATTTGTATTGCTAAATGCACAGAATATAACTGGCTATTAATATTAATTCTAGAATAATGATAATTTGTTATAATTAGGGGTGCAACGGATCGTCATTGATCCGTGATCCGAACCGAAAAAGATTGATCCGAACCGCACACACGTGATCCGAGGATTGTTTTCTAAAAAAAAAAAAAAAATTGCGCATGTTCAGTCCACACACAGCGTGGTCATGGCGAACGGAGGAGCTTGAATGCCCCGCATCATTTAAATCCCCTGTATGGGAGCATTTTGGTTTCCCTGTCAAATATAATGATGAAGGAAAGAGGTTAGTGGATAAAACAGTGACGGTGTGTAGGCACTGTGGCACAAGAATGCCATATGACAGTGGGAACACATCATGTATTGTCACTAGGGGTGCAACTGATCCGTACGGATCAGCACCTTCGGGTCGGGACACACGGCGATCCACGGGCCTCCCGGTCCATAGGAAAGGCCGCGGCTTCGGCCTAGCTATCGAAGCGGCGGCCATCGAGGTCCACCCGGTGCGGGGGATGCAGGCTGCTCCTCGGAAGTTTGTGGGCACTTGAGCTCAATATGTCATTGACTCCTAATAGCCCAGCGATGAGCTCCATGCTGCACCTTGAGGAATCCACACGGGGAGCCGCTGCTGCCGCCGCACCGGGCGCCCTGCTGCTTGCCAGAGAAGAGAGAGGAGGCGATCGGGGGGATCTGTATGGACTGAGCACGTAGGGGGGATTTTCACTAGACACTCAGCCCGCCGATCAATGACACTAAAGGGATCTGATGATTGGGATAGTTCAGGTCACAGTAAGGAACTGGTGACACCACTTTCGTACATGGGGCTGCGACTTCCACTTGGCTGCACATATAAGTATTGCGAGATGCAGTTATTTCAACACAAAACAGAGCTTATACGCTTAAATACAGTATTTGTAAATCTGACGGACTGTTTGAATGTGAAAATCAGAGGTGTTCTGTCACATTAGCAATAAACAGTCCGTCGGATTTCCAAACACTGTATTTAAGCACATAAGCTCCGTTTTGTGTTGAGAAGAACTGTGAAATCTAAAACTCTGGTGGGTGTAACAAGATTTGTCTTTTTTTTTTGCTGATCCGAAAATGATCCGATCCGTGACTCCTGATCCGAGGATCGATCCGATCCGTGAGTTTTTTGATCCGTTGCACCCCTAGTTATAATGATATATTTGTAAATGCTAATAATTTTATTAAAATAATGCTATGGTAATATTATATCGATAAAATATTATGCACTGTGCAAAAAACGTGAAAGCGGCAGCTATAAATGTTATACAAACACTGGACAAGGTAAAGAAAAGAAAGCTGTGCTAATGAGGTGAAATTACTAAATTGTTAGGTAAATTACTAACTAAATAAACAAAAAGTGATAAGGGTCTATAAGACCTAAAGTGCTACAACCACTAAAGAGAGTGAATGGATATCAGTCCATGTGCAATGTATATGCAATGCATGAATCTCTATGTATTGTACACTTCAGTGACGGTGCAGGGGAGAGAGGGGGGCGGCGCTCCTGTGCCCACTATGGACGCACCACCACTGCCCAGCTAATTTTCACAAAGCTGACATGTTGCTGAGAAGCATAGTACAGGCAGATCACTGTCACACCGGGGGTGCACATGCACATAATAGCCAGAGGTGGCAGTAAAGAGCTGGATGTCTGAGCTCAATGACACGAGAACAGCAGAAGCTGTGAGATCATTTCTGTACTGCACAACACATGGCTACCCTTCACCCGTCCTGCCTTCTTCTGGCCTGGGCGGGGCCCCCCGGTGCCCCTTACAGTTATAACGGCTGTACCACCCTGATGGCGGCCCTGGTGACATGATGTATAATGAACCCATTTATGTGTTTCTTTTTAGGTTTCAAGCTCAGGAAGCGTTACGTCACAAATGAGCCCACAGGAGGTACGGGAAGCTGCCCCAACCTAGTAGAGGCCATTCCTTGTGAGGAGCCCTCCTGCTATGACTGGAGACTGGATAGGCTGGAGGAGTGCATCCCGGACAATGGAAACAACTGTGGGCCCGGCACACAAGTGCCAGTTGTCACCTGTATCAACAGTGACGGTGAGTAACCAAAGGGGTCTCCAATTAGGGATTAAAAATATTGTGAGTAAGGGCTCTTTCACACGGAGCGGATCCGTATTGATCCGCCCCGTGTGTGTCCGTCTGCTCAGCGTGGATAATCCGTAAATCCCCGCTGATCTGTCGGGGGACAGGGCGGTCCCCGCACACTGTGCAGAAACCGCCCTGTCTTTCCTCCGCTCTCCCCTATGGGGAATCGGATGAATACGGACCATGTGTCCGTATTCATCCGATACGTTCCGCCAGACGGAAGAAAAATAGGGTTTCCTTCCGTCTGAAAAAGCGGATCTTTGCGGAGGCGGATGCTTGCGGACGTTAATGGATGCTCAATCCGCTAACGTCTTCAATCCCATAGGGAAGCATTACAAGTCCGTAAACGGACTTGTAAAAAACGGACCGTTTGTCCGCCCGTGTGAAAGGGCCCTTAGAATGATTTCAAATAAAAAAAAATTGAAGTCATAAACATTTTTTGTAGCTTTGGATAGTGTGGAAGGATTAAAACCTTTGTCAGGTTCCTACTGCTTTTTTTGTGGTATGGAGCGATATGAACTTTGTGCTGATTTGTTGCAATGTTATATGTAGAGTGTGGTCCTGACGGCTGCTCTCCGACAACTTTGGTGTCCTGCTGGACCTTCGGAAGAGATCCATAAAAATGTTTTTTGTGCAACAAATTCAATGCGTTTTGGGGGCTTAAAGGGGTTGTAAATGTACAATTTTTTCCCCCCCTAAATAGCTTCCTTTACCTTAGTGCAGTCCTCCTTCACTTACCTCATCCTTCCATTTTGCTTTTAAATGTCCTTATTTCTTCTGAGAAATCCTCACTTCCTGTTCTTCTGTCTGTAACTCCACACAGTAATGCGAGGCTTTCTCCCTGGTGTGGAGTGTTGTGCTCGCCCCCTCCCTTGGACTACGGGAGAGTCAGGACGCTCTCTACGTTGCAGATAGAGAAAGGAGCTGTGTGTTAGTGGGCGTCCTGACTCTGAATTTCTGAATTCCAAATTTTCGAATTTCTTGAATTTCACAAATTTTTGAATCTTCTGAATTTTCTGAATTTCAGAATTTTCAAGTTTCCAGAATTTCAGAATTTTCGAAAAAGAAAAAAAAAACGAATAAAACGAAAAAAATGATTTTTTTGGCAGTGCACATGTCTACTATTTAACACCCACCCCCCCAAGTTACCTTCTGGACACTCCTCTGGGCCATCATAAATATTCAGGTTGGCCATTTGAATTTCCCTCACTATGCTCTGGAAGAGCGCTGAGAGCTCCCTGGTGTGGAGTGTCGTGCTCGCCCCCTCCCTTGGACTACAGGAGAGTCCGGACGCTCTCTACTTTGCCGATAGAGAAAGGAGCTGTGTGTTGGTGGGCGTCCTGAATCTCCTGTAGTCCAAGAGAGGGGGCGAGCATGACACTCCACACCAGGGAGAAAGCCTTGCATTACTGTGTGGAGTTACAGACAGAAGAACAGGAAGTGAGGATTTCTCAGAAGAAATAAGGACATTTAAAAGCAAAATGGAAGGATGAGGTAAGTGAAGGAGGACTGCACTAAGGTAAAGGAAGCCATTTAGGGAAAAATGTTTTTACCTTTACAACCCCTTTAATGTCACTTTACCAATGGCAGCTCCTATATTTCTAAAGAGTACTTTGACGCCATAAAACATACAAAAATCTACAAAAAAAGTCTAATAATCTGAAGGGTTTTTAAAATGTGTTATCATCTCGGCATTTGGATAAATCCTCAATATTAAATGACATTAATTAGCATTTAAATTGACAACTCCAATATGTCTTCATGCTCTTTAAGCAGGCATAGAGCTCTGTAATGTCTCTTCTGTTTGATGCTGTCTGTTTCCCCATAAAGAGACGGTAAGCACAGGAAAGCAACCTCCACTCATTAGCTTAATTGGTCCAAGTAGAAGTCTGCGCTTTTAATGCTGACGACAATCTCTTTCCTTGCAGAAATATCCAAGTGACACCATAAATACATATTTATTTTATGTCAGGACGGGAAATTAATTCTAAAATTCACGCGCAGAATTGTAGCGCGTAAGGTCACCACTCACCTTGAGAAACACTCCGCTTTCTCGAGATAATTACTGAAAATACACAGGCTAATTAAAAATCAACACGTCTTGTTTTTTTTGTATTTTTTTTTGGAAAAATTGTATCGCTGGTACAGAAAGCGAGGATGGAAAGTGCTAAGCCTAAATTGATTGACTTCTTTTTTTTTTTTTCGTTTGCATGGTGACTTCTTTTTCAACTTTAGCTCTTTTTTGTTTAAACCTTGTACAAATATTTGTGAATGAATGAACGACTTGTATAGCGCAACTCATGCGAACTGAATCGCCTCTGGGCGCTTTTTCCAGTCAGAGTCTGCTTGGCTGGTGCGGTCATATTACCCCGTAGGATCGTGACACGCTTGGGACACACAGTCATACACATATATACTGGGCCAATTTGGACAAGATCCAGTTTACCTACCAGCATGTCTTTGGAGTGTGGGAGGAAACCGGAGTACCCGGAGGAAACCCATGCATGCACAGGGAGAACATGCAAACTCCAGGCAGATGGTGTCGTGGTCGGGATTCGAACCAGCGACCCTTTTGCTGCTAGGCAAAAGTGCTACTCACTGCACCACTGTGCTTCAGTTAATTGCATTCTACATTCTATAATAGAGAAATTGGAAAATAAAGAGTGTATTTAATTACAACATCAATATCAGTATAATGAATTTAACTTAAAGTGGATGTAAATCCGAAAATTTGTATTTATTTTTTTGATGTCACAATGTAGAGTATAAGGCCTCGTACACCCGATAGGTTAACCAGAGGACAACGGTCTGATGGACCATTTCATCGGTCAAAACCGATCGTGTGTGGGCCCCATAGGTTATTTAACCATCGGTTAAAAAAAAGCCAACTTGATTTAACTAACCGATGGATTCCTAACTAGAGTTGAGCGAACCCGAACGGTTTTTCCCAAACCCGAATAATTGGAAAAAGTTTGGGTCCGGGTTCGGAGTTCGGGGAAAAAAAATGCGCGGAGGTCCCCGCAAATTCAATAACCAGACCCTTTAGGACTGGTATGGATATTAAGGGGAACCCCGCCGTCAATTTAAAAAAAAAATGACGTGCGGTTCCCCCTAAATATCCATAACCAGACCCGTTATCCGAGCACGTTGACCTGGCCGGCCTCAGAAAAGAGGGGGGGACAGAGTGCGCCCCCCCCCTCTCCTGAACCGCACCAGGCCACATGCCCTCAACATTGGGAGGGTGCTTTGGGGTGCCCCCCAAAGCACCTTGTCCCCATGTTGATGGGGACAAGAGTCTCATCCCCACAACCCTTGCCCGGTGGTTGTGGGGGTCTGTGGGCGGGAGGCTTATCAGAATCTGGAAGACCCCTTTAACAAAGGGGACCCCCAGATCCTGACCCCCCCCCTGTGTGAAATGGTAATGGGGTACACTGTACCCCTACCATTTCACGAAGGAAGTGTAAATTCTTGTAAAAAAAAAAAAACACACACCGTAGAATAAAGTCCTTTATTAATAATAAAAAAAAGGAAAAAAATCCAGCGGCGATAATCCACTCGTTCCCGGCTTCCTGCTCCAACGTTGTCCTGATCCTGCGACGGGTGATCTCCAGCGATGAGAAGATCCATCCATCCAGAGAGCAGCATCGCCGACCTCCTCTCACCGCTGGACACAGCCCAGCGAATGACGTGCTGAAGCTGTGACATTACTTATATAGGGGAGGAAGGGCCACCCGTCACGTGACCCCGCACCCTCTGACGTACCCTCTGCTACGTCACTGGGTAAGCCCAGTCTTCCCTCTTCCTGGGCTTCCCCAGTGACGTAGCAGAATGTGCGTCAGATGGTGCAGGGTCACATACATATGATGTAGTCACATAACACTGAAAGGAGATTCACGCTGCAAAACGCTCAGTAGGCATGACACGACGTGGGGGTAATATGGAGCCAATCAGTCTGCATGGTCAAAGGGGAGAGGCACTGCAGTCACTGAAAGCTTCTAACTCCACTGCACATGGTAAGTCCTGGGAACACCAGAGGTAACAGAATCAACTTTTACGGCAACCACTGCAACCAGGGCTGGGACGAGGGGTGGGCAGGAGGGATAGTTGCCTGGGCACAGTGAAGCAAAGGAGCAAAAAATGGACGCATGGTGGTACACCCATTGTGCAACATGTATTAATAGTAGGGGAGGGGGGTGCAACTCTGCATCCTTGCTCTGGGTGCTGGATGACACTGCCCCAGTACTGACTGCAGCCTATATAAACTGTTACTTAGATCCAAGGCCAGGCCGGGGGGGTTAGGCAAAAGAATTGCAGTGGGGCTCAACACGGGTAAGGACGGCAACTATGAGACAGTTCACAGCTCATGGTAAGTAGATGTTTGTGCACTTTGGGCCAGATTCACGTAGAAGTGCGGCGGCGTAACGTATCATAGATACGTTACACCGCCGCAAGTTTTCATTGCAAGTGCCTGATTCACAAAGCACTTGCGATGAAAACTACGCCGGCGGCCTCCGGCGCAAGGCGGGCCAATTCAAATGGGCGTTTGCCATTTAAATTAGGCGCGCTCCCGCACCGGACCTACTGCGCATGCTCAGTTTCGCAGTTCCCGTCGTGCTTTGCGCGCCGTGACGTCATTTTTTCAAACGGCGACGTACTTCCGTTTTCCCGGACGTGTTACGCAAACGACGTTAAATTTTAAATTTCGAAGCGGGAACGACGGCCATACTTTAGACAGCAATACGATTGCTGACTAAAGTTAGGGCACCAAAAGAAACTACTAACTTTGCGACGGGAAACTAGACTAGCGGCGACGTAGCGAACGCGAAAATCCGTCGGGAATCGCCGTAACTCCTAATTTGCATACCCGACGCTGGTTTACGACGCAAACTCCCCCCAGCGGCGGCCGCGGTACGGCATCCTAAGATCCGACAGTGTAAAACAATTACACCTGTCGGATCTTATGGATATCTATGCGTAACTCATTCTATGAATCAGTCGCATAGATAGAAACAGAGATACGACGGCGTATCAGAAGATACGCCGTCGTATCTCTTTGGTGAATCTGGCCCTTAGTCCTTTTCACCTTGGGTGCTAAAGGACCTTGTCCTGACACTGGGTAGATCAGAACTGAAAACTGAGGGCCAGATTCTTGTACAGCCGCGCAAAATTGTGCGGGCGTAACAAATCTCATTTACCTTACGCCTCCGCAACTTACACGGGCAAGTGCTGTATTCTCAAAGCACTTGCTCCGTAAGTTGCGGCGGCGTAGCGTAAATCGGCCGGCGTAAGCCCGCCTAATTCAAATTTGGATGAGGGGGCGTGTTTTATGAAAAACTACTGTGACCCGACGTGATTGACGCTTTTGCGGAACGGCGCATGCGCCGTCCGTGGAATTTCCCAGTGTGCATTGCTCCAAAGTACGCCGCAAGGACGTCATTGGTTTCGACGTGAACGTAAATGACGTCCAGCCCCATTCACGGACGACTTACGCAAACGACTTAACTTTTTAAAATTTCGACGTGGGAACGACGGCCATACTTAACATTGGCTGCGCCTCATATAGCAGGGGCAACTTTACGCCGGGAAAAGCCTAACATAAACATCGTAACTTTACTGCGTCGGCCGCGCGTACGTTCGGGAATTCGCGTATCTAGCTAATTTGCATACTTGACACGGATTTCGACGGAAGCGCCACCTAGCGGTCCAAACAAAAAATGCACTTAAGATCCGACGGCGTAAGAGACTTACGCCTGTCGGATCTAATGGATATCTATGCGTAACTGATTCTAAGAATCAGGCGCATAGATACGACGGCGCAACTCTGAGATACGACGGCGTATCTGGAGATACGCCGTCGTATCTCGGTTGAGAATCTGGGCCTGAGTGTCTGATGTAACAACTACGCTGGCTGCAGAGCAGTAATAAAAAAGGCAGGTTAGGGGTGAAGATTGCCCATAAAAATTGCCATGAATTCCACATTAAACTACAATCTCAGTTAAGCCTTAAAGGAACACTCATGTGTCACTCCTGAAAAATTAAAATCCATAAAATATGAATTTGAAGGTGGTTTTCTAATAGTTTCATTGGCCACCCTCAGGGGTCCATCATTTGCCATCCTCCAGCAGTTCTTCCGCTGCCTTCTGCTCGCACAGCGGGGGGGTGAAATGCCGGAATGTGCATCTGACACTGAGCTGTGAGATATCTTTATAGCCTGTCGGAGAGCTTATAGACATTTTATCCTCTTCTAGTACTCTTGTTTCATTCATGTCTTTTATATTTTTATTCTACGTTGCTACTTTTTCAATTCAAGTAAAAGTTGTAGGCACTATAATACATAAAAAAGCTACTGTACATAATAAACTAGGTACCACCAACCAATGTAATGTTGGATATCTATAGCAAAATCTGAAGCAGTATTGCTGCAAATAAAATTGATTTAATATACATAAAAAAATGTGTGTGTGTGTGTGTGTGTATATATATATATATATATATATATATACGCCGTCGTATCTTAGTTGCAATTTTACCCTGGCCGCTAGGTGGCGCTTCCGTATATTTACGCGTTGAGTATGCAAATTAGGTAGATACGCTGATTCAGAAACGTACGTTTGCCCGGCGCATTTTTTTACGTTGTTTACGTTTGGCTTTTTCCGGCGTATAGTTACCCCTGCTATAGGAGGCGCAGCCAATGTTAAGTATGGACGTCGGGACCGCGTCGAATTTGTCACGTTTTACGTCGTTTGCGTAAGTCTTTCGTGAATGGGGCTGGGCGTAAGTTACGTTCACGTCGAAACCAATGAGTCATTTGGAGCATGCGCACTGGGATACTTTCACGGACGGCGCATGCGCCGTTCGGAAAAAGCGTCATTTACGCGGGGTCACAATAAATTTACAAAACACGCCCACATCTTCCACATTTGAATTAGGCGGGCTTACGCCGGCCTATTTACGCTACCCCGCTGCAACTTACGGAGCAAGTGCTTTGGGAATACAGCACTTGCCTGTCAAAGTTGCGGAGGCGTATCGTAAATAGGATACGCTACGCCCGCACACAAATACGCGCTCCCTACCTGAATCTGGCCCATATTGTATATATTCGAGTATAAGCCGAGTTTTTCAGCACATTTTTTTGTGCTGAAAATGCCCCCCTCGGCTTATACTCGAGTCACCTTTTTGCACCAGATCTCCCGGACTTTGGGGACCCAGTTCCGGCCTGTTGTAGGTTCCATGGACCCCAGACTTGGCACACATATAGCCCCTCTACATCTTCCTCTACAAGTGTACAAAGTTTGTTGTCTGGGGGACCCATGGTCGGGGAGCACCGATTTTTGAAAGCCGGGCACCCCTTCCATAGACTCCCATGTTAAACGGTAATTTCTCCGGTGAATTTGGGGACCGGGTACCGGCCAGTCGTGGGTCCGCTTGACCCGAAACTTGGCACACATGTAGCCCCATTTCCAGGGTTGGACTGGGACAAAAATTTGGCCCTGGACTTCATCCAGACCGGCCCACTTTAATTCAATAAAATGCTGCCCCCACCCCCCCTGAAAAATCACGCCCACCAAAAGGCCCCTACATCCATTATTGTATATCATGAGAGAGTGAGAGAGAGAGAGAGAGGGAAATGAGAGAGAGAGAGAAGGAGGAGGGAAAGGGGGTGAGAGGGGGTGGGTGAGAGAGGGAGGGGGGTGATGGTAAGAAAAAGAGAGTGAGTGTAAAAGAGAGGGGGTGAGTGTAGGACCCCTTTTTACACTGAGGCATTTTTTAGGCGCTTTTGGGTGCCTGTAAAGTGACTGAAAAACAATTCCGCTGCAGTCCCAGTGTGAAAGCCTGCTTTCACACTGGGGCGCTGCCAGGGCGTTAAAAAAAGTCCTCCAAGCAGCATCTCTGTTTTAAAAAACGGCCCACTGAGCCATCGGCCCACCGGGAAACTCCCTGTAGTCCCTATGGCCAGTCCATCCCTGCCCATTTCTCCTCTACAAGTGTGTAAAGGTTGTTGTCTCGGGGACCTACGGCTGGGGAGCACCGATTTTTCAAAACCGGCCACCCCTTCCATAGACTCAAATGTTAAACATCAGTCTAGTCATGGGCACAGTGAGGCATGGGCACAGTGAGGCATTGGCACAGTAAGGCATTGGCACATGGACACAGTGAGGCAAAGTGAGGAACAGTGAGGCATGCAGATGGACACCCTAGGCCAGTGATGGTGAACCTTGGCACCCCAGATGTTTTGGAAATACATTTCCCATGAAGCTCAACTACACTGCAGAGTATATGAGCATCGTGGGAAATGTAGCTCCAGAACATCTGGGGTGCCAAGCTTTGCCATCACTGCCCTAGGCTTATACTTGAGTCAATACATTTTCCCAGTTTTTTGTGGCTTATATTCGGGTGGGCTTATACTTGAGTATATACGGGGTATATATATATATATATATATATATATATATATATATATACAGTTGTGCTTAAAAGTTTGCATACCCTGGCAGAAATTGTGACATTTTGGCATTAATATTGACAATATGACGGATCATGACAAAAAACTGTCTTTAATTTAAGGATAGCAATCACATGAAGCCATTTTGTATCATAGTTTTTTTGGATTCCTTTTTAAATCATAATGATAACATAAATAAACCAAATGGCCCTGATCAAAAGTTTACATACCCTGGAATGCTTGGCCTTGGTACAAACACAGAAGGTGACACACACACGATAAAATGGCAATTAAAGGTCAATTTTCCACATTTGTGGATTTTTAAATCTCAATTTGTGTCTGTGTATAAATAGTCAATGAGTTTGATGGCTCTCACATGGATGCACTAGACACTGGGCCATGAGGAGGTAGAGAAGAACAGTCAAAAGACCTGCGTAACAAGGTAACGAAACTTAACAAAGATGGAAAAGGATATAAAAAGATATCCAAAGCCTTGAATATGTCAGTCAGTACTGTTCAATCAAGCGGAGGTTCACCCTAAATTTTGACTTTGGCTGCATTTAACCACTACCCATCGATAAAACATAATCCGTTTTTTGTTTTTTTTAAATCGCGATCTTTACCTTAGTAATCCTGCATTTTCTGGGCTGTCAATCCCTTTTCCCCGCGGGAGTGGGCGTGTATCTCATTTTCCCCCGACCAGCGCTATGTCTCCTGGGAGCGAGTCATTAGAATCCCAGGAGACGCGCTGTGCTGTAATCCCGCGAAATCTCGCGGGTCATGTGACTCGGCAAGCGTCTCATGTGACGTGGGCAGCGACGAATTCTCCATTATATTTACCGTATCCCGGAAGGACAAGCTGCTGGGCTTCACAGTGCCCACAGTAAAGATGGAAACGTCCATCTCGGGATTTTAAAAGATATCCTTTTTCGGAGAAATGCAATGCAGCGGGCTTAAAGACTGGGTGAAACGAGTGCTTATTTCAACAAGGTAAGAGCGGCAGAAGCATTAAAAAAAAAAAAATGAAAACCCGCGGAACCCCCGCTTTAATAAGAAGTGGAACATTTGGGGATCTTTTGATACCAAGCCATGGTCAGGTAGATCAAAAAAGATTTCATCCACAACTGCCGAGTTCATTAGTTTACATTACTGCAGATACTGACAGCCCTGGTAAAAATTAGTGACCTTTGGTAAAAGCTGTAACTAAAACTGTCACTTCCTTGATAATTCCTACAAGAAAAAACTCTGATGAAGGCCCCTTTCACACTTGTAAGACCTGTCCTACGACTTGGTACTGCAATCCCCATGATTTCCAATGACTATCATTCATATTAGTACGACTTCAAGTCGTGCCGACTTCAAAGTAATCCCTGCACTACTTTGGTCTAACTTTGATGTGAGTTACACAGGCATTCCCTAAAAATCGCGGCAAAAATCGCATGACTGTGAAGTCACGGTAGTGTGAAAGGGGCCCAAGAGTGATTTTTTGGTCCCTGAATTGCGTTGTGCCTTTTGTTTTACTGTTGTCACTTGTGATACCAATAAAATACTTAATGTTTCTTTTTTCCAGGAGAGGAGGTTGACAGACAGATGTGCCGAGATGCCATCTACCCCATCCCCATTGCTTGTGACGTCCCGTGTCCTAAAGACTGCGTCCTCAGCTCATGGTCTGAATGGTCGTCCTGTTCACACACCTGCTCCGGGAAGACCACCGAAGGAAGACAAACAAGAAACCGAGCTATTCTTGCCTATCCTGGTGATGGTAAGTCTATCACAGCTGTTCTTCACAAAGAAAACGAATAATGTTTAAAGCTGAACTTTGGTTGATCTTAAAACTGAACTACAGGCCAAGAAAATGTGTATTTAATTATAATTACCGTATGTATCCACTTGGTGTGAAACAGATGCCTTTAAAAACCAAGTTATCACCTTGTAAAAGTAGCAGTGACATCATCACTGTGATTTACTGTATGTAGCCTGTGCAGGGAGCAGAGCTGTGGGAGAGACCAAGCAGGCCCCGCCCACTACTTGCTGATTGCATCAAACTACAGGAGGGGCGGAGACGAGACCAGTCACACTGCACAAGGAGAGGGAGCAGCAGTGAGGGGTCTTTATTATAGGACGCTTCTGCATAGACATCTCACACTGGATTACTGTACAGATCTGGAAGAAATACGCAAAGCACACCAACATTCAGATAAGAATACACATTGTAGTAGTATTGTAGTAGTAGAGTATAGCAGTTCACAACAAGCCCAGCAAGAAGGCAGCCTGACCTGAATCACTCATGGATGAACAGCAGATTGTAGCCGAGCAGATCTCAGCCGAACTGACAGTGTCTGTCTAGAGGGCCCGGATTGTGGCCTGGCCAGGAAGAGCAGTGGATTGCTAGGCTTTCCCTACTCATCTGGAACCTTTTCCTGCTGCAATTACTTTCCCTGACAGACGGGAAGTCTGTCTCTACACTACCCACATTCTAAAAGTGTGCCAACCCTGGGTGTCAGGGGCTTAAATAGACCCTGCATGTCCCAAGATGGCCGCCCAAGTCACATGTCAGAGTCAGCTGTTGGAGTCAGCTGTTGGTAGCTGCCCCAGTGACTCCGGAAACCATAGAGGAACTGGGCTCCTCTTGACTTCCTCTCCCTCTGCACTGCCGCTGCTGTTGAGCGCCACCTGTAGTGGAAAAAACAGACTGCACCTGTCTACAAGCTGACCCAGGAAGCTGTAAAAGCTGCAGATCTCCTAATTTTTGCTTTGTTCTGAATCAGTGGCTTGGAAAGTACTGAAGCCATTGGATTAGCATGACCATTGGCAGCCAAGCGACCAGTGATGTTGATGGGTCCATAATAAAAGCCTCCATGCTCTCCTAGCATAGGTGTGCCTAGCATGCGCCCACTGGAGTATCTTGTATGTGTGCTGCGCCATTACTTTTTTTTTTTTTTTATTTAACTTGACAATCATTTTTAAGTAGGAGTAAACTCCCATGCATGACTTTTACCTATAGGTAAGCCTATAATAAGTCAGGAGCCACGATGACGTTACTCTTGCAGTGCACGTTTAGGAGATATGTACTTTTGATGCAGCCAGTGATGTCATTGGCGCAAGCTCTCTGAAGGAATGGCATACTGTGTCGTTCCTTCAGAGTCCTGTGCCGTGAAGGGTGGCTCCTATGTGCATGTGCGGGAGTGACGTCATTGCGGCTCCGGCCACTCACACAGCCGGAGTCCCACCAGTGTAAATTAAAACAATAGGACAGGCAAATTGTCTTGTCCATCCATTTGTCCTGCGTAGGGCAATACAGTAATACCTCGGATTGCGAGTAACACGCTTTATGAGCGTCTCGCAATACGAGCTATTTTTTTAAAAATATATAATACACAATACGGAAATGGAATAAAATCAAACACGTGGTGGGAGGAGCAACAATGAGCAGAATTCTGGAATGACCCAATTTAACTGTCGGAAGGACCATGGGCGTCCAATGAATTTTTTTCAGGGGGGGGGCGCTTCCGCAGCGGCAATACGCATTTAACCCTTTCTTCAAACGCTAGCAGGGGTTAAAAGCACCCTGCTATCAGCCAAATAGCGCAGCTAAAATTATGATAAAGCGGCGCTACACCGATAACACAACCAGCTGGCAGTGTGAAGTAGCTCTTGAGATAATTCAGCTTCAGTCCATGCCCATATGAATATAGCCTAGAGAATGTACAGACCCCCCCTTCAGCACAGATTGACCCCCCTTCAGCACAGACCCCCCCTTCAGCACAGACCCCTCCATTCATCACAGACCCCCCATTCTAAACAGACCCCTCCATTCAGCACAGATGGACCACCCCTTCAGCACAGCCCCCCCATTAAGCACAGAACCCCCCCTTCAGCACAGATGGACCTCCATTCAGCACAAACCCCCCCTTCAGCACAGACGGACCCCCCCAATCCCATTCAGTACCTCAGATCAGCCATCAGCACTGCATGGGCACAGAAGGTTCCCCTGTGTACACATAAACACTGGAGGGGGAGGTGGCTTCACTCTGCTTGCTGTGTCTGTGTGACATCCGGCCCGGGACTGCTCAGACAGCCCACAGCCGCGAGACTCTTCAACACCTTCTCGATTTTCCAGGGGGGGTCAATTGCCCCCCCTTGCCCTATGGAATGGACACCTAATTGGAAGGACTACTGTTCCCGTCCTTTCCGATAGTTGAATTGGGCCATTCCAGCATTCTGCTCATTGTTGCTCCTCCCACCACGTGTTTGATTTTATTCCATTTCTGTATTGTGTATTATCATATATTTTGTATTAATAAATTTGTATTTTTACGAGTTAAATTACTGTTTATGGTCCGTTAAAATCCCACCCTTGAGGAACCTGCTTCTCACTTCATGTATTAGGGATGTGGACCTTAATCAGTTTTACCCAGTCAGTTGGCAAAAACCTTTCTATATATATTTTTTTAAAGGCTGAGTCGATTTGCGAGCGTTGGCTCGCAAGAAGAGCAGGATTCAAGCCTCTGGGGAGTGCAGTACCGCATTTGGCCAGAGGTGCGGGGGTGACACTCGGAGACACTCCAAGTGTCTCCAAGTGTCTCTGAGCGTCTCCAAGTGTCTCTGATCGTCTCCGAGTGTCTCCAGCACCCCTGCACCTCTGGTCACATGCGGTACTGCATACACCAAACATGCTTTGCTATACGAGTGCTTTGGATTACAAGCATGCTTCTAGAACTATAAAGAAAATAGAGCTGGTATTAGATTGGTAGAGGTGCTACTCAGTCCCCAATAGTATGCACACAACAAAAAACTAAATTGGCCATAGGACTTTTAAGAAGCACACCTCAGAACGTACCAAGTAAATGATTTATTCATATTCAGCCTTCTAAGCTACCGGCCACCAGTTATGAAATTTGTTTCCCTCTGAGAGCGTGGGTACTTTCTTGGTGGGACTTACATCTTTCACCCAGGTTCCAGTTTCTTGAGGCCTCTCACTGGTTTCCATCCTTCCGCCCTCACACTGTTCCCGGGGGAGGGGAGGTTTGTGGTATGGTAGGCCTTTTATGCATTAACCTCTCTACTTTTATGAACGTTTTGGTTTAAAGTTTCTCTTACAAATGTAGGGTGGTATACCCGCCCATATACAGTTATCTTTCGACTACTTTACAAAGAGTCGTCTATACTACTCCAGTAGGCCAGGAGTTTCTCATCAAATGCATCCATCTGTGCTTCTCCCGAAGAAGCGAGACTTCTCTGGTGAAACGCGTCAAGACCTAGCACAGCTATTCCAGACCACTGACAGTCATCTTTGTGACATATCCAGGTCTTATGGAAAGGTTTATTACATGAATGTATTACATGTTGTTTTTAAATGTGTGTTGAATAAATCATTTATAAATTTAACTTGGTACGTTCTGAGGTGTGCTCCTTAAAAGTCCCATGGGCAATTTTGTTTTTTCTTCTGTGTATTAGGGATGAGATTTATGTTTCGGGTCGAACATGAGTTTGACTCGAACATTGGCTGTTTGCCCGTTCTCCGAATAGCGAACAATTTGGGGTGTTTGCAGAAAATTCGAAAGCCGCAGAACACCCTTCGAAAGTCTATGAGAGAAATCAAAATTTTAAAAGTTAATACGCAAGTTATTGTCATAAAATGTGTTTGGGGACCCGGGTCCTGCCCCAGGGGACATGTATCAATGCAAAAAAAAGTTTAAAATACTGGAGTTTTTTCGAGAGCAGTGATTTTAATAATGCCTAAAGAAGAACAATAAAAGTGAAATATTCCTTTAAATTTCGTACCTGGGGGGTGTCTATAGTATGCCTGTAAATTAGCACTTGTTTCCCGTGCTTAGAACTGTCCCTGCACAAAGTGTCATTTCTAAAGGAAAAAAGTAATTTAAAACTACTCGCGCCTATAATGAATTGTCGGGTCCCGGCAATACAGATAAATGTCATTGAAAAAAACTACATGGGCCCTACATGCCCCCCCCCCCTCCCCAGTCCATTACCAGGCCCTTTGGGTCTGGTATGAATATTAAGGGAACCCTGAACCAAAAAAAAATGCGCGGGGGTCCCCCAAATTTCATTACCAGGCCCTTCAGGTCTGATATGGATTTTAAGGGGAACCCTGCACCAAAATTGAAAAAATAATATATTCCCCCCAAAAATCCATACCAGACCCTTATCCGAGCATGCATCCTTGCAGGCCGCAGGAAAAGAGGGCGGGAATTCCTGAACCGTACCAGGCCACATGCCCTCAACATGGGGAGGAAGTCCCCATGTTGATGGGGACAAGGGCCTCATCCCCACAACCCTTGCCCGGTGGTTGTGGGGGTCTGCAGGCGGGGGCTTATAGGAATCTGGAAGCCCCCTTTACAAAGGGGACCCCCAGATCCCGACCCCCCCCCCCCATGTGAATTGGTAACGGGGTACATTGTACCTCTACCATTTCACACAAAAAAAGTGAGAAAAAAACACACACAAAGTTGGGACAAGTCCTTTAATAAAAAAAAAAAAAAAACAGCGCCGTAATCCTTCCACGAGTCCGACCCGCCGCCACGAACGATACTGCCTCCATAGAGGCTCCCAGCCGAATGACCCACGACCCGTCTGACAGCTGTTTTATAACCAAGGGCAGGGCCACCCAATGACGTGGACGGCTGACCCTGCCCCCTCTGACGCAACAGGGGTTTCCCGTGATGCGTCAGAGGGGGCGGGGTCACTGTGACACCATGGGGAAACCGCGTCAGAGGCATTATTAAAATCACTGCTCCCGAAAAAACTGATATTTTTAAAACTTTTTTTTTCATTGATACATGTCCCCTGGGGCAAGACCTGGGTCCCCGAACACTTTTTATGGCAATAACTTGCATATTAGCCTTTAAAATTAGCACTTTTGATTTTTTACGGTCGTGTCCCATAGACTTTAACCACTTAAGGACCGCCTCCTGCAGATATACGTCGGCAGAATGGCACGGCTGGGCACAAGCACGTACAGGTACGTCCTCTTTAAGTGCCCAGCCGTGGGTCGTGGGCGCGCGCCTGCGACCCGGTCCGAAGCTCCGTGACCGCGGGACCCGCGGACCCGATCGCCACTGGAGTCCCGCGATCGGTCCCCGGAGCTGAAGAAATGAGGAGAGGTGTGTGTAAACACAGCTTCCCCGTTCTTCACTGTGGCGCTGTCATTGATCGTGTGTTCCCTGTTATAAGGGAAACAAGATCAATGACGTCACATGTCCAGCCCCGCCCCCTACAGTTAGAAACACAGATGAGGTCACGCTTAACCCCTTCAGCGCCCCCTAGTGGTTAACTCCCAAACTGCAATTGTCATTTTCACAGTAAACAATGCATGTTTTGCTGTGAAAATGACATTGGTCCCAAAAATGTGTCAAAATTGTCTGATGTGTCCGCCATAATGTCGCAGTCACGAAAAAAAAACGCTGATCGCCGCCATTAGTAGTAAAAAAAATGCAATAAAACTATCCCCTATTTTGTAAACGCTATAAATTTTGCGCAAACCAATCGATAAACGCTTATTGCGTTTTTTTTTTTTTTTTTAACAACAATAGGTAGAAGAATACGTATCGGCCTAAACTGAGGGAAAAAATATATTTTTTTATATATTTTTGGGGGATATTTATTATAGCAAAAAGTAAAAAATATTGCATTTTTTTCAAAATTGTTGCTCTATTTTTGTTTATAGCGCAAAAAATAAAAACCGCAGAGGTGATCAAATACCACCAAAAGAAAGCTCTATTTGTGGGGAAAAAAGGACGCCAATTTTGTTTGGGAGCCACGTCGCACGACCGCGCAATTGTCAGTTAAAGCGACGCAGTGCCGAATCGCAAAAACTGGCCGGGTCCTTTACCTGCCTAAAGGTCCGGGGGTCTTAAGTGGTTAACGGTATTCGCGTGTTTGGCTCGAACAACCGGGGGGTGTTCGGCTCATCCCTGGAGCTGATCATGCTCGTAATCCAAGGTCCTACTGTACTGCCGGATGGAGCACAATAGAGCTGCTGTGAAGGAGCCGCTGCGGATTTGATTCCGTCTCTCCGGAATATCTATTGTTTTGTGACTTCCTCTCCAGCACGTTGTTCCATTGAGGATATCGCTGCCTTTTCCTTGGAAAGACGACTAGAATATTCCTGCAGGTTTTTCCAATTGGTGTTTTTTTTTTCCCTCTCTCTTTTTTTTTGTGCCTAGTCAAAAATGAAATTAATTTAGAAGGAATTTTCGGAGCCCGGGGACTTCTCAGCCAAGAAGGAAAGATGATTCTTGTGAAATGACTTTTTGTCCCCAGAGCTCCAGTCAATCTGCGCACGAGTCGATCTCCCCTGACATTCCCTGTTCAGGAAATAAATTATTTAATCCGGTGACATTTTGCCGAAAGGATTTTGCTGTGTCGTTAGGAAGTGTGTCCGTATTTTATCATATCCACGTCTCCCATCTCACTGGGGGGAAAAAAAAAATATATAGACCTTTTTATTTAATACGGTAAAGAGCAATTTGACCGGTGCAGTAATCCGTAGCAACCAATCAGCATCCATCTTTTAGATACTTAAAGTGCATTTGAACCCAAGAGCAAGATTGTAATATGTTGAGGCTCGCCAGTCCTTAGATGTGGTGGCTGTATTTGTTTTCTTTTTCAGGCATTTTTATCCTTTATTTTCACCTGGTGATCCTGCCAGTAACACACTTCTTATCCTAAATCAGGGGTCTCCAGACTTTGTAAACAAAGAACCAGTTCTATTGTCCTTCAGACTTTAGGGGGGCCAGACTGTGGCCAGTGGGAGTAGAAACTTTACTGACATCAGTGGGAACAAACATCGCTGTATTTGGTATTAGGGGGCCCCATCTTTGGTATCATTGGGAGGAATAGTGACCATCACTGGGAGGAATAGTGCCCCATTGTTGGTATCATTGGGAGGAATAATGACCATCTTTTGTATCGTTGGGATGAATAGTGCCCAATCGTTGGTGTCATTGGGAGGAATAGTGCCACATCGTTGGTATCATTGGAAGGAATAGTGACCATCGTTGGTATCATTGGGATGAATAGTGCCCCAGCGTTGGTATCAATGGGAGGAATAGTGCCCCATCGTTGGTATCATTGGGAGGATTAGTGCTCCATCATTGGTATCACTGGGAGGAATAGTGACCATATTTGGTATCATTGGGAGGAATATTTCCCCATTGTTGGTATCATTGGGATGAATAGTGCCCCATTGTTGGTATCATTGGGAGGAATAGTACCTCATCGTTTGTATCATTGGGAGGAATAGTGCCACATCGTTGGTATCATTGGGAGGAATAGTGCCACATCGTTGGTATCATTGGGAGGAATAGTGCCCCATTGTTGGTATCATTGGGAGGCATAGTGCCCCATCGTTGGTATCATTGGGAGGAATAGTGCCACATTGTTGGTATCATTGGGAGGCATAGTGCCCCATCGTTGGTATCATTGGGATGAATAGTGCCCCATTGTTGGTATCATTGGGAGGAATAGTACCTCATCGTTGGTATCATTGGGAGGAATAGTGCCACATTGTTGGTATCATTGGGAGGCATAGTGCCCCATCGTTGGTATCATTGGGATGAATAGTGCCCCATTGTTGGTATCATTGGGAGGAATAGGGCAATGTACAGTGTTGGTAGAGCAGTGGACGATGTCAAAGGGGCTGGTGTAATTTTTATTTTTTCAATTTTTTTCCTATTTTTTTATTATTACTTTTTTACAATTTTATTATTTTTTTAAATATATTCAGTTTTTTTACAATATTATTATTTTTTTTTCTTTTAGGAGCCCCATGGGGGCCTAGGTGAAATATCAGGGGTCTAAACAGACCCCTGATGTCTCACTTTTGAGACAGAGAAAAGAACTGAGGACAAAGATTCCCCAGGTCCTTTCTCTGTAGCCAAGTAGCAGGGGGAATCTGCCCAGCACAGGGTCATTAGGGTGTGCCCAGGCACACCTGGCACACCCTGTGCGAATGCCTATGTCATTGGTATCATTGGGAGGAATAGTACCTCATCATTGGTATCATTGGGAGAAATAATACCTCATCGCTGGTATCATTGGGAGGAATAGTGCCCCATCATTGGTATCATTGGGAGGAATAGTGCCCCATCATTGGTATCATTGGGAGGAATAGTGCCCCATTGCTCTTACACCTATGATTCACGCAGCCATGCCAGCCTGTTACAGTATAATGAAAAGAAGCTAAAGTAACACAGTGCCGTATCACAAAAAATGACCAGGTCATGAAGGGGGTAAATCATCCAAAGGTCAAGTGATTAATCTTGTGTTTTTACTGCCCCCCCACCGCCAACTACAAGTGTAAATGAGCCCTCAGTGTTATCAGCCTGCAGCAGGAAGTGCTGTTACTGGTAGGATCTCCAGATAAGAAACTCTGTAACACAAACTTAAAGTGGAATTTTAGGGCAAAAATAAAAAAATGGGCGGGAGATTTAGATGCTGAATCTGACTGCATACGGGGGGGGGGGGGTTGACGTCAGCAGGGCAGCCATCACACATTTTGGGGCCCGGGGGGGGGGGGGGGGTTTGTGCTGACGAAAAAAAGTGTAATCTCTTCTCTCCTGACGCGAGATAATAAAATTAAAAATTAAAATAAAGGGGAGGGGGGCCAGCCGGGTCTGTACCCTTACAGGTGTAATGCAAAAAAATATTTATATATTAAAAAAATATATTAAAAAAATGGGATGGGGGCCAGCTGGGGATCATCGGGCCCCTTACAGGTGTAATGCCTGTACCCCCCTGATGGCGGCCCTGGATGTCAGCCCAGCCAATGATAGATTGAGACCCAGAAGCCGGCCGCCCCCAAAGATGTCAGCGGCCGGACGGGGAGCTCGGGGGCGGTGCATCGCTGGAGCCGAAGTGAGGACAGTGTGACAAAACACACTGAAATATAGATGGTGGGTTTGCATTTACTTTAAGAAAAGTGACAGTTGCATTTCGGTTATTCTCCATTGTCACATGGCCCTGAGCAATGTCTGCCTGTGTGTAGTGCGGAGCCTTGTATAGGCTCTGGGGAGAATCTAGCGGCTGACAGCTGAATTCCTCTGTAAAATCCTTTTCATTCTTCACCCTGGAAGATTAATGATCAATCTAATGTCAGGTGAAGGAGGTGCAAACCCGCAAGAGGAAACTGAAATGTGATGTCAAGTCAGCTGTGAAGGGTCTCATTTATCCGGGTCATGGTATAGCCAGTAATAGTCACATTCATCTGGACTTGTTCTGTAATGTTAAAGACGTTTAGAAAGCTGTTAAAGACGTTTATTAATTGCACAGGTTATGTGGCTGATTAAGGTGGCAGTTAACCGCTTAAGGACCGCCGCACAACGATATACGTCGGCAGAGCGGTACGGCTGGGCATAAGCATGTACAGGTAGGTTGCCTTTAAGAGCTCATCCATGGGTCGCGCTCCGTGACCCAGTCCTGGACTCCGTGACCGCGCCTGCGGGACCCGCAGACCCGATCGCGACCAGGTCACAGAGCTGAAGAACGGGGAGAGGTGAGTGTAAACAAACCTTTCCCCGTACTTCCTAGTGGCAGTGGCAGTGATCGTCTGTTCCCTGTCATAGGCCCCGCCCCCGACGCCCGTGTCATTGGTTTTGATTGACTGGATCCAATAACTGCGCTGCTATCAATCTATCCAATCAAAGCCGGGACTCCAAGGAGAGAAGGACAGCGGGGATGCGCCCACGGAATTTCGGGGCTCAGGTAAGTAAAACGGGGGACGACGACTGCAAGGTGTTTTTTCACCTTAATGAATAGGATGCATTAAGGTGAAAAAACACGTAGGTTTACAACCCCTTTAATTGTTGCTGGGAGGGATCTACTGTTGAGGGAGGGTTTATTATTGCTGGCTGCTGGGAGATCTACAGTTGGCTGACTGGTAGGGGGTTGGCCAACAATAGGTCTCCCAGCAGCCAATGCTGGCTGATAGGGATCTATTGTTCCTGGGGTGGATCAGTAGTTGCTAGGGGGTATCTGTTTTAGTGGGTCTATTGTTGCTCAGGGGATCTGTAGTTGCTTGGGGGGGTTCTGTTGTGGCAAGGGGTCTATTGTTTCTCAGACGATCTGTAGTTGCTTGGAGGGGGGGGGGGGGTTGCTGTTACTGGTTGCAGGGGATCTATTTTTCTGTATTTCTTATTATCATTAAGAAATTCCATACAAATTACTTAACACCACAAAATGATATTTGATAAGGAAACATGGGAGTATGACTTTTCATGCAACTTTGGGGTCGAAAATCGCATTAACGTCGCTCAAGTGTGAATGGATTCTGGAGGGGACCCCTCAGCGTTTAAAAATAAAAATTGGTGTGGGGTTCAATCCCCTTTAAAATCCATGCCAGACCTAAAGGGTCTGATATGCATTGGGCGAGGGGGGTGGGGCACACCATCTTTCTTTTATTACCGGAATTCTTTTCACAAGTCGCACCCAAATCGCATCCTTATTATGCAGGTGTCACTTAAATGTGACTCTTGAGGGTTTACAGTACATTGAGGTCTATGGACCACAAATCGCATCAAAATAGTGCAGGAAGTTGCTGTGACTTGAAGTCGCACAGATATGAATGGTTATCATAAGGAAACATGGGGGGTGTGACTTGTCATGCAACTTTGGGGTCCAAAATCGAAATTAAAGTTGCTCAAGTGTGAATGGATTTCTCTTTATTTGTACTGTTTACCGTTATCATTGAAAGTGAATGTACAGGGTGGGCCATTTATATGGATACACCTCAATAAAATGGGAATGGTTGCCGCCATGGTCACCACCCATCTTGAAAAGTTTCCCCCCCTTACATATACTAATGTGCCACAAACAGGAAGTTAATATCACCAACCATTCCCATTTTATTAAGGTGTATCCTTAATAAAGGCCCACCCTGTAAAAATAAAATAGAAAAGTAAAAAGGTAATCACAAATTTTGGGGGAATCTTCCAAAGGGGACACAAGTTCTGGTGACCTGGGGGGGCCCCAAGAAATTCCAGTAGTTTGCATGGATTTCCTCTCACTTCCTGTTTTAGCTATGGGACAGGAAATGAAAGTAAATCTCCCCAATGGGAGAGTTTTTTTTTTTCTAAAAGGGGCAGTAACCAAAGGACAGAACTTGGAGATGGGTAGGGGGCAGAGCTAAGGGGTGATTTGGAAGAGATACCTGTACCTATTTTTGAGAAGAAAAAAAAAAAAGCCCTGCCAATGGTTATTGTGAACGAGCAATAAATTGCATTCAACTGAAAACCAAAAAATGCTCTTTCCTTGACAATGATTTTTCTTGTTGTAGGAGGCACTCCCTGCCCCGAGAGTAACGCATTGCAGGAGATCCGGAGCTGTAATGAACACCCATGTACCGTATACCACTGGCAGACAGGCCCCTATGGACAGTGCACAGAGGACGTTACGGTTTCGGTTTTTAACACTTCCAGTTGGAACGGAGAAGCAGCTTGCGCGGTTGGGATGCAGACAAGGAAAGTCATTTGTGTTCGGGTCAACATTGGACAAGTTGGACCAAAAAAGTAAGGAGGATTTCTACACAAACGTTGACAACCAAAGCTGGTGGGCTGTGGGAATTCTAGAACTTGGTTATTAAAGAGTAAGGCCTCGTACACAAGATAGGTTAACCAGAGGACAATGGTCTAATGGACCGTTTTCATCGGTCAAAACCGATCGTGTGTGGGCCCCATAGGTTATTTAACCATCGGTTAAAAAAAAGCCAAGTTGATTTAAATTTTAACCGATTGATTCCTAACCGATAGGTCAAAACCGATCGTTAGTAGGCACGACAATCGGTTAAAAATCCACGCATGCTCAGAATCAAGTCGACGCATGCTTAGAAGCATTGAACTTCGTTTTTCTCAGCACATCGTTGTGTTTTACGTCACCGCGTTCTGACACAATCGTTTTTTAAACTGTGTAGGCGCGACAGACCATCAGTCAGCCTCATCGGTTAACCGATGACAACGGTCCTTCAGACCGTTCTCATCGGATGGACTGATCGTGTGAACGAGGCTTTATAGACTTGCCTATCCTGGGGAGAATGGTGCTCTGAACTACTTTCAGTAATGCGCAAATAACCAAAAGCCTGAGGATTGGGTCACCTAAATTTCACCAGATCACCATTTCCCAGAAACATTCAGATGCACAGCTTTGTGAAACTCTATGCTTCACCCGGATATAACAAAACTTCTACAAACATCCTACTCAATAGACATGTGCAATTTAGTTATTTCTGAATTCGTTTTTTAACGAATCTCAACAAATTTGTTAACTTCGGAAATATCTAAATGAACAAAAACCTGTTTAACAATTTTTTTGTAAATTCAAATATTCTAAAATTCATGAATTCGGAAAATCATTTTACAATTTTTTTGTAAATCCGGAAATTCAAAATTCAAAAATCCGCAATTTAGGAAATTCGGAATTGAGAAAATCCGAAAATAAGAACGAAAATTCGAAAGAATGAAAATTTGAAAAACCCCAAAACATGATATAATAACTAACTAATAATAAATTAACTATTACTAACTATTAAATTATAGATATGTATTATTAGTTAGTTAGTTAGTTATTAGTTTGGATTTTCATTCTTTCAAATCTTTGTATTTTCTTTCTTATTTTTGTATTTTCTAAATTCTGAAATTACGAATTTCCAGATTTTCAAATTTCCGGATTTTCAGATTTTCGCATTTTCAAATTTCTGGATATATCAATTGCCAAATTTACGAATTTATCAATTGTCGAATTTACGAATTTTCAAATTAAGAATTTTGATCATAACCAATGACCTGAAAAACTAAAAGAAAAAAATAATAATAAAAAGAAAACATTTTTTTTTTTTAGCAGTGCACATGTCTACTACCCAACAAAAGTATTTTTATTTTATCCATTTCCATCTAGCTCCGCCCCTGAGGATCAAGACTGTCCAAAAAAATAAGTAAAATGCTGAGCGATTAAATTCCCGTTTCCTTTTTTCTTTTTTACCTAGATGCCCCGAGAGCCTTCGTCCAGAGACCATGAGACCGTGTCTGCTGCCATGCCGGAAAGACTGCATTGTTACCCCTTATAGTGATTGGACACCGTGCCCCACCTCCTGCCAAGAAGAGAAAGGTCAGAAAGCTTGCCAATAACTGATTATGTTTTTGTTTTTTATTGAAAACAATGATAATGGTACCATGTTATAATGCAAGGATCAAAATTAAAAATCAAAAATCAAAAGCTTTCTATTGGTTTTCAGAGCTTGCCAAAGTAATCACTCCCCCCATCTCATCTCCACTGCAAGAAACAGCAGGAAACAGCTCCCACCGCAGAAACAGCTATTCCCTGAATCCCCTGCAGCTACTGAACCCAGAAGTAGTGTTTATGTCACTTCTGTGTTCACAGCTGTCGTTCCTCGGCTACTGTAGTCGAGGATGCAGCTAATCAAGGATGACCTATGCTTGATTAGCTGTGGTGAAGGGCAGAGAAGATATTGGGAGTCCCACAGACCCCTAATATCTCCATAAAGAGGACCTGCCAACTGCCCAATGCTATCACAAAGAGAAATGGTTAGTCCCCTTGTAAAAGCAATAAAGTTGAATATAAAAAAAATAATGTAAAAAATAAATATGATATAAAATAAATAAAAATAATATATCTTTTTTTTAAAGCTCCCCTGTCACCCTCATACAAACCCGCATTCAAAAACGCTAAGCATAGGGCAAGCGCAGTGACCAGAACTTGATGGCATACTGAAGATGTGGCCAGACCAGAGTTTTATAAAGTGGCAGAATTATCATTTTATCTGTGGAGTAAATCCCCTTTTTTATGCATGCTAATATTCGATTTGCTTTGCTTGCATCAGCTTGGCATTGCGTGCCATTGCTGAGTCTGTCATCTACTTGGTCCCCCAGATCCTTCTCCATCCTCAATTGCCCCAGTGCTTCTCCCCTTAGCAGTCAAATGCATTACTTTACATTTCTCACCAATAAATCTCATTTTCCATATATTTGCCCACCCCATTATTTTATTGAGGTCTTCTTGTAAGGTTTCTACTGTACATCTGTTTGTGAAGTTATTGCCCTGCTCAGCTTTGTATCGACAGCAAACACTGAGATTACCCAATTTATACCCACCCCACCTACCACGCCAGACCATTCTAAGTACTCACTATTTATCACCACCCTTTGGTCGTGCCCCTGTTACCAGTTTTCTATCGATGAACAAACCCTATGGACCATGCCAACGGACCTCAATTTGTAAAGTAAACGTTTATGGCAGTGGCTGCTGGTGCTGTATATTTTGGGGGGAGGGGTGGCAAACAAGACCTCCCCGGGCCACCTGCCCCCCCCCCTCGTAACAAGCTTCTTCCCCCACCAGCCTTGCACTTACCCCATTGAAGTCGCAGGCAGCTTCTGGGTCCTTCCTGCATCTCTTCTTCCTCATCAGCTTCACCCTGCATCTCCGGCTTCATGGTGTGCTTCCTCCTCGGTGTCTTCCCTCCTCCTGGCCAATACGATTGCTTCTTCTCTCGGCCAATCTGGTCTTAAGATCCACTTCCTTTTTGTCTGGGAGGAGAATCAGGAAGACAGTACCGAATATTAATTCACTATTGTCACACAACTGGGTGGGCTCAGTTCTCTGCAGCCCGAGCCCACCCTTTTTTGATGCGAATTAGAGCTTCAAGAAAAAAAAAACATTGCAATCCCTGCGTCCGGCACCCTACATGTAGATTAGGGGCCGGACGCATGGACGGGGGGGGGCAGCAGTACCCCTGCACCTCATATGGACGGGCCACCACTGGTTTATGGTAAACTGTATCGAATGCTTTTGCAAAATCCAGATACACCACATCTACAGGCCTTCCCTTATCTAGATGGCAGCTCACTTCCTCGTAGGATGTTATCAGATTGGTCTGGCAAGAATGATCCTTTATAAATCAATGCTGATTACTACTAATTATACTGTTTTCATCAGAAAATTCTTGGATATGGTCCCTTATCATCCCTTACGATAGTTTACATTACATACTATTGGTGTTAGTCTGACTGGTCTGTAGTTTACAGGCATATTGGTACCACGTTGGCTTTTCTCCAATCAGCTGGTATTGTGTTTGCAGTAAAATAAATTTAACCTATTTTTTTCCTGACGATATGCATTTGACAAATAGCTATGCCATTATTACGCACTATAGAGCAGAGGTCCCCAACCCCCAGGCTGTGGACCAGTGCTGGTCCGTGGCCTGCTGGGGGCTGGGCCGACAATAGGGGGAGGGTGGGCGGAGGTTGAGCGAGTTGCACTGACACCCTCAAACCACTAGAGGGGGCTTTCTCCCAGCACCACTTTCTGCCTGGTGAATTTATTCACAGTGCCCACAATTGCCAAACGGTGCCTGACTTCCCCACCTAGTCCCTGCCTAGTCCGCCATAGCTGGACAGGTGCTCCTGCTCATACTCTGAGACTTTCAGTGAATTGACATGGAATTATTCTCTAGTAAGGTTAAACCCCCCTCCCAGAGATAAGAGGCTGAGCAACAGCCCCAATCCCCCCCTCCCCCGGGGGTCATAGGCTGCACAACCACTCCCTAACTCCTCGAGTCGGTGAGGTTGGGGGACCACTGGTATTGAGGGATATGCTTTGTTCATATTTCATGTCAGAGGTTTGCATCCACTTTTAAACTAGGCAGTGAGGAGGTGATATAACACCCCCTCACCACCTATCAAATGCACTCTGAAAACCAACCCGAACACGGTTAGCTCTTCAAAGGGGAATGCGTGGCACAGCAAGTCTCTAAAAGCCCTTAGTCTAATAATCCTTTTATTTTGGGGATTTTTTATTTTTAGAATGTGCAAGGGTTAGAACTTCTGTAGTGTTATTGTTTCCTGTGTCCATCACTTCCCGTGCAGGAGACCACACTGGTTGTAGGGGGACATCTGCTCAATGAGGGCACTGACAGTAAAAAAAAGCCTGGAGTTCTAACTACAGGCATACACTCATGAGTACGGACACATTGCCGTCTATGAGAAATCTTGGTCAGCTTGACATGGCACTGCTCTCCGTTTTTAACATTGGAGTCTATGGGAAATCTTGGTCAGCTTGACATGGCACTGCTCCCGGTTTTTAACATTGGCGTCTATGGGAAATCTTGGTCAGCTAGACACGGCACTGCTCCCGGTTTTTAACATTGGCATCTATGGGAAATCTTGGTCAGCTTGACATGGCACTGCTCCCAATTTTTACCTTGGCGATTATGGGAAATCTTGGTCAGCTTGACATGGCACCACTTCCAGTTATTAACATTTAACATTGGCGTCTATGGGAAATCTTGATCAGCTTGACATGGCACTGCACCCAATTTTTAACATTGGCGTCTATGGGAAATCTTGGTCAGCTTGACATGGCACCACTTCCGGTTATTAACATTGGCGTCTATGGGAAATCTTGGTCAGCTTGACATGGCACCACTTCCAGTTATTAACATTTAACATTGGCGTCTATGGGAAATCTTGGTCAGCTTGACATGGCACTGCTCCCAATTTTTAACATTGGCGTCTATGTGAAATCTTGGTCAGCTTGACATGGCACTGCTCCCGGTTTTTAACATTGGCATCTATGGGAAATCTTGGTCAGCTTGACATGGCACCACTTCCGGTTATTAACATTTAACATCGGCGTCTATGGGAAATCTTGGTCAGCTTGACATAGCACCACTTCCAGTTATTAACATTTAACATTGGCGTCTATGGGAAATCTTGGTCAACTTGACATGGCACCACTTCCGGTTATTAACATTTAACATTGGCGTCTATGGGAAATCTTGGTCAGCTTGACATGGCACCACTTCCAGTTATTAACATTTAACATTGGCGTCTATGGGAAATCTTGGTCAACTTGACATGGCACCACTTCCGGTTATTAACATTTAACATTGGCGTCTATGGGAAATCTTGGTCAGCTTGACATGGCACTGCTCCCAATTTTTAACATTGGCGTCTATGTGAAATCTTGGTCAGCTTGACATGGCACTGCTCCCGGTTTTTAACATTGGCATCTATGGGAAATCTTGGTCAGCTTGACATGGCACCACTTCCGGTTATTAACATTTAACATTGGCGTCTATGGGAAATCTTGGTCAGCTTGACATGGCACCACTTCCAGTTATTAACATTTAACATTGGCGTCTATGGGAAATCTTGGTCAGCTTGACATGGCACCACTTCCGGTTATTAACATTTAACATTGGCGTCTATGGGAAATCTTGGTCAGCTTGACATGGCACCACTTCCAGTTATTAACATTTAACATTGGCGTCTATGGGAAATCTTGGTCAGCTTGACATGGCACCACTTCCAGTTATTAACATTTAACATTGGCGTCTATGGGAAATCTTGGTCAGCTTGACATGGCACCACTTCCAGTTATTAACATTTAACATTGGCGTCTATGGGAAATCTTGGTCAGCTTGACATGGCACCACTTCCAGTTATTAACATTTAACATTGGCGTCTATGGGAAATCTTGGTCAGCTTGACATGGCACTGTTCTCGAACCATATGTGACAGGGACATCACACTTGGGGAGCACCGAGAGGGACCCAGCATTACAACATATCCAATTTTTGGGGTCGGTCAGCTTGCCCAGGTAATCAGTTATGCACGTAAATGACTATTGCAATGCACTACATGCATTGAGAAGTGAAAAAAGGTATTGCTTTAAGTACATTTTCGTTTTACATACATGCTCTGGTACCATTGTATACTTAAAAGTGGGGTATGCCTGTATTTCATGCTCTCTATAAAAAAAAATGCAGTTTTGGGTGGACTGACCCTTTAAGTCTAGGTGGTCAGGCAGACTTTAAAAGAAGGATTTACTTTTTTTTATTATTCAGAAGTATTTCAATCAATTTTGGGTCACAAGATTAAAATTATTTTAAGTTGGAAGTTGATATTTTTTTTTTCAGGATTTAATGGTTGTACATTTTATAGTATCGATAACATGGTCACTATGAACAAACAGAATAAAAACAGTGGTAAAGTACGCACCGTTTATCTTTTATCAACGAGTACCGAAAAATGCAGAGAGTGCGCACATCTAATAAAATGATACAACCAGGAGAAGGATCCCATTACTCCTCCTTGAAGGCATCTTAAGAAATTCTCGGGATGATTCCGCCCCGAGCCGTCTCTGATCTCCGCATGCACTCTTGACCCAGATAAAGCGTGAAGAAGACACAGAGGGGCTCTTCGAAGAAGATGTGACCATCAGATCTGGGTCACCGCTGTGCTGTATCATGCCGGGCCTGACATGAATGACAACAGCTATGGCCCCCGTGTGCCTCTCATTCTGTACACCGGCTTACTAAAGAGACACCGGCACCCGTTAACCCTTTCACCGCTAGAGACATTTGTGTGCAAATTTTTATTTTTTGCACACAATTGCTTTTTTTAACCAATCATTTTAGACCTGAAGATTACTCAAAGGCCTAGTACACACGAGAGGATTTATCCGCGGATACGGTCTAACGGACCGTTTCCGCGGATAAATCCTCTCGAGGATTTCCACGGATTTGGATCCGATGGAGTGTACTCACCATAGGATCGAAATCCGCGCCGAAATCCCATTGCGATGACGTGTCGCGCCGTCGCCGCGATGATGACGCGGCGACGTGCGCGACGCTGTCATATAATGAATTCCACGCATGCGTCGAATCATTACGACGCATGCGGGGGATCCATTCGGACGGATTGATCCGGTGAGTCTGTACAGACCAGCGGATCAATCCGTTGGGATGGATTCAAGCGGATAGATCCGAAAGCATGTCTTCAAATTTTTATCCGCTTGAAATTCATCCCAGGGGATAAAAATCCGCGGAAACAGATCCGCTGGGTTGTACACACCAGGGGATCTATCCGCTGGAGCCGGTCCGCGGATCAATTTCAGCGGATGGATCCTCTCGTGTGTACGGGGCCAAAAGGTTATTGTTTCTATTTTGTGGGTGTGGCAGTGGGCAGGCGTTGTGTTTTTATTTACAGTGGAATCTTGGATTACGTTCCATTACTTTCACTGCTCCCTCACAACCACTAGTGTGAACAAAGCCCATAGGGTGCTATTTGTAGAACATAAATTGCATAATTATCAGAAGTGTTTGTGCAAGCCTAGCAAAACATTAATGCCTGCATCGTCAGCGCCATCTAGTGGCCCTAGTGTGGTGTAGTTTTCTGAAATGCCCAACAGTACCACATTTTGGCCACTAGATAGAGCTGTTGACACCGGTATTAATCTATCTCAAAAAACGATGGTGACATTTTGCTCAGCTTGTCTAAGTGCTCCTGACAATCGTCCAACAAATGTTTTAGAAACGGACTCCTTACACATTGCTCTTAACATGAAGAAATGTATCTGTTGCCACTTCAAGTCTTCAGCAGTTTTGTTTATCTCTTAACCTTTACAAAGTAGAATAAAGCTACGGGCGATTTTAAATGAATGTGTTTTTCGGAGTGCGTGCAATTTTTATTTCTCTTCTCACTTTCATCTTGGATTCGGGGGGAGAGGAATATACGAGATCGTGTGTCTCTTGGCTCTGGATTTAATTAATTTCTGAACCCTCCATGCTAATTCCTTTGTGCAAACCTAATGTCATCTGTTTGTATATGGTATCACAAACTATTACAATTCGGGATAAAATGGTTCCGCGCAATTGGCTGCTTGGTTTGAAATGTATCACTATAGGCAGAATGAATAATTAAAGTGGCAATGATTGTATCTCCTAAGGACACATATAATCACCCTGCTAGAATCCTTAAATCTGACCTCCGGCCCCCAGGCTTGCACAGTTGTACAGGCTCTTCTCCTGGACTCAAGGAGAGAAGGGGATATCAGCGCTGGTGCGCACTGAGGCTGAGCTATGTGTGAGATGAGACATAGCTCAGCTCTGCAGCCATCTACCTCGGAGCTGACACAGGCACGGCTTCACAGTGGGAGGTGAGCATTTGGTAGTGCCACCCTGCCACCCCCTGCCAGCCCTCCTCTGATCACATTGAGAATCTGTGGCAAGACTTGAAAGTTGCTGTTCACAGACACTCTCCATCCAATCTGACAGAGCTTGGGATATTTTGCAAAGAAGAATGGGCAGAAATGTCCCTCTCTAGATGTGCAAAGCTGGTAGAGACATCCCCAAAAAGACTTGCAGCTGTAATTGCAGAGAAAGATGGTTCTACAAAGTATTGACTCCGGGGGGCTGAATACAAATGTACTCCACACTTTTCACATATTTATTTGTAAAAAAAATTGAAAACCATTTATCATTTTTCTTCCACTTCACAATTACCGTATTTATTGGGGTATTGCGCGCTCCGGCGTATAGCGCGCACCCCTAAAGTGGACCCGCATTCCTGTGAAAATTTTTTTTTTTAGTACTTACAGTTTTGGTGTCTTGCGCAGCGTCCATCGGCGGCCTCGTCGGGTCCGGCGTCCGTCTGCGGCTTCAAGTCTCCTCTTCGTCGGGTCCGGCGTCCTTCTGCGGTGTCCTCCCCGCTCAATCCCCGCTTTCCCGCGGCGAGTTTGAACACTGCGCCGGCATATACCGAGCGTAGTACACTCGGGTATAGTCGGGCAGGCTCGGCTACTCTCGCGCTCACGTCCTGGACGTACAGGACGTGAGCGCGAGAGGAGCCGAGCCTGCCCGACTATACACGAGTGTACTGCGCTCGGTATATGCCGGCGCAGTGTTCAAACTCAGCGCGGGAAAGCGGGTATCTTGGTATATCGCACACCCGCGATTTTGCCCTGATTTTCATGGCAAAAAAGTGCGCGGTATACGCCGATAAATACGGTATGTGCCACTTTGTGCTGGTCTATCACATAAACGTAAAAGAATAGAATGGAAAAGAAGAGAAGAATAGAATAGAAAAGAATAGAACAGAATGGCATAGAACAGAAAATAATAAATTAGAATAGAACATTAATTATAATGAATTAGAATAGAACAAATTAATAGAATAGAAAAGAAAAGGAACAGAAAATAATATAATGGAACAAAATAGAATAAAAGAGAAAATAATAGACTAGAACAGAATCAAATTGAACAGAAAAGAAAACAATAGAATAGAAAAAAATAATAGAATAAAATGTAAAAGAATTGAATATAACAGAAATACTAGAACAGAAAATAATAGAATATAACAGAAAAAAATAGAAAAGAATGGAATAGAACAGAAAAGAATAGCACAGAAAAAAAAATAAAACAGAAAGAATAGAATATAATAAAATAGAAAGAATATAACCATCTTCCGAAATTCTAATTTCAAAAAGAATATATTTTAATTTAAAATTCAAATGCAAATACAATTTTTTTCCAAATTCGGTCGACTTTAACCACTAGCCGACCGCGCACCGTCATTATACGGCGGCAGGTCGGCTCTCCTGGGCGAGAGCCCGTAGCTATACGGCGGCTCTTTGAGCCGCCACTAGGGGGCGCGTGCGCGCCCCCGCTCGCCCCCGACTCCCGTGCGTGTGCCCGGCGGGCGCGATCGCCGCCGGGCACACGCGATCGCTCGTTACAGAGCGGGGAACGGGAGCTGTGTGTGTAAACACACAGCTCTCGGTCCTGTCAGCGGGGGAAATGCTGATCTTCTGTTCATACAATGTATGAACAGAAGATCAGTGTTTCCCCTAGTGAGGCCACCCCCCCCCCCACAGTAAGAACACACAGGGACATACTTAACCCCTTCCCCGCCCCCTAGTGTTAACCCCTTCACTGCCAGTGGCATTTTTATAGTAATCCAATGCATTTTTATAGCACGGATCGCTATAAAAATGCCAATGGTCCCAAAAATGTGTCAAAAGTGTCCGAAGTGTCCGCCATAATGTCGCAGTACCGGAAAAAAAATCGCTGATCGCCGCCATTACTAGTAAAAAAATATATTAATAAAAATGCCATAAAAATACCCCCTATTTTGTAAACGCTATAACTTTTGCGCAAACCAATCAATAAACGCTTATTGCGATTTTTTTTTACGAAAAATATGTAGACGAATACGTATCGGCCTAAACTGAGGAAAAAAAAAGTTTTTTTATATATTTTTGGGGGATATTTATTATAGCAAAAAGTAAAAAATATTCATTTTTTTCAAAATTGTCGCTCTATTTTTGTTTATAGCGTAAAAAATAAAAACCGCAGAGGTGATCAAATACCACCAAAAGAAAGCTCTATTTGTGGGAAAAAAAGGACGCCAATTTTGTTTGGGAGCCACGTCGCACGACCGCGCAATTGTCAGTTAAAGCGGCGCAGTCCCGAATCGCAAAAAGTCTTCTGGTCTTTGGGCAGCAATATGGTCCGGGGGTTAAGTGGTTAATGCATTTCAACCGAAGTCGAAAAATTCTAATTGAATTTAGAAACGAATAAACAAAGAAACTAATTGTGGAAATTAATTAAACAAATTTAACGAAACAAAATTATTTAAATAACGAATTTAAATTAAACTAAACAAAACACATTTTTTTTTTCGTTCTGCACATGCCTAGTGTCCCCAGTGGACGATTTCCCCTCTATTCCTGTTTTAATCCCTCTCTTCTCTCTCCAAAACAGAAAAAAAATTGCTTTTAGTTACTTTAATTTTTTGTCATTCTCTATGTGAATTGTGGTCAGAATGTGTTTATGATGTGAAATAAGCCTCCTGCGTTTTTCTCATTTTAGGCGCTGTCACTGTCAAGAAGGAGACGCGGCACCGGGTCATTATCCAGTACCCATCCTACGGCGGGCGAGACTGCCCTGACACTTTATATGAAGAAAATGAGTGTGAGGCCCCCGCCGTCTGTCACACATACAGGTGAGATGAGCGAGTGCCGAGACGGAGCCTCTCCTGCCAAGCCGTCCCACCTCCCGATCATTAAATATGATTCTGTCACCACATGCTGCAACTTGTCACCACTCTGTCAGCGCCGCGGTGCCAGGGACTGAGGAGGGAAAATTGATTTCCTTTATTAAATTGTCCTCTGCTGAGTAAATATTTTATTTTCTGTATTAAATTGATTTGGGCTCCCGGGAGGATATTAGAAATTAAAGGAACTGGAACAGCTTGTGGCATTATAAAGAAATAAATAATATAAAAAGTCTTGGATGGGCAAAGAAAAAAAAAAGGGAATGAAAGAAAACAAAAATATAGTTGTGTTTTAAGATGTTCAAATGTGCCTGGAAAGCAAAAAACTCTATTCTGTAGGTAGAGAGAAACTAGAAGAGGCTAGATGCAAAGCACTGCTTCTGCTCTATTGTGATTGGCTATTAGGAGATGCCATTGTTTCCAACATCCCTTTAAAAAAGAAATCTCAAGATCATTAAAAATGAAATACAAGTCCATACTTTCATGTCTAAATACTTATATTAATCTATCCAATGAAGCAAGATTTAAAATGTAGAGAAAATCAATTTTTTACTCCTTGATTTTCAATGTTTCAACTCCTCCCCAGGCCTAAGCCCAATTTGTGAGTCTTACAAATATGGAGATCAGTTGCCACTGCCCCCTGTTCAGTGAGTGTGCCTGGGGGTGGGGGTGGGGATGGAGGCATGTCACCTATACAATATGGCTTGTATAGCAGTTGTATACCCTATAACAGTGATGGCGAACCTTGGCACCCAAGATGTTTTGGAACTACATTTCCCATGATGCTTATGGGCTGTGCAATGTAATTGCACATCATGGGAAATGCAGTTCCAAAACATTTGGGGTGCCAAGGTTCGCCATCAATGTTATAGGGTATACAACTGCTATAGTATTTTTTTTCTTAAAGGGGTTGTAAAGGAAAACATTTTTTTCCTAAATGGCTTCCTTTACCTTAGTGCAGTCCTCCTTCACTTACTTCATCCTTTCATTTTGCTTTTAAATGTCCTTATTTCTTCTGAGAAATCCTCACTTCCTGTTCTTCTGTCTGCAACTCCACACAGTAATGCGAGGCTTTCTCCCTGGTGTGGAGTGTCGTGCTCGCCCCCTCCCTTGGACTACCGGAGAGTTAGGACGCTCACTATGTTGCAGACAGAGAAAGGAGCTGTGTGTTAGTAGGCGTCCTGACTCTCCCGTAGTCCAAGGGAGGGGGTGAGCACAACACTCCACACCAGGGAGAAAGCCTCGCATTACCGTGTGGAGTTACAGACAGAAGAACAGGAAGTGAGGATGTCTCAGAAGAAATAAGGACATTTAAAATGGAAGGATGAGGTAAGTGAAGGAGGACTGTACTAAGGTAAAGGAAGCTACTTAGGAAAACATTTTTTTAACTTTACAACCCCTTTAATTTGCTATTTTTTTTTCCAAAAGTTGAATTACCCTTTAAATCCACACTTTGAACATACTGATGAATTTTCCAGTAAAAAGGTGTCAGATTTATAACCAATAGTAAATGACCCCCAAATTTTACTAAGCTTCCCGGTGTCACCCCCATCAGTCACAGCTGCTGGGATCAAAAGGATCCGCCGCAAACTAAGCAGTCATTAACATCGCTATAGCGCGGAGAGGCGGCAGCTGAGAATCATACACAATAAACGGCGGCGCTGAAGGTTAGCGAGGACAAATTACATCCGGAGATGAGCGAATTTGTATTCAGTTAAGCGAAGGAATTCTCAATCGCTAGCAAAGTTCATTATCGCGGTGTAAACTGGAAACGTTTTTAATGTGGCACCCGTCTGACTATAAAGCGCAAGGTGACAGTCGGTGACAACGCTACGGAAAGCGCCCAGGTTTAATTGGCTTGCTATTATTCCACATGGCTGCCATCTTGTCCCGCGTCTCAGAACAATTACCTGTGCACAAGATCTTCAAAAAAAACAAAAGCAAAGGCTGCCTTTTAAATGTCAGTTTTCTTAACACAACCGATTCCATTTTCTGCCATTTATTGTCAAATTCTTCCTGGTCTGAATAATCAGAATGCATTTACATTTACAATTCCATAAGTAAATACGGGAATTCCTGCGTTTTTCTGATGCGCGCACAAGGCGGAGTGACAGATCCTAGACAGGAGCTTCTTCTCTCTGCGTTAAACATTTTTCAAAGACTCGTTCCCATTACAAAGAATTATGTATTATTATATTCTGTTTGTTTAAACCGTCACTGCTGGCGGGCTGTAGGTAATGCTGCGAGCGCGCCAAAGAGAACTCCGCACTAAAACTGCGTGTGTATCGGTTATCAACTGAGGAAAATAATCCCAGATAATATACATTAGATTCTTTTATATCAGATAACGCCAAACTTTTTAGTTTTTTACAAATATTTGGGGGGGGCGATAAGAAAATCCCCATCAGAGTCCCCCCCTTAATTCAGGGTGGCCATCAAAGTCCCTTACATCAGATTCACCATCAGAGCCCCCATTTAATTCATGGTCCCCATCAGAGACCTCCTTACATCTGGTTCCCCATCTGCGACCCCCTTACATTAGGTTCCCCATCAGAGTTCCCCGTTACATTAGGTTCCCCATCAGAGTTCCCCGTTACATTAGGTTCCCCATCAGAGTTCCCCGTTACATTAGGTTCCCCATCAGAGTCTCCCCTTACATCAGGTTCACCATAAGAGTCCCCCCTTACATCAGGGTTCCCCCCATAAAAAAGGGTTTCCCATAGGAGTCTCCCCTTACATCAGGTTCCCCATCTTACATTATGGTTCCCCCTTACATCAGTTTCCCCTTAAGAGTCCCCCTTACATCAGGTTCCCCCCTTAAATCAGGTTCCCCATATTACGTTATGGTCCCCCCTTACATCAGGTTCCCCATAGGAGTCCCCCCTTACATCAAGTTCCCCATAAGAGTCCCCCCTTACATCAGGGCCCCCCTTACATCAGGTTTCCCATAGTAGTCCCCCCTAACATCAGGGTCTCCCCTTACATCAGGTTCTCCATCAGAATCTCCCTTACATTAAATTCCCCATCTTCGATCCCCATTACATTAAGAGTCCCCTCCTACATATGGTTCCCTATTACATCAGGTTTCCCATCAGAGTCCCCCCTTTCATCAGGTTCCCTATCTGTGTCCCCCCTTACATTACGTTCCCCATCTGCATCCACCATTGCATTAGGTTCCCCATAAGAGCCCCCTTACATCATGTTCCTCATAAGAGTCCCCCCTTACACCAGGTTCCCCATCTGCATCCCCCATGACATTAAGTTCCCCTTACATTAGGGTCCCCCCTTACATCAGGTTCCCCATACAAGTCTCCCCCTTACATCAGGTTCCCCATCTGCATTCCCCCTTAGATTAGGTTCCCCATAAGCATTACTTTTACATTATGTTGCCCATCAGAGCCCCCTTACATCAGGTTCCCAATCTGCACCCCCCATTACATCAGGTCCCCCATCTGCATCCCCCATTGCAATGGGTTCCCCGTAGGATTCCCCCTTACAACAAGTTCCCCATAAGACCCCCCCCTTACATCAGGGTCTCCCCTCACCTCAGGTTCCCCATCAGAGTCCCCCCTTTCATCAGGTTCCCCATTTGCATCCCCCATTACATTAAGCCCCCCTTAAGATTCGCCCCTTACATCTGGGTCCCCCCTTACATCAGGTTCCCCATAAAAGTCTCTCCCTTACATCAGGTTCCGAATAAGCATCCCTCTAAGGCCCCGTACACACGACAGAGGAACTCGACGTGCTTGGCACGTCGAGTTCCTCGTCGAGTTTTGGGATGAAGCCGCCGAGGAGCTCGGCGGGCCGGCTTCTCCCATAGAAGAGCGAGGACAACGAGAAAATAGAGAACATGTTCTCTATTTTCTCGTCGAGTTCCTCGGCGGCTCCATCGAGCCAAAACTGTACAGACGACAGAGATTCTCGGCAGAATCCGGGTTTTGACCGAGTTTCTCGGCGAATTCTGCCGAGAATCTCTGTCGTGTGTACGAGGCCTTACATTAGGTTGCCCATCAGAGCCCCCCCTTACATCAGGTTCCCAATCTGCCCCCCCCCCCCCCCCATTACATTGGGTTCCCCATCAAAGTTTGGCTACTGTAACCATTATTCTGTAGCATCTGTGTGTGTTTGGAGTGTGGGGGGGGGGGGTTTAGCCTTGACATAACAGCTTTGGACCAATCATGGGCACATAGGGCCTAATCCACAAAAGGGATACGGCGGCGTATCTCTGTTTCTATCTATGCGACAGATTCACAGAATCAGTTACGCATAGATATTCCTAAGATCCGGCAGGTGTAATAGTTTTACACTGTCGGATCTTAGGATGCAGTACCTCGGCCGCCGCTGGGGGCATTTCTCGTCAAAATGCCGCTTCGAGTATGCAAATTAGCACTTACGGAGATCCACAAAGCTTTTACGCTTCGTTTTTTCTCCGTAAGTGTTAGTTTGCCATCACAAAATTAGGGCTGCTTTTACAAAGTGTAAAGTTAGTACACCATGTAAAAGTAGACCCTTCTTTCCCGCGACGCTGTCAATTTTTTTTTTTTATTTTTTTTTTTCGCGCCGCATCTCTTTTTATTCCCCGACGCAACTTTTTTTACCCGGCGCCATTCACAAAACTCGGCGTAACGTAATTTCGCGCAATGCACGTCGGGAAAATCGCGTCGGGAGCATGCGCAGTATGTCCGGCGCGGGAGCACGCCTAATTTAAATGGGACTCGCCCCATTAGATTAGGAACGCCTTGCGCCGGACGAATTTAAGTTACACCGCTCAAAATTTCTAGGTAAGTGCTTTGTGGATTGGGCACTTAGGTAGAGATTTTGCGGCGGTGTAACTTAAATTGCAAAAGTTAAGTTACAGACGTTTTTTGTGGATTAGGCCCATAAAACCTCTAATGTTTAATAAAATATTTGTAAAACACTTGTGTCCAATTGGTGCCCTAAAAATCCCAGTCCATGTTTTTAATTTATTTTTATAGGGTTGTATAGCAGCAGCTGAAAGGCATTCATGAGATGCTACCGCCGCCCCTGAATGCCTGTTTTGTTACATTACAGGACCGCACCGCATTTGGCAGCGGTGCATTAGGCTTGCAGTTGTGGTGCAGCCGCATTAAGCTTAATGGACGAGTTTGACAAGTGGTGCCGCTGGTGAAACTCTGCACCCCGAGTTAAAAATGCTGTGGCCGCAGCACGTGTACAGCCCTGTCCGGCTGTAATGTTACAATTCTGGTGGGTGGCTGGGGGGATGCTTGTTATACTCACTGTTGAACCTAAGGGGGTTAATCCTCTGCATTGTGTAAGATCCTCCCCTTCTTCCACAGTCTCCAATCCATCTCCTGATAGTACAGAGCCTTGGGGGCACTTTGCACATGCTCAGTTTGGTGTGTATTGCTAAAGAGGTTTTTTCTTGGGAGAGGGCATGTGATCAGCACAGGGCCAATCAGCACTGTCCAGACAGAGAGTCAAGGGTCCTGCTGCCTTTATAGGACAGTCAGAGGAGAATGAAAACTCCTCCTACAACCTTTAACCAGACATTAATAGAAGTCATAAGACTGCTATATACTGCTGATGAGAGAGTATTTAGCAGTTTATATTTAGTAAAAATAATTGCATTTCCATGTTCTGTGTGCTGTGGGAGATCAGATATAGTGGGACAGATTCAGGTAGCTTTTACGGCGGCGTATCTCCAGATACGCCACCGTAATTTGAAATCTGCGCCGGCGTATCGCCGATTCTCAAAGGCAGATACGCTAAAAAACTAGGCTTCCTTCGCCGACGTAACTTGAATGCGGCGGCGTATAATTGTGTGCAATATTACGTTGCCCGCTAGGGGCGCTTCCGTTGCTTTCGGCGTAGAATATGCAAATTACCTAGTTACGTCGATTCACAAACGTACGTGCGCCCGGCAGTTGCGTAAGGCTTTTTCGGCGTAACGTTGCTCCTGCTATTAGGAGGCGCAGCCAATGTTAAGTATGGACGTCGTTCCCGCTTCGACTTGAATTCAAATTTTTTACGTTGTTTGCGTAAGTCGTTCGCGAATAGGGCTGGACGTAATTTACGTTCACGTCTAAACCAATACGTCGTTGCGGCGTACTTGAGAGCAATGCACACTGGGATATGTACACGGACGGCGCATGCGCCGTTCGTAAAACACGTCAATCACATCAGGTCATCACACATTAGCATAAAACACGCCCCCCTTCCACATTTGAATTACGCGGGCTTACGCCGGCCCTATTTACGCTACGCCACCGCAACTTACGGAGCAAGTGCTTTGTGAATACAGCACTTGCTCCTGTAAGTTGCGTCAGCGTAGCGTAAATACAATACGCTGCGCCGCCGTAACTAGGCGCGCAGATACCTGAATCTAGCTGAGTGAATGCAGAGTCCTGGGTTTAGTAACAATTTTTAAAGATGAATTGTCAAGGCCAGAGCAGATCTTTAAAGATTCTCTCTTCCTTTCTGGTTCTATGAGTACCAATGCCAAATCTTTTTCAGATATTTTGATGAACTGAATCAAATGTCTTCTCTTACAAAATCCCAGAATCCACCACATTAGTGTTTCTAGTAACACTTTGCAATCACCATTAAAAACATCTTTCCATCTGATGTCCCTAATGGCACCAGCGGGTGCCGCAATGCCGTCCAAATTTACCATTCCCTGTGGGAAATCAAAATATCTGATCTAAGAACGATGCCAATAGCTAGGCAGCCACCGTTTCCTTCCTCCCCTTCTTTGATGGCTGCGGCGGCGGCAAAAAAAAAAAAAAAAATTTCTACGCCTGGATGACAAGGGTCCATGTGTGTTCACCAGATGGCCTGTTGTGGTGGCAGAGCGGTGGCAT